>NC_140970.1:2097104-2207104 GCF_056783735.1 Eptatretus burgeri | reverse complement strand
TATACCAACGAATAATTATCGTGAAGCCGGCGTTCACAAACTATGCCCAACGATAGCCTAACTTATCCATATCGTGCGGAAGTTTATCTTTGCCGGTGACTTGGGGTTTGCTATTCATCGGCTGCCACTCAACGATTTAAATGGCTGCATCTCCACTATTGAAAGTCGACGCTTGCGCTCAACAATTGCATTTTTTTTTACACTCAACGACTTTTAAACGGTACCACTCAGCTATTTTCATTGTTTTCAATGAACGATTTAAATTGCTGTCACTCGCCTTTGTTTTTTGACGCTGGCGCTCGGAAATTTTAATCGTTTCTATTGAACGTGCTAAATCGCTCAAACCCCACTATTGAAAGTAGACGCTTGCGCTCAACAATTGCATTTTTTTTTTACACTCAACGACTTTTAAACGGTACCACTCAACTATTTTCATTGTTTACAATGAACGATTTAAATGCCTGTCACTCGCCTTTGTTTTTTGACGCTGGGGTTTGGAAATTTGAAGCGTTTCTTCTGAACGTGTTAAAACGCTCAAACTCGACTATTTTAAATAGACGCTGCCGATGGACAATAGGAATCATAGCCAAGCGAGACATCGAAGTGTGAACATCCTCTTCATGCCGAAGAAAAGTTTGAAGAATGCTGCAAATAAGTGTCCTGGCCGTGGCCGTGGACGCTGACGCAAGGACGATCCATTTTACCGACGTCTTTCAGCCCTCTGAGTAACTTAAAAGTAACGTCTGTCGACGTGTGGCATCGAACGCGTAACGTGCCAACAACACGTTAATCACAGGTTAGAAATAAGTTTCGGGTACGCTAAACATTACCTCGGCGTGTCTCAACTTATGATTAACTTACAAGTAGCATGTGTTGACGTCTGTCAACGATCGCAGACCGTGCATACAACTTGTGGCCAGCGTAGCGGAACGTGTGAGTGATACGCCGGCATACGTCGTGAAATTTCAAGCATGAAAAAATTTGAGGACAACCAAAAAGTACAACGTTTAAAGCCAGCGTACAACGACGTATGGCAGTGTTTTTCAGCGTGCTCTCAATGTTATCAAAACCTACCCATAACGTATTTAACGTGTGCCAGCGTTTTAGACAAATTTTTCAAAAATCGGCATACGTTGGCTAAAACGTCAAGGTGTGACCGGGCCTTAAGGGAAAAGGATGCAACGAACAGGTTTACATTCATACAAGGACATTTATTATAATAAAGCACGTATGCAATTAACAAGGCAAAACACGTATGCAATTATACAAGCAACAAAAGCATGAAAAAAGAACTACAACCGTCTATACGAAATGCAATGCAAACATTTACAGCACACAAAGCACTTAACTATTTCCGACTTATTAGACGGGCCCACGGACACACGTACGTACGCACACACACACCCAAGAAATGGTGGCAGAGGCCTTTAATAACGGGCTCCAGCTCGGAGGACAGGTGAGCTGAAACCCAGAACCTCTCGAACCTCTCTACCTCATGTGGTCTTCCAGTTGTTCGGACCCGGGCTCCAGCGAGAGCGAACTGGATCCAATCGCCGTGAGCCGCGATCCTTCCCAAGCTCCCGCGAATCCTCCCGCGCTTCTCAACACGTGCTGGTGAGACGAGGCACCGATCCTTCCCGTCGATGCGTCGCTTCCCCGAGGAACCACCTCCAAGAAGAGGCCGATGAGTCGCACCAAGCTGGGAACCAAAATGGAGAACAAAGAGCTCCACGAACCAAGAAGAAGAAGAAGAAGAAGAAGAAGCCACCATTCGCAGCTAGAGCCGAGCAACTGGCTCAACTTCCTTCCAAAACAAAGCAGCTCGAAGCAAAAAGCTCTCCCGAGCCAAGCAGAAGCCGAAGCTCACTGAACCACCAAAGCAAAAAGCCTCCCCCCGAGCCAGGCCTCAGCCGAACTTCACTGAGCCAGCCGAAGCAAAAAGCTTCCGAAGGCTCAACCCCAACCCAAGCCAAACAGGACCCGAAGGTCTGCTGAACGACTACCCTCAACTCCCTTCTCCAACTCAGCACACGAAGAAAGAAAGGATCTCTTCCTTATCCTCTTCCGCCCTTCCCCCGCTCCCAGCATGACTCGTGACTCATGCCCTCGTGCTCCAACCCCCGCTCAACCACGGGTGGGAGGGAGTTGTTGACATCATGAATCACGGGACGGCAGGGTTCTTCTTCCTCTTCGCAGAAGAGGGGGAGGGATGTCACCATTGTTCATTCCCTAACTATTAAATCGATTTCTGAACATTTAAACAATGGAAGGTGAGCTATCTTGGGAACAAGCACTTATCGACATAGCTGACTAAGGGAACCTGTATGTTGTGTGCAATTGAATTCCAAATTCGTAACAATATATATATATATATATGTAAATTTATATATATATATATATATATATGTATATGTATATATATATATATATTTATATATGTATATGTATACAGGGGGTTGCAAAAGTAGCTTTACAGTAAGGATTATACCAGTATTATAATAGTGGTGCTTGGATTCATTTAATACTAGAGAATGCCGGGGGCAAACGGTTTGAACATTTGAGAGATTAATATGTTTATTAGTGATATTATTGTAGATTTCCCACCCGCCGGCGTGCGGACAGCCGCTTTTAGCCGAATCGCGGCCGTACGCCCACCGGACGAGCAATCCAGTCACGACTTTCTGGAACAACGCCGAAAACCAGTCACGGGTGTGCTCCAAGCACACCACAACCTTGTCCGCACTCTACCCCTGCGCTACAGGGTCCGATCGCCAAATAATGAATTTACCTAATGAATTATTCGCGTGGGTAGATTACCGAGAGATTGTACCTCAGCGAGGCCTGCTTCGACACGAGCCGCTTAAACGGCTCGCTCCGTTTTGGGATAACCGATCGGGGTATTATCGTGAGGCCTCGCTGGACCCGATTCTATTATTATCGGCTATTAAAAAGCCCGCTATTATTCCGAAATGCAATACAGCAGTTCAATGGAGGGAAAATGACGCGACGAACAGGTCAACATTCAAACAAGCACATTTATTCACACACGTATGCAGTCGGGTATTCATGCAGGTACCTATACAAGCATGCACATATGCAATTATACAGCCAACAAAAACAATGCAAAGGAGAGAGCTAATACCGTTTATTTATTATGTACATTTACTTATACAGGTTCTACTTCGCGGACAAGGCACCACAACTTTCATACAAAGAAAAGCAAGGAAAAACCCCCTCAAAGACAAGGGGGTAGACTGGACCCCTCGGGGTCTTTATGACATGGAGCTTTGAGGACCGAAGGAGCTCCAAGAGGCCGCGCAGGTTACCTTCCTCGCTGGGGCGACCCACGACGTTCTTTCCCCACGGCAGCTAGCGTAACCGCAGCTCGGCTACGGCCTGGTGATTCGGGCCCCAGCCGGCAACGCCTGAGAGGAACGAACAGGTCTTTGCTCTTTCTGAGTTGATGCTCTCTTTAAGAACCCGTCCGTCCCTCTGCGATGCTCGGACTGTTCCGAAGCCCGATCACCTCAGGCCGCTCGGTGCTAGTTGGCGAGCTCTCTCCGGCTCGCACACGAACACGCAGCTCCGCGCAGCACAGCAGGCTTGGCCGTGCCCCCAGCTCGCATCTCCTCCACAGACTTCAGGCTCCAGGCTCCAGGCGCTCCGAACCCCGACAGACACTCCACCGACTGACCGTGCTTGGCGTTCCGCTCGGCCTTTTATAGGGCCCGAGAGACGAGGTTTCGCCTTCGCACTCTCACCTCTGATCTCTGACCCCCCCCCCCACTGGCTCCGCCCCTCTCGCTCTCTTGATCCGAATTCCGAGGCGAAGCTTGCACAGAGCGGACGTGCGCGAGATCATCGACTTGCACGGCGAGCAACCCCCCGCGTCTGCCTGCAGCGATGCCGTTCGATGCGGACTCACCGTGGCTGGCGCAAAGATGGTGTCGCTTCGGAGATGAAGGTGAGGCGATGTTGTTCGTGTTGATCTATTGGGGGAGATGTGGATTAGGGGATGGTCAGGAGATGTCGTTGTTGTGAAGGCGGTTGCGGAGAGGGTGGTTGGTGGTTGGCGTAGTGGAGAAGGTGGTTGGTGTGGTGGAGAAAGTGGTTGGTGGCTGGCGTGGTGGAAAAGGTGGTTGGTGGTTGGCGTTGTGGAGCAGGTGGTTGGTTTTTGGCGTTGTGGTTTGTCCAAAATAACGATAGTAAAAGAAAAACGGCTTCCTCAAAGATCACAGCCCGGGTGACACGAATAAATCCCTTTAGACAACGGTGGGGAAATCTATCTGAACACAGACTTATCAGTGGAACTGATCTAAGGACCTATATGGTGCTCTGCGAATTTCCACAGCCATAACAATATGTTTATTATTGGTATGTTATTATTGATATGCTTGTATAATCAATATAATACGTTTTGTGCGCACGTTTTGTTTTTCATTACTGTATACCTACTTTTGCAGCCCCTGTGTTTGTATATATATGTATATATATATATATATATATATATATATATATATATATATATATATATATATATATGATTATGTATGTATATATAGATATATATGTCTATATGTATGTATATGTCTGTATATATATATATATATATATATATATATATATATATATATATATATATGCATATTAATGGATATATTTATATGTATATTTATATATATATATATATATATGTATATATGAATGTGTATATATGTATATATATAGATATGTGTATATATGTATATATAGATATATATATATATATATATATATATATATGTACATATATATATATATATATATATATATATATATATATGTACATATATATATATATATGTATATATTGTTGCGAATTTTGGCCCGTCCGGCGTGCGATCGGCCACGTAACTCGAATCGCGACGCGTCGCCCACCGGAACGGACAATTCAGTCGTGACCCTCCTGGAACTACCGCCAGGAGCCAGTCACGGGTGGGGGTTTAACCTCACCACGATCGTGCCAATTGCCCACCAGCGCAGGATAGGGTTGCTTGCCAAATTTGACCTACCTTAGTACCTGCGCGAGTGGTCGACCGAGCGATCGTACCTCACCGCAGGTCGACTTCGGACACGAACCGCTTAAGCGGCTTGTTCCGTGCTGCAGGGATAACCGAGCGGAGTTATCATCGACCTCGACGGTTTAGATTACTTATCGGGTGTTTCAACCCACTACCAATCCCTTACGTGATGCAAGATGGAACTTTCAACGGAGGAAAGGACGCAACGAAACAGGAAAACAGTTCAACAAGCAAGCACCTTAATTTCACATATACAACACACGCACGTAAGGCAGTAATGCAATGTGCAGCAAAAGCAAAATGCAACAAAAGCAAAAGCACTACTACCGACTATAATTATTTGCAACACTTAAACAATTATACTTGTCGGGACTTGGCGCCACATCATTCAATCAAAATAAACAGGAAAGACCTCCCCATAGGCAGGGAGGTAGACGGGGTCCGTGGACCAAATGTGCACGGAACCTGGAGGAGCGGCCAGGTCCACGAGACCGAAAAGGTCTTACCTGCATCCTCGTGATGCGATGGCGGGCAAGCCGCAATATCAGCGCAGCTGCACCCCGACTCCGTGCCCCTGGCATGGTCAGTGAGCACTCTCCGGCGTGCTCCGCGCAAGCACGGTTTGGTCGGCACCATGTTAGGGTGGGGAATGAACGGGGCCACCGGCACTATCTCAGCGTGGATGGGGGGGGGGGGGAATTGTTGATGCTCAGGGTCGAGCGAGGGGAATGGCTGGCTGGCTTGGTCACTTGTGAAAGGGAAGGTGGCTCGAGTCCAGCGACGAGACGACACCAACGACGAGACGAGCCCAGCGACGAGACGACACCAACCACGGGAAAAGCGACCCCCACACTACAACAACGAGTTCCACACAGACTCGCGTCTTTTATAGACCAAGGGAGGAGCCTGTTTGCAGATTTTGGATCAAAACGCGATTGGAGGCGGGGCCACACCACCTTCTGTTCAGCCATTGGTGTGGTAAAAAGGGGCGTGAGCCTCTTTTGATCCGAATTCCTTCCTGAGAGGAATTCACATCCATCGCGCTTGGATGCGGGGCTACACCGCCCGACGCTCGCCCATTGGACGGAGGAAAAGGGGCGTGAACCTCCCCTGATCCGAATTTCTCTCTCGTAAGGAAACCATTGCACTCGCGGCTTGCTGCGTTTGGCAGCAATCACCGAACAGCTTCGGACAGTACGACGTTCGGTGTTGACTGGTGGTGGGGTCGATGGTTGTGGAAGGAGAAAGGCGAAGGTGGTGGGGGAGTTTGCTGTGGTGGTTTGGTGGTTGGCGGGCGTCGTTTGGGAATGGCGGTGAAGCGATGTTTGTGGGATGGAGTTGTGGAGGTAAAGAGGTGAAAGTGGTGGTGTTTGAGTTGTTGGCGGCTTAATGGTCCAAAATAACGATAGAGACAGAAAAATGGCTAACTCAAAGCGTCGCAGCCCGGATGAATCACGCATATTCCCTTTAAACAACAGGTGTGGGCTAACTACACATGAACTTATTGATATATCTCACCTGAGGACCCTTTATGGTGTATTGCGAATTTCCACAGCCGTAACGATATATGTGTATATATATATATATATATATATATATATATATATATGTATATATAGATATATGTATATGCATATATATGTATATATCGATATACAGTGTATATATATATATATATATATATATATATATATATATATATATATATATATATATATATATATATATGTATGTATATACACATATGCATCTTTGTTGGAAAGATAGACTGATATAGTCACCGGATGTGCTTCCGGTGAATTTCTATATACGACAGCTTCAAAAGTACAGTTCAAGTGTCCTCCCGCACACAAACAATGGTCCAAATTGACTGGTTTAAAGTGATCAATCATGGAAGAGAAGAAGGCCTCATGCAGCATACTCACACTCGGTGTTTGAATGTTAAATATGGTATGTTAAAAATGTTGAGTTTGAAGTTGTTAAATGTCAGTTCCAGAGATATAAATCCCCTTTATTACCTCTTGAAAGAGACAAGAATCAGGTGCAAAAACCCAACACCGGCAAACACAGAAGACTTGTTCCTAAAAAAAAGACTTGTTCCTTGTAACTGTCCTTTGGATACATTACAGCAGTGGTGTTCTACTTTCTCCGTAATGTCAGTTTCCTGCGATAGAATCACCTTGCCGTTCTTAATGTTGGAACAGGCTTTTCACCTTCATCTGGTGGGTGGGATTAACACCCCCACCATTCATATTTAGTGTTCCAAGAGTGAATGTTTTCTTTCCTTGATTAAGAAGTTCACTTCTTGTGAAGAACATGCAGACCTCGCTTTCGTAATAACTTTCTTTACCAATGAAATTGAGACTTTGTTCATTTGAATTCCTCAGATGTTTTCAAAACAACTTTTGCAACTTGGATAAAAGAGATTAAATCAGGAAATTATTCCTTTATTACAACATTACGTTGTCTATATGTCTCATTAAGAAAATAAATAAGAAGGTGGGGAGGGAAAACTTACTCATTTGCCCGGGATTGTAACAAGTCAGTTACCTCCACCTCCACCTCATCCTCCGATTCTGACAAATCAGGAAATGTCCCAACAGTGTCCTGAAACATTACTCCCATCTGTCCCTGTTTTAACCACAGATACCTCTGAAGAATCTCCAGAGTATTTTGTTGGAAAACTATCCATGCTCTGATGCCCACGATCCTCAACCAGCACCAAGACTTCATTTTCACATACGTACTTGCAAATCTTTATTTAGTTTCTCATTTGCTAAAACAGTACAAATGTTTGAATTCACGGTTTTTTTTCACTCTCAGGAACATGTAAAAATGAGGCTTCGTTTGCACTTTCAATATCAGTGTTCGCCTTTACTTTCAATGTCATTCCTATTAATGTTTAGATTAGTAGCAACATGTTGCACAATCTCAAAGTTCTCCTCCATGACACCAGTTTCTTTAGTTTCATTAACTTTTGAAACGGAATTCTCCAAAAGAAAGTGAATATATTTTATAGCAGCACTGTCTTTGTCTAATTTGACCTTCTTTGCTATATTGGCTGGTTCAGAAACAACTGGTGCTCTTTGCTTTATTGGTACTGCTTTATGTTCTATATTCATTTCTTCATGAGGGAGAGGTGCAGTAGGATTGCACAGACACTATTGAGTCTGTCTGTTTCGTCATTTTTCTCAGAGATGGCCAAACAGATCTTCATCAAACTTTCAGAGGTTATTCAAGGAGTACCAGACAGACAGACCGGGGAGTGTTTTAGGAGAAAAAAAAAAATTGAAAATTTTGAAAGCAAAAGTTGGAATATTTGTTTTAAATCACTCAATAGTGCCTAATAGTGGGGCACCATTACAAAATGGCTGAGAAGAAACATGGTATAACGATGAGGAAATGCTTAACTCAGAAGAAGTAGATGGTTTCAGTGGGGTAATTGGTCAATGATAGGTCTGAGTAGATTATTAGCTTAGTTGGAATTAGAATTACAGATAAGGTATTGTCATCATGCACCATCCGGCTGTCCGTCCGTCTTCTATTTCAACTTCTCCGGCCAAACCGCTGGGCCAATCCGGTGGAAATTTGGCAGCAAGGTTCCACTCCTGACTGGTAACGGGAATTGCAAAGCTCATTCTGGTCATTTGACTTTAAGTTTGTCAAAATGGCGGTCACGTAAATTCCTTCAAAAATCTTCTTCTGCAGATCCACCAGTCAGAATACTACCAAATTTGGGTTACAACATTAGGATATGGTTCTGATATTAAATTGCGGAGGCCATACCGATCATGTTACCAGAAGTGTGTCAAAATGGCAGACTTAGTCAATATTTGGGAAAATCACATAAATTCCCTCAAATATCTTCTCCAGACCCACCAGTCAGAATGCTACCAAATTTTGGTTACAACATAAGGCCAGAGCCCAGATAAGCTGTAGGCCCAGTGGTCCTATTTTTATTAATCATTGCTAATCAGCCATTGCACTATATGGGGTTATAAAATGGATATTTTGGTGACACAGTGGTGCAGAAATGTAATTTTCTGTGATGAAATAACCTTGTTTTCTTAATAACACTTGCAACGGCACTTGATGTTGCCAGGAAACGCTGGACCCCAACGATCACCCTTCCCCTGCCCCCTCCCACCTCACACCCCCTCTCTCCTCTCACATCACCTCCCAACCTCCAGACTCCCACCCCCTCCCTCCAGACTCCCACCCCACCCTCTCCCTCCAGACTCCCACCCCATACCCTCCCTCCAAACTCCCACCCTACCTCCTCCCTCCAGATTTACACCTTCACCCTTTCCCTCCAGTCTCCCACCTCTTCCCCTACCTGGTCTGTTCAGCTGATTGTCTAGGCTGGGATCACTTTTCAGTACTCCAGACTATGGCAAAATCAAACAAGAAAAAGAGCATTCAGAGATTGCAGACCCTCGCCAGGACTTGTTTTGTGTTATGTTTGTGTACTGGTGTGTTACGTAATTAATAATAGACATAATAAGAACTGCCACTTTATAACTGCTGGCAGTGATGACAGGGTACCAAGACGTCCCACTTTGATGCAACCCTGCTTTGATTGGACAGCTGACCCTGAACAATGAGGTTTTAAAAATTATTATTCAATTGAGTTTAGAATGGGATTAAAATAAATTCAATTTAAATCAAATGGAAGACCAAATAGGCACAGTCCTGCATTGGAGTAATCAGAAGGAACCCGAACAAGAAAAAAGTAAAGTTGAAGTCATCAGGATGAACCTGGATAGGATTCACATTTCAGCTGCTACTCCTCTACCCCCAAACCCATTCAGGCACAACCAAGTGAGCCTTATTTCAAAATTTTTTTTTTTTTAATAATTCCGGCTGCGAGACCACGTGTCCGATCAGGTTGAAATTTAATAGCTATATTTCCCTCACTACTGTATCATAATTTTGAAGTTTCACATTGATTGATGAAGCAGTTCAAGAGAGATTTTTTTTGAAAGATTTTGATTTCAACCAATATGGCTGTCAGACCATGTGACATATCAATTATTCGTGAACACCCTGGTATCCACAAGCCTTGAGGAACATGTGTGTGAAGTTTCCCCTTGATGTGTCTGGCCGTTCTGGAGAAAAATATTTTAATAGTTTTTTTAGGGTAAATCCAATATGTCTGCCAAACTATGTGACCGATGATGTCATATGTGTGAACATTTTGTTCCTCATGGATAGGCGGTCATACGTGTAATGTTTTGCCTTAATCTGCCAATAATGGTCTATAGAGATTACATGGCTGTGTGCTTGTTTTTACACACCTGTCAGCAATGGTTGTGGCTGAAATAGCTGAATCCATGAGTGAGAAGGTGTGTCTGCATACTTTTGGTCGTGTGTGTGTGTGTGTGTGTGTGTGTGTGTGTGTGTGTATACGTATATGTATATATATATATATATATATATATATATATATATATATATATATATATATATATATATATATATATATATATATATATTGTTGTGGTTGACGAAATTCGCAAACCACCATTCAGGTCCCGTAGGTGAGATATCTCTGTAAGTATATGTGTAGTTAGGCCCAAACCCGTTGTTTAGAGGGAATAAATGTCATTCATTCGGGCTGCGACCCTTTTAGATAGCCGTTTTACTATCTTTATTTTGGACCAGCCGCCATTACTACCACCACAACCACCACCAACCACGTCTCAACAGCCATCACACAACAACCACCAACCGCAACGCCGCTTCACAACAACAACAACGCCAACAGCCACGACCCTTGCCGTCACATCTCGCTCTCGCAACCATCGCATCACCGCCATTCCCGCGCCGCTTGTGGGCACCAATCCTGGACTCGTACAGGGCACACACCGAGCAGCGGGTGCAAAAACACCAGCCTTTCCGAGAAATCGGATCAAGAACGATTCACGCCCACTTCTGTTCCGTCCTATCAGCGAGCGTGGGGCGATTTGGCCCCGCCTCCAGGTGCGTCGGAGTATAATCGCTATATGCAGATTCGCGGATCAAGAATCATTCACGCCCACTTTTCCTCTGTCCAATGGGGAGCATGGCTCCGCCCCCGAGCGATTCCTGATCCAAAAATCTGCATATGATTTCTCCTGTCGGACTATAAAGCACCGAGCGCGGAGCGAATCGAGGCAGTTGTTGTGGGAGTTTCTGAATCGAGGAAGGAGAGTTGAGAAGAAAGAGTTAAGCAGTTGGACGGAGTTGAGAAGAGTGGAGAGTGGGAGAGTTGGAGAGTTGTGGCGGCGGCGAAGGCAGTCGAGAGAGTGTCTGTCGGGGTCCGGAGAGGCTGGAAAAGCCAAGAATCTTTGTGGAGGTCGGCGCTCGTGTCAGAGTCGGGGAGCTGTGGAGAGGGGAGACCGGTAACGCGACCGAGGTCGCGGTGGAGTCGCTCGTCGCGGGACCCAAGCCAGCGAGATATCCTCATTCCCCCGAGCATCAACAACCCCCTCCTGTTTCCCCCCGCGCTGAGATAGTGTGAGAAGGGGGCCCCGTTCCCACCCCACCCCATTCCAGGCAGTGCCAGCGAGGCCCGCGGAGTCGGGGCGCCGCCGCCATCTTGCGGCTCATCACCTGACGGGTAGGCTCGACGCGGTCTCGGCCCCAGGCCCGTCTGCCCCGTTGTAGTTGAGGGTGGTCCCTTTTTCTTTTGCTTTGAGTATATGTGCTGTCGGCGCCGTCTGTGAAGTAAAACTGTATAAGTGTTGCCGTGTGCTCGGTAGTCGGTAGTAGATCTGCAGTGTGTTTTTCTTTTGTTGCATTTGCTTTTTGTGCAGAATTGTCGTGTTACTTTTACATTTGCTTTTGGTGCATAATTGTGGTAATTGTATATGTGTGCTTTCCGTTTGCCGCGGAATAAATGTGCTTTATGTTGAACTGTTTTTCCCGTTTCGCTTCGTCTTTTCTTGAATTGAATCTCCATCTTACTTCACGTAAAGGGTTGGTCGTGGGCTAAATACGCCTGATAATTAATCGAACCGTCGAGGTTGACGATAACACCGCTCGGTTATCCCGATAGTACGGAACGGGTCCCTTAAAGTGGCCCGTGTCCGAAGTCGACCTGCGGCGAGGTGCGATCGCCCGGTCTACCCTCCGTGTGGGTACCTAGGTAGGTCGAATTTGGCGAGCAACCCTATCCCACGCGGGGGGCCTATTGGCACGATCGTGGTGAGGCCGAAAGGCCCACCCATGACTAGTTCCCGGCGTTAGTCCGAGAGGGTCACGACGGGATTGTCCGTCCGGTGGGCGACGTGCCGCGATTCGAGTTACGTGGCCGCTCGCACGCCGGCGGGCGCGAATCCGCAACAATATATATGTATGTATATATATATATATATATATATATATATATATATATATATATATATGTATATATATAAGCCTGGTGTGTTGGCGCAGTGGTTAGGGCAGCGGCTTGGGATCCAAAAGGTCCTGAGTTCAATCCCCGTTGGGCCACTGAATTAATACACCAGGGGGTTGACTCAGCCTGTCATCCTTCCGAGGTCGGCGAAATGAGTACCAGTGTACTGGGCCGGTGTATACCCCGGTTAAAATAGGTGTTCCATATCCCGGTGTCATAAGAGGCGACCAGGGTTGTGTCAGGAAGGGCATCCGGCGTAAAACATGTGCCAAATCACTATGCGGATCATACGGATGATCCGCTGTGGCGACCCCTAACGGGAGCAGCCGAAAGAAGAAGAAGAAGTAGAAGAAGAAGAAGATATATATATATATATATATATATATATATATATATATATATATATATATATATATATATATATATATATATATATATATATATATATATATATATAATAGAGGGAGCTGCAAAAGTAGGTATACAGTAATGATATACTGGTATACTCCTTACTGTATACCTACTTTTGCAGCCCCCTGTATATATATATATATATATATATGTATATATATATATATATATATATATATATATATATATATATATATATGTATATATATATATATATATATATTTATATATGTATTTATATATATTTATATATATATATATTCCAATCATCCAACATCTCATTCCAAAATCATGGGCATTAATATGAAGTTGGTCCCCCCTCCCCCTTTGCTGCTACAGTATATAACAGCCTCCACTCTTCTGGGAATATATATATATATATATATATATATATATATATATATATGTTATTAAGGCAATTGTAAGGCTTGTCATGACTTCAGCACCATGGCATCTTTCTTTAGTTCGAAGCTAACAACATATTTCACCCTGACTGCAAGCTTGCAGTTCAAATGGTGAGTGTCATCAGTGGCTGAAAAGGTGAACTTACTGACTGGTTTCAGCCATTATTGGGCCTCATCAGGGCAGTGTATCACATTACCAACCACTGAAAGTGACGATTTTTGGTTATTTCACCATCATTGGCACCCCAATTATGGTGAGCGGCAAGGTCCGAAACGAAGGAAATTATAGTGAAACTAAAACATCATGCACCACGGCATTGAAAAGTCATGACATGCCTTTAAATTGCCTTAATATCATAAACATCTGATTCCAACACTTCCTGATGGGTTGTGGTAAGGAAAAAAAATGTGTTTGAGCAGCAGATAGTTCATGCTGCTCCGGGTGCGTTTCGGACCTCACTGCTCACCATCAGTGGGGTGCCAATGACTGACATATATTTGGTCCTTTGAATACATCACACCAGTGGTGTTGTAAAGCATGGGTAGAAATATATATATATATATATATATATATATATATATATATATATATATATATATATATATATATATATATATATATATATATATATATATATATATATATATATATATATATATCGTGGGGGTGGCGGCCAATAAGGAGGAGGAGATTGGGACCATACTCTGTGCAGAGCGTTGGTGCCGCCTAAGCAGTCTCCTTGGCTATTGGGCACAAGCCTGGATGGGTCGCCACTCTGACACAGTATACCAGCATGCTGGCACTCATTTTGCCAACCTTGGAAGGATGACAGGCCCAGTTAACACCACCTGGTATTACTTCAACAGCTGAGCGGGATTTGAACTCAGGACCCGAGGATCCAAAGCCCACCACCCTAACCATTAAGCCAACACCAAGTGGCCAAGGTTAATCCCCCAACCCAAATTGTGGTGACAGACGGTTAACACCGCCAGCCCCCGGACAGCCGAACTTCTCCTTTGGGGGCCAACAAACGAGACTCGGACATTAACCCTCGAGAGCCCACGAAATGTTCTGGGTGAACAAAAAAATCAAACAAAATTTCATGCGGTCACCGATGACCCCTGGGGCTCTAGAGGGTTAATGTGCACGCTTGGAAATTGGGCGCAATGGTGGTGGGATGGAGGAGCACAGCACAATTGAGCGCTGCCCCAGGACAGCACAAGGGGTGCTTATACTTGAACCCCACAACAAATACACTGATACAGTTACTTAAGATGGATACATTTAATGAAAAGACAAATATTTACAAAGAACAGAAATTAAAAGGTAATGATAATAACGTGAAGTAAATAAAAGTCTAAGTCGAGGCGCCTCTGCACACGGACTTAAATACAGACAAAAAGGGGGAAAAAAACCGCTTCCTTTATTCTTGTACTTAGCTTGACCCAGAGCTGGTCTTTGTGGAACTTGGAACTGAGGCGCTTCCACTATCACGTGCAGATGCATGCAAAATGGTGCCAAGCCGCTTCTCTCATAGCAGGACAAACGTACGCAAGGCAATCAGCGAGCAGCACTCAACACCAAGGCTCAGAGACCCAGTGCAGCTGCTTCGTGCAGCGATCGTCCTCACCGACCCGCTATTTGACATACTCGAGGCTCGGGGTCCGTTCCTCACGACCCAAACAAGAGCCAAAGTCCAGTGTCTTGTTTCACCACGTGAGCCAAATCGCCTTATCAACATGAATACAAGAATCGTGCCGTCCTTTTCGTGTGTCAAAGGAAAGCCGGCCGTAAAGCCCTGGTCTTACAGGCCATCTCAGAACTACGTTCTTTCTCAATTATGTGCGTCCTTCACTCGCACTCAACCTCTCTTGCGAAATCAACTCTGCCTCATGCGTGCACTCTCCCTGAACTCCACTCTCCTCCCTTTCTCCTCCAAACTCTCCTCTCTGATGTCACGCCTAATTTTCCTCCTTTTTTCCTCTGGGGCGTGGCTTGCTTGCACGAAAAACCAGGAAGGTGGTGGGGCCTGCACATGCTTTGCACGCTTCGCTAGCTGAGACGTCACACCCATCAATCATCAGCCTCAGAGGCGTGACTTCGCCCACTGTCACCGTTGGAGATGGGGCTTTTGCCTGCTCGGCATGTTTGCTTGTAGTTGTTTTAGGGACATGTTTTCCCATCTTTATTGCCAATCGTGAAATGTAAAAACATAGGGAAAAGTCACAGAGGGGTGATTACGTTTGGGGAAACTTATTCTTATTAACACAACACCACCCCTGTGTGGTGACATGCAACACTTAAGCTCACAGTTTCCAAACTTAATTACATCAAGATGTCTCCTATATGTCTGGTGTTGGCTTAATGATTAGGGTAGTGGGCTTGGAATCCGAGGATCCTGATTTCAAATCCCACTGAGATGTTGAATTAATACCATTGGGGTTAACTCTGCCTGTCATCCTTCCAAGGTCGGCAAAATGAGTGCCAGCATGCTGGTATACTGTGTCAGAGTGGCGACCCATCCAGGATTGTGCCCAATAGCCAAGGAGACGGCTTAGGCAGCACCAACGCTCTGCACAGAGTATGGTTCCGATCGGTGGATGGATGGATCCTATACGTCCACGGACGAAACAACTCCAGTCAATCCTAAATTCCCCATTAAAATGCTCCATCCACCCATTCCATCCTAAATTCCCTCTTAAATTCCTCCATCTACCCCCACAACCATGACAACATATATATATATATATATATATATATATATATATATATATATATATATATATATATATTGTTACGGTTGTGGAAATTCACAGAACACCATTCAGGTTCCCCGAAGATCAGTTATGTCGATAAGTGTGTGTCCAGATAGATTTCCCCACCGATGTCTAACGGGAATTATTCATGAGCCGGGCTGTGAATCTTTGAGGTAGTGTTATTCTTTCCTATCATTATTTTAAACAACATCTCTGCACCACTTTAACCAACAACCGCCAACATCGCCTCACCACCTTCACCACAACCGCCAACATCTCACCACCGTCGCCACAACCGCCAACATCTCCTTGCCATCATGCCCACAAACACCGCAATCTTTTCCCCAACAAACGAACAACGTCTCCTCACCTTCGTCTCCACAAACGCCGCCATCTTTTCGCCAGCAACGGCATTCCACAAACAGACGGCATCTCCCCCGACAGACGCGGGGACCCTCTCGTTGGGGCGAGGGCCGGTGATTTCTATCACGTCCGCTTTGTCCGCGTTTGACGGCAGGATCGGATCAGAATGACAAAAGGGGCGGAGCCATCGGGGGGGGGTGAAGGTTCAGAGGTGAAAGACCAAACACCACCCCCCCCCCAAACCCAATAAAAGGCGGGGCTGAGGCCCCGGGATTCAGTTGGGGACAAGTCTGGGTTCGTGGTCCAGTTGAAGTCTGGGTTCACAGTTGGGTCTGGAGTCTGGGTTCATGGTCCAGTTGAAGTCTGGGTTCGTGGTTGAGTTCGTTCGGAGTGGAGCTCGGAGTGGAAGTCAGGGTTGAGGTCGGAGTGGAGCCTGGAGTCCAGCCAAGCCTGCAGTGCCGGGCAGAATTGTGGGTCGGTGGAGGCAGCCGGAGAGAAGTCGCCAGCCAGCGACATAACGGTCCAAGGTGATCGGGCCCCGGGACGGTCCGGGGGACACTGAGGAGTGAGCGGACTCTTAAGAGAGCATCAACTCTAAAAGAGCAAGGCCCGTTCGCTCCTCAGGCATCGTCGGCTAGGCCCGATCGACCAGGCCGCACAGCTAGGCCTGGACCAACCGAGCTGCCAATACAGCAGCTGCCGTGTTGACGATGAGACATCGAGGGTCGCCCAGTGAGTCACCATGAGGGTAGCAGGTAACCTGCACGGTCTCGTGGAGCTCCTTCGGTCTCCACAGCTCCGCGGAACATTAAAGGCCTACGGGCCCTGTTCTTTCTTTTCTTTCTGGGTTTTTGCATGGAAGTCTGTGGCCCCTTGTCCGCTAAGTAGAACTGTTAAGTGCCTGTACAGTACGTAGTAAATAGACAAGGGCTGTAGGTCTTTTTGCTCGTGTCTTGTCCCTTACCCCTATTGCTTCATTGACTGCATGCGTGTAAAATAAATGTCATTGTTTGAATATTCACCTGCTCGTTGCGTCCCTTCCTCCATTGAGCTGCCATAATTGCATTCGGAATAATAGCTGGTTTTTCATAGCCGATAAGATAATCGAGTCCGACGGGGCTTGGCGATAATAAACTGCTGGGCAATCGCAAACGGCGCGAGCTGCTTAAAGTGGCTCATGTCCGTACGGGTCCCGTTGAGGTGTAAATCCC
This sequence comes from Eptatretus burgeri, assembly GCF_056783735.1. Classification (NCBI taxonomy): domain Eukaryota; kingdom Metazoa; phylum Chordata; class Myxini; order Myxiniformes; family Myxinidae; genus Eptatretus; species Eptatretus burgeri. The sequence continues at coordinate 2,189,517 of NC_140970.1, read as the reverse complement.
CGGAATTTCTGTCTGCGCGAATACTTAGGTAAATCGACAATTCGGCGATCAACCCTGTCGCGTGTGGACAGAAGAGTTGGCTGATTTACGGTGTGGTTAAAAACACACCCGTAGCTGGATTTCAGCGTTGATCCAAAAGCTGTGACCGGATTGCCACGGTCGCTGGGCGCGCGGTCGCAATTAGCTAAAAAGCGGTCGCCCACACGCCGGAGTGGCGGAGATCCACAACAATATATATATATATATATATACGAATGAAGAAGAGACAGAATATGTTGATATCTTTCATTTAATGATTCAGGGCATGCAGCGTGACTTCCTGTGATTGTCTATAAAATTGAGACTTCATATCTGCATTCCAACTGTGTGGATTCTAGGGTGACAAAACAACTCCTCGATGGCGTAATTTAGTGGACGAGTGACCCAGTAAGAGAATTGCTAGATTGTAATCTTGTTGTTGAGTCATGTGATGCGAGTAGTCAAAGTCGTAAAAATAAAATGTTGAGTTGTAAAAAAATCATCCACTTTTGGTAAATTGTATGTCATCTGACAGGTGTAAAGATAACTCATCAGTAGCATGATCTTGGATAAAATTAAAGACATCATGCAGTTGTCGATGTTTGGGTCAGTTCCGTGATCAAATTCTAAATTTATTGTTTGGCTTGATCATGTGGAGTTCACAACATTGCCTCATCTGGATATATTCATAATCACTGATGTGCTCTCATGAGACTTCTTGAGTCGTGAGACCTCATATCAAATTGAACATGGAGCCTTTCCTTTCAAAATATTATCATCATATATAAATATATCAGATCTCATGAGAAATCGATGGATTTTTATATAGGGTTGCTCAGCCCTGGTGCAGTGGTTTTGAGGAGTGGCAAATCAAAAGGATGGGTCTCATCCATAAAGTATTATTCTAATCGTGAGAATGTCAATGCTCAGGCTGCCTTGCGAAAACGAACAACCAGCTCAGCTTTCAATAGTGAGTTTTCATCCTGCCAGACGGCATCGAAATTATGTTGGATACATAATCAGTGTGCAGACATTTTCATGACCTTGATATTTACAGGAAGCAATGTCAGTTTCCAAAGGAACATCAGGAAAGGATAGACTTGCGTGGCCTGGTTCTGAGAAAACCACTGTTTCACAAATGCCACCGCTGATGTCATCCATGCAGCCCTTTCTTTCTCCCACTTTCCCTATACAACCCTATTGCCAGCCCTCCTCCCATTTTCCATCTTCGAATATGGTTCACAAAAGGTGGGCTTATACGAATGGGTGCTTACTCACTTGTATGCCGGTACCACAGCGAGTCTGGGCCTTCTGAAAGGGAGTAGATGAGAGGCTGCATTAAGGTCATGGTTGGAAGCCATAAAGCCAAGCTGGAATATTTAAGCTTTTTGGTTTGCAGGTTGGGTGAGCAACTGATGGGACTGAGAGTTGAGAAGTGCGCAAGTTTGTTGGGAAAAAGAGCACTGAGGAATGTGCAAGAAACCATGAGATAATAACAAGAAATTTAATGAGCAAATTGTCACTAATTTGCAGGAATGCTAAGGGAGCGGTCCGGGCGTTGATTGTTCTGTGCTTGCTTTCCCTGCCCGGTTTTCCTTTACCAGGTAAAAATCCAGATTCTGTAAGTCTGTGGTTTATAAAACACGTGTCACATTGAATCATCGATTTATTTATTTATTTAATTCAACAATGTTCTCAACCTCTGCAATCACTTCTCTTTTGCTTACTTCTACCCATGCTTTATCTGCCCATTGTCCACCTGCCCCTTCCGTAGCAGCATCTTTGGCTTATTTTTCAAACCTTCTCTTTCTTATGTTTCCGCCGCTGTTCTCCACCAAGACAATAACAGGCTGCTTTGATGACAATGATTAACCCATCCATTTTGATCTTATTTCATGTTACGTCTGTTCACTTTGTATTTTCCTTCATCCTTGCTCTTGTGTCATCATGAAAATGGCTAATTCTGCATGTCGGTGAAAAGTAGGGCAGCAGCTGTTTTAATTTAGCTAAATGATCATTAACTCTGTGTAAGAAGAGTTTGGTTTTTTTTTTGATGGATTTGTGGTTTTAGGTCAGGGTGCATGAACATGGGGCTAAGCCACAAGTTTATACACCTGTCTTATAATGTCTGCCTTCTTCTCATTATCCTTTCATTATTGGCCTATCCCAGCTAGCCTACAAGGCCTGGCTGTGTTCATACATGTGGCATGACCTGCCCAACGCATGTCACCCACCTATCAGCTGTCCACACCTTTGCTGGAACGTACAGAGCAGTTGCCCGTACTTACCACCAGACAGCGAAGACAGGATGATTTACGGAGGCCTGTCCAGCTTTATTTGCACAGGTGAGAAAGTTTTGTTGGGGTTGGTGAAATAATTATTGTGCCTTCTCCGTATTTAACGGTGCTTCTTCCTCACCTCTGCCTGGTGTTGGCTTAATGGCTAGAGTGGCAGGCTTTGGATCCTAGGGTCCTGAGTTCAAATCCCGCTCAGCTGTTGAATGAATACCAGGTGGGGTTAACTCGATCTGTCATCCTTCTGAGGTCAGCAAAATGAGTGCCAGCATGCTGGTGTACTGTGTCGGAGTGGCGACCCGTCCAGGATTGTGCCCAATAGCCAAGGAGACTGCTTAAGCAGCACCAATGCTCTTCACAGAGTGTGGTCCCAATCTTCTTGCGAGATTAATCTATGAGCTCCTCCTTCCTCACCTCTAAATGGCAACCAAGCTCTCAAAGTCTTGTGGAATACGTATCTCCACATTCATTATCAGATGAATTTTTGAACTTTCAAGAATTTAGCTACATGTCATTATTCAGAATAATTTTAACAAATGAACTGAGAAGCACAAATAAAGCCAATTGAAAGTAGGGTTTGTAAAGAATGTGACGTTTTCTTTTTCTATTTCATCCATGTACGTAGGCCTGCCTTTAATGTTTATTGTGCCAATGCCTGTGCACTTTTTGTTGCATGTCTTCAGACAGCTTTCGTGGTCCACCCGATAAGACCATGACACTGTGTATCATCTTGATTTCAAACCAGGACTGTTATATTTCTATTTCCTAAGGTTATGTTTCTTCAAGTAATAAGACAGGTCATCAGAAAGGGTCAGAATTGGTGGCAGAGATTAAGATGATGGAAATAATATGACACCTTCATCCAACCCTTTAAAACGAGCTCCTTTTGAGTAGTTGCATTTCTGACACCTATCTGTCGACCTTCCAGCAAGGAAATCCCATTACCCTCACTGCCCCTTTTCCCATATACATGCATCCCTCAGATCCACACGAGGGAGATGGACAGATGGCCCCTGATGCTGATTGCTGTGACGTCAGGTGGACCTCCAGCAGAAGCACCAGGCCCTGGTCGCAGACAACCATCTCCCTGGTCACCAACCCTCGGCCAACACCTTCCCACTCGCTTACAAACCTTGCGCACAGACTTAGACCCTGGCCACCAGGACTCGCTTCACTTCTAGCTGTCCTGTCCTCTCGACTCTGACGACGGTTTATCCATCCGTGTTCCCTTAATCTGTAGCTTTGTGGCCAATTGGCCGTCTGGTTACTTGACCACGATCACTTCCATCTGAGAGACCACAGCCAAGCTTGATGTTTAGCAAGCTGGGCCAGAACACCCATTGCTTTTCTATCGCTGCCCTAGCACGCACCTGCCTTTGCACTAACGGGCTAGAGAACTAGAAACTGGGGATTTGGGGAGAAAGGTCTCAGCTCAAGGAGATGTAACATGTTCAATGATCACAGAGCTGGTGAACCTGCACCTCCATCCTGCACGTTGATCCCTTTGTGTATCTAAACCGCTGGGCAGAGCGCTGGAATCTAAACCTTTTACTCCCTGCGTCAATAGATTCCTCTCTGTTATGCTGTCATTGTTATGTTTCCTTTTGGGGTTTGTTATTCCTTAATTTTATCTTTGTTGTTTGTCTGCAAAAGATATCAATCAGGGTTGGCCTACTAGAATTCAGGGATGGTATTTGTGTGGAAATGAGATGTTGTGTGAGCTTTGATTTTGGGTGCGACTTAAAAGATGAGGTGACTACAGTATTTCATCTGTGACTATACTCCATGCCAGGCTTGAAAGGAGGCTGAGCTGAGGCCACATAATCTGTTACAATGAAATAGTAGTCTCTGTGAAGTCTACTATCGATCTGTGTTGACAGTCAAGATAAACAATGGATTTCTTCAACTTTAAATTGATGAGTATGTTTACCACTGTGGGACATGAAGTGCAGATGACATTTTGAGCATTAGCTCTTCATCAGAGTGCAAGGCCTAAAGCTCAAAATTTTCCAACATCTGTTATTCGTGCAGTGTGGCTGACCGCAGTGTTGAGCTGCACTACTAACAAAATCAATTCCTTCAAACCACACACACAAAAAAAAAAAAAAAATCTGATGAAGGTTTCTGGAAAAATCTAAGTTGCTGGAAAAAGCACAACGTTGTGACACTGCTGGAGAGTCTGCAAAAGCAGAAAGTTTAGGACAACGTGAAAGGAACATAACATTGGAGAGGAAATCGAGCTTTTTATTCAAAGTGTTGCAAGAGAAACATTCTTGGAAGGAATTGAAGGTTTTGAAATATAAAAGGTGCAGAAATTATGCAGTTCTAGAACTCAGGCCAATAAGTTCCATCTCATGGCATCATGGTTTAGTTGAAATATCACTGTCATAGTTGCAATAATAATTCTAGAGAAGACTTTCCCCAAGCAGAGAGAGAGAGAGATAGAAAGATAGATGGATAGATAGATAGATATAGATATAGATAACTTTTCCCCTATTTTTGTTTTATTTCCAAAACATTTATTACGTCTAAGCTTCCTTTTAGATCGGTTAGGGTTAAAACAGCAGAAGTTTCAGTGCACAAACGTAAAAACCATGGCAAAATCAAATTCACCACAAACTGGTATTCAATTTCAAACCAAGGATTGTATTTTTTTATATTCCATCTGCTGAAATCCTCGACTGCTCCCTTAATTACAATCACTGTCTGCCTTGGTTCAAATTCATTTCCCATTTTATGTTTGTTTCTTTTACTCCCCATCCTCATTTCCCCCATTTTGCTTTTTCATTAGGTCTTGTCATTATCCATATGTTTTGTTACATCTCACCGGAACTCCCTTGACCTGATAATCCGGATAATCTGTTTCAGCACTAATTTTGAACTAAGGAGTATCAGGCCAATGCCCATCTTCTCTGTTCTTATTATTCGATGCTTTCTCTCATCCTGTCTTTGTAATGACACCTGAAAGGAGGAACACATGTCCAAGATTGAAGGCTTAAAATGTTGGCTTAAACACTGCCCTTGTTAGCTCATATCTCTGTCTGTGTGTGTCTGTCTGTCTGTCTGTCTGTCTGTCTGTCTCTCTCTCTCTCTCTCTCTCTTTCCCCAAGCCCCTTGATAAAACTCAGATGAAGAGCACTGGAGCCAGCACCACATTTCCCATCATGTTTCAAGCCACAACTAGTACTCCAAACAGCAGTAGATTTTACCGCCTTATGTAAACGACTTAAGGTTTGATAAAATGACAAAAAAAAACAAACAAACTGGTCGGCCACTCTCAGTAGCAGTGTCTTTCTAGCGTTTCCACTATTGTTGTTGGTGTCGTTGTCGTCAAATCGGATGTTCGTTTCATGGCTAGCTGAGGGAGGTGTTTGCGTTTCTCTCACGTTTGCTTCTCCTTTGTTCGAAATCATAGGCCAGAAGATGTAGATTTTTCAGCTATGCAGGCTTTTTCTATAATCTACCTCCCTTATGGCACACCATCAAATCAATACGAGATAAGCGGAGAAAGGAGAGGATGTACACGTAAGCAAGAACAGTGGAAGCAAAAGTTTATTTTTTAAGGGCACATGAAAGAGAGAGAGAGAGAAAAACACACACACACACACACACACACACACACACACACACACACACACACACACACACACACACACACACACACACACACACACACACACACAACAGAAGGATCTGTCTGTCCAGGTGGGCCAATACATTGCTGTATGAAAGAATGATCAATGATGAAGCTCGAAAGACAAGGTGATGTTCTTGTGCCATAAAATCCTTGTTAGGTTTTTGACGAACAAATCGTAAGCTCTTCACTAGTTCATGACATGTTGATGGGTAACCAGTTTTGAATGTTAAATACCAGATCACCCATTTACATGCATGCTCTTAACCAGCAAGTCATTGGCAAACAGTCTGTTTGCAGAGGCAGTGTGAGTTTGGAAGCATGTGGTTCCAACTTGCTCGACTCTTTTAAAATTGCAAACACAAGTAAAATTCTCTGCAAAATCCACGCACTCGTGTTTCTATGCCACTAGCGATTCTTTGAATGTTTGCTTTAAGTTGGCAAACTAGGTTCCATAAGGCTACATTCGTTTTGGCCTTGAAATTGAAATTCCAATTGAATGTCATTCCATTTCAATTCACCTGATGTTGTAATGATGCCGGAAATGTAAAGGCTTGAAGGTGTTAGGAGTTGTGGCAATTTCTGGAGTTCGGACTGACAGTGCGCCTTTGATTAAAAGCAGCATTATGGTTTTGGTGCTTTGTTGTATTTTACAACTAGAAAATTATAAGAAAGCCATCACAACATAATTCATCTTCATTAATCCTATGGAATGCTGTGCTATTTCCAATAAGATTTTTCCAAGCAGGAGGTTTCAGACCAAAACGAGACGATGATTATTTAAAAAAACAAAAATGATGACGTGAGCCCATTGGTAAAAGATGAAGGAATATATATATATATTTTTTAATTTACAGAGCGATTTTAATGAGATTATTTGTTTTATTTCAGGTGGAATGCCAATGCACATACTTGCTTTGTTGCCCTCTTGCAAAAAATATTTATGGTGTAATATAAGTCAAATACAAAATAACAAAATCATAATTGCATTGCCTGCTTCATTTCTATTCACATCCCTTACAAGGAACTTCAAAACAGTACCAGGCCATTAGGCCTATCAAACCTGCTCTCTTTTTTTTAAAATTCTGAGCATAAGTAAGGAAGCAGTAGGTACCATTTTTAAAGTTGTTCGGAGGAGTAGGGTGCGATTTGAACTGCCGACCTCTCGGACTCGAAATTGGTGCTCAAACCATTACATCGCTGAGTTTTGGTGAGTCATTTGTGTTTTTCATTGGTGCTAAACAAACAACCATGAAGCATTACCTCTTAAACAGGTACGACAATAAAGCAAAGACAAAATCAGAATGAAGACGAAGTCCCGTAAATGCTCCAGGTCTTGCACTGTATTCCCGGTTATGAAATTCGATGAAAGAAACTTCGACCTCGACATTTAAGGATTGCATGAAGTTTTATGCAAATCTTGTTGGACATTGGCATGCTTCAATCATTTGTTCAGGAGACAGCATCATTATGTCAAGAGAAGAGTGCTTCAAACGGATTCCTGTTTTACAAATGAATGGCAAAGTAACTGGATGTGTGTGTGTGTGTTTGTGTGAAGATATTGTGTTGAAGACATATTCATAAATTGTTTGAGTGTGCAGTTTTGCAGTATGATTGTGCATGAATAATGAGTGATACAACAATTTTCAGAACTTGCATCACCTTTGGAGCAGGTAATCATTGCAAACATGCCCCGTTCAATGACGAAACATCACAGGGGTGACCAAAATGATGCATCAGATGACAAACTTTCACACTTTGAAGAATGCTATCATCATTATCTTTGCAATATTCAGTGAATCAAGGGATTGAAGTAATTCACTTTGTATACCATGAAAACTTTTATTTGCTTTCATTGATCAGAAACCTAATCTGGAACACGTCAAACTCAGCTTCCAACAATTGATTGATTTGCCCCTGGCTTAAAATTCTTATGTGGAACAAATATAGTATGGTATATACGAAATGTACAGTTAGGAATCTTTATGCACACTAACGAAGGATTGACGACCGGCTTCTCTATGAAATGTGAAATCAAGCGACACATCACCCAAGGATAATGTGCAGATATGGAAGCAAAACGGGTGGTGTATTTGTTGCTTGTCGTGATCGTGTGTTGATCACATTTTCAATGTCGATCATGATAAAGCATGGTGGATAACATGACTCATTCTTCAGCATATTCGATTCAATGTTGAAAATTTTTCCAGTCATGTTCTCTGGTACCCCATGTTATAGACAAGTAATAACATTTTTTTTAATGTAAAAGGATGTCGGGATTTTTCTCCAAAAAGTGTGTAAACAAGGTAGGGATGGCCACAAGAAATGATCATGTGAAACCATCCCTACATCTTTCGTTGAATAATGGTTGTCCTAGAAAGTACAAATTTATATCGAGAACACACACACACACACACACACACACACACACACACACACACACACACACACACACACACACACACACACACACACACACACACACACAACCATAATTCAAAGAAAGATGTAGGATGGTTCCACATGATCATTTCTTGTGACCATCCCTACCTTGTTTACACACTTTTTGGAGGAACATCCCGACATTCTTTGGCATTTTTTTTTAATGTTTTTGTTTCTTGTTTCTTTAAATTTTTTTGGGAAATATAAACTGTATGGATGATCTACTACTGATTTACAAATGTCGTAAAAACTTTAAAAAAACAAAAACAAAAATAAAGTAAAACCTTTAGAGACATACTCACATTGTAATGATACTGTACATAGTTTATAGATGATTGAACATTCTAAATAGTTTGTACTTGATACAAATATGAGTGGGTTGTTGCTGTCACTGACTTCCTGATAATATTCCACCATTAACCACACCCATAAGGGTCTGATTGGCACGAGGGCAAATGTGTCTAGTGGCCCCACCCCCATCAGGTTGATTGACAGTCGTAGTCCTGCACACTCCTCTGATCTCTTACTGTTCCTTTTCAAATGAATTCAGTTTTGCATACTTTTCATGGAATCCTTTCAAGCAATAAAAATTACGATAGCAAAAGATGCTGCACCAAATAAAACTCTGTCAGGTGGCCCCAGAGTCGTTGCCGTTAAGAAAGGCAGCTCGGAAATGCACTGTCTGAAGATGATTATTAGGTTACCAAGTCTTCCACGCTGGGTAACCTGTTGTTATTTTCGTCATTATTATTATTATTATTATTATTATTATTATTATTATTATTATTATTACTATTATTATACTTCTGCTGCGGCAGTCATTTTGGAGGATTTATTCTCTTTTAAATTCATTTTCTCTGTAACCACTTGTTGGATTGACACAAAATTTTGACCAAAAGAGCCTATTGATATTGATAATTTTTATTATGATATTTTTTTTATTGATAATTATGACGTCATAGGTCATGTGGCGGAAGCAGTCATGTTTGAAAAAAGGCAAAACTTTGGACCTCTTTATCTCCGAAACCGCTCCATGGAAAAAAATTGATAGTTGGGATATGTCAAGTACTCGCCATGGGGAAATAAGTGTTGTTAACCATGACATCATCGGTATCTCAGCCAAAATTTGACACATAGAATGCTCTATCCGATCAGTATGAAAATTATCAAGGGTCATCTAGGGAGAAATTGGTCGACAGAAAAAATTGATAACGTCATTAGTCATGTGGTTTTGCAGTCATATTTTATGAAAACAAGAAAACTTAAAAAAAATCTTTGCTGAAATGGAAGAATATATCAAGGCAAAACTTTCCCAGGTATACTTTCCCAGCCTATCCATGAGGAACAAAAAGTTCCCCACCTCTGACATCATAGATCACATGTTCTGGCAGGCATATTGGATTAAACAAAAATCTTTTAAAAAATTATTTATCTTGAACCGCTTCATCGATCAACGTGAAACTTCACAATTATGATCAAGTAGTCATGGGGAATATGGTTTATGTTTTTTATTTCAACCTGATTGAATGCATGGTCTGACAGCCATAATTTAAGTTTTTTGAATCTGGGTTCTTTTTGAATGTTTTTTTTTTTTAATAAGGCTCACTTGGCTGCTCGAGGATTGATTTGAGGGTAGAGGAGTAGCAGCTGAACCTGTTTGCCTAAAGCATTCCGAAGGAAATATTTGAGGATTTACTTAAATATTTCCTCAAGTCTCCCCTTAAAGACATCTTTAATTTGAGGATCATTGTCGAATATTCCTTAAGTTTTTCCTTAAGACCTTCCTTAAACTCAAGGAGGCACCCCCTCCCCACCCCCTTATTACTTCGTGTTCATGTTATTTAGGTCCAAATTCAATTGGTACCAATGATATCCCCAGGAAAAAAAGGATCAACTGCATACGTAATAAAGAGATTGATCGCGGCGTGTTACTCGGTCCACAGCTCATCAATCCCGCATCGTAGAGAGACGCATGGGGCCTCGTTTGACTCGGGGGAGTCCCGGTTTACCCTGTGGACCCAGGTCTTACCTAAATCGAAGGATTCTTAACAATTATGCACTATTTATAGATTTTGTGTTGTAATTAAGCATAAAAGTAGTTCAACAATATACAACTATACAATGTATTGGCTCTTTTGTGCTTAAGAAAAGCCTCCACTAGTGCTTCTGTCTCTTCCTGAAGCCAGTTTGTAGATCGCTTCTCCACCATCCTGCTTTCGGACACCTCCTTCGATCTCTAATCTGATTCGTTGCTGAGCATCGCAACGGCTCCTTAGGCCGAAGTCACATTTGCTACACGGTGGCCGTGGGGTCTCCAAAATCTATGGCCACTAGCAATTATAGGGCGGCCGCAGTATTTCCACGGTCACACAATGTAGCAGTCACATATGTTTTTATTTTTCAGGGAGCCTCACGGCGTATTTATAAATTGTGGAGACCGAAAACGTGGGGGTGCCGTACGGTCTTTGATTCGATGTCGCACGGTGACCTTAGGGCGTTCCTGCGGCGGCCATAGAATTTTCAAGGCAGACGCAAGGTGCCCGCAAGGCGACCGCAGGACGACCGCGGGGGGGGGGGGGGCCGAAGGCGAACGTGCGGCCAGACGGACGGTAACGAGTGGGTTCTTTTTTTTTCCAGTTCTTTAGTTTCGGCTTGTCGATTTGCTTCAGCGAACGTAGAAATGAAAAAGTTATAACTCCGCGCTATAATTCCACGGCAATCCTATGGCCTGTAAAATATAGCCATGCAGCATAGGGCCACCCTGAGGTCACCTCAGAAACTCTGCGGCCGCCGCACGTTTCTGTCAATTCGGGGGGGGGGGGGGAGGGCCGCCGTATCCTCGCCGAAGAGCAAATGTGACTTAGGCCTTAGGATTTCCTCACCCTCAAGGAAATCCTTACTTGATGATTAATGAAGGGTTGTTTATGCAACAGCCCTCAAGAAAATCCTTCGCGAAGGAATCGGCGTACCTTCAGGGGAATCTTTCCTCAAGGATGAGGGAATTTTATGCAACCGGGTCCAAATCCTATCCAGGTTCCTCCTGATTACTCCATCTTTGTTTGTTGCTTATTTGAGTTCTTCTGATGACTCCAGTGCAGTGTTTGGTCTTCCATTTGATTTGACTTGAATGTTTTTTTTTAAATCCCGTTGTGAAATCAGTTTTATAAAGAGGACATCATGGGTCACGTGTCTGATTAAAGCGGGGGGCAGTGTATAGCTTCACCCCCTCCCCACGCCCCCCCCCGATCCCAAGAACTCTCCCCAGGGATGTATAAAAGTGGGGTGTCTTGGTACCTGGTCATAACTGCCCGCAGTTATAAAGTAGCACATCTAGTAATTATTATTATTACTCCATCCCCCCGTGCAGCGAGAGACGGGGTTTTGCAATCACTTGTGTGTGTCTGTCCTCGCCGTAACTTTTTTTTTTTACCATTTGAGCTTTTGTCGTCAAATTTTCAGGAAAGCTTTATTATGAGAATATGGAGAAGCCAAATTAAGAATTTGGTCAAAGGTCAGGGTGACGTGAAATCGTCAATTTTCATCCAATTGACCTGAAATTTATATTATCATTTGAGATTTTGTCATCAAATTTTCAATAAAGCTTTGTTATGAGCATATAGAGAATACGAATGAAGAATTTGGTCAAATGGTCAAAGATACTGTTGAGCATTCGGAGGAAGAAGTCCAAATATAAAGCAGATGGGCTTTGCATTTTCAGATGCTTTCTAGTTATTATTATTATTATTATTATTATTTTTTATGATGATGATGAATGAGAAGATTTTACTGATCTCGGTTTTTTTGCTTTTGTCATGATCTGGAGTATTGAAAAGTGATCCCTGCCGAGACAATCAGCTGAACAGACCAGGTAGGCTCTCATACGTAGCCGAAGCAACTTTTTAGAGAAGATATTATAACCTTAGTTTTATATATAGCGAGTGAGACCGACATTATTTTCCACACCGTCCCGACATGGAGAGTGCTATTGCGTGCACTCTGGTAGTGTCGTGAACGTTTTGTATTATACAGTCTGTTGTTCTTACCGTGTTAGAACAAGGTGGAATAATCGTTGGTGTGTGTGTGTGTGTGTGTGTGTGTGTGTGTGTGTGTGTGTGTGTGTGTGTGTGTGTGTGTGTGTGTGTGCATGTGTGAGTGTGTGTGATGGTTGTTATCTCCATATGTAGGTTTTAGAAGGTGGAACGGAGTCCTCCCAGGTCTCGAAGTATCCACCTTCGTTTCGGTGAAGGATCTCGATTCATGGACTAAGTTGTGAAGTTTTCTTGTTCTCAAAGTTTTGTTTTGAGAGATCTTTTCAGAATCATCACCAAGCCCCGAACAACTTCCAACTTCAGTTCGTTTGTCGTAATATTCCCAGGGATGGTTAAGATCTCCGTGAGGTTATTTTTTTTTTAATTTCATTACCATTGCTCCCAATTATCATTGGCACGATTCCGGCACTCTTCAGCTTCCAAGATTTTTTCACTTCATTTTTGATGTCTTTTTATATTTGTGTGTGTGTGTGATTTATTTTTTTTCACATCGGAGGAGAAATTACTTCCTTATCCTGTGGAAAAAGAAATTGCATTGACGAGCAGTTTTTGATAATGCTTCCCTTGAACTCTTGAAATAATGTGCCATTTTCTTTGCTAAAAGAGTCTGCTTGGAATGAAGAAATACAAAAGTGGACAAGATTGTTGGCAGACACTAAGAACATAGCCCCATTTTGGCTTGTGTCAAATGTATTGACACGTCTAATGCGTCACCACATTGATGTTCAGGATACCGATCAACAGAGGTGAGTTATATGTATATTTTTTCAACCAGTTGGATAATCAGATTGAACGATATATAGGGTGGAGCACTTATATCTGACACATTTGTCATCATTTTGGCGGGAAGCAGTAATTGTGCAGCTAATATATTCCCCCCCCCCCCCAGTGTTTCAGGTGATGCCTGAAAGTTTTGAATGATGGAACACCATGACCTACAGATGAGAATTCACCTGCTTGTGTCGAGAATTGAAAGCAAACATCACTTCAACCATCCACTCCATTGCTCAAGACACATTGCATGCAATAATGAACAATATGCTGATTTGCGGCGAATGCAACAATTCCAATGGGGGCCCATTTGTGAGATGAAATGTTTAAGCAACTGTCTTATGTAGCAGTATAATCTCGGATCTGTGTGCTTTCCAACCATGTGCTATGTGCAGTATTTATGTTGTTCATTAATTTTTTACAGCACTCATAAATGTGTCAGATAAATGCCCCACCCTGTATTATGGAAGATGTCAGTTATATTGAAGCCTAAAAATTTGAACTACATTGAGTAGTTTCTTTATATCATGTGTACCTCAAAAGCTACAAAAGTTCAAAGTTGCACAAGGACTTTATCCATACTATAAGAGAGCCGTGTGTGTGTGTCACTATTTTTCTTAGAGATGGCTGAACGGATCTTCGTCAAACCTTCAGAGGTTCACGAGTGAGTGCCTGGGAGTGTTTTAGGCAAATTAAAAAAAAAATTGGCAAAGAATTTTGTTTTCTTTTTGATTAATATATATTTTTTACAAATCTCTCAAATTTCCTCGAAATACTAACAGAATTTAAGCCAGCGGTATAGGTCAGATTTTTTGGTACTTAATCAACCGGCTTGACACAAAGCTCCAAGAGGTCTCGTATGAAAGATGGGGATCTCAGTAACTCATTTTGCCCTGTTGTCCTCATTTTTTGGTGTGCGGCCCATGAAATATTCACACCTGAAGGATACCCCCATTAGAAAATTTTGACCATTTCCGAAAATCAGTGAATTAGCCTTAACTACAAAGCAATGCACCCTATTTTTACATGATTGGTGTTGAAATGTACAGAATGAACAGGGGAATACTACTAGTTACTTAATGGAATACTTCTAGATAAATATATGTACATTTGAGTGCTTTTAATAGAAAAAAGACGTAATATCCGGACAGCTAACTTCGAAAATCATAAACTACAGACACAAATATCTGCCAATTGTCATATTTTTTCTTTATTTTATATGTTCAGTTTACCATATCAATATAATGAGAATATTTAGAAACAAATTTCTACGAGCAAATTATATGATATGGTGACTGAAGTTTGCACAAGTGATGTGATAACTCAATGTTACACCAATACACATTGTTCTACGAGAAATGAACTAAAACATATTTTGAGCGAGTGTCCTCGATATGTTCAACCATCACTGTCCGTGTCATTTTGGTCACCATGTGACAGTTCCTTGCCACACTGCCTGTCACTGGTGGCACACATGCACTCTTTAGTGCAAGGCAAACTGTCTTGTGAGCAGCTGTTGGTAAAAGGTTCACTACCATGGCATGAACACACAAGACCATCTAACATCTCCGCTGATGTGGGTCCATCAAACAATGTGGGATGCAGCACACCTTCTCCTTTGTACCATCCACGACCCTCTGGTGTGGGAATTTCTGGATTTGCCAGGTGGGCATTCATCCAGACTCGGGTTTGGTGAACGGATCTCTTCACATGTTCGAGAAAAGCTAGTTCGGACGGAGGCAACTTATGCACTGGGTCATCTTTGGTCGCTGCGAGTTTCTCCCGAAGATCATTCAAATTTGTGTGTGCATCAATATATTTCCCTTGAGAATCATACATGGCACTGACTAAATGTCTTGAAGCAGCCACTGCCTCCTGGAGATCGTCAGCGGCGAGGACTTCGAGGTGTGGACCATTATTCTGAAGATTCAGTGTCTTCATAGCTTTCCATGCTTTCTTTTTACCGTAGCCGAAGAATGCTGATAGAGTCACATCCTGTCAGGGCATGAAACGCAGGAAGCCGGGTACACATTTCTGGAAGCAAGCTGTAACATATCTGATGGACCGGGATGAGCTTGCATCCTGCTGATGTTCTTTTCTCTTTCCATACTTCAGCAGTGTCCTACCACTGTGGAAAGTAGTGGACTGCTAAGACAAGCACATCAGTGTCTGCTGATTTGATTGTAATGGACCCACGCACATTGTTACGTTGAACTCATCATTGGCATGCTTCACATGAAGAAATATCCGAGAATCTGCCTCTTCCTGCATTGATGCGAGTTGACTGTCATGATACATTCCTGCAGAATAAAGGCATGCTGTAAGCGAACCATCAGAGAAGCCACCAGCCAAATAGATCCGCTTTTCTTGGTGATCTGAAAGTTCTTTTGCTACTGGTGCATGTTGCGTGACATGACTACAGATGAAGTGTGTCAAGGTGGATTTGTTTGATGATGGAGCCATGAATTTCGTCCATTGTGGTACTGGGCTTCCAGCAATGACTTGGTAGCTTCCGGATCCACCAGCAACAGCAAGGCGTCTCGTTCTTTCCTCTGTCTTCCGAGAATATGCCCGAGTTCTGCTTTGGTGTTCTTCCGTGGAGCTCCATCTTCATGAAAGATAGATGTCGGAACAGACGAAATTGGATAGCTCAGGACGTGCTTCATGTTCAGGTCAGGGTGGACTTGAGTCAATAGCAAAGCACGGCGGAAAACCATTTCCGGGTTGATTGCAACCAATGCTTTCTGACCCAAAATCAGGATTTTTGTTTTCTTTTTGGAAATCGAAAACGTTTTGAGTTTGGATTTTGGGATTGGCTGGTACATGCTTCTCTGCCCCCCAGTGCAAAGAGATTCTGTGATGTACTCTTCCATCTGTCTTTTCCCCAGGTCGTGGACAGACAAGGACTTCTGAATATCCTTCAAATGTGAATATTTCATGGACCGCACACCAAAATATGAGGACAACAGGGCTAAATGTGTTACTGAGATCACCATCTTTCACATGAGACCTGTTGTAGCTTTGTGTCAAGCCGGTTGATTAAACTCCTAAAATATAGCCCTTTATCGAGGTTTACCGCTGGCCTAATTAGGACAGCACCGTGCAATGCCGAGTACCACTGCTGTAACACAATTTTTCTTTTTAATTTAGAAAAAAAAAAGTGGGATTTTTTAAAATATTTTAACATTTTGTATATGTTGATAATAATGCTTTCCTTGAACTCTTACACTGTCTCTCCTGTCGAGGCTTGTATGAGAGCTAACACACAGAACGTACAACAAGGGGAGTAGGAGACAAGAGGGGCGGGAGAGGGAAGGAAAAACCAGTGGGGAACAGAGACATGAGGAGATCTGAGGAAGGCAGAAGGATGGGGCGGGGTACACAGGGTAATCAAGATGGACACAACAGGGACTTTCAGGATGGAAAGCAGAGAATTTGAAGGAGGTGGGTTTGGGGCAGATTAATGGGGGTAGAAAAGATCATGGTTTTGGATGGGGGAAGATAAGAGATGGAGGTGAACAGCTGTTTTGAAGACCTGAAGGGAAGAGTGGGATTGAAGAGAGTGTGGGAGTTTGCTCCAAAGGTGGGAAAAAGGATTGAAAGAGTGAAGGTGAGCAGTGATTCTTGATTTTGGTAGTTTTATCAGAAGGGGGTTGCTGGCAGACCTTGAGCTTCCTGCGGAAATATGGGGGGGACATATCTCAGACAGAGGAGGGTGTGGGGGGTGAGAGCGAGGCTGGAGAGGAGATGGTAGAAGACAGAAAGATCACCAACCTGCCTGCGGTGGGGGAGGGAGGAGATATATATATATATATATATATATATATATATATATATATATATATATATATATATATATATAATCTATATCTATATATATATATATATATATATATATATATATATATATATATATATATATATATATATATATATATATATATAATCTATATCTATATATATATATATATATATATATATATATATATATATATATATATATATATAATCTATATCTATATATATATATATATATATATATATATATATATATATATATATATATATATATATATATATATATATATATATATATATATATATATATATAGATCCAAAGATTCAGCCACATCATAGAAGATACCAATGATCCTAAATGCCTTGGTTTCTACAGCATGAAGCTGAGAAATGTGAGAAGTGGGAGCACCAGCCCAGGGAGAGCAGTACTCCATCAAGCTCCAGATGAAAGCTTTGTATGTGCTCAGGTGTGCCAAGCAAGGACTTTGCGTGATGGAAGATGCCCAGTCTGCGACTGGCTTTGGAAGCCAGCTTGGAAATGTGGCATTCCCTGGAAAGATCATGGCAGATAATGAGACCCAGAAGCTTGAATGAAAGGACTTCTTCAAGGGGATCGTTGAGAAAGGAGATGGAGGGGGTGGGTTCCAGATGGTCCTTTTGGAGAGGCACAGTTAAAGTGTGAGATTTGTCAGGATTCACAGACATGTTCCACGTGTTGGACCAGGTTGTGATTGTATCCACATCTGCAGGGAGCGAAGAAGCTGCTGCTTGCCGATCTGAGGGATGACAGATGGTACGACAGAGGGTGAAGTCATCAGCAAAGAGATAAAGAGGATTTTCCAGAAAGTCAGAGAGATCATTGATGAAAACCAGAAAAAGAACAGGGCCAAGAACAATGCCTTGAGGAATTCTAGCCTGGGCTGGAAGAGGGGATGAGAGAACTCCATTAAGAGCCGCACGTTGGCTGCGACCGTAGACGAAGTCTGTGAGCCATGAGTGGAGATCACCTTGGATACTAAAGGAAGAGAGTTTGGTGAGCAGGGCAGGGTGCCAGACCATATGGAAAGCATGCAACATGTCTTGCGAGATGGCTCTGATTCATATCTGGCATTGAGGATCTTCATCCATTGTTGGAAGAGCAGAAGCAGCATATCCAGGTTAGAGTGACCTGGTCTGAATCCAAATTGATCATCGGAAATCAAGCCATTGGAGAAGAAAAAGGATTTAATGTCTGAAGCGATGATGGATTTCATAACCTTGCTGACGATTGGGAGAAGGCTGATTGGTCTGTAGTTATAGGGATCTGTTTTTGCACCTTTTTTATGCAGGGCAGTGATGTTAGCAGATTTCCAAGCAGATGGCAGATGACCTTGGGCAAATGAGAGGGTGAATAGAACAGAGAGAGGGTGAGCAAGAGCAGAAGAGCAGGCTTTGAGGACACGTGGGCTGATGCCGTCTGGACCGGTTGCAGAATCTGAGTTGAGGTTTGATAACAAGCTCCCCACCTTGTCAGCAGAAAAGGACACAGAGTCCAGGGACAGTTGGGTGCGACTGGGTAAGGTGGGTAGAGAAAGTGATGGGTTTGGGACACAAGATTTATAAGCAAACACGGAGTTTAGGCATTCGGCCTTTTCACGTGCAGTGTCAGCTGTGTGGACATTTGAGGTGAAGGGAGAGGATGGAGCGGGAACATGCACCAGAAACAGACTTAATTAGATGCTACCAGGATTTGGAGGAGGGAGACAGGTTTGAGAGTTTAGATTTGAGATTCGAAAGATGTTATTTTCTGACTCTCCTGAAGGTGGAGACACTTGTTTCAACCTTTGTGGAAGGAACTCAGATTGCTTTCAGTTGGATTCACCTTCCATGAGGCGAAGGCAAGTTGTTTCAGGACAACTGCCTCACCACAAGCATAAGTGTACTATGGGCAGGAGGAAGGGTAGGACAACTGAAGACAAGATAGGATAAATCTGTGCATGAGAGAGCAAATTTCTTTGAAAAAATTCTCAGGACGAGTTGATGTCAGAGGAAGTAGAGATGGGAGACCAGTCTATAAGTTTGATTGCTGTTTGGAGACCCTGCCAGTCGGCTTGAGTGAAATGCCAGACTCGACGGCACTCAGGTGATTCTCTAATAACAACCAGTGAGAAGTCTACTTTGACAAGGATGTGCTGATATGAACCGATTGCAGCAGAGGAAGAAGAGCAGATATTTTCAGGGAGATTGGTCAAAATCAGATCCCGAAGAGGTGGAGTACCTTTGGTTGAGATCCAGGTCGGGAAGTTGTCCGATTGAACCAGTCCCAATGAGTCACAGAAGTCTTTTGCTGAAGTGTCATGACAGATGAGAGAGGTACCCACACCCAGCTAACTGGCATGATGACAATTGAGGTCACCACATATGAGGACGAGAGAGAGAGAGAGAGTTGGGATGAGAAGTTCGAAGTTGGTTCATGTTTTCGGAAAGTGAGATGGATATGGAGTCATCACTGTTTGGTGGACGGTACAACACGCATATAAACATGAGGTGGGACTGGAGGGTAAGCCGTAGCCAGAGGTATCCCTGGGGGTGTGGAGAAGAGAGGGCAGTGCATGCTGAGTGAGGAATAGAGTCTTTGATGAAGAGAGCAACTCTGTTGCCAGGATGAGGCTCTATTTTAAGGATTTTTTTAAATCGCTCTGTAATGCCTATGCCTTTGTAGCTACATGAAAGGTGATATTAAATGATCCCTGACCCCTTTCCTTAGTGGGTAGAGGGAAGTGTTTTAGGCCCCCACAAAAAACTCTTCAAAATGCCAACAGGAATAGGGCAACGCTAGGCACCCCTTCTCGTGCTTCGTAGTTGAAAAGCAATTCAAGCTGATTAAGGTCAGGCTATCACATCAAACATGGATTCGTCTAAGGCAGTAGTTGAAAAGGATTACTACTCACCAACATATGCATCTATGATTTTTATCTTGCCAAAACGAAGTTTTTGCAAGATATGTTAGTCAGCTTGTATGTTTTTTGTTTGTTTGTTTGTCTGTAATCACGTATAAATCACTCTGCAGAGCACAGTTATCATTGAAAAATTTTGTAACTTCGCATATCAGAGGCCTATAGAGGTCCCTTTCAGTGCACAAAATTTTGAAGGTCAAGGTCAAAGGTCAAGGTCACTTTGTCGCAAATCAGGGGAGTCGACAAAACCCTTATTTTTTTGAGTAATTTTGATCGGATCGTCTTCAAACTTCATGGCAATATAGTTCATGGTCTGGCGCTCAGCTGATTAATTTTTGGTGGCGATTGGCCTTGACCTTCATGGTTAGCACCTGAGGTCAAACATATTTGACCCCAAGGTCAAATTTTCAAGTTTTAGGAACCATATCGTGTAGTACCTCAAATTGAACACCTCGATGAGTGCTTTCTAGATATGTCAAGCTTGAGACATTATGACGTCATTTGGTGACGTTATGAGGCAAACGCATAATTTTTCATGGTTACTCTGTAGAACGATTCTCATCGGAATCTCTCGTCGGCAGATATTCCTCAAGGAGTCGCTCCTGGTGGATAGCAGCTCTGTTCACCTCAGTGTGACCTTAAAGAAGTCACACGTGGTCACCTTTTGGCAAGATACGGGTCACCCTGCGGGTGACATTGTTTTTATTTGTTTGTTTTTGCAAATTGTGATGGGTAATGTGGCATACAACATCATTTATATGAAGGATTTTCAAAATCGTGAACGTAAGTGTGAACGTCGTTATTACCATAGGTGAGCAAAATTAATTGTTTACATCAGGCATAAGTAAGCGAGCTATCGCTGGAACCATGGCCAAATTCAAAATTCCTGCCATAACTACTGCTGGGAAGGCAATGGCAAACCACCCAGTATAGTGCTTGCCGAGGGTTGTAGTACTGAATCTGCCTTCGGGCAGAACAGCAAATATGAATACGAATTGGGTATAATCATGCCATTGTACCTCAGCTGTCCCAAGTAAATGGTTCACAGTAATATTCATACTTTTTCTTTTTTGTAATACATGGTTTCGGCTCGAGGAAGAGCTAGGACACAGAACAGATCAGGACACAACATAACAAAGGGAACAGTAAGAGAAAGGGGAAGGAGAAGGAAGATGGACACAGACAAACAAGGGATGCAGTTAACGATGAGGGGTAGAGGAAAACGCAATGGGTGGACCAGATGGATACATAAGCAAACTCGGGAGGGTGGGAGTGTTTTAACAGGTGTAGAAAAGACAAGTCTGAAGATGACGATGGTTCACGAGCGGTATTTGACGATGTAAATTGTTTCAGAAGTCAAGGATGAGACAATGTGATAATGTTTGACCAAGTTATAAAAATGATCAACATGATGTGGGACGAGTGACAGGTTATTACCTGCAAAATGTCGAAAACCCGGTTTTGTTCAACAACTTTAAAAATTTGACCTTTGAATAACCTTTAAAGGTCCCAAAACAATGATGTGGACATTAAAATAAGGAGAGCAGGATACGTGCTATAGCTTAATGGAGTTAGTTCGTCGAAGAAGGTCGAAAACCCGGTTCGATTTCCACAACTTTGAAAATTTGACCTTTGTGAACTTTAAAGGTCAAAGGTCAAGGATTATGACCTTTTGTGCAAAACTTCCTCTGGAACATTCCAGGAAAAATTTAACGTCATATAGGCTATATGGCATTTCACACTCCTCGGATTATCCATACTTTGATGAAATCAGCGTAAAAACAAACTTGAAGGGGGCGCCATGGGCAAGGTGTTCGAGATAGAGCAAAATTGTTTGAAGGCTTTAGGTGGGGAATGACCTCAAGATTATGCATAAAAAATATTGTCATCCCAGCTCTCAAAGTTTGGGCAGTCGTCTGATTTTTATGTCAAAATTAGAAATTTTCGAAGTTCATGACCTTGTGACTTTGACCTTGTGACCTTGACCTTGTGACCTTGACCTTGGGACTAAAATTAAAAATTGAGCTCCGTGGAGCTATGCAGGTGCCATTGGGCTAACCAAATACCGAAAGCCCTGCCAGATTTGGCAACCCCCTCGGAGAAGATGGATTTTTATGTCAAAATCGCAATTTTCTAAGTTCGTGACCTTGTGGCCTTGACCTTGGGACGAAAATGAACAATAGAGCTCCGTGGGGCTATGCAGGTGCCATTGGGCTAACCAAATACCCAAACCCCTGCCAGCTTCGACAAACCCTTTGGAGAAGAAATTTTTTATGTCATAGAAATTTTCTAAGTTCGTGACCTTGTGACGAAAATGAAAAATCGAGCTCCGTGGGGCTATGCGGGTGCCATTGGGCTAACCAAATACCGAAACCCTGTCAGATTCGACAAAACCCCTCGGAGAAGATGCAAATTGAAATCGGCTACCCCCTAAAAACACATTGGGTGGGGCCATGCCCATTTTCAGGAAAACACAACGAGATCATGATATAAACCTCCCACCAAAATTTCATCAGGATCGGATCAAAACCCACGGAGCTATGCTCGGGACAGACAGACAGACAAGCTGGTAGGCAGACATGGGTAGTCAGCCGTTGCTAGGCAACGGATGGGGTCCATAGCAACGGTTCTTTCTCACACATAACTAGGACATACCATGAACCTACCATACCAGTTTCATGTATATCTGGACTCACAGTCTCTGAGATATAACGAACTTCGTTTTTTTATTGTTTTTGACCAGGGTTCATTCAAAGTCTATCTTCTCCGACAGTTTTCATAGGATCCGGCTGGAAATTTTTGACAATATGGATGAATGTACTGCCCACAGTCGGTCGTGGCCCGATTTTTGATTTTCGAAAAAATATTTTTTTTAATGATTTTTCAAAAATTTCAAAGTCCCGTTGCTCGGCAACGGTGATGTCCATAGCAACGGTTCTCATTTGCACACAACTAGGTCATGGTATGAACCTACCAAGCAAGTTTCATCGAAATCGCCATTGTATTAACTGAAATTGCCATTTTAAATACTGACAATAAGGGTAGTACAAATCTCAAAAAAGAAAAAACATTTTCGACTAGATCGACTAACCCAACAGACAGATAGACAGACAGACAGACAGACAGACACACACAACAATAACGAATACAGTAGTCACTTATATTTTTCGTGAAAATATTTTTTCGTGAACCAATAATGGCTTTGGATGTGGAATAACCTGAGATAGTGAACAGCCATCTTGAAGATTGGAAGGAAATATTGAGATCGAAGAGTGTGGAAGGCAGTTCCACAGGCGGGAAAAGACAGGAATAAATGAGTGAAGGCGAGCAGTGGTTTGGGATTTAGGCAGTTTCACTCGGAGGGGCTTGCTGGTGGACTGCGTGGTTTCGACAGATCCTGCAGATACTTGGGAGGGGGGGGGGGCAGACCACGGATAGGGCAAAGGCGCAAGAATAGATATGAGGCAGAATTAGACAGAGAGACCACTGACCTGTCGGTGATGGTGACTTGATAGACCCGTCGACCCAGCTTCATCGCTAGAGATTCCAATGATCTTTAAAGCCTTTGTTTCCACAGCATCAAGTTAAGCTGGGTGTGAGGCAGAGAAGCCACCCCAGAGGGAAGAGCAGTACTCCATCAAGCTGCTGATGAAAGCCTTTTGGGGTTTAGGAGGTCAGGTGTGCCACTGAAGGACTTTGCACGATGGAGAATGCCCAGTCAGCATCTGGTTTTGGAGGTCAACTTTAAAATGTGGCTTTCCCAAGAAAGATCATGGCAGATAGTGAGACCCAAGAGTTTGAGTGATCACCTCTTTGAGATGGTTGTTGAGAAAGTAGATGGGAGGGTTTGCAGAATGGTACTTTTGGTGGGGGTGGGGGGGGGTGAGGAGAGAGAAAGAGAGACAGAGACAGACACAGATAGAGATAGCGATATATATTGTTGTGGGCTCGGGTTTGGTGGCGAGAACGACCATGAGGTGGGGGAAGTTACATCGTCTCCCACCAGACTCCCGGAATTGTAGGCCGTCGCTCCGGATAATTCCGTGACACGGTGGATCGCTTAGCCGACCGTGGATGCCAATACCTCCACAGCGTAGCGTAGGGTCTTTTTGTCGAGAACCAGTTTACCTAATTAACCATGGGGTGTCGCCTACCGGGGAACCACGCCCTTGGCACACCTTGCCTGAACCGGATCACCCTACCGACTATGGTAGAGTACCAACTCCGGATCGGATGCAGCCGAGCGGAACTGCCAAGGACATACCGGCTGGAATGAACAGATTATCAGGGATAAAGACCCGGCTAAAACTCAGATCCGAACCATGCTGGACCAATGAAGGAAAAGACGAAAACGAACTGGGAACATTTCTACAATAATTTATTTACAATAAAGCGAGGAAAAATATGTGGCACAGGAAGCAGGTTTATTGGGAATGTTATGCAGGAGAAGATGAGAGAAAGATGTCGTGCGACAATTTTACAGCAACTTACAAAGGAGACACAGAGCAGACTTCCGTGGGAATACAACAGGTAGTTTGGGAATTTTAGCAAATTGGATTGACCATCTGTGAAAAAATTGCTTACCAAAAAATTTCTTCACTAACGTATTCATCTCGGTGTCTACTAACACCTATCAATTAGTGCAAACCCAAATCCTTGTGGAAAATTCTGGGGAGCCAATCAAAGTTCGCGTGCTCAGAGGGCCTGTGCGAAAAAATCGGAAAATTAACTTTAGCCAATATTGATTTGTGGGATGTCTAACTAGGGGTTTTTTGGGGTGCTGAATTGATTCCAACCATTATTTTTGAGAAAAAAAACACTCCTTGATCATATAAAATGTATTTTATTGACGTTTTTAACAGAACTGTGCTCAATGGAAATGTTGCTTCGTCAGCTTTTACAACCTTATTCATCAAACTCCCAGGATCTTCCTCACTCCTCTTGTCATCCAGCTGGTTTATGGTCAGGCAAGAGTTACCATGACAGATGCCGCAAGCAGAAATACACTTGACTCCTTGCTTTTTGCAGCAGCACCTGAGTGAGCTGCAGTCGCCCGCACAGTTGCAGCTGGCAAACGTCAGGAGGTAGTCTGGTGCAATGGGGTCTGTAGAAGGGACTGGTGCATATCCTTGCTCAGTGAGTTGCCATCCATAGTCCCAGGCATCCAACGATGGACTTTGCAGCATCAGCCAGTCTCGAGTCTGGAGGTAAGCTCGGAGAGAGTGCTGTGCTGCAGCTCCTTTTGTCGGAGGGGGGGGGGGTTCTCAGGTTTTATGCTCCCAGTAGCAGCTCACTTGCTGAAGATGTCGAATCTCGTCTTCCAAGTCTTTGGAGGATTTCCCATGGAACATGAGCATGAAAAGATCACAGCCTGCTTTAATGATGTCACCTTTCTCAGCTCGGATGTCCATAAACACGTCCATTGCCCTCTCTGCTTCATCATTCTTGCAGAGCTTGCTGAGCAAAGTTGGTTTGCTAAACCCAAAAATTGCAGACACCATCGCAGCCAGAAAAGCTGTGCAAGAAGATGAGATACCTCCGGTATATCTCTGGGAGGGCCTCACGGATCTTTCCGACATCGTAAGATGTTTCTTTGGCTGTCGTGAGGAAGATCGGATGGTCTGCAACATGATGAATCAGCATAACCAGGACGTCTGTGTCCTCAGCCCTCACCTCGACAGGGGACTCTCTTGCCTCATCTAGAGCTGCGCGGACGATGGAGGTGTCGGCATCATCGGAGCATTGCTGCACACTGATTCCATTCCTACTAAATGTCTCAGCAAGGAGCAGAACGAGCTGGGCTTTGTTGTTCTTGTTATCGAGGAACTTTTCTCTTCCAATGATGATTTTGAGTTCCAGACGAATCTGAATGTCACAGCATGCATTCTTTGTTCGTCTCAAGTGGTCATGGTCCTTGGTGGAGCTGCCATATCCGTCAAAGACCACCGTTATCCGGAGGCGATGGCTCCCCATGGACTTCACAAACCGGAGGTAGCTCTCAGCAACATCCTTCCAAGTAAGGTTAACCTCCCACTCCACATTGTGCAGGAGCCACCCACCATCAATCACAAGGCTTGTGCAGGGGGGTTGTTCGACAGGTGCCACACATGCCTTCAGGGACCTTGCTAGGGCAGCCTTGTCTGGCTTTTTAACTTTTGATTTTTGTCAAACAGAGACATCGGTTTTGGCGTCAACTCAAAGTGCAGAGCTTCTTTGATCTTGACCACGCTCACTGATGACAATGAGGCGGTTGAATCGCTTCAGTGAGTCAATGACCAGCTTCTCACCATTGACTTTGGGTCCAGATCTGAGGCTTGCAAGTGATTTGACCTTGTGTTTGGTTACCATTGCATCCACAACAGTTTTCCCATCCATCTTAGCCTGCATGGCACTTTTGGTACTTCCGTCCTTTTGTAAACAACAGATAGGACATGAAATTTTGACACAAAACAGACAGAACACACATACAGTGATGTGTTTTAACATTAATAGGTCCATTCTACGTTGAATATATTCAACTTCTATTGAGTCCGGTACACAACAATTTTAGAGCTAAAAGTTCTTAGCTAACGTCAGCTGACACAGAGAATTCTACTGAGCATGAGCACAAGTATAACCAACAATATTGCAGTGGTTTCAAAAATGTTGTCTGCTGGTTTCAGCACAATTTGAACAATCTGAATCAATTGCGCCAAATTACCGCAAAACACAGTCTGAGATATCTAAAAATGTATCATATCAATATTTTATGGCCAGGGATTCATTTTTCCTCAAATATGATGGTTGGAATCAATTCAGCACCACAAAAAACCCTAGTTAGACATCCCACAAGTCAATATTCGCAAAAGTTAATTTTTCCGATTTTTTTTCGCACAGGCCCTCTGAGCACCCGAACTTTGATTGGCTCCCCAGAATTTTCCACAAGGATTTGGGTTTACACTAATTGATAGGTGTTAGTAGACACCTCGATGAATACATTAGTGAAGAAATTTTTTGGTCAGCAATTTTTTCACAGATGGTCAATACAATTTGCTAAAATTCCATAACTAAGGCAAGATTTACAATGATCAACTAAAAACACATGCTGTTCTACTTAAAGACGGCACCACACACTTAGACGCGCACTCAAACGAAAATAAACCCAGATGTTTGCAAAGGACCCCCGCAGCCAGAGAGGGAGGTGAGCTGAGATCGCAGTTCTCTTGGGTACCGAAACGTTGGAGGGAAGGGATGCTCCATGGTGCGGCACCTGTCAATGGTCGTGTGGCTCGGTCCACGGCCGCCCGCGTGGAGACCGTGTCTGCGAAGGAGTCCAAGGCGGGGTTTCCAGCTTACTTCAAAGACTACTCACTTTCCAGCTCACCAGACTCACTTTCCAGCTCACTCGCTCTCCCTCTCAGCACACACCATACTATGAACCCAACCCTCTCAGCCTCGACTTTGAGGATGGTGTCATAATTTATAGATCGCCCTCAGCGGGGAGGAGTCACTGTTCGCCCTGATTGGACGGGGCTTCCATGGGGCCGCCCTTTCTGGGCGGGGTTTCGGCCATACAGGGAAGCCCGCACACTCCGTGTGTCTGGACTCGCCAAAAAAAGGTACTACTGCAAGAGGATTTTTCCTCGGACAGCGAGTTGCCAGGTGGGCGAGTCGGCGAACAAGCGTTTGTTCAGCCCATGCGAGAGGAAGGTACTGTGGTTCATAATGGAAGGGATATAAAGATTTATTAATCTAACTAAAAAAAACATTGCAATACACCCCTTTGATTCCCACTAAACACAAGGAGGGGTTCTATCTACACATATACTTTACGGGATAACTGACTTCGGGACAACTGTATGTTTGTATGCATACGGTTCCTAGAACCGTAACACTATCCCCCTCCCTTATGCGAGGCTCGAACCGAGTCGTTTACATCCGTGTGGCATGCAGGTGTACGTTTCCCCTCATACGTTTTACCTATGGATCCCTGAGTGCAACATTTGAATACGTCCCAAAAATAAATAACCTCGTGCATTGCGTAACTAAACTAACAGACTCATTCGGACAACCTAACTACATTGCCGGCACTAAACGAACAACATGTGGGTTAGGATTATATACATTTCTAATATTGACATTACCCATGGCCCAGGACCTGTGACTTCAGGAGACAACACAATAAAGTCAACATTTGGGTTGAGTGCACAGCAGGCAATCGACGATCGGGCGTCTTCAGGGCCTTCAATAGTCCCTTGTTTGTCGCTGAATTTTTTTCATTTCATTTTATTCCTGGCTGCTGGAGCCATCTCACCCGAACACAGCAGGCCATACGCCATTTCACAGGCCATTTGAAGTGGCCTTGATGTAACAAGGAGACATCTGGGCTGCTCAGTGCAGTTTCCGGTCCATTTAAACTAACCTTTATGCAACAACGAGGAGATATCCGGGCTGCTCAGTGCAGTCCCCGGTAACGCGGCTGCCTGCAGGGCAGTCCTTGCAAACACTTTCCGAGATGGTCCTAGAGCACATGGTGGAGGTTGTGACATGGTAATGCAAACAAAGGCATGGCAGGTATGGAGTCAAGGCGAAGGCAGAAAAAGCAAGGCATGGCAAATGCAAACCAGGTAAGGTGCGGTACAACAGGTCGGCATATGAAGCTGGCCGGCCTCAGTGTGGTCTCGTGAGGTTGTTGAGGGAGTGTCGTGGCATTGGCCAGTCCGAAGACAGGCTCGGACCGACCCTACGGTCTCCCCCCAACCTATCGCCTCTGCCTGTCCTTGTCCATACCCCCATTAGCTTGCCCCAGAATAACCCCCATTAGCTTGCAACAAAAAAAAAACAACGAAATTTAGACTTTTTCTTTTATTTTATTTTGGTTCGTGGGCACCAGCAGTGACCACTATTTTTGTTGTGTCTGTGTGTTTGTCTGTCTGTTTGTGACTCTCCAGAGCATAGCTCCATGACGTTTGATGCGATCTTGATGAAACTTGGATACAAGTTAGATATCATGGTCGAGTTGTGTCTTTTTGTATGAGGGGCATCCCACGCCCCTTGTGGGTGGAGCCACGTCCACTTGAACTTTTTTTCTCGATTTTTTTTTCTCACAATTTAATTTCCTCGAAGTTGTGCGTAATGTCCATAAGTACAACATGTAAAAAAATCCGATTTGATTTGGTCAATTTTGACAGAAGAGATAGGTTTTTACGGTAGGGCTTCCTCAATAATGTCCGTGAACCATCGTCGCCTCCCGTCTTGTTATTACTTACGAAATCTAAAGATTTCATAAGTATATTGATGACTTCCGTCCTCTGTTTGTGTGTTTGTTTGTTTGTTTGTTTGTTTGTTTGTGTGTTTGTTTGTGTGTTTGTGTGTTTGTTTGTAGGCACGATAACTCGAGAACGGAAGAAGCTACCAATGTCAAATTACACCACGTGATTCAGGAGGGTGATGGCTAGCGCTGATTAGATTTTGGTCAAAATCGGTCAAAGGTCAAGATCACAGTGAGGTCAAACATAATGCCGTAAATTCATGTGGAGAAATGGAGTATTTTTGCTTCGCTCGACGTTACGAGTTCGTTTTAACTTCGATTTTAATTTTGTCTTCGGTTTTTGCGATCGCTTAGGATGCTTAAAACTCGGTTGTCGAAATTCTGGTAAAAATCGGATGTTTTGGAGACGTTTTAAGATTGTATAAAAAATATTTCACTCGCGCGTTACGGGTCGTCACGTGATGCAGTGCGCTCGAGCAGACACATCGTTGACTCACGCATGGTTTTGCGTGTGCGCGCTGATGGTGTTTTCGATAAAGATGGTGTTTAAAAGTCATTTTTTATCCCAATAAAGGTTATCGTCGCATGCCTGACTCGCTGAGCCGTCGGATTATGTAAAGATTGTTGGTGGATGGCCGAATATTACGGTTTTGTGACTGATAAAATAATATAAAATAATTGCGTGGAGAAATGGAGATTTTTGCTTTGGTCGACGTTACGATTTTTGATGGTTTGGTACAGAATCATCGTATAAACTTCTGATTTGCGTTGCTACTTTCTCTAGAGAAAGCTTTTATTCGACAAGGTACAGAGGTCAAGTTGACGATTTCATAAGTACCACTCTATGAGTGCTTGTTTTTATTATTATTTATAATTTTATAATGAAGTGTGTCCCGAACCCCCTCATCGTCTTTGTTCGGCTAACCTGTCCTGACTGTCCATCCCCAATCCCGAAAGATCCCATTTTTTTTTGGAAGATCCCACTTGGGATCCCCAAGATCCCATCCTTCCCTTTTGGAAGGATTAGGGAAGAGACAAGTGAATCTGTCTCGAGGCCCAATGCAGCCTCAGAATAACTCCCACAGATTTCAGCATTTTCAAGGTGAGTCCAGTGGCCTAAAAATAGTGAATGGATGGATGGTGTGAAGGGATACACATTTCCTATCTTTCCTAGCATTTATTAAACGTTAATCTATCCCTGGGGCTTTTCAACACCCCTGTTTCTTTAAACTATCGGTTCTAGCAACCACGATTCCCGTCACCTGTGTTGGTGTTCGTTATTAATTTGGGCCTGGCCTGCAAATTTTATCTCGTGCTCTTGCACAATTTCGTGGCTGGGCAGCGTGGCTACATTGGCAGGGATACCCATCTGCCTAACTCGATATTCGGCACCCCCGGGTCGCTGAGGCTGTCTCCGAGCCTGTGCTGTACTGAAATGGGAGATGCTTAGCAGGCAGACACGAAGCGGAGGGACAGTCGAGCCGGGCTGTTTTGCACGAGTGCGAGCGCGGGCGTACTGTGCCCGCGGCTCCCCTTTATTCCGTATTCGGTACACTCACGAGCCGGCCGACTCCAGCATTACTACGACGCCTCAGGCAGCGCGCACACCTCGTATCCCTTGCCGACCCCCACGGCCACTCCTCCCATCATCACGCCCACCATGCATCATCACCATGCCCTTCCCCATAGGCCCGCAGACTCCACCACAGAGCCTACCTACTCCTTATGAACGTGGGGGATGCCCTTCCTGGCATCTTCCACGTCAATGCCCAAGTGGCATTTTGGTGCTCCGGGTCCCGTTTCCGTGGGCTTCCCATGCCCATTACACTAACTCAGTCCCTTGGACCCATGGCCTACTCTGGCCGACTACTTCGATGCCCAGGTTGCCCTCTACTCAGTACGCATATTTCAACAGCCACGCTCCCAGCGGGTCAATAGTCTCCTGCACCCTTCAAAAGGATTCATGCCTCCGTTCGACACCAACAACAAACGGACATCCATTTTGGTTAATTTAACTAACCTACTAATCTGTTTTCTCCCACGGGATGCTTTACGTTGAGGCATCAAGAGTTGGATCAAGATGCAGGCTGCATCTCCATGCCCCAGACAATAAAACGAGGAATGTTGTTTTTAAAAATGTGCTCCAGTAGACGACTGAAGAGACCCTCTCATAACGAAATTGACTCCACTGAATCCGTGAGTAACCCACATCAAACACATGCTTTCACTTCAGTGACATTACCCGTCTTCGACGGGTACCCTGCTCGTCTGTTTATATATATATATATATATATATATATATATATATATATATATATATATATATATATATATATATATAATGGCACAAGCAGAGACAATAGCACAGCTGCTGACATATTTTGCCTTTATTCGTACTCATCAGTACAACATAATGCTTAAAATCGTCTGCTGGGCTGAACTTCCCTTCTGAATTATAGATGGTAAAAACCCCTAATGGTGTATTGTAAGAATCGACACAGTTAAGGGTTTTTTTTTTTTACCATATACTGTACTGTGTACTTGACAATTGCATACCTTTAACTGAAACCCTCGAGGAAGTCAGCAAGGGTTCTGAGGAATATAAAGAGTTTGATGAATCTGTTCTTGAAGAAAGAAATGATTAAACAGATGGACTGGAACGACACTCAGTCGAGCACGTACCTCCACTAGGCTGAACAGTTTACGGTTTGTATCACACTGATAGGCCACATCAGGATACGGACATGAACCAAACTCCAATCAGGTTGTTCTTGTCACCTACCCACTTATCTACCAAGTTTTTGTCATAATCTGTCAACAATTTTTTGAAATATCATGCTATATATCGTTTTTGGCCCTATCTCAGTTGTGAAGCATCACTTTTTAAATTTTATAAATTTCTCATATCCGGATCCGGCTCTTCATCAACCTTAAATTGAATCGTTTCTTCCTTGTCACACAAGTCCACCATGTTTTGTCCAAATCTGTTGATAACTTTTCGAGATATCCTACTCACAGACAGACAAACGAGTGAAACATAACATCCGTCCACCTTCGGTGGCAGAGGTAACTAGTTCTTCAAATTTGGGATCGAATCCAAAGAAATGACGACCATCATTGCTTCAAATACCCTGATCTAAAAGCATACTATAAGGAAATAAACCATGTCAGGGAAGGCATCGGCAGTTCAAGTAAAATATTTTTTGCCATTTTTCAAGAAATTGAAAGCTTGTTGAAAGAAGCAAACAATGGCAAGGAATTCAGTGTCTCTGCCTCTGTGGAGGATGCATACAAACAGGACATTAATTTTTTCAATACTGAATGCAGTTAAAGATGTCGCCCGAAGCTTTCAGTGACATTGAAATACAAGTTACCAGCATCACCATGATTTTCCAAAATGAACTCTAATTCAGGACTAAAAGCAGCTTTTGACAGGCATCTACGAGGTACTGAGGATATATTTGACAATACCAATCAGCACAGCTACAGAGGAAAGAACCTTTGCAGCTCTTTGTCGATTAAAACCAAAGTTTGTGCAAATACAGTATATGACCAAAACTACAACGACACTTGGTAGAGGGCATACTGCTGCCAGATTGAACAGCTTAAGTTTTGTATAATACTGATAGGCCAGATCTGGATCTGGACCTCAACCAAAATCGAGTCAGCTTATTCTTGTCACAAACCTAACCTGTCCACCAAGTTTTGTGTGAATTCGTCCATAACTCTTTGAGACATCCTGTTCACAAACAAACAGACAGGGGTGAAAACATAATCTCCATCCACCTTCCGTGGCAGAGGTAACTAGGTTGAACCTTGCATGATTATCCCATGTGCACAGATAAATAACTGGCAAAGTCAACCTTGGAGAGTTGGTAACTGATTTTACACAAGGAAACTCGAGGCAGGTCAATTTCTGGAGCAAATCATAAAACTTTGATGATGATTATTGGACGAATGTGCTTCATTAAGGCCATTAAACTATCTGGGGTGATGTACAGAGGCCTTTTAAGTTGAAGTGTGGTCTCACAGATTCCCAGGTCCACTCTACTCTAACTTTAATTCATTGAGCCTCACAAGAAAACAAATTGTCACATGCAGTACTATTTAGTTTCCAGCATGTAAGAAAACATTGGTAACCATTGAATGCTTAAAAGACTACATTACCAGGAAGAATGCTCAGGCATCATGGAATGATAAATCATCACCAGTGGAATGCAATAGTACCACTGGTTGCAGGTGAATCCCCAGTCCAGGGAACCACCCTCCTAAGAAATGAGGTATTCAATATTTTACATTCTCTGCTCAGTCTGTGACACACCAGATGGGAATTTAAAAGATTACACCCAATTTATCCATTGTTTCTTAATTTGATGCCAAAAAGAGAATGTATTGCCTGATGAGGAAATACCTGATGAATTCATTCTCTCAATGCTTTCATGCAGCACAACAGAATTCATGTGTTGGAATACATTTCAGCATAATCCTTATGAAACTAATGAAAAAATTTCTTCCTTTAAGATGTCTTCAAGAAAGTCAAGCAGTCAGTCATGCAATCAGCTCATTTTCACTTTATCAAGCAGTCAATCATTCAGTAAGTCAGGCTGTCATTCAGGCAGAGAATGAGAAAAAGTCAGTAACTTTTTTTCTCTCATGATCTTCGGAAGCTCAATCTTGTTTAAATTTATCAATATTTCTAAAATGCAAATTTATAAAGGAGTCGCATGGTGGTCATCCAGTTTTATGTGTCACAGTAGGGGAGGATCCTGGGGATGTGACAGAAAATGCACATCTCTTTTGGTTTGATGGCTCAAATGTATCTCCCAAATCGCTGAAATCTCAGAGCTTCAAGAGACTTCATGCCCTGGACCCCCTGCTGGTACTTTGTTGCTGGACCTCACAAGGAGACCTTTAAGTGGGCCCCTGGACCCCTCAAAGTGACTAGTCCCAAAAAATCCACCGTCTATCATTGGTGCCATTCCTTCCAGTCTTCAACATCTTCACATCTATGTCTTGGAGGTACCTTGGTCCAATACACTGAGATCCCTTTTTAGCTCTTCCTATTTGCCCCTCCCCACCTCCTTGTTTCGATTTTAAGGGGTCAAAGGTGAAACACTGGAACATTTACATTGTGCCTTTAGTCCAGGTGCCAACTGCTGCTTTTTATTTTTTTTGATAAACCATGTTTTGCTGTCCACCCAATGTTTTTTTTTGTTAACTTCAGAGTGCACCGAATAATAATCTGTCAGATGACTTCTTGTCACCTTTGGGTGAATTTTTTTATTGACATTTCAAAATGGCACCGTATATTTCCCCAAAACGGTCAAATAAGCTGATTGTCAGCCTGTCCCCACCTGGAACGGATTTGGCAAATCGTGTGTGTGTGTGTGTGTGTGTGTGTGTGTGTGTGTGTGTGTGTGTGTGTGTGTGTGTGTGTGTGTGTGTGTGTGTGTGTGTGTGTGTGTGTGTGTGTGTGTGTGTGAGTGTGTGTCTTTCCAGGCCATAACGTTTTTACCATTTGAGCTTTTGTCATCAAATTTTCAGCAAACTATTTTTTTGAAATATGGAGAAAATAATTTAAAATAGGGGCAATACCCCTGGGCACTCACCTGGTAGCGGCTGGATAAGAAAACCAGTGAACCACTGGTAGGCGTGGATAACCAACAAAATATTTAACGGAGATGAAAGTAAATACCAACATAATTTTTTGTTAATGCAGTGAACAAACTTTGGCACATCACAGGTGATGAAGGCTGTGGCCAAGTTTCATCAAAATCATGTGTGTAGTTTCTGAAAAGAAAGCAAATACCTATTTTTTTGGGGGGGGGCAACCACCCCTCCCTTGATTTTTCAAGTAGCATGAAAAAATTTAGTACGTCATCAGTGATGAACGTTTTAGTCACGTTTCATCAAAATTGTGTTTGTAGTTTCGGAGAAGAAAGCAAATACCTATTTTGGGGGACAACTCCTCCACCCAGATCTCCCCAGACCTCCTTGGACCTCGATGTTTTTAATGGCGTGAACAAACTTTGGTACATCATGGGTGATGAAGGTTATGGTCAAGTTTCTTCAAAATTGTGTGTGGTTGATTGCTGGGTCAGGATTAAAACCCAGGCTAGCCAGCTTATAGCAAGCCTGTGTACCTCTCGGCTGTCCTGCCATGATGTGGTGATTCATTGCTTTGTAACCACCGAAAACATTTTTTTATTCATTGTAATCAGCCAATTTATTTTGCCTTCCCACATCCGGAGATGTCCCAGCCAAGAACCGAGCCGCAGTATCACCGTGGAAGCTTGTTGACGAAACTTTAAAAAAAATGAAACGTTTAATATCCCATATATGTATTATATAGGTGTATGTATATTAATATATTCACATTAATCTTTTAGAAAAAAAGTAGATCGCACAAAAAGGTGAAAAACAAACAAACTGTGCTCGCAATTGCCAAAAAAGGACCTCCCTGTGGACTGTATCACTATGGCTTGCAAAAGAGCTTCGATCCCGTTTAGTTAATTATTTTCGTTGCGCTCCATGAAGTTACACTTTCGGCACATTCTTTAATCTTTTCGTCACTCAATATCATTGTCCGAACAGCAAAAAAAGGTTAAGTTTAATGCTTTTCTTGAATAAATACACTTGGTTATAAAAAATCCTTAATTTATTAAAAAAAAAATTTCAGATATCACCATAGATTTTGACATTTATTTAGTCCACAAGATGCAATTCTCAAATTCGATGTAATATTTCGATTATGTACTTTAATTAGTCTGTGAGAGAATATGGTGTTTCCAAGTCAATGCCTGTTTGAATAGGCCGAATCAATATGGCGGATAAGACCCCTGCGAGGTAAACTTGGGCTGGCCACGGATAAGCCTTTCGTGGAGGTAACTTAGGTATAAATTGTCTTCAAAAAGGAGTGTTTAAATTTACCCAAAAACCCAATTTTCATTCTTGCATTTCCTTGGAGTTCTCTTCCTATGCATACAAAATTTGGAGCCCATAGGTTTCATGGTTACACTGTTATTGGTACACGCACGCACACACGCACGCACACACCTCTACATTAAATGGTTCCTCATCCGGTCACTAATTAATGTCTCCAACACCTTTTCCCCACAACTGAACTCAAACGAGCAGTTCTATAGTTCCCCGATATGTCTTTAATTGTGTCTCGATCTCTTTCCCTTTGATCCTACAGCAATCTGTGGACTTGCTGCCATCTGTCATTCTTCTCCTCCAGAAGTCGAATTTATTTCATGCAAATAAATAAATAAATACGATTACACAGTATATGTTGACCATGGCAATGTAGTTCGCGATTGCGTCAGAAAAAAAAAAATGAATTGAGGCTCGTGAAGGTTTCTGCTCTCCCCACTTTGTGTCCAAAGCGTATTGTACAGTAATTTATCGTCGTTGCTTGGTGTATATTGATCCTTTCAGCCTAAAACCGATAATACGACTGAAAATATCGACATATGACCCAGTTCGGGTTGGTGGCTGCGAAGGGGGTGCTGCCTGCTGAAGTACTTGCCCTTGGTGATGGCTCGGCGGCACGGTGGGTTTGGCACAAGTCCTAAACCCTGTAGTAGTCTTCGTTTCTCTTTCTCTCTCTCACTCTCACTCCGAGCTTGTGTCGTTCACGAGTTTTAAATCACAATTTTAATTATATTCCTCCCGTGCGGCCTGTTCGCGTGTTTTGCTCGACTTGTGAGTATTGGCAGCTTGAGGCCCAGATGAGGGCTTCAAATGATGGGTGAAGATGCAGTTACGTAGTGGTCAGGAGTACCTTCAGAACTTTTTAAAATTTAATCCTCCAATTAGGCTATGAGCCAAGGGGGTTGGTCGGTACCATACAGGTGGAGTAAGGCTCATTGTGATTTTTAACAAGATATATGTGTCCCTAGATAGGAAAAAAAAAAGTGATAGCAGTGTATAACTCTCGGCCATCTCTGTGTTATCACCCGAAATATTATTATACGCCCGCTTCGCTTCGCTTTGCTAAAAAAATGTGATATTTGCTAAAATTGGAATAAATATATTTTTAAGGACCACAGAGTGCCAATAATTTGCATACTGGATGCCAACTAATATAGTAATAGAAATGTAGAACATTTATGGGGGTTATTTGTCAAACTTTTGATATAATGACAAAAAATATGTTAAATTTAGTGAAAAGGGTGGCCGAAATCGCTTCGACTTCAGAATTCACATTGTACGTTTTTTTTTGTCAATATTTCAAAAATGAAAACTCCCAGAGTAACATTTGACCTCTCAAAATCTTCGCAAGGAACCACTGCATTGGGATATATCATTACTTTGCAATATGGTGGTTGTTTGGGGCACATATTTTGGCAAAGTTCAACCAAACCCCCTAATTTTGATATTTTGGAACATTTTAGGTTTATTCGTCTACTTTTGGTATCTCAGTGTAATTTTTGGTATTGGCTAGTATCCTAAAGTAGGTATGTAACATCAGGTACATTATATTTCACAATACATGCAAAATTGCTGCACACTCTAGGTTTATCATAATTATGTTATCATTAACTGATCTCTCGAATAAATACGCCTTGTTATTATACATTGTTATTATCAATCAATTTTTAACACAATTGACACAGATTACAGGCATTTAAATTAAACACATACTATATAATGCTTATAAATTGAACCTATCCTTTTATGCATCGGGCTACTTTAAATTACAATGAACGTCATACATATTATACTTTACTCGCTTATAACAGAAAATAAATGTCTGAAATGACATCATGAAAGTGTCCCTCCCTTTTAGATGCGCAGCATGTTTGGCTCAGAACCCGTATTCTTGCTCCTCGTCAGATGGATCATCCTCGTCGAGGCTGTCGTCGTCTGACTCGACAGACAATGGCTGATTGTCGCAGGTGGCAAGTTTACACATGTCTGTACATTTCAGTCCACTGGCAATGCAGACACAACTTGGTAGCTTGCAGCTCCTGGAACAATTACAGGCCAACATATCCAGAAGAGCCTGAGGTGCTGGCTGTCCACTCATCCAGTCCACAGCCAAAGTTGTTCCATCCCGATCATCCCATTTCCATCCTTTTCCAACTGGACTGGGGGTCATTGGGTGCCTCTGAAGGCTTCGTTTCCAAATTGCTACCTGGTAATTGGCCCGCTGTACATGTTTTCGGAAGCAGTCATTGCATGGAGGCTATTGGTGGCTCTCAATCCCGCCCTTCTTCGCACAGAATAGATGGTATCGAAGGCTAGTAAGTTCCTTTTTACCAGACTTGGATGCATAGAGGAGGCATGTGAAATTTTCCAGCTTATCCATAAGCTCCTCGGCCACATTCCATTCTTGTCCCAACTCGGCGAACGTTTCTTGGACCTCTTTGCTAGACCTAAGCAGTTTAAGTGCTCCGAGTTTGCCTTTGCCGGCAAATGTGCTGACAGTGTCGCAACCTGTGTACGCATGCATCCCTATAAGTCCATGACAAACATCTGCGCCCACTGAAGCTGCAATTTTGGTAATGTCAATGATTCGTTTCTGTTCTTTGTTGCCACATTTCTGGAACAATTTTGATGCAATTTCAGTATGAAACGCCAACGCCATGATGAATACGCCAGTGTCATTGGAGCTGATTACGACTGCTCGATATCCAGTCTGTGCAGCATGAGCAACGTGAAGGAAGAGTCGACCATCTGCTTCCTCGTGTGTACTTTGCAGCTCAAGCACCTCCTGGTGTTCTTCCGCGGTTATTTTGTAACACTTGTCTTCAGTTGTTACAAATAAGACCTTTCCATTCAGACGCTTGATGTAATCTGGTTTCCTCCATTCGCTCACCAGAAATGAAATGAGGCTTGACTTATTCCCAACATGGGCCAAGAAACTTCTCCATTGCCTTACAATTTGCGATGCTGTGATGTCCTGAAGCTTCAGTCCAAGTTCCTCTCCTCTGGTGAGCCTTTCACAGTTCTTGATGGATGTATCTTGGTAGGTGTCGAAGACGATGTCGATCCTGTCGCTAGTGCTTCCATCCTTCAGTGCCATCGACAAAACAAACTGGGCAATTTCCCCAAAGTTGACTTGATCCCCTTTCACCTTCTGTATTATGCTCATTCCATCTATTATGGTTGCAGAATGATCAGGAAGTTGGTCAGCTGGGGCTACATTCTTTTGGAGATAACTAGCAAGAGCAGCCTTGTTGGTTTTACGGTGGAGACTTTCTGAGGTTGCGAGTGCCCATGGTAAAGGCCCAGTCACACCTTGACGTTTTAGCCAGCTTATGCCGATTTTTGAAAAATTTGTCTAAAACGCTGGCACACGTCGAATACATTATGGGTAAGTTTTGGAAACATTGAGAGCACGCTGAAAAACACTGCCATACGTCGTAGTACGCTGGCTTTCATCGTTGTACTTTGCGGTTGTCCTCAAATTTTAGCATGCTTGAAATTTTACGACTTATGCCAGCGTATGACTCACAAGTTCTGCTACGCTGGCTATAAGTTGTAGGCATGTTATGCGATCGTTGACACACGTCAACACGCGTTAATTGTAAGTTAATCATAAGTCTAAACACGTCGAGGTAATGTTTAGCGTACCCGAAACTTATTTCTAACCTATGAGTAATGTGTTGTAGGCACGTTAGGCAATTGTTAACACACGTCGACACACGTTACTTGTAAGGTACTCATAAGTCAAAACGTGTCAATGTAATGGTTAGCGTCAGTGTTCCAGACTCCCTGTTTTTTTTTTTTTTTTTTTTTTTCTTCGGCATGACGGTCATGTTGACACTTCGATTTCTAGTGTGGTTATGATTTAAATCGTTGAGTGGCAGCCTATTAATTATATTATATTATAACCGCACTAGAAATCGAAGTGTCAACATGACAGTCATGCCGAAGAAAAAAAAAATAAAAAAAACAAAAAAAAAACAAGGAGTCTGGAACACTGACGCTAACCATCACATTGACGTGTTTCGACTTATGAGTAACTTTTGTCGACGTGTGCCAACGATCGCATATCGTGCGTACAACTTATTCCCATCGCATGCGGAATGTGTGAGGCATATGGCAAGTACGTCGTAAAATGTTTAACATGTTTAAAATTACAAGACGTACTCCACTTACTACGACGTATGATAGCGTACTTTAGCGTTCTATTCACGTATATCAAACTTACCCATACCGTATTCGACGTACGCCAGCATTTTAGACACATTTTTCAGAGGTCGGCATACGCTGGCAAGATCGCCAAGGTGTGACTGCGATGTTGACACTTCCATTTCTCCGGCGGTTATGATTTGAATCGTTGTGCGTCAGCCTTTTAATAGGCTACGCCACGTGATCGTCGGCGATACATGCAGCGCGCTATGCATAAGTTAGACCAGCGTTTCTCAACCTTTTTACCCTTGTGGAACCCTTGAAATAGTTTTCATGTCTCAGGGAACCCCTGCATAAAAATTATTGTATAACATTATTAATATCTAGCTGTTTTATATTTTTATCGTAGTTCACATGGTAAATATAATATATTTTTTTCGGATACCTGGTTGAAGGAAAAAATGACCCTCTTTTGTCAAATTTATTGGCAATGAAAAAAAAAACATACTGCTCGTTTGAGACCTCACACCGAGGTTTTAATTCACAAAAAAAAAAACACACCTCATGTAACTTGATAAACAAAACTTAAACAAATAAAGCTGAAGCAATAAAGGTAAACAGAAGAACTAATCTTGAGAGAGAGAGAGAGACTTCACGCCAGGAAGCACAGAGAAGATAGATGGACACCGTGCATGCGTCCCGTACTTGAGTCAGTCACTCAATGATACACGAATCCGCCGCGTACAGGACGTCCACGAACCAGTGAGGGCGGTTTCACTCTGGCGCCATATAGACATCGTTAAATACATTCCCTATGGTTGTTATAATTGTAAATAATAAAGAGGTTGAAGCCTCTATTATAATAACCAAGGAGTTTCCAACAATATGCCGTACGTGTATAGTAAAATTACGAATATTACATCAAACAAAAACTACTCAAAAATACAGTAGCCTATTTATTACTGTTTCTCTCGGAACCCCAAGCGACCTCTTGCGGAACCCTCGGGTTCCGGGGAACCCCGGTTGAGAAACACTGAGTTAGACTATCGTTGGGCATAGGTTGTGAACACCGACAACAGGCTAAGCATTCGTTGGTATAAGTTATCTATAAGACAACGAAACGTTCTGTGTCCGTTACTAATATGTTATGCATACGACCAACTCGTTATGAATACGTCCGAATCTTAAAAAAAAAACATCAAAAGTTCAGCGTAAGCCAGCGTTTTACATACATTTTGATGTTGCCATTGCGACCAAACAATGCTCTGTCAGCTTGAAGAATCACGGATCTGCCACTCATTTTGACTTGTTTCTTCTTGCATAAATTACTGAAGGTTTTCAGTTTGTTCATTTTCATTGGATCATGAAAGCGTTTGATTGGTGGGTCCTTCTCGAGTCTCTCAGCTTTGAAGTTTGTGTAGCATTGAACTCCAATGTCTCTGGCATTCTTCAAATCCGAGCAGATATCTTCGGGGGCTTTTTATGCTGTCGAGATACTGATAAGTTCGTGGGCTTCTTCAAATGGATTTACCCAGCTCTTCACCAGATGTATGATTGTCGAAACAGCATCCTCATCTTTCCTCACACGCGTTTCGTGCAGGTCAGCATGTGGAACATTTGATCC
This sequence comes from Eptatretus burgeri, assembly GCF_056783735.1. Lineage (NCBI taxonomy): Eukaryota > Metazoa > Chordata > Myxini > Myxiniformes > Myxinidae > Eptatretus > Eptatretus burgeri. The sequence continues at coordinate 2,147,616 of NC_140970.1, read as the reverse complement.
GTCTTCATGTACCATTTCCCTCATCTGACCAAGAAAGGCACTCCTGTGTTCTGCAGTAATGTAATAGTGCTTGACTGCTCCTGATTTCAGACTAAACCTTGTTGTGCCTCCTGGGGTGTGTGTCCTTGTTCACAGTGACTTCAGTCGTTTGGTCAACGGGAATGCGTCCAAATGTATTGTGACTGGATAGTTGAACAGAGAACGAATCACCCAAGAAGGCCTGGTACACAGCTGGATGATTGGCTGCCAGATTGGCCATCTCAGCATAATACGCTCGGTAGGTATCATGCATAGTTAAATCTGTCGTATGCAAAACACCAGGGGATCATCTTGTGGATAGCAGAGAGATGCAAGAGCCAATTTCCTTCTCAAGCAGCACGCAGCAGGGCAAGCAAGATGTTTTCAACAATGTCCATATAAGACATCCAAAAGGCTGAGAGTTCTCCATTTTCATGCCGAAGATGGTCTAAGAATTCGTTCCAGGTGGTGACTAACTCCGTGTATTTGGGGTTTGCCAGAAGACTGTCAAATTTCTGTTGACACATATGTTCAACCAAATCACTCACTTTTTCTGACACAGACGTTATGTTGTTCTTTTCTTCTGGTTTGTTTTTCTCAACCCATGGAATGAATGCCTCCCATGCTAGTCTCATGAATGCTTCATACACAGACTTGTGCACATGCACTGCGTGGTTGTACATCTTCCCAGAAAACACACTGGCAAGTGAGCCTTCCGCTGTGAGGTTTGTTTCTATGCACAGGTCCCGGAGACCAGGATCTTGAAAACGAGCTGCTAGAATTGCGAGTATATTGCAGACTGTATGGAAAGTACCCAGACGGAGAATGATTCGTTAATACTTGTCAGTGTGTTTCCAGATGATTTCGTCATGCTTTAGCGTATAATGCCTGGTCCAACACTATGACAATCTCCTCTAACTGTAGTGCCTTCCTCACAAGTTCTGACTGGTTTAATATTTCAGCGACTGTAGTCAATTCCGTAGCTGGAGCATTGATCGTGGGCATATAACCAACAACATCCTTTGAGACTGTCAGAGAATCTCTGGTGTTTATATTGAAACCTGTCCAGCTTGGTATGCGCTGCTTCTCTGCGTCGGTCATTCGAGCAAGTATCCAGATAAGGTTTTTGTTCATAGGTGTGCACTCTGTTACTATGCTCGTGTCTGTTGTGAGCGACTGTGGTCCAACGCGCTGTCCAGCAATGTATGTTGTCAATTCGTGATCAGAGACATCCAAATATCTTTGCTTTTTCTTGGCTATCTCAGGAAGCGCTTGTTTTGGAAGATGTGGTCCATAAACTCTGGCCTGTACCACGATACCATTCACACGATGTGACGTTCCCTTTCCACTCAATGTTTCTTCCAATCTATCAATGTTGTCCCATGCCAAGTTGGTAAACGTAGATGGTTGAATACTTGTTGGTATGAGTATCTGCTGATTTAGATTAGCTGCGAGCTTCTGTAAGCACAAGGCTGTGTCATTTTCTTCCAGCTGGGAGTAAGATATCCCATGGCCTAATCTGTTCAACGTCTGTATTTACTCTGTATTCTCAGTGTGTTTTAACCATGTATGGAAGCAGTATATGTTTTGGTGGCTTCTGCATACCACATGTCACTGCATATACCACATCTTGACTGAAGGATTCCGTGAGCATTGTTACTCTCCATGAAGGGTGTTTGTGTTCTGCATCACCAGTTTGTAGACCGATCAGAAACCGTCGAAGATATTCTGGTGCAGTGAATGATTCCTTCTCCACGTCGGAGGGATGATAGGGCCAGGTTGTTGGTTTTTTCTCATCCTTTATTGTTGCTCTCAAAAATGACGATGACTGATCAATGATCTTCGAGATATTTGTTGATTTATCTAAACAAGTTTTCAGCTCCCTTTCCATATCGCAATACTCACTGACGATGCATTGTTATGCAATCAGGTACAACAACAAGTTTTTCTTTTGTGTCAGTGAAAATCTCAATACAGTCTCCCAACTCCTGTTCCAATTTCCGACAGAGATGTTTCTTGGTGGATTCTGTTAGACTATGTATGCCTCTGGCAGACATCATCGTTCGCAGTTTCTCTGTAAACGTTGTAACTCTGACAATTTGCTTGTTGGGAACGATATCAGTTCGTATATAATGAAACAGTTCTGCATATGATTCGTCTTGCTTTTCGCGATAAATATCATTCTCCTGAGAAGGAGCAGGCTCTGTATCGAGACCAGGTGCTGATCTTGTGTAGTCCTTGTAGCAGGAAGCATGATAATGTGCTTCAGCAGCAACTATGTCCCTACTCGTTATGGCTAAATGCTTAGTGTCACACTTGCGGACTGCACAAGCTCGAAGCTTCTGGTCCGATCTCAACTCCACAGATTGGACTAGTTTTTCCCGAGTTGACGTTCCCTTGTATCTCTTGACATTTTCGCAGAAAATGCATGTGTAGTCATAGATGCGTGATTCTGATGAGGATCGTCTTGCCGGTCGCTAAGCATTGGAACACCCAGCAACAGCTTCCACAGTTGAGCTTGGATCTGTTTTACGTTTAAGGGCTTCCATATCTCTCTTCATCGAAAAAGTGTCCTGCATTTTCTGTGGTGGAAGATCACTGGAATCTCCTTGTCTGTCACCGATTTAGCAATGTCAAGTATAAGGGAGTGATCTCTTACTTTGAGCAGCATTTATTAGGGTTTTCCATGATTCAAAACTTTGTGGACTGGTAAGTTGTTCATTTGGATCACTACTCAGGGATTCCTTGTGAATTATAGTCTCTTCCAGTTGGCTCTTCGGCCTCATCTCTGGTTTGTTCTTCCATTGCGATTGTACTAGCAACTATACATACTGGGCAAGCACTAGCACCACCACCACCACCACCATTACCACATTACCTGGAATGACAAAAGGAAATAACAATTTAGTTGGGTAATACAGATGGAAATACAGTAATGTTTAAGGCTATCCACTACTTTTAGGCATTTTTAATATATGTAGATGTTTCAATTTGTGAAATATTGCATCTGGGATGTTACATATTTATCTAGTTTTTTTTTTGTAATATTAAATAGTTAAACCAAAAATTACACCGACATACCAAAAGTAGACTAATAAACCTAAAATGTTCAAAATCTATGTTTTGTTCCAAAATATCAAAATTAGGGGGTATGGTTGAACTTTTCCAAAATATGTGCCCCAAACAACCACCATATTACAAAGTAATGGTATACTCCAATGCAGTGGTTCCTTGCGAAGATTTCGAGGGGTCAAATGTTACTCTGGGAGTTTTCATTTTTGAAATATTGACAAAAACGTACAATGTGAATTCTGAACTCGAAGCGATTTCGGCCACTTTTTCACTAAATTTAACATTTTTTGTCATTATATCAAAAGTTTGACAAATAACCCCCATAAATGTTCTATGTTGGCATCCAGTATGCAAATTATTGGCACTCTGTGGTCCTTAAAATAATATTTATTCCAATTTTAGCAAAGATCACATTTTTTTGGCGAAGCAAAGCGGGCGTATAATAATATTTCGGGTGATAACATGGAGATGGCTGAGTTATACACTACTATCACTTTTTTCATATCTTGGGACATATATCTTGCTAAAAAATCACAATGAGCCTTACTCCATCTGTATGGTATTTGGGGGGTCTTTCCACTCTCCGTTTGGGTATCCGTTTGGGTTTGGGTATCCCATTTGGGGGGTATCAATTTGGGGGGTCTGGCTCATAGCCTAAATTCTGTTCTCTGTCTCTCTGTCTCTGTCTCTCTTTTTTTTTCTCTCGTTTCCTCTTCCTGAGTTATTTGCATCACTTAAGAGAATAGGATGATTATTAGGACTGTATAATAATCATAATCATACAAATAATATATTTGGTTATTGTTTGTTTAAATGATGTTTTTAACTATATATATATATATATATATATATATATATATATATATATATATATATATATATATATATATATATATATATATATATATATATATATATAAACCTATTTTCGATTAATATACCAGGAATACTGTACGAGAAAGTGGGAACTCACAAAATAAAAATTTAACCCAATCACGGCTTTGCCACGCCCCCATTGCTTTTGTGGTCCGTCTTTTATCTATTTATATGAGGTCCGTCTAAAAAGTATCGGGACTGAGCTTGCAGTGTGCTCCACTTACACAACTTGAATGAACGGGTTGCGACACAGTCTTTCACAACATTCCAGCAATATATATGATTGGTGATGGTTGACTGCGCTCATTGTGTGATTTTTTTTTTTTTTTTTTTACAGGTCGTGCTTTACACGTTGTCTAGTCTGAGTTGTCGCGCTATGAGTCGTGAGCAGAGAGCCAATCTGAAGTTTCTTGCCAAGCTTGGCAAAACACCTTCCGAATCCTTCGCAATACTGCAGCAAGTCTACGGGGAAGAAACGATGTCACGTACACGTGCATTTGAATGGTACAAGACGTTCAAAGAGGGACTGGAGGAGGTTGAAGACGATCCACGGTCTGGAAGACCTTCAACGAGCAGAACGGCGGACAACATCGAGCGTTTGAAGCAGATAGTGCGTGCAGAGCATCGACTCATGGTGCGAATGTTTGCTGAGGAAATTTCCATCAACAAGGACACTGTCTCGAGCATCATCACTGAAAATCATGAAATGCGCAAGGTGTGCGCAAAGATAGTCCCCAAGCTGTTGTCCGAGGACCAGAAACAGCAAAGAGTCACTGTCTCTCAAGACATTATCGAGCGCCTCGTGGACGATCCAGACCTGCTTGGGAGAGTCATTCCTGGCGATGAATCATGGATATTCGAATACGATCCCGAGACCAAACGGCAGAGTCGTCAGTGGAAAAGTCCGGAATCACCAAGACCAAAGAAAGCAAAGATGTCGAAGTCGAAGGTCAAGGTGATGCTCATCGCGTTTTTTGACATTAAGGACATCGTCCACTTTGAGTTTCCACCACAGGGTCAAACAGTGAATCAATACCTGTACAAGGAGATCCTCCGACACCTCATGAGATCAGTCCGGGACAAGAGGAGGGATCTGTGGGAGAACAACGCCTGGTTGCTCCACCATGACAACGCCCCTGCTCACAGTGCCCTGAGCATCCGACAGCTTACAGTTTCTGGCGGAGAGGAACTTGCCAACTCTGGAGCAACCCCCGTATTCGCCAGACTTTTCCCCTTGTGATTTTTTTCCTATTCCCCAAGCTCAAGGGGGAAATCAAGGGGACCTGATTTCCTCATGTGGAGGCCATCAAAATGGCCGTGACGACGGAGCTCCGGAGGATTCCAGAAGAAGCCTTCCGGGGGTGCATCGAAGCGTGGAAGAAGAGGATGGACAAGTTTGTGAGACTGGAGGAAAACTATTTTGAAGGGGACAAGCTGTGATTTCAAAATATTTTTTGGAATAAAATTTCTGTGAAGTCAGTCCTGTTACTTTTTAGATGGACCTCGTAAGGCGTTCACCTGCAACTTGATGTAGTATTGTTCTTCCCCTTGGGCTGGCACAACTGTCTCGCATCATGCTCAGCTTTATGCCATGGAAGCCATTGCTTTAAAAATCAGTGGTATCTGCCATGAAGAAGCTGTGTCTCTTGGCCTATTGCTTTTACATTGTAGACAGGTCAGTGGTCTGTCTTCAACCAGCTCCTTATTACCTTCGCCAAAGGAGAGGGTATTGCATTTGGGTTTGTTAGTTGTCAAAAAAAATTTTTTTTTTGACAAGTATGTTGATCGCCTCCGTTTGTGTGTGTGTTTGTGTGTTTGTTTGTCTGTCTGCTCACCTCCAGCCCAAACAGTTCAACTGATCATTCCAAATTTTTCAGAGATTAATGTCGTTGACCCTGCGATGGTCCCGCCTTGAAATTTCAGAAAATTCCGTTGACCAAAAATGTCTACATAGGCGAATAGGTCAATTTGAGCCTAATTTTCTAAAATCCTCAAATTTCATTCGATTTACTTGAAAGTTTAACAGGATTTGCATATCAGGTCAGTGAATTCAACCACCCATTACATTTGAGGTTACCACCCATTACATTCAACCACCCATAAGCCAATAGGTCAACATTGGCCATAAGGTCAACCCAAAATAGGCAAAAATTTTTTTAACTGTTTCTAAAATTGTCAATTTTCAACTGATCGACTTGAAATTTGAAGATCATTTGCACATCAGGTCGTTGAATTCAAACACCTATTAATTTTGACATCAACATAGGCCAAAAGGCCAAATTGGGCATTTGCATATGAGGTCACTGAACTCAACCACATTAATTTTGAGGTCAACATAGGCTAAAAGGTCAACATAGGCCAAATTTTCTGAAATCCTCAATTTTCATCCGATTGACTTGAAATTTGAAAAGCATTTTCATGTCAGGTCGCTGAATTCAAACACCTACTAATTTTGAGGTAAACGTAGGCCAAAAGGTCAAAATAGGCTTAAAAGCAAATTTGGGCTAAATTTTCTAAAATCCTCAATTTTCATCCTATTGACTTGAAATTTGAAAAGGATTTTCATGTCAGGTCACTGGATTCAACTACCAATTAATTTCAAAGTTAAAAGATCAACACAGGGCCTAATTTTTAAAATTGATAGATAGGGCCAAAAACTAAATATTTCACTATTTCTCAAGAAGTTGTGGATGAGTTATGACAAAACAAGGTGGATGAGTTGAATAGGTGACAAGAACAAGTGGATTGGATTTTGTTTCAGATCCAGCCCATCACTGGCAGAGGTATGCACTCTACCGAGTGCCGTTCTACTTTGTGCTGTTTTGCCAAGTTGTCACTCTGAGTGATTTTTCATTGGGTGGTTGCTCGACTACAGTTATTTTCAGGTTTTCCATCTGTCTGTTTGTATGTATGTAATGGACAGCTCTGGAGGTCAGAGGAGTCAACCGATTTTGATGAAACTTGACTAGTAGGTTCATACCAGGATCTAGTTGTATGCTTTTGAGCACCGTTGCAATGGACGCCACCGTTGCTGAGCAACGGGACTTTGAAATTTTTGAAAAAATCCGAAAAATATTTATATATATATTTTTCGAAAATCAAAAATCAGCTTCCTCGCTTTTGTGCGCACTATAATCAACCTCTTTGTCAAAAATTTTCAGCCCGATCCGTCAAATCTGTATGACTAGTATGCAATTATATAGCGACCACCCACGTCGCCTACCGGCTTGTTACTTGGCGAAATCCTCGATTTTGTCAAGTATGTTGGTCTGTTCCGTTTGTTGGTTTGTTTGTTTGTCCGGTCATCTACAGCCCAAACAGCTGGACCAGTGGTTCTTAAAATTTTACACCTGATAGGCAATCCACTTGAGACGGTCCGCGTCCAAACCCCGTCTTAATCGGACTAAACTTCGCGACGTGACGTCACACAACGTGAAAACACATTTTTGGACATAACTCAGTGACTGGAAGTCGTAGCGACTTCCTGTTGATGCCAAGACAAACTTCAATGGAATACCTAAATGTTTTAAAATGCATGTTAGTACAAATTATGCACAGTTTTCGCAAGCGTATGACGTCAAAGTTTTTAGCTATTGGCGTGATTTAAAAAAAATTCTATTCGTTCTACAGGTCACAATTCTTAACCGATTTGGATGAAATTTTAACAGCTGATAGAAATCCACAGTGCTAAAAGATATGTGACTTTTGGTGATGTTCAAGATCAGGATCTGGATTCTTCAACACTTTATATTATTTCCCATTATAAAGCAATGGGTAATTTTGTGAATTACACATGGCTATTTCTCAAACAGTTTTGCACTTATTATATTGAAACTTATACTGTCTATTTATGCATGTGGTATTAACATATGTACAAAGTTTGATCGAAATTGACCCAAGGTCAAGGTCAGGGTCACCAAAAACATGAAAAACAGACATAAAATACATATTTTTGTTTTACAACATATTTCAAACCTGATAACGGGATCGTAAAGCTGGTTGAAAAGCAATGTTCCTAGGTATTTTCAAATATTTTCTACGATCAGAATGAAGGCAACAAGCACCGATGATAAGTTGTTGAATGTCACATGGTGGCTTTAAATGAGTTGTGAAAATTTTCAATCTGCTGCCGTTACCATGACATCGCGCGCCTGATAATTGTTATTTGTGACGTCGCGTCATTTTATTAATGTACAAACAAATAAACACCACACATTCCATGACATTACAGCTTGGACCACCACACGGAAAGGTCAACTAATTTGCCAAGTGTCGTGCTAAGCACGATTTTTCATTTTTTTGTTTGTTTGTTTGTTTGTCCGCACAATACTTTAATGTGTTTCTCCACAACTGGTGGGTGAGCGCTGCCGCTCGCCACGTCGCCACAGGGCGAATCCCCCTTACCTGTGGCTAATATTTTAAACCACCCATTAGCCACTGTGGCTAATCCATGTTTTAGTGATTTTTTTTACCAGCTTTAGACGAATTTTGGGTGATTTTAGCACAGAATCCAACCTTCGTTGAGACGGCCGCCATTTTGTATGTTTTGATTACGGGAATCACCCATGATTTCGTACAAGCTTATATATACTAACTTTAGTAGTTTTAAACTAGTTTCGAGTAAAAAAAAAATCGACCGAAATTACGCATGATTCCCATGATTCTGTCTCAAAATTTTATTTTCATTTTTTTGAAAAATTTTTTTTTTTCCGGAATGATTCAGCGCTACGCCGCGCTACATGCTTCGTTGGGTCAGTGGTTGCCAGGTGAGTTTTGACACAATCAGTAGTAGTACCTGTAGTAGGACGAGTTTGGATGAGTGAGTTTGATGGGTGACTTTGGTTGGTTGGATGAGTGAAGTTGATGGGTGAGATTGGTTGTATGAGTGAGTTTGATGTGTGACATTGGTTGGAAGTGTGTTTGATGTGTGACATTGGTTGGATGGAAGTGTGTTTGATGTGTGAGATTGGTTGGATGAGTGAGTTTGATGTGAGATTGGTTGGATGAGTGAGTTTGGCATGAGGTTGGTCCAATCCTGGTCCACAACCACCCCCATCCCCCACTACCACCTACAAAAGACACACACACACACACACACACACACACACACACACACACACACACACACACACACACACACACACACACACACACACACACACACACACACACACACACACACACACACACCACCATCCCTCACAATCACCACCTCCCCTGATGGTCGTTCATTCAACCAATCTCACTCATCCAACCAATCTGAACAATCCAACTCACTCATCCAACCAACCTCACCCATCAAACTCACCCATCCGCCTTAAAATTAACTGATTATTTCATATTGCTAAAAAAAAAACTTTTGAATAAAATATGTGGCTATTTCCTTTCTCCTGTGGCTAATCATTCTAAACCTGGATTAGCCACAGTGGCTAATTCCTTTTGAAAGCCAGCGCACACCCAGAACTGCTTGTCTGATTGAGACATTTTCACCATTGGTGTGACTACTCATGTAGAATGTTTTAGTGATAATTATGATGTCATAGGTCATGTGCTATGGTAGCCATGTTGGACAAACCGAAAAAAAATTCGACCTCTATCTCTGAAGCTGCACTAATGAAAAAATTGATACTTGGCACAAAGTAAGTACTCATGGGGAATAAGTATGATTTTTTTAATGACATCATCGGTGCCTTCGTTATGACGTCGTAATTGCATATATGTAGAACGCTATATCCGATCAGTATGAAAAGTTTTGAAGGTCATCTCGGGATAAAAGTCATTGTGGTAGTGTGATTCGGCAGCCATATTGTTTTTTGGGGGTTTTTTTTTTTTTGGTAGCCATATTGGCTACCCCTCCCGGTTTGGGAGCCATATTGGATTTAAGAAAAATATTAAATAATGTTTTCTCTGGAACCGCTTCATCAATCAAAATGAAACTTCACATTTATGATCAAATGGTGATGGGGCATACAAGTTTTATATTTCAACTTGATTGGACACATGGTCTTGGCAGCCAGAATTATTTAAAGGTCCCATGTCACAAAAGTACTGAAATTGCATATTTATATATATATATATATATATATATATATATATATATATATATATATATATATATATCCTATAGGAGTTTTTCATCGTGATTTCGGATCTGACAATGTTTTTTTCACAATACTCGTTCTGTAAAATGTAAAATTTAAAAAACAAACATCTTTGGGAACGCCCCTAAAAATTCTGCCGAAATCTACAGAACGACGCGTAACCCACATGATGTCATCTCCAGAACATTCAATATTCAATAATATTCAACCACCCTCACCAGCTCACCCACACTCGAGGGACATGGACTGGACAGGGCGTGCTTGCCCCGCCTACTCATCCCCCGCCCCTGCCCCATTCCCCCCCACCTCCCACCCATACCTTCAATTTGCTTACCCCAGCCCAAAAATTGAAATACCCTGGCGCCGCCCCCGCCCCTTCACTCCCCGCCCCGGTCTCTTGATTCCCCGCCCCACTTGCCCCCGCCCCCTATCCACCCCCTCACACTCAACCCCGCCTAATTCACCCCAGCCCCCGCCCACTCATCCCCCACCCCATTCCCCCCGTCTCCAGCTTTCAATTTGTTTACCCCCGCCCAAAAATTTGCTAACTTGCCCCCCCCCCGCCTCTTCACTCCCTGCCCCCGTCTCTTCATCCTCCGCCCCCGCCTCTTCACTCCTTTCCCCCCCGTCTCAACAAAAAGTGTTTATTCTGCTTCAGAGTTGAAAGTTGACTATTGCCACTATGTGCGATGCACTCACAGGTATGAAGTTTCTTTCAGTCCAGGTCACATTCCCGAGAAAAACGTGATGCGACCGCGAGGAGGAGCACAAAATTGGTCCTTCAGTATTAATATATAGATACAATGTTTCTTGCATTTTTTTGTGTCAAATTCACATTCCGAGGTAGTCAGCATGTGCAGAAGAGGGTTTTACATTGCAGACGCTATTTTCGAGGAGTGGAATTACACCTCTCAGCGGTAACGGTCTGAGGAAGACAGACGTAATGACGTCAGCGAATGACCGATGATGTCATGACGTCCTGACACCTCTCAGCGATGACGTCACACGTCGCCATTTAAACTAATGTAAAACGAAAAGTATTTATTCTGCTTCAGAGTTTAAAGTTGACTATTGCCATGATGCGCGATGCACTCTTACAGGTACGAAGTTTCTTTCAGTCCAGGTCACAGTACCGAGAAAAACGTGACGCGACCGTTAGGAGGAGCACAAAATTTGTCCTTCAGTATTAATATATAGATTCTACTTGCATACTGCTCGATATCAGAAATATTTTAGTGAGGTGACGTGACCAGTGCAGCGCAGCGGGCATGTTGCTCCGCGGCAAATGAATCGCAAGCAAGGCCAGCCCATGTCATCAGCCGTATCTCTCCGCGAATAAAACGAAGCAATCTTGCTGTCCAGATACGATGAAAACTTGTGTGCAGAACACACCTTGTGACACAATTGTCTTGAGTAGTCTGAAAAATTTGACGTTCTGTTGCATTTTTATTTATTTTATTCTTACTGTGGTCATGTAGCACCAATAGAAAATAATGAAGAAAAGAGAATAATAAAAGAAAGCTTCAGCACGTCAGATTTATCGGACTAGCCGGACAGACTACGGATTTATCGGACGACATTGCTTTTGATGATGGGTACTGCATCAGGTTTCAACCTCCTCAACTTCTTCAAACTGAACAGCGAATAGAGCCCGTGATCAAAGTCACTGTCTTCGAAGTGGGTGCTGCAAAAGATGCTCGTGTCGCTGGGGCCTTTCCAGTTTCCCCTCCTCGGCTTCACTTTAGATGTCCATATTCTCCGAAGATTCTCATCTTTTGGGAATACATGAAGGCTTACACAGTCTTTGGTTGTATTGCTGCATCCTGCTACAATACATCTTGCAGGCATTTTCGAAAGTAAGGCTAAAACTCTGAAAAACTTTCGTGAAACAATCGCAGGAATCAAGACGATCAGTGAGATAGCAAACGCGTGTGCACAATGCATTTGTACGTACTTTATATGGCGCGCGACGTCTCGTCAATCGACTCTGAGCGAGTCGCGTTCTGGAGATGACGTCAACGGTCACGTGACCTGCGGTTCGCTGAACTCCACTTTTTTGAGGGGTGCGGCAGAGCAAGTTGTGAAAAACACTACAAATGTTCAAAATATTGGTCTAATTATCCCATTGTTGATTTTAAAATTAAAAAAAGAAACATGGGTGATTTCTTCACTCGGAAGGTCAAGTTAATATATAAATAACCAGAAACTTTTGAATTACATGGGACCTTTAATACTAGCAGACACCCATCTACAGTATGATGGGTATGGGGGACAGGACGGATCACAATACTCTGTTACGGTAGTTTCTTTGGATGTTTTGCACCGCATTCAACAGCTCAGTTCATATTGGTGGCGTGTCTGGGTGCTCATGGTAGCGTTTGAGACCGGTCGCTTTAGATTTTTAGCCTTGACACATAGTGCCGGATGAGTAACACAAACGATTTGACATATTCATAGTTTCTATATTACCTTCATCAACAGATTAACAACATGGCAGGATAAAAGTCGTAAATGCTGAGTTGAACAAACTTCCTGAACTCATGGACTTAGTTAAGTAAAGAAGGTCGTCTGGGACCTGGCCGTCGGACGCTGTTGATTGTGACGTCATTGATTCCCTCTTTGAAAATTTTATATATTCGATTTTTTGAATCTGCTATCACCTGCATAAATACATGGAACACATAATGTAAAGATTTTGTAAGTATGAACAGAATATGTTCAGAGAAAAGTGTGTTTGAAGTTCCAAGCTTACACCCATTATATTATGATTTTGATCTGGGTTCTTTTATTATTATTATTTTTAATAAGGCTCACTTGGCTATGCCTGGATGGGTTTGAGGGTAGAGTTGCAGCAGCAGAAATGCGAATCCTATTGAGGTTCCAGCTGATGACTTCATCTTTGCTTTTTGCTTGTTTGGGTTCCTTCTGATTACTCAAATGCAGGACTGTACCTATTTGATTTTCCATTTTATTTTAATTTAATTTATTTTCATCCCATTCTGAATTGAATAATAATAAAAAAAAGCGTCATGGGTCAGGGTCAGGTGTCCAATCAAAGTGGGATGTCTTGGTACCCGCTCATCATTGTCAGCAGTTATAAAGTCACAGTTCTAATTATGTCTCTTAGTTCTAATTATGCCTTATACGTATCACACCAGTACACAAACACCACACAAAAAACACTACACAAACACTACACTAAACAAGTCCTGGTGAGGGTCTGCAATCTTTATAATTGGTCTTGCGCCCTTTACCCTTTCCGTGCTCTGTCCTCCCCACCCCTTACCCCAACCCTTACCCCAACCCCCATTTTTCTGCAGGGTACATGTGGTTTGTTAGTCACCCTTTTCTGGTGAAACTCCCAAAATTCAGACTCATTGCTCACCTCCATTCATTCGTTCCTCTTATTTATTTATTTTCATACACTGTGAAACCAACTTTCTCAGTCTGCTCAATCTTATTCTTTTCACCAGGGCTTCAAAACAGCTGTTCACCACCATCTTAAGTTACCCCTCCCCCCTCAATCCAGAACTATGATCTTTTCTTCCCTCATTAACACTCCCCAAACCCATCTCATTCTGGCTTTTCAGGTTAGCAGGTCCCCCCACCCCCACCCCCTTTGTTCCTGCATCCTTTTTTTTTTTAAATGATAACTTGTATTCTTTTTCTATTTATTAATAAATTAAAAAATATTCCCAATTGCTTTTTGTCTGTGAACAAAACCTCAATGCTGATGTTTCGTCTTCCCTTTGCTCTATAACTTCTCCATGTCCCACTTTTTTTGTTTCTCCTCTTTGCTGTTGGTGTGCTTCCTCCCCCTTGCCCTCTCTCCTTCTTCCACGAGTCTTTTCATTCTGTTATATCCTGGTCCATTATGTGTTCTGGCTCCTCCACGAGCCTCGACTCGGAACACAAAAAGTGCAGTTATTTTCTATTAAAGATCAAGACTCATGGAAGAGCAAAGTGCCAGCTCAGGGTAAAAATGGACAAACAGGAAAAGAGGACAGGAGAGGAAACATGGTAACCTGCAAATATGAGGGTTGGTTTCGGTTAGGTTACAGAGAACAATCCAAGATAATTGTTGGAACATTTTGATTGACCTTCTGTAATATGTTAACTAAGACTTTCTCACTTTCCTGAAATGTTCAATCTCTTGACTTCTTTGTTGAAAGGTTGATTTGCTGGTTTCATTCATATTTGTTCTTTGGAGGAAAACTCATTCCATGAAATGTGATGGCAATTAACACCTAGTTATACATTAATTTTGTAGCATGAAGGTGAAATCATGACATTGTTCCCTGAGCAGTGGGAATTACTGAGCAAGCCATTCGTTTTTCAAAGATTTGGTGGAAACATTGTCACTTATAAAGCCAATCAAAATTGTTTTGGCCATAATTGCCCTAAACTGCATTTAACCTTGACACGAAAGGCCTCGCATTATTTGATTTTCGACTCTTCTCACATTTATGATGAACAACACATAACTTAACCTGGTTTGCTACTCTTCTCACTTAATTTTTTTCTCGAGCTCTTTGGTGAACCTCTGTTGCTCAATGTACAACCCCTCTTGAAATTATGGAGAGCAGAGTCGGAATGATGCTGCACGCGGAATAGACCGTAGAAATAATGTTGTCATTTAAACTCAGTTTATGAGCAAATCCTGCTCTGATGTTCAAGACTTTGAACCAGCAAATTGTGATTTATTATGATAAATGCTCAATTTTCTGTTTTTATTATTATTTTGATCATATGAGTTGAATTATTCACCAGGCTCGACTGAGACTGACGAACCGGTGGAGCTGCAGGACATGGTGGGTTACACACGCCGCCCAGGCTGGATCGGCCGTGTTTTTGGTGCTGGATCTGGGCCGATTGCTGATCGTTACTCGGTTCCCACACAGATTGCCATTGGAGGGGCGAGCGGATGGTAAGAGATTATTGGTGGATTGAGGAGATTAAAAGCGGAAAATGGGGAGACATTACACTTGGAATACACAGACTCCTCACAATGCATTTCCTCCCTCAAACCCCCAGACAAAGGGGCAAAAGTCTACCTAACACATAAACTAACTAGAGGGGGAGCACTCGGTAGAGTGCAAAACCTCCGCCGCCAATACTGCTGGGTCACTTAAGTGAACCTGATATCCTATTCATTGTAGGTCAAAACGGATCACTCGACTGAACTATAATTGAATAAACTAAACTAGATCGACGCGCATGTAGAAATGCCCAAAAAAAAAATCGAAATTTTTTTTTTAAAAAGTTGCAAAACTTTTTTTTTTCTCTAACAATTTTTTTTTTGGGGGGGGGGTTGGAAATCACTTAAAACATGTAGAAATGCAAAAAAAAAAAATTCAAATATTTTTCAAATAAAATCGAAATTTCTTAGAGAAAAAAGTTGCAAAATTTTTTTTTTTCTCTATCAAATTTATTTATTTATTTTCGGTTGGAAATCACTTAAAACATGTAGAAATGCAAAAACAAAAATTCAAATATTTTTTTCAAAATGGCCGCCGTAGCGGCCATATTGGACTTTGGACCAAGTCCAAAATCTAATGGCATGATCCTTGGACCATACCTAATCCCCCCACCAAGTTTCGTCAAAATCCGTCCAGGAGTTTTTCCGTAATACTGTTCACAAACAAACAAACAAACAAACAGACAGGGGTGAAAACAGTAACCTCCGTCCACCATCAGTGGACCATCATATATATATATATATATATATATATATATATATATATATATATATATATATATATATATATATATATATATATATATATATATATATATATATATATATATATATTCTGATCACTGTTGAATTATCCACTTCAAATAACTTGTTTGAAAAAAAAGAAATGTACCATGAGGCGGATAATGCAACTTCAGCTAATTTCTCAGGATATCATGGACACTGAAGATGAGACATGGAGGTAGCTATATATTATCCTTAGGGTACCTGATTTGATGTAATACTGTCATGTTCTTCTTGTTATCTTCTGGAGAATTGCATACTTTTATTTTTCCCCATAGAAGTAGATGTGCTTCATGAGCAATTGATACTTTGGTAATGTTCTCGGCACAGAAAAGGTCCTCTTTAAATCTGAATGATTATCAGTTTGAAGTTATTCATGTGCATTCCGAAAATGCTTTGTACTGTGTGTGTATCACTTACCGGTAATTGTCTTCAAGTGATGGTACATCCATTATTTGGTATGTTAGAACAATTGTCCTTGTGCAGGTGTGCAGGCTTTGTGTGCCAGAAGGTTGGCAAGCTTGCAGCTACAGCTGTGGGGGGAGGATTTCTATTGCTGCAGGTAACTCTTGCTTGGATGATGTCGTATTATTGTGATTTGTTTGGACTTGAAAGTGCACTGTGACGTGTATTGCCCATTTTTGGTGTTTGTTTATCCGTTATGGGATTTAGGCTCCGAAGTTTCAGTTAGGCCTGAGTTTAACAAGTACTGTATTCCAGCACAATAATGGTGAACTTCTAATAATAATAATAATAATAAATTGCTTCTGTATCTTTATTTATCCACCCCCTGTGTTATCCATGACCACTCATCCTTAACCGCATAACTTGTCCTTCTCTGTTTATCTTGTCCCTTGGCCATCTCCGTTATTTTGTATCCTGATCTGTTCCCTTGTTATAGCTTTTCCATGAGGTGTGTGTGTGTTTTTGTTTTATATATGTATATGTATATGTATGTAATATATATATGTATGTAATATATATATATATATATATATATATATATATATATATATATATATATATATATATATATATATATATATATATATATATATATATATATATATATATCTTCTTCTTTCGGCTGCTCCCGTTAGGGGTCGCCACAGCGGATCATCCGTATGATCCGCATAGTGATTTGGCACATGTTTTACGCCGGATGCCCTTCCTGACGCAACCCTGGTCGCTTCTTACGACACAGGGATATGGTACACCTATTTTAACCGGGGTATACACCGGCCCAGTATACTGGTACTCATTTCGCCGACCTCGGAAGGATGACAGGCTGAGTCAACCCCCTGGTGTATTAATTCAGTGGCCCAACGGGGCTTGAACTCAGGACCTTTTGGATCCCAAGCCGCTGCCCTAACCACTGCGCCAACACCAGGATATATATATATATATATATATATATATATATATATATATATATATATATATATATATATATATATATATATATATATATATATATATATATATATATATATATATATATATATATATATATATATATATATATATATATATATATATATATATATATATATATATATATATATATATGTGTATATATATATATATATATATATATATATGTGTATATGTGTATATGTATATGTATATGTATATATATATATATATATGTATATATATATGTATATATTGTTCTTGGCCGGGGATCGGTGGCGAGAATGACCACTTGGTGGGGGAGGTTATGTCGTCTCCCCCAGACTCCCCGGAATTGTTGGCCGTCGCTCCGGATAATTCTGTGATGCGGCAGGTCTCTGAACCGACTGTGGTCGCCAATATTTCAACCGCGTAGCGTAGGGTCTTTTTGTCTAAAACCAATTTACCTAATTAACTACGTGATTTCGACTACCGGGGAAACCACGCCCTCGGCACGTCTTGCTCGAACTGGGTCACTCTACCGACTGCGGTAGAGTTCCAACTTCCGACTACCAACTCCGGTTCGAGTGCAGCCGAGCGGAAACTGCCAAAGCCGTGCCGGCTGGGATGAACGGATTATCGGGGATAAAACCCCGCCTAAACTCGGATCCGAACCATGCTGGACCAATTCAAGAAAGGATGGAAACGAACTGGGGACATTTCTAACAAGTTTTATTTGCAGTAAAAGACAAAGGCAAGACTTAACGCGAATATGCAAGCGGTATTTACAATGTTCCAAAAAACACTTATTCAGTTCTACTTACCAGACAGACCCACACGCAGACACCCACACAAATGAAAAGAAACTCAGAGTTCTTTATTGGACCCTCGCAGCCGAGGAGAGAGACAAGCTGGGGTCAGAGTTCAGATGGGTACTTGGCTGTCGAGAAAGGGGGTACTCCGTGCTGCGGCACCTGACAATGGTCACTGGTTTGGTCCCCAGTCGCACGTGTGGGACTCGAGGATCGTGGCGGAGCTCGTCTGGTGAATGGCCGGGGTCCACGGAGGGGGGTCGGGGTCGCTCTTTCCTTCCTTGTAGATGGCCAGCAGAGACACGTTTGCCACCTCGACGACCTTCTGCTCAACCCTCGTGATAGCCCCCATAACAACCACTGTTACCACCCCTTCGTAACGGCCTTCGTAATCCCCTCGTAACAGCAAAAAACCCTTTAGTGACAGCAAAAACCCACCAAAACTCTGAGAGTGCTCGGGAATTTATGGACCTCCCTCAGCGGGGAGGGGCCTTGGTGAACACACCTTGCTGTCCACCTTTGATTGGACAGGGTCCCACGGCATACCTTTCCGGGGTGGGGTTTCGGACTTGTTTGGAGAAAGCCGACCCTCCCCTCCGTGCGTGTTCAAGAAAGGTCGTGGTGGTGAAACTGCCTCGAACATCCTCGGGAATCCGTCTCAGGCAAAGGTGTGCTGTGGCCCGCGAACCGAGTGCTGCAAGCGCGATGGTACCCTGGATTGTAATGGGCCAAGGGGTCATGCAGATGGGATGGTTGTTAGATGTAATAACCGAAGTAAAAAATCGCAACGCACGCCTTTGATTCTCCCACTAGACAAAAGGAAGGGGATCTGATGACACACATACTTAACAACATAACTGACTTTTGGGACATCTGTATGTTGAATGCAAATGGTTTCCAGATCCGTAACAAAATATATATATATATATATATATATATATATATATATATATATATATATATATATATATATATATATATATATTGTTGTGGTTGACGAAATTCGCAAACCACCATTCAGGTCCCTTAGGTGAGATATCTCTGTAAGTATATGTGTAGTTAGTCCAAACCCGTTGTTTAGAGGGAATAAATGTCATTCATTCGGGCTGCGACCCCTCTAGATAGCCGTTTTTCTTTTACTATCTTTATTTTGGACCAGCCGCCATTACTACCATCACAACCACCACCAACCACGTCTCAAAAGCCATCACACAACAACCACCAACCGCAACGCCGCTTCACAACAACAGCCACGACCTTTACCGTCACAACTCGCCCTCGCAACCATCGCATCACCGTCATTCCCGCGCCGCTTGTGGGCACCGATACTGGACTCGTGCAGGGCGCGCACCGAGCAGCGGGTGCAGAAACACCAGCCTTTCCGAAGAAATCGGATCAAAAACGACTCACGCCCACTTCTGTTCCGTCCTATCAGCGAGCATGGGGCGATTTGGCCCCGCCTCCAGGTGCGTCGGAGTAATATCGCTATATGCAGATTCATGGATCAAAAAGCATTCACGCCCACTTTTCCTCTGTCCAATGGGGAGCCAGCCAGAGGTAAAGGGTCGAAGGTGAAGGAGCGAGGCCCGGGGGCTATAAAGGGCCGCGTTCGCTCGCCGGCAGGAGAGTTGAGTTGGGAAGAGTCAGTCAAGAGAAGAGTCTGAGAAAGCAGTTGGACGGAGCTGTGGAGAGTGGGAGAGTTGGAGAGGTGGCGGCGGCGAAGGCAGTCGAGGGGGCACTCGTGTCAGAGTCGGGGAGCTGCGGAGAGGGGAGGCCGATAACGCGACCGAGGTCGCGGTGGAGACGCTCGTCGCGGGACCCGAACCAGCGAGATATCCTCATCCCCCCCGAGCATCAACAACCCCCTCCTGTTTCCCCCCCCCGCGCTGAGATAGTGCGAGAAGGGGGGCCCCGTTCCCACCCCATTCCAGACACTGTCCGCGAGGCCCGCGGAGTCGGGGCGCCACCGCCATTTTGCGGCTCATCACCAGACGGGTAGGCTCGACGCGGTCTCGGCCCCAGGCCCGTCTGCCCCCCTCATTGTGGAGGGTGGTCCCTTTTTCTTTTGCTTTGAGTATATGTGTTGTCGGCGCCGTCTGTGAAGTAAAACTGTATAAGTGTTGCCGTGTGCTCGGTAGTCGGTGGTTTATCTGCATTGTGTTTTGCTTTTACATTTGCTTTTTGTGCATTATTGTGTGTTTCTTCTTCTTTTACATTTACTTTTGGTGTATAATTGTATATGTGTGCTATCCGTGTGCCATCGCGAAATAAATGTGCTCTATGTTGAACTGTTTCTCCCGTTTCGCTTCGTCTTTTCTCTAATTGAATCTCTATCTTACTTCACGTAAAGGGTTGGTCGTGGGCTAAAACGCCCGATAATTAATCGAACCGTCCAGGTTGACGATAACACCGCTCGGTTATCCCGATAGTACGGAACGGGTCGCTTAAAGTGGCCCGTGTCCGAAGTCGACCTGCGGCGATGTGCGATCGCCCGGTCTACCCTCCGTGTGGGTACTTAGGTAGGTCGAATTTGGCGAGCAACCCTATCCCACGCGGGGGGCCCATTGGCACGATCGTGGTGAGGCCTAAAGGCCCACCCGTGACTAGTTCCCGGCGTTAGTCCGAGAGGGTCACGACGGGATTGTCCGTCCGGTGGGCGACGTGCCGCGATTCGAGTTACGTGGCCGTTCGCACGCCGGCGGGCGCGAATCCGCAACAATATATATATATATATATATATATATATATATATATATATATATATATATATATATATATATATATATATATATATATATATATATTATATACCAGGCGTAGTGGCGTGCGCCTGTAATCCGGCTACTCGGAGGCTTGGGTTGGAGGATTGCTTGAGGACGGGTGCTCTGCACTGGGATGCCCTATGAGAGGGTGTAGGGCAGCCCGGATTCATGGCGAAACCCAATCCTTATCCCTGTGTCATAAGAGGCGACCAGGGTTGCGTCAGGAAGGGCATCCGGCATAAAACCTGTGCCAAATCAGTATGCGGATCATAACGGATGATCCGCTGTAGCGACCCCTAACGGGAGCAGCCGAAAGAAGAACATCAATATATATCTGCTTGTCTTTGGGCTTTCCATTTATTTGTTTATTTATGTAATGTACAACGTCAAGGCTCGTATAAGAGAGGATACAGAACATGAGCAAGATGGGTGGGAGAGGGAAGCACAAAACGGTGGGGAACAGAGACGTTATGAGATCTGTGGAAGGGAGAGGGATGGGGGCGGGGTACACGGTAAAAAAGATGGACACTGCAGGGACTTTCAGGAAGGAAAGCAGGGAATTTGAAGGAGGTGGGTTTGGGGTGGATTAACAGGGGAAGAATAGATCATTCTTGTGAATGGGGAAAGATAAGAGATGGTGGTGAACAGCTGTTTTGAAGACCTGGAGGGGAGAGTGGGATTGAAGAGAGTGTGGCAGATTGTTCCAAAGGTGGGGAAAAAAGGGGAATGAAAGAATGAAGGTGAGCAGTGAGTGTTGATTTTGGTAGTTTTATCAGAAGGGGGTTGCTGGCAGACCTTGATCGCCCTGTGGAAATATGGGGGGACAGATCACAGACAGAGTGGGGGGTGGGGGGGGTGAGAGGCCTGAGAGGCGACTGTCGAAGATAGAAAGACCACCGACATGCCTGAGGTGTGAGAGTGAGAGAACACTCACTCAGCCTCATCATGGGAGATACCAATGATCCTAAATGCCTTGGTTTCCACAGCATGAAGCTGAGAAAGGTGAGAGGCAGGAGTACTAACCCGTAGGGGAGTGCAGTACTCCATCAGGCTCCAGATGAAAGCTTTGTATGTGGTCAAGAGCTCAGGTGTGCCAAGGAAGGACTTTGCATGACGGAAGATGCCTAGTCAGAGACTGGCTTTGGAGGCCAGCTTGGAAATGTGGCTCTCCCAAGAAAGATCATGGCAGATGGTGAGGCCCAAAAGCTTGAAAGAAAGGACTTCATCAATAGGATTGTTGAGAAGAGAAAGTACATGGGGGAGGAGGGTTTGGTGGGAGGGTGGGGGGGTTCCAGACGGTCCTTTCAGAGAAAGTGAGAGTGAGAGATTTGTCTGGATTGAAAGACATGTTCCAAATGTTGCAACAGCTTGTGATTTTTATCCAGATCTGCAAAGAGTGAAGAGGCTGCTGCTGCCAATCTGAGGGATGACAGATGTACGGTAGAGAGTGGAGTCATCAACAAAGAGATAAAGAGGATTTTTAAGAGTCAGAAAGATCATGATGAAAACCAGAAAAAGTACAGGGCCCAGAACACTGCCTTGAGGAACTCCAGCCTGGACAGGAAGAGGGGATGAGAGAACTCCATTTAGGGCTACATGTTGGCTACAACAGGAGAGGAAGTCTGTGAGCCATGAACGGAGATTGCCTTGGCTACCAAAGAAAGAGAGTTTGGTGAGCAGAGTGGGGTGCCAGACGGTATCAAAAGCGTTCCATATATCCAGGGAGATGGCTCTGATCTCATGTCTGGCATTGAGCACCTTCATCCATTGTTGGGTGACGTGGATTTTTTTAAACCCACCTTGTTGTGATCGTTGTCCTCCTGAAGGATTCTAACTCGCCGATTGTGGAATCCTATTTTACTTCAGACAGAGTTTAATGTTTGTCCGATTTGATTATAAAATCCTACAAAAACCCTATCGACACTGATAAAACTGATGTCCACACAAGTCCTTCCTTGTGAAACAATTTATTTTCTAATTATACACCATACACTTCTCACCCTTGTACAATGAACTTAAGAATCCCCATTGATTGCAATTTTATTTGGTTCTATTTCATTTATTCTTACTTTAGTTAACAGTTAGACCAACCCGATTCAATTCACTTCTACATTACATCAGAGAGGTTTATTCTAACTTGGTACTTGGTCAGTTCCAAGGAGTACAAGCCACTGAGATACTATACTTCCTCACGTGCTTGCACTTAAAACAATTTTACATTTCAAAGCATTTTATACTTTCATGAGAGAGAGGTTGGGGGATATTCACCCAGACTGTAGACGTGTCCTTTAGACGAAAAGCCACTTCGTACATTTCTAAGCAAAGGTTCATTTATCAGCTCGGTCACTCTGCTCCAGAACAACACATTTCTTATCATTTAGGGCAAAAGTCTTTTGGGCAGAAATGACAGCCAATTCAACTTGCAGCATAAAAGTTACATTTCTGAAACTCCATTTGTTACAATTTAAAATACATTAATATAAAATTTTCCCCCACATGGGAAAGTAGGAGCAGAAAGTCTTGGTTGAGTGACCTGGTCTGAATTTGGATTCAGACCAGGTCAGGAATGGGAGCATGCACCGGAGCAGCGCGTCGCTGCATCCACTTTCCACAGGTACTCCAGGGGCCTACATCTGGCCATCCCCAAGGCAGATGCCTCATCTATCCTCATCTCCTTGAGATGCTGATCAACCACAAGGCACATGGTCGACCCCTTGGCCTCCCCCACTCACCACGCTCCCTCGCTTGGAGAATCTGGTGAGCAGGATCAGTGTCAGGAAAACGAGCCCCATGTCCACACAGCCACAGCTGATGCTTATGGACGATGCAACTAACAAATCTCATTTGATTCTCTCTCAGCAACTGCTCGTTGGACACAGTCTGACCAGCGATAGCCAAGGATTCTCCGAAGAGACCTGGTACCAAAGCAATTAAGTCTCCGTCTCAGATCCCTGGTCAGAGTCCAAGTTTCACATCCGTAGAGCAAAACTGGAAGCACCAAGGACCTGAAGACTCAGGCTTTCGTCCTCCTGCACAAGTACCAACAGCACCACACCCCATGACCAGTGAATCCATGACTCCCCAGGCCAAACCTAGACATCTGTTGACCTCTGGCTCACAGCCAGCAGAGACATGAATATCACTGCCAAGCTGAGTGAATCACTCCATGACCTCAACATCCTCACCACAAACAGGTACAGACAAGATGGCAACATCCAAGATGTCATTGTAAGCCTGGATCTTAGTTTTGTCCCAGGAAACCCGTAATCCCAGTGGCTCCGACTTCTCATTCAGCACATCGAGGGCCCCCAAAAGGATATCCAGAGTCTCCGCAAAGATGACTGCATCATCTGCGAAATCAAGGTCAGAGATCTTGACACTCCCAAACAATGTACCACAGCTTGATCTCTGCGACATCCTCCCCATAATCCAGTCCATACAAGCGCTGAAAAGTGTGGTGGGCAGCACACACCCATGACAAACTCCAGCAACAAATGGAAATGAGTCAGATATGGTATCACCACATCTCACAGCACTCTCAGTACTGGAGTATAGTTCAGACATCAGATTAATCAGTTTTGGTGGCACCCCACGAAGACCAATAACCCACCAGAGGGCATCCCGATTCACTGAATCAAACACTTCGCAGAGATCAACATAGGCTGCAAGCTGCCCCTGCCGAAACTCTCGTCTGCGTTTGGTGAGGACCCGAAGAGCAAGAATACGGTCAATTGTTGACCTATTTCATGTAAAGCCTGACTGCTCAAGGAGATGGTGGTGAACCCTCTCAAGAATTATCTGAGCAAAGACCTTGCCTGGCACTGAGAGCAGCATCACCCCTCGGTAGTTGTTGCAGTCCTGGTGGTCACCCTTCCCTTTCCAGAGAGGGACAGCAAGGCCCCTCTTCCAGTCAGTTGGGATGATGCCTATGTTCCAGTGAGAACACAGAACTGCATGCAATGGTACGAGTACAGCATTTCCACCAGCATTGAGAAGTTGAGCATGGATGCCACAGATCCCAGTAGCTTTACCTCATTTCAACCGGTTCACCACCTTCGTTTGTGTTTCCACAAAAGAAGGTGGATCACAGTTGATTGGAGGGTCAGCAATCGGGATAATACCCTTGACAGCCAACGCAACAGCTGGTGGATCAGCCTGGTACAGCCACTCATAGTAACCGGATCAGTGGCCCTTTACTTCGGACTTCTCTGTCAAGAGCCCACTATCCTCCACTCCAACTGCAGTACACTGAGGGATGGGCTTGGAGGAATGCAATGCGCAAATTCCCCTTGAAGCAGGAAATGAATCACTTAACCACAGGTGATGCTCTACCCCCTCACAGATTCCTCGCACATAGGCCTCCTTGTCCACCCTCAACGCATGTACCTTTTTACACCTCAGCTCCCTAAACAGCTCAGCTTTGCCAATAAGCCTGTCCCTGCAACTCTGGTCAATTGTATCCATTGTGCCTTGAGAGACAAAATTCTTCTTTGCCCTTTGGTGAGTTCCAAGATATCCACTGGCAACATCAAGGATGGTGGTCTTGAAGGAACTCCACAACTCTTCAGGATTCCCCAAAGCACCAAGATCCTCAAAATCCCAACTTTGCCTGTTCAGAAACTTCTCAGCTACCCTCTCATCCTTCAGCTTGCTAACATCCAGCTGAGGCTGGGATGGGACCATTCTCCTAGATTTAAGCTACAACTTCAGAGTAGCGACAACAAGGCTGTGCTCGGTATTGAGGAACTGAGCACTTCGGTAGACCCTGCAGTTCTGGATCATCCTCCAGCGACCATCAACGAGGACATTGTCAATCTCCTTTGCCACACCACCAGCGTTGGAGTATAAGTCCAGCAATGAGCCTGTGGGTGCTGAAAGCATGAACCAGCCACCTGAAGTCCATCACTTCTTGCAAAGTCAAGGAACTTAGTGCTATTCTGGTTCACAGTTCCAGACCCATGGGGACCAACACATCTCAGATAACCATCCCTATCAGTTCCAGTCGATGCATTGAAATCCGCCAACACGCGAAGAGTATCTCGCCTGGTGCACTGATCAGGCATAGAATGCGTCTTCCACGATGAGATTACTCACCTCAGTCGGAGCAATAACAGAGACCAGCGAAACGACGCCCAAGGAGTGATGAATCCTTTGTCTCATAAGCTCGTTGACCGGTGTTGCCTCAATTTTCATTGCAGTCAGCTTATTGGACACAGCGACAGCAACTCTTTGGGCATGGTAACCATCAGAACAACCAGACCAATAGTGGGTGTAAGCACCTGCCGTGATCTCGCCACTATCAGGTCTGAACCCCAGAGTATGCTGCCATACCTATGTTCAAACACTTGAGCTCAGATGATAACAGAGACAAGTGATCATCCTCTCTTCGGGATCGGACATTCGATGCACCCACCTGAAGGGACTGCCTCAGGTTAACCCAAGGAGACCGCCATCTGGTGGACGCACCTCAGCACCACCCTGACAAACGCTACCGCAGTCCAACCCAGGAAGGTTACCCTGTTGTTTTCCTCCTATCATCAAAAAGTGGGGGTCCTAATGGCTTTGCTCCAATCCTGTCATCCATTGAGCTGCCCTGCAATGGGCAGCGACACAGGAGGTGCTCCCACAGAGTGAATTTTCAGTTTTCTTTGCGTTTTTAGTATATTTTGCGGAGTGAAGGGTTTTACAGTGGCCGGAGTGCAAATCCTGCCACCAACCTCCTCATAAAAAGTAACCCAACTGCAGGAGGACATCCACAGGCACAGTTGGGCACTAGAAATGGATGGCCGTTGGCTCACAAGGAGCTCCTCCACCCTTTGACAGGTTTTGTTTTTAATCCTGCTGGGTGTCCATATCCAAACACCCTCTTCACCAGAAAACCTGGTGGGGGAGACGGTTTAGTCGCCGACAACCCGACCATGAAACGGGTTAGTGCAGGTTTACATGGTGCCTGTAGTAAGCCACAGATATAATCTGGTTTGACCTGACACAAATTGATGATCAAAAATCAGGCCATTGGAGAAGAGGATGGATTTAATGTCAGAAGTGATGATGGATTCCATAACCTTGCTGATGATTGTGAGAAGGCTCATTGGTCTGTAGTTGCAGGGATCTGTTTTTGTACCTTTTTATGCAAAGCCATCATGTTTGCTGATATCCAAGCAGATTGCAGATGATCTTCAGCAAATGAGAGGGTGAATAGAACAGAGAGAGGGCGAGCAAGAGCAGCAGAGCAGATTTTTAGGACACGTGGGCTAATGCCGTCTGAGCAGTTGCAAAATCTGATTTGAGGTTTGAAAGCAAAATCTCCACCTTGTCAGGAAAATGGACACAGAGTCCAGGAACAGGTGGGGGTGACTGGGTAAGGTGGGTACAGAAAGCGATGGGCTTGCGCCAAGATTTAGTAGCAAACACGGAGTTTAGGCATTCAGCCTCTTCACGTGCATTGTCAGCTGTGCGGCCATTTGAGGTAAGGGAGAAGATGGAGGGGGAACATACACCAGACAGACTAAATTAGATGCCACCAGGATTTGGAGGAGGGAGACAGGTTTGAGAGTTCAGATTTGAAATTAGAAAGATGTTGTTTTCTGGCTCTCCTGAGGGTAGATACACACTTGTTCCAAGCTTATTGGAAGGAACTGAGATTGCTTTCAGTTGGATTTGCCTTCCGTGAGGCGAAGGCAAGTTGTTTCAGGGCAACTGCCTCACCACAAGCTTCAGTGTACCATGGGTGGGAGGAAGGGTTTGACAACTGAAGTCGAGAGGGGATAAATCTGTGCATGAGAGAGAGAGCAAGTTTCTTTGAAAGAATTCCCAGAATGAGTTTATGTTAGAGGAAGTAGTGATGGGAGACCAGTCTGGAAGTTTGATGGCTGCTTGAAGTCCCTGCCAGTCGGCCTGAGTGAAATTCCAGACTCGACAGCACTGAAGTGGTTCTCTAATCACAGCCAGAGAGATGTCTACTTTCACAAGCATGGGATCAGATGAACTGATTGGAGCAGAGGAGGAACAGCAGATATTTTCAGGGAAATTGGTCAAAATCAGATCCAGAAGAGATGGAGTACCGTTGGCTGAGATCCGGGTCAAGAAGTTGACAGATTGGTGTCAGTCCCAATGAGTGGCAGAGGTCTTTTGCTGAAGTGCCATGGCAGGTGATGGAGGTCCCCACACCCAGCCAACTGGCATGATGGCAATTGAAGTCATCACATCTGAGGAAGAGATTGTTGGGATGAGAGGATAGAAGTTGGTCCATGTTATCAGAGAGTGAGGTGTAAATGTAGTCATCACTGTTTGGTGAAGGGTATAACACACATATAAACATGAGGTGGGACTGGAGGGGAAGCCGTAACGAGATAATCCTGGGGTGTGGGGGAGTGAGGGCAGTGCATGGAGAGTGAGGAATAGTGTTTGATGAAGAAAGCAACTCCTCCACCAGAACGAGGCTCAGGTCTGTCATACTGGAGGAGGGAGTTACCAGGGAGAGATACTCTGGAGTCAGAGACATCTTGAAGGAGGAAAGTTTCTGTTCAACAGATTATGTCTGGTTTGTCAGTGGCAACCTGTGTGGCAAGATCTGTCAAGTTAGAGCCAAGGCCCTGGATGTTTGAGATCCACACTGTTAAGGAAGAGGGAGGGAGGAGGCTTTGGTGCAGGGGAGGGTAGGACAAGGGAGGGCGCGAGGAGGTAGGGAGAGATATTGACGGAGTATGGGGGATTGCAGAATAGCAAGGGGAGGGGCTGGATGAGGAAAAGAAAAGGCTCGGTGGTGATGGGATGAGGCACAGTAGGGAGTAATAAGAGAGGGGGCAGAGGGAAGTTGAACATTGGAGGAGGTGGAGTGATGAGATAGAGAGAGGGCAGGTGAAGGAGGCAGTTTTGTGGATGTGAGGGGGGGGGTAACCATGAAAAAAGGGGAGTGAGGGGTGAGAGTTGAGGGAAAAGGGTGAGGGGGAAGTTTTTAATTGGCATTTTGGATCAAAAGAAGGGCCTCTTCTGGTTATTATTATTTCGATGAATTTTGTGTCATTCATAGTAGACGGCCGGCCGTCTACTATCTCCGGGGTCTAAAAATTAGTCCCGTAGGCATTTCTTGTTAAAAGTGATTCTGCATGTCCGAAAGCAAGATGATAGGGTGAAGCTTCAGAATATTCCCCATGCCATCTCGAACTTTGATCTTTGAGGTCAAAGGTCAAGGTCAAATGCCAAATTACTCATTTTTTGGTTATAGTGAATTTCGTTTCAGCATTGCCACATCTCTCTGCCTGTGTATGAATTATTCGCCTAGGCTACTGTCCTTTAATCTCAGCAATAAATTTAGACTAGAGATTTACTTGAAAACATGAAAGGCTGCAATTGTAAAATGGCCATTTTCTCGAATTTCTGAAGATGGACGCATGTAATCTTCTCACGTGAGTTCTCAACTCGTAAGATGAACTCATGTGAGATCAAAACGTTGTATAAGAGAGTTGGCACATAAGAGAATGTTTGAAATATAATTTGCTCACCCATATAGCTGTAGTCTGTGGTGGTCATTATTGCAGTTGACAGCGTCACACCCGCATGCTGCGATACAGTTCTGGCGAGACTTGCTACACTTACATGCACTCGTTCGACACTTGCTTTTACACGCACAAGTGACTAGTTCAGTACAAAAAGCTGGAATGGCGGGGAGTCGCATCCACACGATCTCAAGTCCAGAGTCTGTTAGCTTCCAGCCACCCATCTCTTCTGGAGCTTCAACCGCTATCCGAGGTTTATCAGCCTGGTACCAGATTTTCGCCTGATGATTTGACCTGATATGATGGACCTCAAATGCGTCGCAAGTTGGCGGTAGCTTTTCGAAATCCCGGAGACCTTTTTCGAACATCTGGGATTTGGCAGAGAGCAGATCATCAGCGTTGTCCACTCCAAACAAATGGCACAGGAACTTTTCAGCCTCGTCAGTGGATCCATCACGCCCAATATTCGCCAGTAGCTCCGGCTGTTCTCCGTACATTTTCCAGCAGCTCCGTTTCCTGTATCTGTAGAACAAAGACGTCATCACATCCGGTAAAGGCATGAAATCCGAGCAGATTGTTCCTGACAGGACGCGATAGCTTTTGTACAATTGGTGCAATTTGGTAGTAGACACGTTTTTGCTCGTCCCACTTTTCATCCACAGATCAACGTTTGCATCACCGAAGAAATGGATGAGGAGAAATAATACGTCTGTATCCTTGCTCTCCACGACCACTCTCTTCTATTTCTCCCTGATGGTATGTGCTGCATGTGCGACCATGCGCGTATCGGCCTCTTCATGGTTCGCGGCCAAATCAGTAATTTGGCCACGTGTAGTTGACTTCGCCATCTCTGGTTCAGCAAAACCTCCCCTACAATCAGCTCGCAAGACTGTGGGTAATTCCGATCGGTCGAAATGAGGTACTCAGCGACGAATTTAGCGAGGTCAGCTTTGTTCTGGTCCATGGCTATGAATCTGTCCCATACCTCTGGCTGTGGTATGTCTGCTCGATCAATGATTTTTCGGATTGGTTGCTTCTGCCCACGCTTTGATTTCGTTGCCGATTTTATTGACCCTGTTCCGATGTACCGATCGAAGACGATGTCGATGCGAGTGAATGACTGGTGAAATAGCTTTACAATCCTCTCGTGATATGTACGACCAAGGTCAGCAAACGTGCGACAATGAGACGGCTTCCCCATCGCTTGGATCATGGCGTGACCATCGATGATGAGAGCTGATGGCTCCTGCAGGGATGGAATATTCGCTGGTGTTTCGATATCCACGTCTTTTGTCAGGATATGAAGCATATCAGCCTTGTTTGTCTGATTCATCTGTCCGTTTCTCTTGATTAGCGACGATGGAAGCGACGAAAGTTCGTGCTGAAGAATCCTGGACATAGACACATCGTCCAGCTCTGGTTGCATTGAACAACCTCTATATGAGTTTTGCGTCTGCCTTGATGAATTTCTTCTCGGCTGTTGAGGTCAGAGCTGTGCTTTTGTAGAGATGATCAAAGGATTTGGAATTGATCCTCGACAGCGTATCGAAGAAACCCATCTCTCGAGTTACCAGCCTCTCATCCACAAAACTTTGTAAGCTTCGAAGACCTCGCTCATAGGCTGACAACTGGGAAGTTTGTATTCCCATCGTGGCGAGATCGTTTGTTGTCAAAGATACAAGTGTAGGTTCCTGCGATTCCTCCACCAGGTCTGGTGATTGTGCCGGTGGGAGTGTATCCGCTTCTTGGAAAATACGGAATCGCTCAAACTGGTCCATCAGATTTTGAACATTGCCTTCATCATGCCTTAGACATCCAGGCATAGCCTCCTTTCTCGTAGATATCGCCTCCTCTACGATCTCGTCATCGATCAGTTTTAGGAGCCGTTTGGAATCTAGGGCAATTTCGGAGCGCTCACACCACGTCAAGCAGAATCGATCCCTTGCAGTATCATTCCTGGTGATTCAGATGATGCCATTCGATATCTTACACATGCGGTTGATCCATTCTGTAGCTTGATCGACTGGCACAGAGCTGAACGGACATTTGCTGCGTTGTACCACAAAGTTCCTGGCGAGAAATGCACTGCATACATCAGGCGCTGTATTCTCCAACATTTTCATGTCGGAGAGATACACCAGTCCCCATCTCACATAATTTGTGTGGTCATACGCACATAGCCACGATAACATCTGTGTGAACGATTTTTGGTGCGCCTGCCAATCTCCCTCTCTATTCGCACGGATGAATTCCAAAAGTGTGCTGACCATTTTGATGTAATTCGTCCAGAATTCAAAATTGGGATCAGTTGCGCGGCATCGGTCAAATTCGTCCAATTTCGTCAATACGTCTGATCTTTCGATGGTTTGTCTCAAAGCACAGATGGCATGGCTCGGTGCATCGGATTTGCAGAGACGACAATCTGCACTGCGACATTTGTTCCTAACTTCCTCAGCGCATGTCTTGATAGCCTCGATCGAAGCGATTGTTGCGATATCATGACTTTGCTCGAGCCACTCCATGAATTTGGTCCATCGGATGCGACGCAATGCTTCGTACGTACAAATATGTCCATATACTCCTCGGTAGTATGCTTTTCCACCAAGTACGCTTGGTATCGTATTAGGAGCGAATAATCCCACCTCGATCCAGATATCCTCCAGCCCTGCATCTCATAATGCTGTCCAATAGCTTTGAGGTAATTGAAGAGAATGTGGAGGTGACCAAGGAGGCATATAACATTGCTGTATTTGGCGGGATCGTTCCATACGAGTTCTTTCATCCAACTGTAGAGAGGTTGGTTAGCAAAAATGACTGTGTGTGTCTGTCCCACCTTTTCACTGATATTCATGAACTTAGTCATCACAGTTGTCATTGTTTCATCATGGTCTGCCGGTGCCTTCAGAATTGGGAGCATACCTACATTGGTGACAGGTGGGGTCCTGTTCATCGCCAGACTGTTAAATGTCGCCCATGGTGGCACAGATTGTGACTCACCACCATGTAATATTCTTGATAATGTCCATGCCAAGTCGTTGGACTTGCTGTTATTTGCATTGCCAGACTCTTGGAACCACGACTCTACGTTGATGGCGGCACCATCAGGAAAAGTGGGGGACGAACGAATACCAGAACGAGGTTTCGCGTATTCTAAGATGTGCATCTTGCCGATTCGTTCCTGGCTGAGAGCTTTAGTACGACCAATATGCCGAGGTTCATCTCTGTGATAAACAGTTCCGTCATCTCGCTGCCACACTGCCATCTGTGTATAATGTGTAGTGTTGTTGCCCTCAATTGTTTCCTCAAGTACGTCAATATTGTCACATGAACTGAGGACCAGCCCTGAGGTCTCGAATGGGCAGATTACCTCGGGGATAAAGACTCCGTCGTTTGCGTCGGCCCTGTCGAGAATATCATTTGCGATGGACGTGTCAATGTGCCGGATTGTGTCGATGCTGATACAGTGACCACTTGCATGCAATTGATCCACCAAGGCCTCGGATCGCGTCATTTGATGTACTGTCATCCCTCATCCAATGTGTTTGGATGTCAGCTTGCGCCCCTGGGAAAGGCGAAAGATGATGTCCTGTGCGATATCACAGACTTAGCGGTCGAGCTCTGCACATGTATCAGCAGCTTCAGTATTATCCTCGATCGCATCGGCAAAAAGGACTCCGAGAAATATGTGCCACGATTGGGGGATGATCTCATTCACATGGTCTTGGTCGATTCCTCGCCATCCTAATTCGTGACCAAGGCGGCTATTGAGATCGTTCCACAATTGGAGAGCAGAATGTACTATTTCCTGCAGTGGATTGCTGACCATCATCGAAAAGTCATTACCATCATCAGAATCTTCCGAGTCTTCATCCCTGTGCATTCCTGACAAAGATGTTGAAATGACACATTCATTCCTTTCACTGGGATACAAGAGCAATGAGGCTGTACGATTGGGGCGTCTAATGAAGCCAGCTCTATTCCCGAGTCTCTTCGACACCACGTCATTGAAGGTTTTCCTTCGTGACAAATAGCTCCGAGGTATTTCCTGTCCTTTCGCTTCACATAAATCCTGAAATCGCTTCCAAACCTCCCCAATATCGTATATATATCCATGTGAAAGCCCGTCATTCAAAATGTTACATAGGGTCGTCAGCTCCTTATCTTCACCTTGTCCAACATCCAGTCTTTGTTTCTCTGCTTCTCTCTCAAATTTGATCAAGCATGACAGATGATATTTGCCTTCAGCAGCAATCAGATCTACTGTGCCTGCCAGACGAATCCGCAGCGCCGTGTCTACGTTAGAAAGTTCCAGTATCTTACGGGATAAATGCATTGTCCGGATATCATGTAATTCAGTTTGACTCTTGCAAACTTTCTTACCCGGTTTTCCCTTCCTTTCGTCTTGGCAAAATATACATTTTTCCCAGTCTACTTTTTCATGTTTTCCATGCGATGACCGTGCCTCCAAATCCATGCTGTCCCCGCCACCGCCAGTTGCAGCTCCTTCGCACAGTGGTTTCGATCTGAGACGCTTCAATCGACTTTCAGCCGTGAAATCACAGTAACACGAGCTGTGCCACATCAACGGCGATTCCCGTATTGAAATGTCGTTCAGCCTCTTCAATCAATCAGATTCCTCTCCGAGGTGATTGCGTTCAGCGAGGACCGTGATCACCCTATTCTTACCGTTGTCCGATGGTTGGCGTGTTACTTCCTTGCACTTTTTTGATTTCAAACAGAACAGACATGTGGAAGTGAGTTCTGGCTCTTTTTTGCGTTTTTGCGAACCTATCATTCCTATAGCTTTCATTTCATCTATTGCCCCGAATTTAACAATGCAATTGTCGTAGATTTCACACAAAATGAAAGCAAAACAACGCAAAAGACGCAGTGGCGTGCAGAGGTCTGGTGATGCCCGGGACAAATCTTGATTGTATGCCCCAAAGACTCAAGTATAAGGCCTAATATACTGAGAAATATTATGAGAAAGGAAAACATTTTGAATATATTGTTACGAATTCGCGCCCACCGGCGTGCGATCGGCCGCGTAACTCCAATCGCAACCGCGTCGCTCACCGGACGGACAATTCAGTCGTGACCCTCCTGGAACTCCCGCCAGGAACCAGTCACCGGTGGGGGTTTAACCTCACCACAGCCCAGTCCGCATTCTACCCGCGCGAAATAGGGTGAATCGCCGAATGTCGATATACCTAAGTACCCGCGCGGGTAACCTACCGAGGGGCTGCAATGCGCCGCAGGTCGGCCTGGGACACAAACCGCTTAAGCGGTCCGTTCCGTACTGCAATGATAACTGAGCGGTGTTATCGCCGACCTTGACAGATCCGATTCTCTTTACCGGGCGTTCAAAACCCACGACTCATTCAACGATGCAAGATGGCTTTTCAAAAGGGAAATAAGACACGACGAACGGGGTACATTGCACACAAGGACATTTATTCACTATACAGCACAACACAAGCAAGGGCAGTCATGCAATATACAAGCAAAAAATAGAATGGAAAAGCAATACGACCGACTATAATTATTATTTACAAGCACAGTCACTGATACAGTCGTTACTTAACAGGACATGGCGCCATGGCGCCATGGCGCCACGGCGCCACAGCATGCAAACAAAAACAAAAGGAAAAACCTCCCCATAGGCAGGGAGGTAGACGGGGTCCGGGGACTTTTATAACGTAGGCCTTGGCTGACCGAATGGGCCCACGAGACCGTGCAGGTTACCTGCCCCCCTTAGTGGTCGTCGAGTCGTGACGTCCCGCTCCCCCGACAGCTAGCATGGACGCGCCTGGTTTCCGGGCCTCCCGCGTGGCCGGCGAACTCTCTCCGGCACTCCTTGTCCGGACGCGCGGGTCCACACCACACAGCCGGCAGAGCTGCGCCTTCCGTCCACGTCCCCGATGCACGGGCCCTCCACCGGATCCCGACCACAGGAACAGCTGAACCACCCTAGGAGCGCTAAACCACAGGAAGCACGAGCACCGGACCACCAAAAGCAGGCGAGTGTACCACGAGCCGGAAGAAGCAGCAGGGCATGGACCACCGGGAGACAAGGGAAGAGAGTCATGAACCACAGGGAGATCTCTCAGAGAGACCCGAGCCTCGCGTACGGTCCGCCCTTTATAGTGCGGGGCTCCACCCTTCGCTCCACCCCATTTTCGGCTCCACCTCCCTTCGAGGCGTTTCGAGAAGCCTCCCGAAAAGGGGCGTGCCCTCTCGTCCCCTCCCTGCGTGCCGTGCGGGGGACGGGGGAAGTCGGCTTTGGCTCAGGTCCAAGGAATTATTCCCCCAAAAAGAGGCCCCCACCTTTTCTCACCTTTGACCCCCGGCTCGGATCACACTTCCCCCACACCAAGCGCGGGGAAATCAGGCGGGAAAAGCCGCGCGCCATCGGGGATCCTTCTTGCTTCCCTCCTCGCGTTCTCGGACTGTTTCTGACGCGGAAAGAGGGTTGTAGCGTGGTCCGTGGAGGATGGCATTCGCAATTGGGTGTCATGGCGAAGATGGTAGTGGTTGTTGTAATGGTGATTGTAGCATGGTTGGCGTTGTGGCGTAGTTGGTGTTGGCGGTTGTTGGCGTGGAGGTTTGTTGCAATGGTGGTTCAAAATAACGATAGATAAAGAAAAACACTATCTCAAAGGGTCTCAGCCCGGTGAACACGAATAAACCCCATTAAACAACGGTGGGGAAATCTAACTGAACACAGACTTCCGGGATAACTGATCTAAGGAACCTATATGGTGTTATGCGAATTTCCACAGCTGTAACACTACCCCCTCCCCTTTTTACAGACTCGTTCCGAGTCGTCGAATTTTTGTGTGCCATCGTGTAGTTCTCCCCTAATACGTTTTACCTTCGGATCCCTGAGTGTGACATTCAGGGTATTCATGTCCCAAAAATAAATAACCTATGGGCTGAGTAACTAACTAAACAAACCAACTCATACAGACGACTTAAATAAATTGCCGGCGCTAAGACAAACATGCTGGGGGCGCAACTCATTTACATTTTACACCTTTACCTTATATATTTACACTACACCATGGCCCAGGATCTATGGACTTTCAGAAAAAGCAGGGAGCCAGGCTGCTCACACGCAGTCTCTGGCTCATGAAACCATGCAGGTGACAGGTATGCGGCCGGCCACCCGCACGCAATCCAAGGCCTCCCCCTTTTTAAATGAGCGCAGTGAACACAAGCAGTCTCCGTGTGCGGCTGCCTACAGGGCAGTCCCTGCGGCATGCGGATGGTGTTGGCTCAAGCAACACAGCAATGAACGGTGGATGGATGGATGGATGGATGGATGCAACAAACAATGGTGCACGGGCCGCCGGTGCAGTCCCGTGTTGCGGCTGCCATCAAGGCAGTCCCTGCAATTTGCGCGATGATTCTGGCGCACATGGTAATGAACAAGGGGGGGGGGGAATGCAAAACAGAACGGGGACTGGTGGGCATGGGCAAAGGCAGGCAGACAAGGCATGGCATGGCACAACAAGGCCGTTATAACAAAAACAGTCGGCAGATGAAGCGGCCGGCACAGGCCTTGCAGTAAAAAAAAACAGCCAGCAGATGAAGTGGCCGGCACAGGCCTTGCAGTAAAACAGCCAGCTGACGATGTTGGCCAGCCTTTTGCCTGGAAATAGAGGTTGGTGGAGGGAGTGCGGTGGTGCTGGCCCCTCGGAAGGCGGGCTCGGACCTACCCTACCTGTCTCCCTCCCAACCTATCGCCTTTGCCTGTCTCTGTCCATACCCACCCCCTTAATTTGTCAAAGATCAATTTAGCCCCAACTTTTTTTTTGTTTTTATTTTTATTTTTACTTCCCCCTCTATAACTCGTCTCCTAAGCTCCTTTATCGTCCTTGTTCGGCTAACCTATCGTCTCCTAGCCTACTCCTAACCCCTACCTTCCCTTCCTGGAGGGGAATGAGGGAGAGCTAGCGTCCTGTGTCGAGGCCCAATGGAGCCTCAGAATGGCCTCCTCAGACTTCAGCGATCTTAACCCAAAGTGGGTCCAGCGGCCCACAATGAGAGCGAAGGGATGGATGGTGCGGAGGGGTACACTTCTCTATCTACCCAAACCATTAACTTTTAAACTACCCAGGGGCTTTCAACAAGCGCCTCTCGCTTAAACTATCAGTTCTAACAACCAAGATTCCCGTCGCCTGTGTTGGTGTCCTTTCAAATTTCGGGCCATGCCCCGCAATTTTCTTTCCGTGCTCTCACACGGTCTCACGGCTGGGACGCGTGGCTCCCTTGACAGGAACTACCCTCTGCCAGTTCTCCTACGATGGCACCCCCAGGCACTACACTGCCTCTGAGCCTACCAGCTCCCGAAACTGGGGAGGTGCCCTCCCTGGCGATTTCCCCCTCCACGCTCACATGGCAGGCTGGCGCCCCGGGCCCTTTTCTGAGAGTCGCCCGTGCCCAGTACACTGCCCCCGTGGCATATGGTGCCCCAGGCCCCCGCATCATGCAGGTGCACCTTTGCCCACTACACTATCCCGGCCCCCCATGGGCCCTTGGCCTACCGCGGCTGACTAGCCCAGTGCCCGCGGTACCCACTCAGCGATACTCACCGTTCGCAGCCACGCTCCCCGCCCGTCAACAGGACTCCTGTACCCGTCCAAACGGGTTTGGAGCCTACTCTCGACACCAACAAAACGACATCCATTTTGTCAATTTGACTAACCCACTAACTCACTTTACACTGACCCCGGGGTCCCTTGGGTGGGAATCACTCCTCCCCTCAATCACTCATCGCACCATGCATTCCACAATCACTCCATACACTCAGACCTCCTGGCCTCACTCACTCATCAAGTACACTTTCCATTCCTCAACTCACACTTCGCTTATTCTGCCATTCTTCTAACTGCCTCCCCGAACTACCTCGTGCTCCCTCGTCATCCCTTACACCATAGCACGTTCCTTTTAACCTACGTAGCTAAGCTACATCCACTCTACACACTCAAAGTCGTCACTGTCTCCAAATCCAAAAGAAATCCATTTCTCCCCATTCTAAATCTAAACTGGATCCCTCAAACTAATCCATTCCACGGGCCCCATGAGGACTTACCCCTGCCCCATGAAGCCGGTCTAGCGAAGCTAACCCATCCCCCTAACTCGTGGTATCCAGTGCCCAAGCCAAGGGGGTCTTCCACCCGTTGCCCGGGAATCCTGTTCACTCAAAGCGAGGCTTGCTTTGCTCTACTTTTATTTTCCCTCGCGCACCACCAGCGCGGCAACTCTCAACCTGCACGCTTTTACTCCCATGACGTCATGGCAGTTGTTCGTGCACCTCGTCCCTCCTTGGACAGTACCATCCGGCAGGGATACCCCTCCTGCCGGATTCCAACCCTACGTGCAGCCATGACGTCACCCTGCGCATTCAAAAGCAAGCCTCACGTTTCGAGGGGTTCCCCACACGAACATGTGCTCTGCCCGTCGGAGCTTCACACACACGCTCGCGTGGAGAACCCATCCGGTCCAAATTCACATCCAGCCTACCTTCTGTCCGTCCGCGAGATCGGCGAATCCACCGCTGGCGTTTACGAACCGGGCTTCACTCCCGCAGGCGCGCACGTGGCGGCCTCGTGCATACCACAGCACAGACCCCGTGCGCACTGCCGTGCAAACCCGGCACGGTCCCCAATGCAGCTATGGCCGCTACCCGGCCCTTGTCCCTCTGTCGCCGTCGTCGTCTCCATTCAATCCACGCGCTCAAACTCCCGCGTGTCACGAGACTCGCACACCTCACCATTTCACTCACTCTCGGAGATGCGGCTGCGTGCTCGCGCATGCCCACAGTCATCTCCCTCACATACAGCGACCTCTCACACGCTGTCTCTCTCACACACCGTGCTTCACTTACACAGACCCTTTCACTCACACACACCATACTACTCTCACACGCGGTGATACTCACACGTGGTGTTTCACTTGCACACGGGGTTTCTGTTACACACACGACTTCACTCACGCACGGCGTGCTGGAAAGCACGCATTTTACCACACTTGTGAGCACACACACCGGGACCACACTCGTAACCACACCACTCACACACGGGGTCTCTCTCACACACGGGGTCTCTGTCACACACGGTGCGCTGGAAGGCACGCATTTCGGCTCACTCGCAACCACGCACACCGGGACACTCACGCTGGGGAATCGTGTCACCACAAGGGTTCCCGGGGCCTCCATACCCCCCAAGCTCCTCATGCACCCGTTCGCAGCACTCGCCCCCTATAACTCGCTTGACACGACTGAACTCACCTGGTCGCGATCAGCTTCAAGGGAGAATAGCGTCTCCCTCCGTTCCCGAAGGAGGCTATCCAGCTGCTTGCATCAGGTCACAAAACGTTCTGCCAGCTCGCCCCCATTAAGCCTCGCTACGTGTGTGTGTGTGTGTGTGTGTGTGTGTGTGTGTGTGTGTGTGTGTGTGTGTGTGTGTGTGTGTGTGTGTGTGTGTGTGTGTGTGTGTGTGTGTGTGTGTGTGTGTGTGTGTGTGTGTGTGTGTGTGTGTGTGTGTGTGTGTGTGTGTGTGTTTGTCCTTAGGTCCTTTTAATCCACCCTCTATCTCCCGTGTCTCTGTTTCCGTGACTATTTGCATTTCTTCCTGGCTCCATTTTCCTTCCCATTTGAGTTGTTCTTCCTCTCTGAGCCCCACTAGCTGTTCGTTATCTTTCCGGAGCTTTTCCATCTCCGTGGACTCAACTTTTGCTCTCTCCTTGAGTTGATTAATATCAAACTCATATTGTTTTTGTTTTCTACCCCACCGTCTCTCATGCTCCTCATGGTTCAATCTCATCATTTCCTTCAATTGGCCGAGCTCCTTTTGCTGTTTCGTTCGTTGTTCTTTCATTATATCTGCGTACCTCAACCTTGCTTTCTCCTTAAGTCGTTATTGTCCTTCTTTTTGTTTCATTCCTTGTTCTTTCACGATCTCCACATACCTCAACCTTGCTTTCTGTTTTAGTTGTTCTTTTCTTTCTTTTTTAATTTCTTTCATCCCCTGTCCCTTATTCTTCAATCTCACAGTTTCCTTCAATTGGTTGACTTCTTTTTCCTGTTTCAGTCGTTGCTCTTTCACTATCTCCTCATTCTCCATCCTTGCCTTTTCCTTTTCTTGTTCAACCTCAAATTCATACTCTTGTTTTTTATTCCACTGTCTCTCTTGTTCTTCCCTCTCCAATCTCGTTGTCTCCTTCAATTGACTGATTTCTTCTTCCTGCTTCATTCCTTGTTCTTTGTGTTTTCTATTCCACTGTCTTTCTTGTTCCTCATTCTGCAATCTCGTTGTCTCCTTCAATTGGCTGATTTCCTTCTCCTGTCTCATTCGTTCTTCTTTCATTAATCTTTCTTGTTCCTCATTCTTTAATCTGGCCTTCGCTTCCAGCTGTTCGATCTGTACAGTGTGGTTCCTTGACGTTTCATTCTCCGTCCTTGTTCTCTCCTCTTTCAACATCCTCAGCTCGTTTTGTAGTTCCCTCTCTTTGTCTTGGTGTTTTTGTAACTCGGAAGCTTTTCCTTCTAATTCCGTCCTCATCTCCACACCTCTTTCACATTCTTTCTTCCTCATCTCCTTTAGTTGGTGAATTTCCAATTTGTGTTCCTTTTGTTTCTTATTCCACTGTTCCTCTCGTTCTTCCTTCTCCAATCTCGTTTCTTTCACTTTGTTGATCTCTACTTTCTGCACCATTTCCTGCAATTTCTTATGGAATTCCTGCCATTCCTGTTTTCTTTTTATCGTCTGTTCCAGTCCTTCTCTTTTCCGATTGCCTTCTTCTACCTCCTCCTTCAGTTGTTCCAATTCCACATCGTGTTCCCGTTTTTCCTCTTCCAGCTTTTTTCCCATTCTTCCTCCAAGTTCTTCCAATCCCGAGAATTACTAATTTGCTCCTCCTTTTTTCTTTCATTCAGTTCGCTCGCCTTTTGTAACACAAACCCATGCAAACAATCTACTTGTGTTGTTTCCTTATGTAGTTCCTAGATTGTGCTGGCGAATTCCTCATTCAGCTCCCAAATTCGTTCCCGTGCATCGGCCAACTCAGTTTGTAATGTACTGCCATCGCCCTGCCTCGCCTGCCATGCCCACGTGGTTTGAGCCGGTGGGCAGGAGCGCCTTCGTCGTGCTGCGCGGTTCGTAGTGCCATTAATAGCGGCCCGCTCACGCCTCCTGCCGCGCTGAGTGCGGCCGCGCCGCCATCTTGCGACTCCGAGTTTGTTTGCCGGTAAAATTCCTGCTCAGTGTATGAGGGTGAGCTCCCCCACTGATTACAATTTTCTGATACAGGTCCAAACCGCATGGCGACGGCATCCTTGACCATGGATTCTACCATTTATAAAGGCATACCTAATACCCCCTGCTGTTTTTGTTTCGTGGAAAACAAGAAAAGCCATCTTGTTTCGTGGAATTTTTTTTTTAAACGCTCGAATTTGATGGGAGTGGGGGGGGGGGTCGCTTCGCGCACCCCTGGGCCGATTCCCGCAAATTCAG
The DNA here is from genome assembly GCF_056783735.1 of Eptatretus burgeri. Taxonomy (NCBI): domain Eukaryota; kingdom Metazoa; phylum Chordata; class Myxini; order Myxiniformes; family Myxinidae; genus Eptatretus; species Eptatretus burgeri. The sequence continues at coordinate 2,105,806 of NC_140970.1, read as the reverse complement.
TTTGGTGACTGGAGAGTTTGTTTCCCGCTCGCTGACACCAGTATTAAGAATTCGCGTCCGCCGGCGTGCGATCGGCCGTGTAACTCCAATCGCAACCGCGTCGCCCACCGGGCGGACAATTCAGTCGTGACCCTCCTGGAACTACCGCCAGGAACCAGTCACGGGTGGGGGTTTAACCTCACCACAGCCCAGTCAGCATTCTACCCGCGCGAAATAGGGTGAATCGCCGAATGTCGATTTTCCTTTGTACCCGCGCAGGTAACCAACCGAGGGTCTGCACTGCGCCGCAGGTCAGCCTGGGACACGAACTGCTTAAGCGGTCCGTTCCGTACTGCAGTGATAACCGAGCAGTGTTATCGCCGACCTCGACGGATCCGATTCTCTTTACCGGGCGTTCAAAACCCACTACTCATTCAACGATGCAAGATGGCTTTTCAAAAGGGAAATAGGTCACGACGAACGGGGTACATTGCATATAAGGACATTTATTCACTATACAGCACAACACAAGCAAGGGCAGTCATGCAATATACAAGCAACAAACAGAATGCAAAAGCAATACGACCGACTTTAATTATTATTTACAACCACAGTCACTTATACAGTCGTTACTTAACAGGGCACGGCGCCACAGCATGCATACAAAAACAAAAGGAAAGACCTCCCCATCGGCAGGGAGGTAGACGGGGTCCGGGGTCCTTTATAACGTAGGCCTTGGCTGACTGAATCGGCCCACGAGACCGTGCAGGTTACCCGCCCCCCTTAGTGGTCGTCGAGTCGTGACGTCCCCCTCCCCCGACAGCTAGCTTGGACGCGCCTTGTTTTCGGGCCTCCCGCGTGGCCGGCGAACTCTCTCCGGCACTCCTCGTCCGGACGCGCAGGTCCATACCACACAGCCGGCAGAGCTGCGCCTTCTGTCCACGTCCCCGATGAACAGGCCCTCCACCGGACCCCAACCACAGGAACAGCTGAACCACCCTAGGAGCGCTGAACCACAGGAAGCACGAGCACCGGACCACCAAAGGCAGGCGAGTGTACCACGAGCCGGACGCAGCAGCAGGGCATGGACCACCGGGAGACGGGGAAGAGAGTCATGAACCACAGGGAGATCTCTCGGAGAGACCCAAGCCTCGCGTACGGTCCGCCCTTTATAGCGCGGGGCTCCGCCCTTCATAGCGTGGGGCTCCGCCCTTCGCTCCACCCCATTTTCGGCTCCACCTACCTTTTGAGGCGTTTTGAGAAGGCTCCCGAAAAGGGGCGTGCCCTCTCGCCCCCTCCCCGCGCGACGGGGAAGTCAGCTTTGGCTCAGGTTCAAGGAATTATTCCCCCAAAAAGAGGCCCCCACCTTTTCTCACCTTTGACCCCCGGCTCAGATCGCACTTCCCCCACACCAAGCGCGGGAAAATCAGGCGGGAAAAGCCGCACGCCATCGGAGATCCTTCTTGCTTCCCTCCTCGCGTTCTCAGATGGTTTCCGACGCGGAAAGGGGGTTGTAGCGTAGTCCGTGGAGGATGGCGTTCGCAAGCGGGCGTAGTGGCGAAGATTGTGGTGGTTGTTGTAATGGTGATTGTAGCGTGGTTGGCGTGGTGGCGGTTGTTGGCGTGGAGGTTTGTTGCAATGGTGGTTCAAAATAACGATAGATAAAGAAAAACGCTATCTCAAAGGGTCACAGCCCGGTGAACACGAATAAAGCCCATTAAACAACGGTGGGGAAATCTAACTGAACACAGACTTACCGGGATAACTGATCTAAGGAACCTATATGGTGTTATGCGAATTTCCACAGCCGTAACAATATAAACACAGATGAAACATGAAATAAACGCTTTATTCGATTTTAATATAAATCAATCAAATTTATTAAGTTCTTTTCCCTAAATGATACCTCCTTGTCACAAAACACCTGAACGACTTCACTTTTTACATCAGCTGTGAGAAATTCTTTTTCAATGCTTATTAAAGCCAGGTTGGTCAGTTGCTCCTGTGACAGAAGACCTCAGATATGTTTTTATTTATTTCAATTTTGAAAATGACCTTTCACAGCTTGCGACTGAAAATGCGATTGTAAGCAGTAATCTGTATGAAACACACAGCGTCTGAAAGACATCCCTCCCATACTGCAGTAAAGACTCCAGAGCATCTTTAGGATCAGGGGTAACTCTATTGCCTCCAGCTCGAAGGAGCATCACAAAATCAATAATTTCGTCATATAACTGAATTGCAACCACATCATTGTCATAATAATTTGCAAAGTCTGAACATTCCTTTTTTAATTTCTCTCTTTCTTGTTCATCTTCAATCACTATTGAATTCAAGTTCAGAAGAAAAGAAAAAAAAAGGTCACTGAGTCTTTGAAGACGGACACTGCAGTCTTCAATTTCAGTTATTAATCTGTTCACAATCTCTACCATTACTCTATTCATTTCTTCTTGTGCCGTCAGTCCACTATCTCTTGCTGACTCTCCAGGCATTATTCTTCTTCTCCTTATTCGTGCAATTGGTATTCCCCAATTTTCACAATATTCATTGGCTAAATCTATTGCATTGTGGATAATTTCATCATTCTTCAAATTCAAGATACTAGTACGTGCCCGTAAAAAAATAATAATAATAATAAATAAATATTCAAACCGCGAGCAACAAACAACAACCACGCAGGCCGTTTCTTCGCTCTCGAGTGCCCATACGTGCGTGGCCCAGAAGTTCGAATATTATTCGCAGTTACGATTATTCGCAATTTAGTTTTAATACCCAATTATTCAATTAGCGCCAACGTATTTTACCTTTTCGCAATGTCGTGGCAAGGAAAAACAAAAAGAGAAGAGAGAGAAAAAAAATTTACTTCCTGGTTCGGAGCATACCAGCACTCTGATGTTACTGAAATTTATACACCGTCTAATATGAAAACAATCATAACTTGGGGCATTGTGTTTATCTATAAATGCGCATAAGAAATCGAGAAATTATTAGAATACACGAAGTCATCATTATCCGGAAGTCCGTACGTTGTAACCCGTAATGGATCCGGAAGTCCGTACGTTATAACCCGTAATGGCGAACGCGGCTGAGCTTCCCTTCCCCATCGGCCACACCCACGCAACAACGTGTCTTGTCATTGGTTTGGTAAATAAATGGCCATAACTTGGGAAGCACTTGTCCGATTAATATCAAACCTTGAAAAGGCACATCCTCAGGTCCCCAGCAATATACCTGGCAAGTTTCAATTAAATCGGACCAGCGGTTGTCAAGAAACAGCGGTCACACACACTCACACTCACACACTCACACACTCACACACTCACACACTCACACACATTGCTGGAATTATAGATAGATGAATAAGTCCTCTCAAATCACAAGAAGCTTCATGGAACCCCATTTTCGGATTCTGCAAACGTTTTGAGACTTTCTCCACTGATGATAAAATTGAGTACCAAAAATTTAACAAAGCTATAAACGAACTGTTGAATAGAGTTCAGTAGCGATCCTGCATCAGATTTATTTTCCCTTGAAAATTCTCCTTCCAGCAGGTGTTGAAGACTTGCAATAACGTTGTCACGCTCTTCGTGGATTACTTGCACAGCATCATGGCTGGAACTCCATCTTGTGTCACACTGTCTTTTCACAGTCCGAGTGACAAAAGATTTTAACACTTCCCAACGAGAAGTAGATGAAGAAAAAAAAAGTAGAGTTTTTCCAGAATGCCAAAAAATGTAACAACAACAGGTTGCACCTCACTTGCATGGACACAGGCCAAATTGAGGCTGTGGTTCTCGCAGTTCACAAACACAGCTTTTGGGTCAACTTCAAGAGTTTTTTGTGGAACACCTCCTCTCACTCCAGCCATAGCTGCTGCGTTATCATATGCTTGACCACGACAGTCATTCATGGAAATTTTGTCTTCCAATTTTTCCTGAATTTTATTTACCAGGCCGACTGCATCTTTCTTGTTGACTTGAAAAAATCCCATGAATGTCTCCTTTATTTCTACTTTTCTGTTTTCATCAATATGAACGTAATGCAGAATTTCAGAAACCTGATCTTCATGGGCAATATCTGGAGTTGAATCCAGCATTATGCTAAAATATTTTGCATCCGTAATTTCGGAAATTATATTTTTCTTGACAGTTTCACCAAGAAGATTGATTATTTCGTTATGAATTCTGTTGGACAAGTAGGTGACACTTTTTGGTTTCTCTTTCCCTCTCTGCAAGTGTTTTGCTAAGATGTCATCATATTTGGCCAAAAGTCTGATTGTTGCTAGAAAGTTTCCTGTATTTTCACTGACTGTCTCCCCTGGTTCTGATAACCCAGATATTCCTTCTCCTCGATGTCCACGATAGGCCAGATTCTGTTTTGCCAGAAAGGATATAACCTCGACAATCCGTTCAGTTATAGCTTTCCATCTTTTCTTTTCAGCAGACATTTGCTGTTGAAGTTCAGCATCTATCGTAGTTGAATGATGGAGTCGAACTACGAGGTTCAGGTATTCCCTCATGTGAGCTCTATGAGAAGGGCTTTTCTCATGGTCAGGTATTCTTGGATTTAATTTTCTCCAAGTGGAGAAACCGTCTTCCTTTCCAAATTTTGACACAGATGACAAATGCTCCTTTGAAAGCAAAAAGCAAACAAAACAGTAGCATGCTTTCCGATATGGAGAGTATAACAACCATTTTCTCTCCACAATTTCTCCATTTGTGGAAACTTTATCAAACCACTGTTTGGAAAATGATCTCCCATCCTTCTCAGCAAATGGACCACTTTTATTCTGATATCTTTCAGGGCCATGTTGTAATATTGTCATCTTCAAATGATCTGGAATCGGTTTTTTCAAACAGCCAAAATCGCTTCTTTGCAAAAATATGCTAAAATCTTCTTTATTTTCTTCACATGGATCATCATCCTGACAACGAGACTGAGGAGAGAGAGTATTATGTTCTGACCGAGGTGAATCTGTATCAGAAAAATCCTTTTCTGCACCCACATCTTTTACTTCTCCAGGTTCTCCGACTTTTTTTACTTCTTTTTATCCATGCATCTAATGCCCCTCTTTGATGGGACTCATCTTCGACTCTGCCCCTCTTTTTTTTCCTGTTCTGTGCTCCACTCGGTTGTACTTTCTTCATCTGAGACATCTGAAAAAAATCTATATGTACAAAGTGATTACTAACCTACACACTTCTGAGACAAGCTTATTTTCTCTTGAACAATATTCATTCTTGTATTTGTAGATAATAAAAGGACAAAAAATCTTAATTGGCGATAAAACCATTAAACCATTAAAATTAAAACAATAATATTGTTATAGATAACACCTCCACCACCAACTCCCTGCGCGTTGCCAACATGCCTTTTTATAGCCCGAGGGGAGAAGCCGTTGGAGGTTTTGCCACCCGAAATCGGCGCTTCCCCCTTTCACCTCTGAACCTTCACCCCAGGCTGGCTTCACCCCTTTCACCTCTGATTGGCTGGCCTTTTCCAGGGCAAAGCCCGTCTTGATCCGTTTATGCAAATCAGCCGTTTGGACGGCTGATCGCACACGGACGCTGGAATGTAGCTCCCCCTGTTGCGCCGCGAGTTCGTAACAACGGCATTTTGCCGCTGTTTGCTGAGGAGGGCGCTGTGTTGTGGAGATGGCGTGGTTGTGGAGAATAAACTATACTGCAATAATTCTGAAACTCGATAATAATAAGCACACAAAATACTCGTAACATTTCATTTTCTATCTCAAAAACCATAAGACGCATGAGAAAATGGGAATAAAATGGTAAACAATTGGTCAGTTGCAGACAGATAAACCCTATTTCATTTCTTTGTTCCTTCATATCAAATTATTTCACACTGATTCTCCACTGATAATTTTGTGCAATTTATATCATGGACTTGCAAATTAGTGGTATCTGTATTTGAATATGAACATGTTAAGGAATAAATGTCTCCTATTCCGAGATTAAATGCCATAGCAGTCCTCTGATCACCCAGGCTTCACTCTTATGACATACCACGTAAATATTTCATTAAATATCACCAAAAAACCTATTAAAAAAACACGGAGTTGCACCCATTCTAGAGCTATTCACTGACCTGAGTAGGTAAAAGAATTAATCTCGATGCACAAAAAGCTGAAGAAAAGACGAGTTATGACTCGAGGAAATGCAGGAACGAACAGCCACGTCTGCTTGTTGCTTTTGCTGGTTTGCTGGTTACACCACGTACATCATGCGCATGCGTGGGGGGGGAGATGGGGAGAAGCACCATTTTCTCTAGACAGAAAGGGTACACCACGTTAAAGGAATAAAGGGCTAACAACTGCCTCTGCAGTGTGGTGAGCCTCCAAAAATTGATTTATCACCGCTGAAATTTTAAAATTACTATCTTATTTCCTTCTCTGATTGAATGCCCACATCCAATGGATGCCTGGGGCCAACACACCGTCGCCCCCCCCCCTGCACGCCACTGAAAAGACATGTTGAAAGCTCAACTGTTCAGCACCATGTTGCACACACTGGCTACTTCCTCCGCAAGAGCGATTAGTGGACTGAGTGGAGTACTGTGGGTGTGGCCACGGCGCGTGCGAGGGACGCTTCTATTTCGTGATTTTTTTTGAGAAAATCGATTTGGTTGCGCTTGGTATGGGGCAAATTTTCAGCAACAGAGATATTTTCTACCTTTTGGCACCCCATACCAGTTTTAACATGAAATGCCTGCGGGGTGTTACGATAGGTTAGGTTGGCTGGCCGTCTATAGTGTGAAAGCTGTTAATGCTGCAGTTATAAAATGTGGTACATAGATATTTAATAGTCTTAAGTTTATCTTTGACCTTAAGTGGTTGACGTTTACCTTTTGAGATTCGTGGCTTAGTGTTGGCTCAATTTTTAACTTTTGTATAATACGTTTATTTTACAGTTCAATTCTCCCGGATTTAAGCTGTTTATCTTAGTTTCATGAAAGCAACCAAACTTCACCCGGAACGTACAAGTTCTAGATTATTCAGCAGTTTGCACCTCATTATTGTTTGCAAGACGATAATCTCGATGTGATTGTGTGTGCCACAGATAGCAAACCACACTGGTTATGTACGTGTGGACTGGAAGCGTGTCGAACGTGACATGAACAAAGCTCGGCAAGAGCTGGCAAAAAGGGCAGATTTTGCTGCTTCAGAGGTCAACAGTGCCATGGGCGAGGTCAGTATTTCAGGGGGTGTGGGGGGGGTGTTTCTCTGTACCAGTTCTTAAAAGTACATCAAGGTTTATTTGCTTTAATAATCAAAAAAGAGTGGAAAACTTGATATCAAGTGTTTTTTGAAAAGGGTGGAGTGGTCCCTCCCCTCCACCCTCTTCACCTTTATCTGTACATTAGCTCTCATTTATCTAACAGCTCACTGATTCCTCATCTCCAAAAGAGAGTCCAGAGGTTCTCCAAGCCCCACCAAAAGCCAACACATTAGTTTCTTATCTCCGTCGCTTCTGTTTACCTGTTCTGAGGGATATCGGGGTGGGAGTTGCTGAGATGCTGTTGTGGAGGTGGCATGGTTGTAGTGTGGTTGGCGCTGTGGTGGGAATGGCGTGGTTGTTGAGATGCTGTTTGTTTGAAATAAAAGATAGAACAGAATAACGGCTACCTCAAAGATGCATAGCCCGGCACACAAATAATTCCCTTCATACATCGGTGGGGAAATTTAACCTGGACACGCACTTATCAACATAACTGATCTCTGGGGAACCTGAATGGTGTTCTGTGAATTTCCACAACCGTAACAATATCATACACACACGGTACCAGTCAAAAGTTTGGACACTCCTACTCATTCAAGAGTTTTTCTTTATTTTTACAATTTTCTACATTGTAGAATAATAGTGAAGACATCAAAACTATGAAGTAACACATATGGAATTATGTAGTAACCAAAAAAGTGTGAAACAAATCAAAGTGTATTTTAGATTCTTCAAAGTAGCCACCCTTTACCTCGATGACAGCTTTGCACACTCTTTGCATTCTCTCAACCAGCTTCATGATTTAGTCACCTGGAATGCTTTTCCAACAGTCTTGAAGGAGTTCCCACATATGCTGAGCACGTGTTGGCTGCTTTTCCTTCCCTCTGCGGTCCAACTCATCCCAAACCATCTCAATTGGGTTTAGGTCAGGTGATTGTGGAGGCCAGGTCATCTGATGCAGCACTTCATCACTCTCCTTCTTGGTCAAATAGTCCTCATATAGCTTGGTGGTGCGTTTTGTGTCATTGTCCTGTTGAAAAACAAATGATGGTCCCACGAAGCGCAAACCAGATGGGATGGTGTATTGCTGCAGAATGCTGTGGTAGCCATGCTGGTTAAGTGTGCCTTGAATTCTGAATAAATTGCCGACAGTGTCACACGCAAAGCACCCCTACGCCATCACACTTCCTCCATGCTTCACGGTGGGAACCACACATGCAGAGATCAGCTGTTCATCTTCACTGCGTCTCACAAAGGCACAGCGGTTGGAACCAAAAATCTCAAATTTGGACTTGTCAGATCAAAGGACATATTTCCACCGGTCTAATGTTCATTGCTTGTGTTTCTTGGCCCAAGCAAGTCTCTTCTTATTGGTCTCCTTCAGTAGTGGCTTTTTGCAGCAATTCGACCATGAAGGCATGATTCACGCAGTCTCCTCTGAACAGTTGATGTTGGGATGTGTCTGTTACTTGAACTCTGTGAAACATT
>NC_140970.1:2087104-2094604 GCF_056783735.1 Eptatretus burgeri | reverse complement strand
GTGCTGGGCGGGGACTATTGTCCGGAGAGAGGAAGGAAAAAGAAGAACCTCTCGGTCCACCACGAATGTACGAACAATGTACAGCCTCTTACACCTCCCGACACACATGTAGCGTCCATTTACGGAACAACCTGGCTAAACATGCATTTAATGGGGGATCTGGGCTAATCCTATATTTAATAACACACTAAGGGCCATTTCCGCAACAATATGAAGAGTCTTCACAAACTACTCCAAAGTGATAAAGCTAAAAAAAATGCAAATAAAATGTGAATAAATTCGATTAACAGAGAAAAATCAAATAATTCTCAGTTACATCAGGATTCAACCCCTTGGCCTAATTAACCTTAAATCACTTTTGGAGTAAATTATTTGTTTGAAAGGTTATAAAACAAGTGTAAGAGGTTTCACCTGTATGTAATCAGTAGTTTAACTTAAAAATTAACCCCCCCCCCACTCCCCCTCCACCATTGTAAGGCATTTTCAGTTGAAACTCACTTGGTCAACAAACAAGGCAAACATGAAGACCAAGGAGCATTCAAATAAGTCAGACATAAAGTGGTGGAGAAGTACTGCTCAGGAGAAGGTTATGAGAAGATTTCAGTCACTCATTTTCCCTTTGAGTACAGTGAAATCCATCATTAAGAAGTGGAAGACGTATCATACCACCCATAAAAGACGTATCGTATCAAATAAATGTTCTTGAGTGGCCCAAAGTCCTACCTTGAACCCAATTGAACATTTATGGCAAGACTTGAAGATTGCAGTCCATCAACGATCCCCATCAAACTTGGCAGAATTAGAGCGATTTTCACGTGAATAATGAGCAAAGATTTCACCCTCTCACTGTACAAAGCTGGTAAAGACCAACCCACAAAGACTCAGAGCAGTCATTGCTGCAAAGGTTCTTCCACCAAGTGCTAAACTAAGGGGCTGAATACTTTTACAACCAGTGAATTTTCATTGGTACATGTTTTTTGTTGGTATTCCTGACACGTAACCTCCTTCAACTATAACAATGTTTAGCTTGATCTCTTTCATTATGAATAAAAATGTTCATTTTGAAAACTTTTCGACATAATTTGTAAATCATCGAAATGTGGCATTATTAGTAGGGGGTGAATACCTTTGCAGGCCACAGAATGTTGTTTAACTACTGCCAGCGAAGCGACGGGCTCAATGTTAGTTTATTTTAAATTGTCCGATTGCCCTCCTGAATACACATGGTTATACAATGTTGGAAATGACAATGGAGAAACATATGAAAGGATGACAGGCTATCAGGAGGTGTAGTAAAACTCAGAGGTAGAAGTGGGACAGATCATGGGGTGATGCTGCACAAGCAGACTTGAATTTCTGGGTCGAAGAGCTCAAGACAGACTCAGGAAGGCTGTACCACAGGCGAGAAAATTGGGGACTGCATGAAAGTCCTCATTTAACTTGGGAAGGGTAATTTCTGGTAGAATACATGACACCTGGAAGAGTAGGGGCTGTGCTTTGAGGTGAGAGGGTAGGAGGAACAAGACAAAAAGTCAGTAAAAAGCTTTTATTGGTGTTGTTCTTGTTTGGAAACATTCTGATTGGTTGGATGACACCACAGCATAAATTGTTCACAAATGACTGCTGGTGCAGTGATATTTTCATATGATAATGTGGTATTTTCCTTTTACAGTCTTTTCTCACCATTTCAATGAAATAATTTCTTATTCTGTGAAAAAAAAAATTAATCGATTTCACAAAAATACAAATCTGAAGACGACAATGGTTCACGAGCGGTATTTGACGATGTAGATTGTTTCAGAAATCAAGGATGAGACAATGTGATAATTTTTGACCAAGTTATAATGAATTATAGTGACCTTCAATCAACAGCTGCAAAATGTCGAAAACCCGGTTTCGTTCAATAACTTTCAAAATGTGACCTTTGCATAACCCTTAAAGGTCACAAAACAATGTTGTGGACATTAAAATAAGGAAACAGGATACATGCTATAGCTTATTGGAGTTAGTTCGTCGAAGAAGGTCGAAAACCCGGTTCGATTCCCACAACTTTGAAAATTTGACCTTTGTGGGCATTAAAGGTCAAAGGTCAAGGATTATGACCTTTGGTGCAAAACTTCCTCTGGAACATTCCAAGAACAATATAACATCATATAGGCTGTATGGCATTTCGCACTCCTCGGATTATCCATACTTTGATGAAATCAGCGTAAAAAAACAAACTTGAAGGGGGCGCCACGGGCAAGGTGTTCGAGATAGAGCAAAATGGTTTCAATACTTTAACTGGGGAATGGCCTCAAGATTATGCATAAAAAATATTGTCATCCTAGCTCTCAAAGTTTGGGCGGACGTATGATTTTTATGTCGAAATTCTAAATTTTATAAGTTTTTGACCTTGTGACCTTGACCTTGGGACAAAAATGAAAAATCGGACAATGACAAGTTTTAGGAAATTCATTTTGCTATTCAAATACCGAAGAACCCATTCCATTCATTGATGTCCCGAGGAGAAGATAGATTTTTAATCCGACTACCCCTAAAAATGGCTATTTTTTGTGGGCGTGGCTCCGCCCGCAATGGGCGTAGCACGCCCTCATACAGGAAAACAACCAGACATTGATATCGAACACATAACCAAGTTTCAAGATCGGATCAAAGTCCACGGATTTATGCTCTGGACAGACACACAGACACACAGACACAACGAATATAGTGGTCACTCTGGCTGGCACTCGTGAAGCAATAATTGCACTGCTGGTGAAGTCTCCCCCTACCCCACCCCCGATTATTTTGTCCAACAGGTGCAACTCTTTGTGAAGAAGAATCTCGTCATCACAGGAGGTTTCATTGGTGGTTTCCTGCTGGGGCTTGCTTCTTAACCAAGAACAGAGAACAAAGGATGGAGAATGGGATTTTTATTTACTGCATCAAAGGCTAAATGTCCCACAGAATTGAAAAAGTGAGAGAAAAGTTTGTTTTGGATCATCTGGGAGTTTGAGGATTAAAATTTATTATTATTATTATTATTGTTATTATTATTTTTTTTCTGGAAAACATTTGAGACGCACTTTGAGACGAAAACATTGGAAGTTTAAAAACGTGGTAAATTTGGGGCTTGCACGCTATTGGAGGACATTGGTTTAATGAGGGTACAGGGGTTGTATAACCATAATGCGTTTAGTGGCGGGGTAGTACCTAATGCATTAATATTTGAGAACGAGTAATGTGAGGAATTGAATCTGAACTTTGGGTTCCAGTCAATGAAGGGTGGGATAAAGAGTTGTAAAGTTGTTATAACCTTGACAAGATATTGTCCAACACCGATCACTGCTACATTCACTTGCTTCGTATTGTTAGCCTTTTCTTTTGTTAATTGCTGCCATGCTCTTACTGTTCCAAATTGTACATCTCTGATTTCCCGACAGACTTTCTTTTGTATTGCTAAAAGCCCTGCTAATTGATGATTTCTCATGTTGCATGGGTCATTTGAACTGCCTATTAAATGTCACCGATGGGATGTTTTTTTTTGTTTTTTTGTTTTTAAATTGTATTATTATGATCATTATTGTAAATTCTCTCGTGTGTTTAATATGATGGTGTAGCTTCAGTTTGGTTGGAGCATTTGAATACCAAGCAGAATTATTTCCATCCACCAATTGTTCTTAAAATGTTGTATCATGTGCACCATTGTCTTCAACACAAATGGTTCGACAACTTCTGTTCTCATAAAGGAGTGTCTGGTGGTGCTACCATTAAGCTGGTAGTGACCACAAAGACCCCACTGAGGAAAGGTAGTTCGTATAATGGGTTTGGATTAAATCGACGTCTTGTAAAACCATGGAGTTTTGCGCTTGTGTTACCCTGCATCGCCGGCATGTTTCTTTCACTGCAAACTGACAAATCCAGGATAGCGGACGAAAATGGCCGTCATGCATTATATGTGGTGCACACGATCTGATGCCAATGTGGATATCCCACATTGGATGTTTGCTCGTGGATGGCTATCCTTTTTGGTTTTGTGGTAGCAGCAGTATGGATTTGTGGTTCCATTTAATAGCGTTTCTCTTTCAAGAAAAGTTCGATGAGAATTGCAAGCAGTATTGTCTGCTTCGTGATTTATTGGACCATTGTATAATTGATATTTTTCATTAGTACAGTACTATTATTTTGGACTCCACATGTTAATTATTTGTGGATCGTTGAGCTGCTGCTGCTGCTGCTGCTATTTATTTTATACATTCTAAATCTGTACTTTTGCACAGGTTCCCAACACATTAACGGAATAAACATTCGATCTACACTACATGCTGGTGTGTCTTGTGATATCCTCGATCACTGGTACCCAACAATCGATCACTGGTCCTCGATCACCCAACAGTCTAAGTGGGAGGGAGATCTCAGTTGGGAGATGATGATGCGTCAGTAGAGAATGTCCAATCAGAATTGACTTTGTTGATAGGTGTCTATTGGACTGTTGTTCTTCATTACTCATTCACTTTGTGTGGATTTCACCTGAAGAGAGCACAACGAAAAGCTTTGTAGTTTTCTTTTTATGGTAATGTCCTTCAAAATGTATCTGTGTATGTATGTGTATGTGTATGTATATATATATATATATATATATATATATATATATATATATATATATATATATATATATATATATATATATATATATATATATATATATATATATATATATATATATATATATATATACACACACGAGGTGTGTTCAAAAAGTATCCAACCTTAATTTTTTGCGCGTAAACAAATGAAGCGAGGGAGGCATGGTTTGGTGCATGTATGTAGGCGATCCTAATTCGTATGTGTAAATATTTTCCCGCCTGCAGAAGCTGTCAGTTGCCAACAGACCGCCGATGAGTGAGGAAGTGTAAGAGCGCCGTCGGATTTTCGTTTTTGACAAAATGGCGGAAAAACTTGAACAACGCTACTGCATCAAATTTTGTGTAAAGCTTGGCGATTCCCAAGTGGAAACGATCCGCAAGATTCAACAGGCCTTCGGGAATGAAGCAATGGGCACCACACAGATAAAAGAGTGGTACAACCACTTCAAAGATGGTCGCACATCAGTGGAAAGTGAAGCACGTTCTGGTAGGCCCTCAACATCCCAAAATGAGATCGTCATTGACCAAGTGAGGACCCTGCTGATGCAGGATCGTCGAATCACGATCAGAGAACTTGCAGACAAGGCGGGCGTCAGCATTGGATCTGATCATTCCATTGTGACTGAGGATTTGGGCTCAAGGAGAATCTCAGCGAAGTTCGTGCCAAAGCTGCTAACGTTCGAGCAGAAGCAACTCCGTTTGGAGATCGCACAGGACATGCTGGAGACTGAACAGCGATCCCAACTTCTTCAACACGGTGATCACTGGCAATGAGACCTGGGTTTATGGGTACGACCCAGAAACCAAGTTCCAGTCATCACAATGGAAGCATCCAACATCCCCGAGGCCAAAAAAGCAAGGAAGGTCCACAACAATGTCAGTCATGCTGACCGTCTTCTTTGACTCCAGTGGCGTGGTTCATCACGAGTACGCACCACACGGCACAACCATCACCAAAGAGTACTACCAAGAGGTACTGCGTCGCCTTAGTGACGCTGTGTGACGCAAACGGCCGGACCTGTGGGCAGCGGTCAATTGGCAGCTCTATCACGATAATGGACCCGCCCATTCTTCACATTTGATAGAGTTTCCTGGCCAAATACAACACACCTGTGCTTCGTCAGGCTCCCGACTTTCCCGACATGGCTCCGTGTGACTTCTGGCTTTTCCCCCAGTTGAAAATGCCCCTGAAAGGGACCAGATTTCAGTCCAGAGAAGACATCATGTGGCATTCGACGGACAGCTGCGTGCCATCCCAAAAGAGGCGTTCCAGCGCTGCTTCCGACAGTGGCAGAACCGTTGGGAGAAGTGTGTGGCAGCCCAAGGGGACTACTTTGAAGGAGATTAGTGTAAGTTTGTTGTATCTGGATACGAGTATTTTTTATTAACAAAGGTCGGATACTTTTTGAACACACCTCGTATATGTATGTATGTATGTATTGTTGCAGATTCGCGCCCGCCGGCGTGCGAACGGCCACGTAACTCGAATCGCGGCACGTCGCCCACCGGACGGACAATCCCGTCGTGACCCTCTCGGACTAACGCCGGGAACTAGTCACGGGTGGACCTTTCGGCCTCACCACGATCGTGCCAACCGGCCCCCCGCGTGGGATAGGGTTGCTCGCCAAATTCGACCTACCTAAGTACCCACACGGAGGGTAGACCGGGCGATCGCACCTCACCGCAGGTCGACTTCGGACACGGGCCACTTTAAGCGACCCGTTCCGTACTATCGGGATAACCGAGCGGTGTTATCGTCGGCCTCGACGGTTCGATTAATTATCGGGCGTTTTAGCCCACGACCAACCCTTTACGTGAAGCAAGATGGAGATTCAATAAAGGAAAAGACGAAGCGAAACGGGAAAACAGTTCAACATGAAGCACATTTATTTCGCGATGAACGGAAAGCACACATATACAATTACACCAAAAGCAAATGTAAAAGAAGAAGAAACACAATAATACACAAAAAGCAAATGCAACAATGCAGATCGAACCGACTACCAAGCACACGGCAACACTTATACAGTTTTACTTCACAGACGGCGCCAGCAACACATACACTCAAAGCAAAAGAAAAGGATCACCCTCAAGGATGAGGGGGGTAGGCGGGCCTGGGGCCGAGACCGCGTCGGGCCTACCCGTCTGATGATGAGCCGCAAGATGGCGGTGGCGCCCCGACTCCGCGGGCCTCGCGGACAGTGTCTGGTAGGGGGTGGGAACGGGGCCCCCTTCTCGCACTATCTCAGCGCGGGGGGAAACAGGAGGGGGTTGTTGATGCTCGGGGGAAGGAGGATATCTCCCTGTCTCGGGTCCCGCGACGAGCGTCCCAACCACGACCTCGGTCGCGCCGCCGGCCTCTCCCTCCGCAGCTCCCCGACTCCGACACGAGCACCCCCTCGACCGCCTTCGCCGCCGCCACCTCTCCACAGCTCCGTCCAACCGCCTTCTCCGACTCCTCTCTTGACTCGTCCCAACTCTTCACTGACTCCGAACTCTTAACTTCCTTGACTGACGAACGCAGCCCCTTATATGCCCCGTGGCCTCGCTCCTTCACCTTCGACCCTTTACCTCCGACCCTTCACCTCTAACTGGCTCCCCATTGGACCGAGGAAAAGTGGGCGTGAATGCTTTTTGATCCATGAATTTGCATATCGCGATATTACTCCAACGCACCTGGAGGCGGGGCCAAATCGCCCCACGCTCGCCGATAGGACGGAACAGAAGTGGGCGTGAGTCGTTTTTGATCCGTTTCCTTCGGAAAGGCTGTGCCTCTGCACCCGCTGCTCGGTGCGCGCCCTGCACGAGTCCAGTATCGGTGCCCACAAGCGGCGCGGAAATGACGGTGATGCGATGGTTGCGAGAGCGAGTT
>NC_140970.1:2033104-2086604 GCF_056783735.1 Eptatretus burgeri | reverse complement strand
CACTGTATTCGGAGGGGATGGAGCAAGAATGGGATAAAGTGGGAGAGAGTGTGGCGTAGGGGAGTTGGCATAGAGAAAATGTTGTGCTTTATGAACAACATACACACACACACACACCTCATGGAGTATGTATCGGGTGGGGGGAGGAATAACCCCCCATAACTCCCCCCCATCCTTTCCCACCACATGTTCAACGAATTGGAATCAAGGTTGGAATGGATTCTTTTTTTTCAATGAAAATGTAAAAGTTTAAAACAGTTAAAATCCAATAAAACTGAGTCTGGACGAGGTCATCAGTTCGAACCCGATCCCGGCTGAGTTAAACGGATAAAAAAATGGGACCTGCTGCTCAACCTGACGATCAGTCTTTCAAAAGAACAAGAGCACGGAGAAGCAACCACAGCGCAGGTTTGATGGGCCCAATGGTCTCCTTACAACGGAACGTTTTTTTTTCTTTCTTATTCAGCACTCTTACATTTACTCCTCTCTCATCGTGTGTTGACTCGAATGGGTGGTTAAAGGTCAGGTCAGGTCAGGTATGGGAGCATGTGCCAGAACAGCGCGTCGCTGCGTCAACTTTCCGCCGGTACTCCAGGGGCCTCTGTCTGGCCATCTCATAAGCAGATGCCAGGCCCATCCCCATCTCCTTGAGATGATGGTCAACCTGCTGCAACCACGAGGCACGTGGTCGGCCCACTGGCCTCCTCCACTCATGAGACTCCCTCGCTGAGAGAATCTGGTGAGCAGGATCAGCATCAGAAAAACGAGCCACATGTCCATACAGCCGCAACTGACGCTCACGGACTATGCAGGTAACAAATCTCATCCGAGTCTCTCTCAGCAACCGCTCGTTGGACACAAAATCTGACCAGCGATAGCCAAGGATTCTCCGAAGAGACCTGGTACCAAAGGAATTAAGTCTCCGTCTCAGATCCTTAATCAGAGTTCAAGTCTCGCATCCATTGAGCAAGACTGGAAGTCCCAAAGACCTGAAGACTCGGACTTTCGTCCTCCCGCACAGGTACCGGCAGCGCCACACCCCATGATCCAGTGAATCCATGACTCCCCAGGCCCGACCCAGACGTCTATTGACCTCTGACTCACAGCCAGCAGAGACATGAATATCACTGCCAAGGTAAGTGGATCTCTCCACGACCTCAACATCCTCACCACAAACAGACACAGACAGGACAGCAGCATCCAAGATGTCACCGAGAGCCTGGATCTTAGTTTTGACCCAAGAAACCCGTAATCCCAGCGGCTCCGACTCCTCGTTCAGCACCTCGAGGGCCCCCAAGAGGATGTCTAAAGTCTCCGCAAAGATGACTACATCATCTGCAAAATCAAGGTCCGAGATCTTGACATTCCTAAACGATGCACCGGAGCTTGATCTCTCCGACATCCTCCCTAGAATCCAGTTCATACAAGTGCTGAAAAGTGTGGGGGCCAGTACACACCCCTGACGAACTCCAGTAACAACTGGAAATAAGTCAGAGATGGTACCACCACACTTCACAGCACTCTCAGTACCAGAGTAGAGTTCAGACATCAGATCGATCAGTTTTGGTAGCACCCCACGAAGACCAAGAATCCTCCAGAGGACATCCCGATTTACTGAATCGAACGCTTTACAGAGATCAACATAAGCTGCAAGCAGCCCCTGCCGAAACTCTCGTCTGCGTTCGGTGAGGACACGAAGGGCAAGGATACGGTCAATCGTTGACCTCTTTGGTGTAAAGCCTGACTGCTCTGGAAACTGGTGCTCAAACAGATGGTGGCGAACCCTATCGAGAATTATCCGAGCAAAGACCTTGCCCGGCACTGAGAGCAGCGTCACCCCTCGGTAGTTGTTGCAGTCTTGGCGATCACCCTTCCCTTTCCAGAGAGGGACAACAAGGCCCCTCTTCCAGTCAGTTGGGATGATGCCTGTGTTCCAGGCAGAGAACAAAACTGCATGCAACGACACGAGTGCAGCATTTCCACCAGCCTTGAGAAGTTCGGCATGGATGCCACAGATCCCTGGAGCTTTGCCCCGTTTCAACTGGTTCACCGCAGCCCGTGTTTGCACAAGCGAAGGTGGACCACAGTTGATTGGAGGGTCAACAATAGGGATTGTAACACCCTTGACGTCCAACTCGACAGCTGGGGGATCAGCCTGGTACAACCGCTCAAAGTAACCGGCCCAGCGGGCCTTCACTTCAGACTCCTCTGACAAGAGCCTACCACTCTCTGCTCGAACTGCAGTGCTCCGAGGGATGGGCTTGGATGAACGCAATGTGCGAATTCCCCTGTCAGCGAGACGAGAATTACCTGTCCACAGGTGATGCTCTACCCCCTCACAGATTCCTCGCACATAGGCCTCCTTGTCCACCCTCAGTGCACGTCCAGTTTTACGCCTCAGCTCCCTGAACAGCTCAGCTCTGCCATTCAGCCTGGCCCTGCGACTCTGGTCAATGGTATCCAGTGTCCCTTGAGAGACAAAATCCTTCTTTGCCCTGCGGTGAGCTCCAAGACATCCACTGGCAACATCAAGGACGGTGGTCTTGAAGGCACTCCACAACTCTTCAGGACCCCCCAAAGCACCCAGACCCCCCAAGTTTCCACTCAGCCTGTTCGCAAACTCCTCAGCTACTCTCTCATCCCTGAGCTTGGCAACATCCAGCCTCGGCTGGGATGGTACCATTCTCCAGGATTTAAGGTGCAGCTTTAGAGTTGCTACAACAAGCCTGTGGTCAGTATTGAGGAACTGAGCACTCCGGTAGACCCTGCAGTTCTGGATCATCCTCCAACGACCGTCAATAAGGACATGGTCAATCTCCTTTGCCACACCGCCAGCGTTGGAATACCAAGTCCAGCGATGAGCTTGTGGGCGCTGAAACCATGAACCAGCCACCCTAAGTCCATGACTTCTTGCAAAGTCAAGGAACTTAGTGCTATTCTGGTTCATAGTTCCTGACCCATGGGGACCAACACACACCTCATAACCATCCCTATCAGTTCCAGTCGATGCATTGAAATCCCCCAAGACTAGAAGTGTATCTCGTCTGGGGCACTGATCAACCACAGACTCGAGTGTGGCGTAGAATGCGTCCTTCACAGTGAGATCACTCGCCTCAGTCGGAGCATAAATAGAGACCAGGGAAATGACACCTAAGGAGTGACGAATCCTTAATCTCATAATACGCTCGTTGACCGGTGTTACCTCAATTATCATTGGGGTCAGCTTATTGGACACAGCTACAGCAACTCCTTGGGTATGGTAACCATCAGAGCGACCAGACCAATAGTAGGTGTAACCACCCACCATGATCTCGCCGCAATCCGGTCTCCGAACCTCAGAGAGAGCTGCAATCCCGATGTCCAAACGCTTGAGCTCAGATGATAACAGAGACAGGTGATCATCCTCTCTTAGGGATAGGACATTCCAGGCACCCACCCGAAGGGACCGCCTCAGGTTAACCCAAGGAGACCGCCGTCTGGTGGACGACACCTCAGCACCACTCCGACACACTCTCCCGCAATCTGACCCGGGAATGTTACCCCGTGGTTTCCCTCCTATCAAAGATTGGGGGTCCCGAAGGCTTTGCCCCAATCCCGTCATCCAGTGAGCTGCCCTGAGAAGGGAAGCTGCACAGGAGGTACTCCCACGGAGTGGGTTTTCAGATTTTTTTTGCGTTTTTGTGTTTTGCGGAATGAAGACATGTCGTTAAAGACATCCATTAATATCCCGCGAATCCAAAAACAAACAATAGGGTTAAAGAATGATCAACGAAGAACTTATTTAAATACAAACGCCTTAAATTCACTTCCGGTACGGGTCGGAAGCGGGACCACAACGTTTCCGTACAGTCGGGAGATCACGAGGACCATTATTTCCAACAAAACGCGATTGCTAAATTGACGTGTCATGCTTGTGCTTCTGACTTTGTACTCGGCCATTGCGATTGAAGAGGTTTGTCTTTTTGGATGCAACTTGAGACCTGAATAGTAAACCGGTGGAGATTGGCAGTTTTGCGGACAGATCCAACTGGACCCACAATGGCGATGCAGGGCGTGATCAACACCGTCAAAGGGCATGCTCTCGGGGTGGCGGAGTACCTGACGCCGGTACTGAAGGTACACAAACGAACCCATCGCTGCTGGGGGCAATCATGGATGTGGCTTGGAGAACTAAAAAGATTATGTGCTCATTTAGATAAGAGCGATTTGGAGACAAACTAAAGCTTTTGCAAATTTAGTTATTTACCTGTTGTGTACCTGTGCAAGGAAATACAATGAAGTTGCACACAGTCACAGGCCCCCCGTCCTCGTTCCTCCCCCTCGTTCCCTCCCCCTCGTTCCCTCCCCCTCGTTCCCTCCTCGTTTCCCCCCTCGTTCCCCCCGTTCCCCCCTCGTTCCCCCCGTTCCCCCCGTTCCCCCCTCGTTCCCCCCTCGTCCCCCTCGTCCCCCTCGTTCCCCCTCGTCCCCCCTCGTCCCCCTCGTCCCCCTCGTCCCCCCTCGTCCCCCCTCGTCCCCCTCGTCCCCCCTCGTTCCCCCCTCGTTCCCCCTCGTTCCCCCTCGTCCTCCCCTCGTCCCCCTCGTCCCCCTCGTTCCCCCTCGTTCCCCCCTCGTTCCCCCCTCGTTCCCCCTCGTTCCCCCTCGTTCCCCCCTCGTTCCCCCCTCGTTCCCCCCCTCGTTCCCCCCCTCGTTCCCCCTCCTCGTCCCCCCCGTTCCCCCCGTTCCCCCGTTCCCCCGTTCCCCCCGTCCCCCCCCCGTCCCCCCGTCCCCCCCGTCCCCCTCGTCCCCCCTCGTTTCCCCCTCGTCCCCCTCGTCCCCCTCGTCCCCCCTCGTCCCCCTCGTCCCCCTCGTCCCCCTCGTTCCCCCTCGTTCCCCCCTCGTTCCCCCCTCGTTCCCCCTCGTCCCCCCTCGTTCCCCCCTCGTTCCCCCTCGTTCCCCCCTCGTCCCCCCTCGTCCCCCCGTTCCCCCCCGTTCCCCCCCGTCCCCCGTCCCCCCGTCCCCCCTCGTCCCCCCCTCGTCCCCCCTCGTCCCCCTCGTCCCCCTCGTCCCCCTCGTTCCCCCCTCGTTCCCCCCTCGTTCCCCCCTCCTTCCCCCTCCTTCCCCCTCCTTCCCCCCTCGTTCCCCCCTCTTTCCCCCCTCTTTCCCCCTCTTTCCCCCCTCGTTCCCCCCTCGTTCCCCCCTCGTTCCCCCCTCGTTCCCCCCTCGTCCCCCTCGTCCCCCTCGTCCCCCTCGTCCCCCTCGTCCCCCTCGTCCCCCTCGTCCCCCTCGTCCCCCCTCGTCCCCCTCGTTCCCCCTCGTTCCCCCCTCGTTCCCCCCTCGTTCCCCCTCGTTCCCCCTCGTCCTCCCCTCGTTCCCCCCTCGTTCCCCCTCGTTCCCCCCTCGTTCTCCCCTCGTTCTCCCCTCGTTCTCCCCTCGTTCTCCCCTCGTTCCCCCTCGTTCCCCCTCGTTCCCCCCTCGATCCCCCCTCGTCCCCCCCTCGTCCCCCCTCGTCCCCCCCCTCTTCCCCCCCTCGTTCTCCCCTCGTTCCCCCTCGTTCCCCCCCTCGTTCCCCCTCCTTCCCCCTCCTTCCCCTCCTTCCCCCTCCTTCCCCCTCGTTCCCCCTCGTTCCCCCCTCGTTTCCCCCCTCGTTTCCCCCCTCGTTTCCCCCTCGTTCCCCCCCTCGTTCCCCCCTCGTTCCCCCCTCGTTCCCCCCTCGTTCCCCCCTCGTTCCCCCCTCGTTCCCCCCTCGTCCCCCCCTCGTCCCCCCTCGTCCCCCCTCGCCCCCTCGTCCCCCCTCGTCCCCCCTCTCGTTCCCCCCTCGTTCCCCCCTCGTTTCCCCCTCGTCCTCCCCCTCGTTCCCCCCCTCGTTCCCCCCTCGTTCCCCCCTCGTTCTCCCCTCGTTCTCCCCTCGTTCTCCCCTCGTTCCCCCTCGTTCCCCCCCTCGTTCCCCCCTCGTTCCCCCTCGTTCCCCCCTCGATCCCCCCTCGTCCCCCCTCGTCCCCCCTCTTCCCCCCTCTTCCCCCCTCGTTCTCCCCCTCGTTCTCCCCCTCGTTCTCCCCCTCGTTCTCCCCCTCGTTCTCCCCCCTCGTTCTCCCCCTCGTTCCCCCCCCTCGTTCCCCCCCCCTCGTTCCCCCCATTAAATGACTGTTTTGGCGGATGTACTGTATTTGGTCAGTTGTTGGTGTGACGCAGGCATGATGGGCCGAATGATCTCCTGCGTCGACTTGCCTTGTCTGTCCTTGTGGAGGAGTTGGACGTGTGGGCCATCGTGACTGTCCTACCATCCATTCGTTTCATCATTATCCTCACTATAATTCATGGACCGATGTGTGTGGGTTTGTTTGTCACGTTACTCCTCCTTCAGTTCTGGGCCAATTGCATCCAGACTTGCTACAGAGGATCAGCAACACCCCAATTCATATGTAGGGGTGTTTTTATCTTTGTTGCTGGTCTTGATGGAGGGAGGGGGGGGTGAGGGGAGGGACGCTAATTCTCGATGTAAATGTGTATCGTGTGGCGCCTCCTCCAGATGGAAGAGGGTATTACAAGTCTCCACCATTTACAGTACAATATTCCTATACCCACGTTTTCCAGTGTAGTGAGGTGTTTCGAATTATGAGCAGAAGGTATGTTTCTGCTTCATCGACGTAACTCGGGTTGTTATTTTTTCTATACAGAGCTGTCAGTTGCCTATACACCGCCCAAATAAAGGTATGCATCGGATGAACGCGTCCCATCCATCCATCCATCCATTGGGACCATACTCTGTGCAGAGCGTTGGTGCTGCCTCAGCAGTCTCCTTGGCTATTGGACACAGTCCTGGACGGGTCACCACTCCAACACAGGATACCAGCATGCTGGTACTCAGTTTGCCGACCTCGGAAGGATGACAGGCAGAGTCAACCCCACCTGGTATGAATTCAACATCCGAGTGGGATTTGAACTCAGGATCGTAGGATCCCAAGCCCACCATCCTAACCATTAAGCCAACACCAGGCATGTGCGATATTGATGGGTCGTATATATGTGAGTGGAGTCTAGCGACCTCTGGTGTTTGAATCTTGGAAGAATTTACAAGGAATAGCTGATTATGTAACATGGTGTGCTGTAATGTGTGTGTGTCAAGGTGTATGAAATAGTGCGAAGGGTAAATGTGTAAATGTAGATTAATTATCCCGCCCCCCGGAGGGAAGGAGCGGGATATTGTAATCGTCCGGTTTGTTTGTCTGTCTGTCTGTTAGCAACTTTACTGGCAAAACCGCTTTCACAAACACTATCACATTTAATCCACAGGTGGGCAATGAACCTTGGACGACCCCATTAACTTTTGGGTCCAATTGGATCAAAGGTCAAGGTCAAGGTCACGAAAAGATCAAAATCGTTTTTCACTCATAAATTCGTCAAAAATGATCTGATTTACTTCAAAATAAGCTTATAGTGAACCTTATTCTATTTGTCACTTATAATCCTACCCATTCATTCAGTGAAAAATGCATATTTGTGAAGATCGGTAGGGTCCGAAGTTTTGGGGGTCATGGTCATCAGTCAAAATTACAAATTTTCCATTATAAATCGAAAAAGGTTCGGAACGTGCGTGTTTACTATGGAAGACATATATCAAGTCCTTTATTGGCTTTCATTTGACACCATGACCTTTGACCTTAAGTACCCTTGAAAGGTCAAAATCATTTTACGGTCATAACTTCGTCAAAAATGGTTTAATTGACTTCAAACTAAGACTAAATATTCCTTATTCTATTCCTTCTAATGAACATTCAGGTTAAGGATGTATCAAATTTAAATTTGATCCCCAAAATAACTTTATCCCTTAAATGGGTGGGATTTGTTGTGCCTGGCACCACTTGTTTATTTATTTTTTACTCGACTCCACTCGCCATTCACTCTCGTCGTCATCCTCTTCTTCTCAGGGATGGTTTGAGAGATATCGTCCATGTTTCTAGCTGATTGTTTAGGCAACACAATCGATAGAAGAACACGCATGCTCGGAAAAGATCTCCCGTAGGGCGGGTGCTCTGCTAGTTGGGATAATAACCCAATCCTCACCAATTACCGAATTTCACTGGGACTATGACCTTTTGACAAGACTCTCTTACAGACATCACTAGCACTACACATGTATACAAATACCCATCCACACCCAAGCTATCTACCGGCTAACCATCATGTAAATGTCCATGTAGCCCTCCCGAGGGTCCTACCTTTGTGCAGTGTCTCTGATGCATGTCAGACAGCAGTGGTCTTCGACTTGTTGAAAGTTTTTTTTAAGAGTCTAAAGCCAATGCTTCTCGGTACGTATCTAATTCTACTTTAAACCTGTAATATTGTTGCGAATCTGGAAGCCACGAGCACACAACATTCAGGTCTGAGAGCTCAGTTATTTCGATAAGTGAATGTGGATAGATAGCTCCCTTTCCCTAGTCTAATGGGTGAACAAATGTACTTGCGCTGTGAGTTACTTTGATAGTCAGTGTTTTCTTTCATTCTTTACACCCCTCATAACTACGACAACACCAGCATCACCTTCACCTCGCTCTGGCCGACGCCATGGCCTACGTGCGTGTCAGCACGTACGTGGGCGGAGCCCACGCAGAATAATGTTCCTCCGCCTGTTTGGTGGGTGGAGTTCAAGAAGGAGCCTCTCGGCGGCCCTTGACCAATCGGCGTGCTACGGGTGGGGTGACCGCTGCTCAGCCAATAAGATCCCACGACAGAGAGAAAGGGGTCCGTGTGACGTCACCACGCCCCCAGGCCAATCAATGGACTTGCCGGTCGTTTTGGCCAATGACAGGGCGACGAGCAGTTCTGCGCGCCAAAACCGTCCAGTGAGGGAGAGGGCGGAGGCGTCCCCCCCCCCCAGAGACGAGGTGAATAAGGGTGTGGCGTGTTCGGACAGCAAGAGCTCGAGGTTGAGAGACACCATCCCCCACCAGAGCCGCAAGAGTTGCGCGCCACGTCCCTGCCGACAACACCAAGAGCTCGAGGTTGAGAGACACCATCCCCCACCAGAGCTGCAAGAGTTGCGTGCCACGTCCCTGCCGACAACACCAAGAGCTTGAGGTTGAGAGACATCATCCCCCACCAGAGCCGCAAGAGTTGCGCGCCACGTCCCTGCGGACAACACCAAGAGCTCGAGGTTGAGAGACACCATCCCCCACCAGAGCTGCAAGGGTTGCGTGCCGTGTCCCTGCCGACAACACTAAGAGCTCGAGATTGAGAGATCCTGCCGCCAGCAGAACCGGAAGGGTGCGCGCCGTCTCTGAAGATACCGAGGAGAGGTTTGGTTGTCGGCACGAGCTCAGGAGGCCGCTCGCGGCTCGCTGGTGTCTGGGTTCGAATCAGCTCGAAGACCACACGATGTGGACAGGTCCGAGGCAGGCTCTGGTCTTCAGCTCACCTTTCCATCCGAGCCGGAAGCCTCAATGAAGGCTGTGGCCACCGTTTCTTTTGGGTGTTTGTGTTTGTGGTGCCAGTCTAGTCAGTAATAAATTGTTAAGTGCCTTGGTGTACATACGTGCATCTCTATATTCGGATAACTCTGCTTCTTCCGTGCCCCCTGCCCCATTTTAAATAAACCCATGATGTGTTAAATGTATCAGTTCGTTTTTGTGTTTCCTTTATTGTTTTAACACGGTGCGTGTTGGAGAAATAGCCAGGCTGTTGCTGCTGTAAAGGGACATTTGGACCGACGGAAGCTCGGTGACCGTCTGCTCGGGTCGCACACAGTTCGAGCACGCCAGCGGCTCGTTCCGTACAAGCAACGTCGAGGGTGAATTCCCCTGGTAGTTTGGACGATGTGGGTATTTATGTAAATTGAAATTGGCAATCAACCCTATCCCACGTGGTCGATCTATTGGCGAACTTCGGTCCGATAAGGGACCCGTCGACTCGGGAGTTATCCGGGGTGACGACCTATAAATTCTGGGTGTTCGGTGGAGCCGACTCTACTGCTCCATCCAGCGGTCATGCTCGTAACCGATACCCAGCCCTGCAACAATATATCACTCAGAAGCTCGACCTTCTAGGCAAGGAGTTTAATCACAGCTCACACACGCGGCCTTGAGGATCACCGCCATTGTCACCGATCACCGCCAAGTCCTGCAGTCTCCTTTCATGGTTCCTCAAAGCTTAGTCCAGTTCGTCCAGAAGTCAATGTATTCGCCCTTCGCCAAACCCTCTCTCCGACAGCTGTCCTGTGGATCCTTTCCTAAATAACGGTGTCACATTTGTTACTGTCCAATCCTCCGGTACCTCACCCGACTCTTGAGCTGTTAACGATATCGGCTGACATCACGCTCATCTCTTCTGCCACCTTCTTCTCAACTCTCGGATGTGTATAATGCCTGACACTGCAAAATGTGTCGTATTTGGATGTCGAGAAGCAAAATAGAAAGTTTGTTTATTTATTTATTTTATTTTTCTGTAATCGCAGAGATCCTTGCGCAAGCTGGATCTCTTGCTTTTAATTGTTTCTAGATGACGAAAATTGAAGAATTTATTTGTTTTCAAGCTGTCCGAGCACTGTGGGCTCTCCTATTGGCCGGATGGTTGAGTGATGTCATTTTCTGGCAATGTGGCAGCTCCTGATGTTTGTGGTTACAACTGAAACGTTTTGTTTTGGAATTGGACGGCCCATGGTGTG
Organism: Eptatretus burgeri; assembly: GCF_056783735.1. Classification (NCBI taxonomy): domain Eukaryota; kingdom Metazoa; phylum Chordata; class Myxini; order Myxiniformes; family Myxinidae; genus Eptatretus; species Eptatretus burgeri. Next base: position 2,075,968 of record NC_140970.1, on the reverse strand, counting down.
TAATAAAGTTGTCTGTATGGTTTTGGCTGTCAGTGCTTTGCTCTTCTTGTGTTCGGCTGCCTTTGTTAGCCAAGTCACTGTGTCCTCCACTCTTGTGAGGGCATCTGCTGAATGTCACAACGGTAAAGAACAACATGTTATCCTTTTGAAATCCCTTTATATGGGGGTGAGGCCGACTCGTATTGATTTGCTGCTCTACTCTGTCCATAACACTCTTCCACCAGCCATCTCGCTCCACTCTCCATCCACCTCCACCTTTCTGACATTCCTCCTATCTCAATCCCACATCTGCTCTCTTCGGAAGTGTCTTCCCTCTGCATCGCACCGAATGCCCTGCTACCCATTTCAGCTGGCTCTTTACCAATCACTCCTCCGGGAAAACTCATCTGCTGCAGTGCTCCACCATATTATCGTATGAAAATAAATAAGGCACCTAAAAATGATGGAATTGTCCAGAGAGACTGACCGGCTGTAAGTTGTCAAGAAGCATGCTTGGATTGAGAAGGCACCCGGTGGAACTTTAGTTTCCAGTGTCTTCAAGAGGAACTCTTCGTTTGCATGCAGAATATAGACGTTGGCTAAATGATGCAAGAGGTTTCTCAATGCTGTTGGTCTTGATTATCAGGTCTTGTGAATTCCAAAAATGACCAAGGAGACCACTCCAATGAGTGTCCTTTATGTAGTTCAAGGTATCCATCATCCCTGTGTCCTGAGAAAAAGAAGAATAAATGGAGGTTCACCGCAGGAATTTCCATCATCGTGTTGATAATGTACTAGCAAAAGTACCCGTCGCTTTGCTGATGGATTTAATGAAAAGGTAACACGTTGTACTTCACAAACATTCTGCTCTATTCACTCTATTATTTACCCGAGGTCATCTTCCATCTGCTTGGAAGTCGGCTCACATCACCTTCATCAACCGTCCTTGCTGCTTTGGTATGGCGTGAGCAAAAATCTCTTCCGCTTCGCTGCAAAGCTCAGTGTTGTTTTCTTTGTTTTGAACCTATGCTTAAAATGAATGAAATGAACCATTTTGAAAATTTTGAATTATTCTCACTCAGGTTTCAACATCACCGTAATGCATGTTATCAAGTTGTTTAAACTTTCTTTGTATAAGATGATGATTTATAATAAGCCTGGTGTTGGCTTAACGGTTAAAGTGGCTGGCTTAAGATTTTATGGTCTTGACTTTGAACCCCTGTTCAACCACTGAATGAACACCAGGTGGGTTGACTCAGCCTGCCATCCTTCTGAGGTTGGCAAAATGAGTACGAGCTTTACTGGTAACAGGTGGACTGCATTAGCGGCACAGCCACGCTTCCAGAAATGATGCAACCAGCAGCCACAGGTTGCAGCCGAAACAACATGATTTGCAATACGGGACACTAACGGGTGGAACTATACGATACACATTTACATGGAGAAAATAGGGGTCCTCTCTCCCCCCCCCTCCCCAGAGCATGAACCCACCCCCCCCTTCTCTCCCAGATATGCTACCCTGACAGAAACCATACTTGGGGTACCCTGAGGCAACATGTAATTTAAAAAAAAAAGTTTTTGAAGCATAAATAAACAAATAAACAAACAAATAATCATGAATTCAGCTTTATATATTAGATTTGAAGGCAAGCTGACTGGTATGTTGTTGAATATAATTTATAATCTCTTTCCTGGTTTCACATATTGCAAAAGGTGCCTGCTCCCATGAGTAATGTTTGAGTTGATAAAATATAAGTTTCTTGTCGAATGTTGATAAAATGTACACTTATTGTCGAATGTTGATAAAATGTAAATTTATTTATTGATAAGCTCGCAGAGTCCACCTGTCGCTTCGCTGATGCACCAATTAGTTGTAGTATTTGCCAATACTTTTGGGTGAGGAGAGGGAAGGGAAGACAAATTTCTCCATGCATAGAGTGCTTTAACCCCTCACCCTCACTCCCCCCTGCTCCCCGTCCGCATCCTCATGTCCCACTTGCTCCCCCTCGCCCATTCCTCCTGATGTCCCTTCCCGCTAGAAATGTCTCGCACACGATAACGGGCTTTGACAGGCCCCTCCATCTTTTTCCGGGGTGGGGAGGAAGGTGAATATATTTACCCCACCGAAGAGTGCTTTAACCTCAGCATTGCCCAGGCACAAAAGGAAATTGTAATACCCTCTACCACCAACAACAGGTGGACCTCCACGGTACACATTTACATAGATTATAATTTATGCCCCCCCCCCCACACACACACACCCATGCGTAAGAACACGGCCACCTAGTCTATGTTAACCCCCACACAAAGTTGTATTTGCACCCAGAGTTTGGTGTTTGCAACTTAAAATATGTGGCCGAGCATAAGGTACAAAGCCACAGACACACAGACACACACACAGAAAAAGGTCCAAGTGGTCTAAAGCTTTAAATGGTTAAGGGTCTAATCCAGCGGTTCCCTAACGGGTGCGTGAACCCCCACGGGGTGCGTGAGTCCATCCCAGGGGGTTCGTGAGACGTTTCTGAAAGTCGAAACTAGAGTACAAACAATGCTACTTTATCTAAATTTCACACACGTGATATGAGACCACGTTCAATAAGCTATAATTGGTAGCACTTGTACGTCAGACTAGAGCACGAAGCGTACTCCGACCCTTTCTCGGAATGAAGCACGTACGCGTATTTGACAGACGCCATTACACTATGACCGCCATTACAATATTACACTATGAACTTGATCTTTTACGAAGCACTGTTATGCGTATTATAGTATAATAATAACTCAGATCGTGTCTCAAAGTTGGGGGTTCGTGGACACCTCTGACATCCACAGGGGTTCGTGGGGGGGGATAAAGTTAGGGAACCGCTGGTCTAATCTGTCTGAAGGGTGCAAGGGGTCCGAATGGACTTCAGCGGTGTAAAGGTCTAAAGGTTCTTGTGGTCAAAAGGGTATAAAAGGGTGAAGGGATCAAAAGGTGTCTAAAATGTTAAAACGGTCTTAAAAGGTAAATGTTTAATGGGTTTTATGGGTCTTTTGAGTCCTCAGGGTCCTTGGGGGTATTGTGGGTCTTTTGGGTCCTTTTTAGGTCCTCAAGGTCATCTTTTAGGTCCTCACGGTCTTCAGGAAGTTTTGCGTCCTTCGAAACTTTTGGGTCTTCAGGTACTTTTGGGACTTTTTGATTCTCAGGAACTTTGGGACTTTTTGCTCCTCCGGAACTTTTGGGACTTTTGGTCCTAGGGAACTTTTGGGTCATCGGGAACTTTTTGGGGTTTTTGGGTCCTCAGGGTTCTCAGGAACTTTTAGGTTCTTCGGGACTTTTTGGGTCCTCAGGGTCTTTTTGGTCATCTGGGTATTTTGGGTCCTCAGGGTCTTCAGGGTCTTGAGGGGTCTTAAATGGTTTTCAAAGGTCGAAGGGGTCTCAGCAGTCTGAAGGGTCGAAAAGTACATTCCAATCGTACGTAATGAATAGACGCACGTGTGTGAGATCAGGGTGCAATTGATGTTCAAACAGTACATAATTAATAGATAGACATGTCGTCACATGGCTTCATTGACGGACTGACCGTGTTTTTCATTTTTCCTTCAAAACTTCACAACATTTATTGGTTCATGAGTCAGTAACTGGTTCACGAATCAGTAAATGACCACTATATTCGTTATGGGTGTGTGTCTGTCTTTCTGTCTGTCCCGAGCATAGCTCCGTGGGTTTTGATCCGATCCTAATAAAAATTTGGGTGGAAGGTTTATATCATGATCTAGTTGTGTTTTCTGGAGAATGGGCGTGCTGCGCCCATTATGGGCGGAGCCACACCCAAAAAACATGTGTTTTTAGGGGGTAGCCGGTTTCAAGTTACATCTTCTCCGAGGGGGTTTGTCGAATCTGGCAGGGGTTTTCGGTATTTGGTTAGCCCAATGGCACCTGCATAGCCCCACAGAGGTCGATTTTTCATTTTCATGTCAAGGTCACAAGGTCACGAACTTAGAAAATGTCAAAAAAAATCAATAAATTGGGCATCGAGCTCCAAGGGTTTTCAACTGTTTCGAATGAAAGTTGGTATGCAAGTAGTGCTCTTCGAGTACTACAACTTTTATCATTTACGTTTTTCCCGATTTTTTTTTTTCCCCCCAGTTTGCCCGTGGCGTCCCCTCGAAGGTCAAAAAATGAAAAAGGCGAACTGTGTACATTGCTCGTGAACCATCGCGGTCTTCAGACTTGTATTCATTTGTAATTGCGCAGTAAAAGAAACGTGAATAAGTAACATTGTTGCTTGAGGATATTTGGAAATTGTAATACCCTCTGCCACCACTACCACCAGGTGGCGCTACACGGTATACATTTACATGGAGAATTTGCACCGCCCATACCCCCACACCCCCACGTGAGGCTCTGCCCACACAACCTATATTATCCCCCCACACAAAGTTGATTTGTATCCCGAGTTTGGAGTCTAACTTAAAAGATGTGGCCGTGCATAAGACATGGACAGAGACAGAGACAATGCCGTATGTATGTATGTATGTATGTATGTATGTATGTAAATTATATGGGTCAGGGTAAGTGGAGGGGAATGTGGGGAAGTAGCTGATTATTTGACTAATAAGACTGATAACATTGTGTTTATTGCAGGAATCCAAGTTCCGGGAAACGGGGGTGATTACACCAGAAGAGGTAGGCAAATTGGAAACTTTATTCCCCTGCAGAGCAGGAGCGGCGTGAAGCGATCGTTGTCGTACATCGTGTTTGCATTTTGTTAAGAGCGTACATCGAAAACCGTAAAGCGGAGGAAATTGAAACTTTACCACATGTTACATGAACATGTGATATTGCGGTCACTATTTTGAGGTCAACATCTGACCAATTTTCTGAAATCCTCATTTTTCATCCAATTGACTTGAATTTGAAGAGGATTTGCACATTTGGTCATTTAATTCAACTCCCAATTGTTTTTGAGGTCAGTATAGGCCAAAAGGTCAACATAGGCCAAATATATAAAATTGTTATTTTTCATCTGATTGATTTGAAATTTGAACAGAATTTTCATATCGGTTCACTGAATTCAATCACAAGTTATTTTTGAGGTCAACATAAGCCAAATTTCTAAAATTGTCAATTTTTTTTCTGATTGACTTGAATTTTCAAGAGGATTTTCATAAAAATGACCAGCATGTGTCACATGGTCTGACAACCATATTGGATGTAAGGGAAAATCTTTGAAAATCTTTGAAGGAGAAACCACTTAACCGATCAATGCAAAATTTAACAAATTGATCAACGACCCATGGGAAATATGGTTTGATAAAGATGACGTCATCAGTTATGTGATCTGGCAGCCATATTGGATCAAAGAAAGAAAACCTTAAAAATACAAAAGAGTTTGCTCACACCAAGTCCTTCTCAAGACTGCGTGGGTTATGTATTCTATGAATACCATCTCGTTTATAAAGGTATTTCAATAATCTGCACCATTAGAGTGATTATTATTAATTTTTTTCTAACAATGTGTTAACTGCTTGATAACGTCATCATTCCATTTAATAACTCTGCCAGATGTATATTTGGAAGCACATAATTCATTGCTGTTTAATATTTCATAATCATGCAGTATACTTAACAGGAAGCAATTTCTTGCCATCCTGTGGCTCTGTTGGACTAACTGTCTCTTCTGAACCTGCTTTGTAAGCATATAATTCTCTGTAGTTTTTCTTTCCAAGAGCAAGCCTTTGGGTGAGTAACAGGCCAAAAAAAAAAAAATAAAAGAACCACAACAAAATTGGACAACGAATAGACTCGCATGTAACGTCATCGGACTTCTTTCTGAAATTATTTTACAATCTTAAGTACAATAAAATGCATTTCAAAATACAAGAGATTTTTGAAGGGAAATAAAAGTCACATTTCAAATACTGAGAATTACTATATCTGATCATCAAAAATTCATTATTTGGATTTGTACAGGAGAAAAACGACACCGATATTAATCAGCAAATGGAACTTCAGTGAACTTTCAAGTAATGCACGACTTTCGAAATGATGTATGAATGCTAAAATAGGCCTTTTGCCCATGCGCTGTGTGTTTACACTCACTCGCTTCTGCTCGCCGGGCAACTTTTATCCTGCCATTGCTCGCACGAAATCTGTGATTCAAATCATCTTTTAAACATAATTTAAGCATTTAGACAGAAGAATGGCTATTTCAAGTTAGTTCCGCATAATTGTTGTGTTCCTGAATGCAAATCAGACTCACAGAAATTTAGGGTATTCGAGAAATACGAATGGATGACAGGAGTTGGGTTCGCAATTGGCTAGCGGCGACCATGGTTATAACGCACGCACGCACGCACACACGATTGCTTGACAACTGTGGCCAAAAATCGTGTGACAGACAAACGCGACACCAACATACTTGGCAATAACATTTGTGGCCAAGTATAAAACGGACCTAAGTGCAATATCCTCTCCTTTGGCGAGGGTTAAAATTTATATTTATATCAGCACTCTCAGTCTATGCAACTCTCACTCATAAACCCCACCCCTCCTTCCAAACATGATTAATAGTAAATATCATCATTTTAAACTTACCCTGTGCATCGACAAGCCCCAGATATGACATTCCCATAAATGTTAAGAAGCACGAAGGTTTGGTTAGAACGCGCCATTCGACGAACCTTTGGGCCTTTAACAGGCTCACTGTCGGGAGTTTTTGCAGTACGGGCTGCAAGATATCAACTTTTTTGACGAGTTTATCAGAAAGTTCTCCAAATCTTTCATTGTGCGGATTTACACCCCTTCTCGCAGGTACTTTTCCAAGTATTTTTGGGTTCTTTAAAAGCTTGGTGAGCCGCTTCATGCTACAATCCTTATCTGGCCCTTCCAGGCCACCCCGATGGACTTCGTTGTTCAGGGTTTCTGCGCATGCACACCGAGCAACTTGTGGTGGATTACATCATTTCATAAGTGCTGTATTTCTATTTAGGCTGCAGTTTCTTGTCTACGATTGGTCTAAGCACGTGACGTCACATATTTCATTGCCAATTGTGGACCCTTGAGCATTAATATCTGATGATGATACCTTAACTTTGTTATCTCAAGGGGTATTTCTTTTACATCTTAAATTTTATATGTATAAAAAAAAACAAAAAAACTGAGTGAAGCATTTTATCACGATTGTCTGACTGTGTGGCAGCAATCCCAATGTAAGTGGTGCGTGCATTTATCAGGCTGAGAATTGATCAGGTGTTTGCGTGTTTGTGTACATGCAGTTCGTGGCAGCTGGTGAACACTTGGTCTATCACTGTCCTACCTGGCAATGGTGTGTCTCTGACCTTCCCAGCGGGCCTTTCTGTATCTCGTAATTACCCTTCATCTTTGAGCTTTGAATTTTATATCACACCCTGACATTTACCTATTTATTCCAACTTGCTTTTTGTCTTTTCCTGCTATTCGAGGCATTATGTCATATTTTGATTATCCTGTCATTGATGTTGGTATTGCTCAGGGCGATGGGAGATGGGAGTCGAGCCAAGAGTTACCTGCCTGATGGGAAGCAGTTCCTGATCACACGCAATGGTAAGATATACTTCCTGAGTGTTGGACAAAATGTATGTTAGATGCTCGGGCACTTTGGCTCAGGCTGATGTGCTTGCACCTGCAATAGCAAACAGTGGGATACAATAATGTCACTGGAGGTCATGGGTGATGATGGACGAAGGTATCCATTTACACTCCAGACTGCTTAACACCTCTTATTGTTTTGTTTCAGTTCCTTGCTATAAACGATGTCGTCACATGGAGTATTCTGAAGAACAGGAAGCGATAATCGAGGAGGAGGATGGAGATGGAGGCTGGGTGGACACACATCATCACCCCGGTAAGAGCATTTTTGGCTGAATTATCATCAATTTTTAGCTCTAGTTTTTTTTGTTCGTACGACTTAGTGAAGTTTCAGACAAAAAATTAACAAAATGGAGGAAGGTGGGGGGTAGAGGGGAAGGGTTAAAACGGTGTGGTTCATAGTGAACAAAGTCTTTCTTTTCAGTGATGGCGTATTAGCTGCAACACCTGGCAACTCTTGTGTGAAGTGATGTCGCATGTGCGCAAAGCATTTTGGGTATTTTCAAGATGGTGATGAACAGTGTGTCAATGTGCTGAGGAACAGTATTTTGTGATGAAGTTTCCAGTGAACACACGCACACGCACGCGCACACACACGGATACTTTGAGACCTGGTAGGTCTCCCGGTCCAATACATACATATATAAAAGGTCAGTGATACCTCTGCTGTCTCAGCAATAGTTGGATGCTCAGAACCTCAAAAATAGGTCAGGGCCAACTCGCTGGACATCATCCAAACATTTGATGCACCAAGCCTTACTTTCCAGGCTGTGCTTCAATGATATTCAGGGTCCTTTCCATGAATGGCTGTCAGGTTTCCTTTATGCACACAAGCAGCATGTTTCACAGTTTGACATTATACTTCCTGTGCTACTGTTCGAGGCTGGCATTCCTGAAGATGTACCATCCTGGGATGTGTCTTGTTTTTGGTTTGCCTTGAAGACCTCTTGGCTTCTCTGGATTATCCTCTGACATTTATGCCGATGACACTCCACTTGTACCAGACAGCTGCTCATCTTTGTGACAGGTAGTATCCTTGTAACCGCACTGCATCGTTATTTATATCTGTGTATCTGCAGAAAATGAGAAACTCTTCAACCATTGCTTTCTTTTTACCCTTGCCATCTGCAATGGAAGGAGGTTGTTTTCACCCCTGTTTTTTATTTTGTGAAAAGGATATCTCAAAACGTTGTGGACAGATTTGGAGAAAATTTGATGGACAGGTTGGGTGTGTGACAAGAACGAACTGATTCGATTTTGGTGAAGATCTGGATCTGGAACGACAATTTTTTAAGTGATTCTTCACCATTGAGAAATAGGGCCAAAAATGATATATTGTTGTGGGCCGGGTATCGACGGCGAGCACGACCGCTACATGGAGCAGTAGAGTCGGCTCCACCGAACACCCGGAATCAAGATCGTACCTTTCCGATAACTCCGAAGGTACGGGACCCTTACAGGACCGTGAATTGTCAATAATTCAACCGCGTGGGACTGGGTTATTTGCCAAACTTCAAAATACCTAGAGGCCCACGTGGCCAGCTACCGAGGAATTCACACCCTCGATGGAGCTCGAACAGGACGAGCCGTTACCGTGCTCGACCCGTGCGTAACCCGAGCGGATGGTTACCGAGGTCCCGTCGGTCCAAATGCACAACTATGGCAGCAACGGCCTTTTTAATCCACCAACACGCACTGTGCTAAACCAATAAAGAAAACACAGAAATGAGTTGAAACATTTAGCAGGGGATTTATTTATAATGGGAAAGGGGGGGGGAAGGGAGCACACAAAGAGCAGAGTTATCCGACTATAAGAAATGAAATGCAAATAATGTACAAGGCACTTAAGCAATTGCTACTTATAGACTGGGCCCACAGACACACACGCACACATCCAAAAGAAATGATGGCCGCGGCCTTTATTTGGCCCTTCAGCTCGGGAGAGAAGGTGAGCCGAAGGGGAGAACCTGTCTCGCACCTCTCCACCTTGTGCGGTTTTCGATGATCCGGTTTGGCGGGACTCGAACCCGCAACACAGTGCAATGATGGACGCCAGCCTGGCGCGAAGGTGGATCAGACAGAACGCCGGCAGGCCAGACGAGACGACCAGGTGACGAGGTTGACAAGGCGACCAGGCGATGCGACCTTGACGTTCTCCGCACCAGACAGAACGCCCCGAACACTTATTCACCCCTTCTCCGGAGGAGAGGAGCCGCCTGCCACGGACTCACTCTCGCTCACTGGACGGTTTTTGGCGCGCAAATGCGCTCGTCGCCCCCGTGATTGGCCAAAAGGGGCACCAAGTCCGCTGATTGGACCGGGGGGGGGCGTGGCGGCCGCCACGGTGGGCCGCCCCTCAAACAGGGAGAGTAACATGGTCCTGCGTGGGCTGCGCTCATTGGCAGACTGACGGCAACCTCGCTCGTATCCCCCTGATTGGTCGAGAGCCGACGCAAGGTCCCTCCTTGAACTCCGCCCACCGCGAGCGGTATGGCATCAGGACGGAGCGAAGATGTTGTTGTGGTACTTGTTGGTGATGTAAAAATGCAAAAGAAAACCCTGACTATCACAATAACTCTGCAGCACAGGAACATTTAATTCCCATTAGACGAGGGACGGGTTCTATGTATATACACACACTTACCGATATAACTGTTCTATCGGGACCTGAATGTTGAGTGCAGTAAGCTTCCAGATTCGCAACAATATAGCACGATATCTCAAAAAGTTATGGATGATTTGACTAAAACTTGGTGGACAAGTTGAATGTGTGGGAAAGATGACTTGATTTGATTTTGGTGAAGATCCAAATCCGAATATGAGAATTTTTTTTTTTTAAGTGGTTCTTCACCATTGAGTTATCTTTTGCTGGGGGGCAGGGGGTGGCGATGTATCACATGATATTTCAAAAAATTGTGGACTAGTTGTGACAGAACTAGATGAATGAGTTGGTTAGGTGACAAGAACAAGCAGATTCGATTTTGGTTCGGATCCTGCCCATCAGTGGGATACAAAACGTAAACTGTTCAGTCTGCTGGAGGTACGCGCTCCACTGAGTGCCGTTCTCGTTGTTATTTGTTCTTCTGCTTGCTATGTATACCTGTTATTATATGTAAGAGAAAATAAACCTGTCTTGAGGAGACCGAGCTGTTCTAAACTGAGTCGCAGGTATTTAAACGAGCCTTCAGGCCCAGATATCCCTTCTTTTCTTGAACCATTCTTGACTTTTTTTTATGTATAAATTGTTTGTCCTCAGTGACATGACGTATATCTCCCAACTCTGGACTCTCGAGTGACTGTACCCCCTTCATGGTATTGCAATCTAGTGCCCTCAGATATACCAGTATATCTCAGCAAGAGGCTGGAATGGGGCCTTCACCTTTCTCCCTGGAGAGAAGTCTGTGGCCTCGAGGACCTCTTTCAGCTTTCTTGTTGTCTTCAAGTGATTATTTTTTCTTTTTTCAAGTGATTCTTCACCATTGAGAGATTGGGCCAAAGACGATATATGAAACGATATATATGAAAAAATTGTGGACGGATTCGTACAAAACTTGGTGAACAGATTGGGTGTGTGACAAGAACAAGCCAATTTGATTTTGGTGTGTGACAGGGACGAACGTTCTGGATGCAGATCCGGTCGATCGGTGGGATACTAAACGTAAACTGTTCAGCCTGGCAGAGGTACGTGCTCTACCGAGTGCCGTTCTGGTTGGATCTGTTTTTTCTGAGTGATTACAACTTACCAAGTCAAGTGCGTTTAATCCACCTCTGGTGGCCGTTTTTTTGAAACGGCATAGATGCAATTCAATTTGTAGGAAAGCAAAGGGTTACGACGGCGGTTTGCTGATGGCAGGCCTGGAGAGTGAGGCTACTGTCGTTATGCGATTGAAAGTCGTCTTTCATCTTCTCTGCTCCCTCCCACTTTATTAGGTCAGCTCGCTGACTTAATATTGTTACGAATCTGGAAACCATGTGCACTCAACATTCAGTTCCCAAAGTTAGTTATGTCAATAAGTATGTGTACAGTTAGAATCCATCCCCTTCTGTCTAATGGGAATTACATGTGTGCGCTATGGGTTATTTTTTATCGTTAGGTTTTTATACATCCTCTACATCAACATAGCTCCTTTTCTCCTTCCACCATCTGCCTTCCTCACGTGCATGCGTGCTGAGCACAGACGAAGGGCGGGGCTTCCATCGCTTCGGCTCGAAGCTCCGCTCCAAAAAGGGCATGGAATGTTTTCCTCTGCCCAATGAGCGGAGGGCGAGCACCACACGCACGCCCCAGCCAATGGGAGGCGAGCGTGCCGAGAAAAGAAATCGCTCAGACCAGAAGGGGAAAAAGAAAGAGGAGAGGATGGAGACCGGGTGCTCGTGGCGGCAGAGTGTGGTTGACGAGGGTTCTGCGGGATCACGGTGATTGCGGTCCTTTGTGGCGGCTCACCGTGGTGGTGGTGACCGAACAGTGTGGCGGCCAAGCAGCCAGGGACGAGGGCCGTTGACTTCAGGTCGTGGGTTCGAGTCCCACCAGTGGTTTCGAAGTCGGTGTAACCACACAAAGCGGGAAGGTCCAAGACAGGCTCTTACCTCCAGCTCACGTTGCCTCCGAGCTGGGGGTATCAATAAAGGCCGTGGCCATCATTTCTTTGTGCGTGCGTGCGTGCGTGCGTGCGCGTGTGCCCTGTCTCTAAGCAGAATTGTTTAAGGAATTGTATATTTGTATATTTGATACTCTTCTCTATTCGGATAACTCTGCGCTATCGTGCTCCCATCATCCCCCGATTATTGTTAATAAATTCCCCTCTTGTTGAATGTACCAGCTCGTTTCTGTGTTTCTTTCATTGGCTTAGCATGGTGCGTGTTGAGAAATAGCGAAGCAGTATATTGTTCATTTGGACTGACAGGCCTTGGTAACCATCCGCTCGGGTTACACACAGAGCACGGCAACGGCTCGTTCCTGTCGAGGGTGTGAATTCCCCAGTCAGCTTTGCCACGTGGGTAATTAGGTATATTGAAGTTTGACAATTAACCCTACCCCACGTGGTCAAATTATTGGCGATTCATGGTCCTGTAAGGGACCCGTGCCTTTTGGACTTATCCGAGGGTCACGACCTAAATTCCAGTGTGTTTGGTGGAGCCGACTCTACTGCTCCCCCTAGCAGTTGTGCTCGCCACTGAAACCCGGCGGCACAACAATATAACGGCTCGATGTCCTCAGGTCCGTCCGTCCGTCTGTTTTAATTTTTCTATCTCCTCCTAGACGTCTCAGCCGATTGAGTTCTAACTTGACACGATGGTTCTACTAGTTGCTCTCTATAGATCGTTTGAGCCCTTTTTCGCATTTTCGCCTCGGGGTCAAGGTTACAGGGTCATCAAGTGCAAAATGACCGATTGGTCGAATGGCCTATAAGGAAGCATCGGACGGCTATAACGCATAATGAGTTTCAGAGGGATTATTAAGAAGATTTAATTCGACCAACTAGTTTCTCGTTACCTCTGTCGTCTGGCCCTGTTTGTTGGGCAACATGAGGACCGTTGACCTCATCACGGCTTCACGAGGTTATTTTAAGTTCATTTTAAATTCTGTTTTCACTTTCCGTAGCCGCTAAGGTTGATTTACACTCGGTTGCATCAAGTTGTGTATCCGAGCTGACCGTCAAACCCGCTCGGGTGTATTATTACTTATTTTCTCTCATCTGTGGAACCCTCTCTTCGTCATTACATTCTTTCCAATATCTCTCCAGTTTTTCCACAATGGCACCCCATATATATATATATATATATATATATATATATATATATATATATATATATATATATATATATATATATATATATACACCCAACAACAACAACAACACGCTCACCTTCTCCCCTTCTCCCGATTCTGCTTCTTCTTCTTCCTCTTAACTTCCTCCTCGTCTTCTTCCTCGATTTTTTTTTTTTTTTTTTATTTTTTATTTTTTTTATTTTTTTACACTTCCATGACCTAATCTGTTGAACTCTCTCATACATTATTTTTAACAACAAAAACGATCTTATAATGCTTCATCTTCCTCTCTCACACATGTGGTACTCTACTGTTTCACAATGCACTACTCTTCTGCTATTTTAACAGACTGCTCTCATTTCGAGCTCTCCTTCATTCCTTGCCTAAAAAATCCAACTATTACAGCGCTTCTTCTCTCCATGCTCTGAATTCGCCTTCATTGCATCCATCAAGAATTGTGTTAAATCGCATCTCTAAACTAAAACTTTTAAAAACCACAGTTTGCCATGGATGCTCGCTTTCCATCAACCATTCTTTTTTCCAAATTCAGTGCCAACTCACCCCCCTCACCCCTCACTCTCACTCTCAAAGCAACCATCCCACTCTTCTCCCTCCAAGCCTCCCTCTCACCTCTCTCAAAATCCCCCCCTCACCTTTCTCCCACCTTTCATCCCCCTCACTCTTCCTTCTCAAAGTTGCCCCCCCTCTCATCCACCAACCTGCCTCCCTCCACTGCCCTCTCACCTCCATCTCTTCACTCCACCTCCTCAAATCCTCAACTGCCTTCTTCCTTGTCTCTTGCCCCCCCTCTCCCCAGCACCACAGAGCCTTTTCTCCTCATTCGGCCCCCTCCCCTCACTGTTCTGCAATACCCCACACTCCTTCAGCAACCCTCCTTACCTGCCCCCCTCGTCCCTTGTCCTACCCTCCCCCTCCCCCTCCACCTCCTGCACCCAAAGCCTCCTCCCCTTCCTCTTCATTAAAAGTGTGGACCTCAAATATCCGGGGCCTTCGCTCAAACCTTTCAGATCTTTCCATACAGGTTGCCACTGACAAACCAGACATTATCTGCCTAACAGAAACTTTCCTCTCCCAAGACGTGTCTGACTCCCAAGTATCTCTCCCTGGTTACTCCCTCTTACGGTATGACAGACCTGAGCCTCGTCCTGGTGGAGGTGTTGCTCTCTTCATCAAAGACTCTATTCCTCACTCTCCATGCACTGCCTCTCCACTCCCCACACCCCCAGGAATACCTCTGGCTTCGGCTTCCCCTCCACTCCCACCTCATGTTTATATGTGTACTGTACCGTCCACCGAACAGTGATGACTCCATCTACATCTCACTATCCGAAAACATGGACCATCTTCTATCTTCTCATCCAAACTCTCTCTTCCTCTTATGTGGTGACTTCAATTGTCATCACGCCAGTTGGCTAGGTGTGGGTACCTCTCTCACCTGCCATGGCACCTCAGCAAAAGCTTTCTGCGACTCATTGGGACTGACTCAATCGGTCAACTTCCCGACCCGGATCTCAACCAATGGTACTCCATCTCTTCTGGATCTGATTTTGACAAATTTCCCTGACAATATCTGCTGCTCTTCCTTCGCTCCAATCAGTACTTCTGACCACGTCCTTGTTAAAGTGGACATCTCTCTGGCTGTTATCAGAGAACCACCTCACCGCCGTCGAGTCTGGCATTTCACTCAAGCCGACTGGCAGGGTCTCCGAGCAGCCATCAAACTTACAGACTGGTCTCCTATCACCACTTTCTCAAACATCAACTCATCCTGGGAATTCTTTCAAAGAAACTTGCTCTCGCTCATGCACAGATTTATCCCCTCTCGTGTTCAGTTGTCTTACCCTTCCTCCCGCCCTTGGTTTACTGAAGCTTGTGGCGAGGCAGTTGTCCTGAAACAACTTGCCTTTGCCTCATGGAAAGCAAACCCAACTGAGGGCAATCTCAGTTCTTTCCACAAAGCTCGGAACAAGTGTTTATCTACCCTCAGGAGAGCCAGAAAACAACATCTTTCTCATCTCAAGTCTGAACTCTCAAACCTCTCTCCCTCCTCAAAATCCTGGTGGCGTTTAATCAAATCTGTTTCTGGTGTATGTTCCCCCTCCATCCCCTCCCTTACCTCAAATGGCCGCACTGCTGATTCCACACGTGATAAAGCTGAATGTCTAAACTCGGTGTTTGCAGCTAAATCTTGTGTCCTAAACCCATCACTATCTCTACCCACTTTACCCAGTCGCACCCAACTGTCCCTGGACTCTGTATCCTTTTCTCCTGACAAGGTGGAGAGCTTGCTTTCAAACCTCAAGTCAGATTCTGCAACCGGTCCAGACGGCATCAGCCCACGTGTCCTCAAAGCCTGCTCTTCTGCTCTTGCTCACCCTCTCTCTGTTCTATTCACCCTCTCATTTGCCCAAGGTCATCTGCCATCTGCTTGGAAATCTGCTAACATCACTGCCCTGCATAAAAAAGGTGCAAAAACAGATCCCTGTAACTACAGACCAATCAGCCTTCTCCCAATCATCAGCAAGGTTATGGAATCCATCATCGCTTCAGATATGAAATCCTTCCTCTTCTCCAATGGCTTGATTTCCAATCATCAATTTGGTTTCAGACCAGGTCACTCTACCCTGGATGTGCTGCTTCTGCTCTCCCATCAATGGATGGAGGTCCTCAATGCCAGACAGGAAATCCGAGTCGTATCCCTGGACATATCACGTGCTTTTGACACAGTCTGGCACCCTGCCCTACTCACCAAACTCTCTTCCCATGGTATTCAAGGCCATCTCCACTCATGGCTCGCAGACTTCCTCTCCTGTCGCAGTCAACGTGTGGCCCTAAATGGAGTTCTTTCATCCCCTCTTCCTGTGCAGGCTGGAGTTCCTCAAGGTAGCGTTCTGGGCCCTGTTCTTTCTGGTTTTTCATCAATGATCTCTCAGACTCTCTGGAAAATCCTCTATTTCTCTTTGCCGACGACTCCACCCTCTGCCGTACCATCTGTCATCCCTCAGACCGGCAAGCAGCAGCTTCTTCACTCACTGCAGATCTGGATAAAATCACAAACTGGTCCAACACGTGGAACATGTCTTTCAATCCAGACAAATCTCACACTCTCACTATGTCTCTTCGAAAGGACCGTTTACAAAACCCCCATCCACTTTCTCAACAATCCTCTGGAAGAAGTCTTTTCTTTCAAGCTTCTAGGTCTCACTATCTGCCATGACCTTTCCTGGGAAAGTCACATTTCCAACCTCGCCTCAAAAGCCAGTCGCCGACTGGGAATCCTCCGTCGTGCAAAGTCCTTCCTCGGCCCTCTTGAGCTCCTGACCACTTACAAAGCTTTTGTCCGTAGCCTGATGGAGTACTGCTCTCCCCTCTGGGCTGGTGCTCCTGCCTCCCACCTTTCTCGGCTTCACGCTGTCGAAACCAGGGCATTTAAGATCATCGGCATCTCCCGCAATGAAGCTGAGTCTTTGGGCCTCTCACTCAATCACCGCAGGTTGGTCGGTGGTCTTTCTGTCTTCTACCGACTCCTCTCCAGCCTTGCCCCCCTGCTCTCTCTGCGATTTGTCCCCACCACATTTCCACAGGGCGCTCAAGGTCCGCCAACAACCCCCTTCTGGTAAAACTACCAAAATCACGAATCACTGCTCATCTTCACTCTTTCATTCCTCTTTTTCCCGCCTTTGGAATAAACTTCCTCACTCTATTCTTTCCCATTCTTCCCTCCAGGCTTTCAAAACAGCTGTTCACCACGACCTCTTATCTTCCCCCATCCAAATCCTCGATCTTTTCTACCCCCGATAATCCACCCAAGCCCACTTCCTTCATTTCTCCTACTTTCCTTCCTGAAAGTCCCTGTAATGTCCATCTTCTCTTCGCCATGTTGCCCGTCCCATCCCCATCCCTCTCCCTTCCACAGTTCACCTAATGTGTCTGTTCCCCACTGTTTTGTCCCTTCCACTCCCGCCCCTCTTGTCTCATGCCTCCTTGCTGTGAGTTGTGTGTTAGCTCTCATACGAGCCTCGACCAAGGTATACAAAAAAAAAAAAAAAAAAAAATCATCAGAAGATCTCTTGTGTTCTTCTTAACCATGCCGCTTTATCTGTCTCTTGCTGTTTCTCTGGTATATATTATTTGATTTAAGACTTTTCATTGTTGTACGAACACAAAGGCGGTGATCTTTACAGGAAAGTAATTGTAAACTACGAATTGCCGCAGAAAGCTCAGTCAAGGATGGTGTGGGCAAGCAAACTGCAGAAAACTTCACATGCAGAAAGCAAAAACTTTTAGAGCTCTCGATGAAGACAAATGTTTCTCTTTTGACCCTGAGTGGATCCCTGGTGTGCAGACCCTGGTGTTGCTGCCTTAACTGATACCATTCGAGAAATATCACTCGACAACCAGGTCGGTATTGTTTGATCACCTATAAACTTGCACTAAATTAATTTTTCACATTTTAAATTGTCAGGTTCCTACACATAACGAAGTATGATGAACTGTTAGCTTGGAAATGAGAACGATTTTGAGGGGCGGTGGAAAGAGGAGGGGGGGCGGGGGGGGTTTGCGATTTCCGAAATCACTATTGGTATTGCCAGGATGCCATTGATCCGTGTTTATTTGCTTCTATTGATACTGCACTGGAGTTTGCATTGTTCAAGCTGGTCCTGCACTTTTGGGTTATTCTCATTGAATTGAATGTAGTTGGTGTTTTGATTAGGTTGATATGTTTGGTTTCTTTCCTTGTCTCCGTCTGTCCCAGCCTCCACAAACCAAGCTTGAGGCAAGCTGTAACTTAGCAGGATTTGGGAAGAAAGATGATTCTGAAGACGACGATGATGACGACGACGAGGGACAAGCAGCAGATATGGAAGGTGAACTTTGATATTAGTTGGTAATGGATGCATGA
This sequence comes from Eptatretus burgeri, assembly GCF_056783735.1. Taxonomy (NCBI): domain Eukaryota; kingdom Metazoa; phylum Chordata; class Myxini; order Myxiniformes; family Myxinidae; genus Eptatretus; species Eptatretus burgeri. The sequence continues at coordinate 2,057,683 of NC_140970.1, read as the reverse complement.
TGGACGATCCTTCTCTCGCCGTCAGGAGTACAAGGCTCTTGAGGCAGTTTCATTAGCGAGGGGGCAGAATCCTGGAGGCGTCGTCACTCCCATACAGGATACTCGACTGGCTCACATTTGCCAGCAATCCAGTACTCATTTCACCGATCTCAGAAGGATGACGTGCTGAGTCAACGCACCTGTTGTCATTTTGACTTCCCTTGCAATGAACTTTAATGCAGGAGTAGGCCATTCTGGCCATCAAAGCCTATGATTGTCTGTGCTCTATCTTTTTAAACGAAGCCTGGCATTGGCTTAGCGGTTAGGGTGGCTGGCTTCAGATCCTAGGGTTCTGATTTCGAGCCTCGTCGGCCACTGAATTAACACCAGGTGGGGTTGACGCAGCCTGTCATCCTTCCGAGGTTGGCAAAATGAGCACCAGTGCACTGGTAATAGGGCACTGTGTCGGCGACATAGCCGCATCCCGAACCAATGATGCAACCAGCAACCATAAGGCTGCACACGAGAGTGTGTGTCTATCCTTTTTAAATGCTGAACATCAAACAAGGAAGCAGCATGGACCATTTTTAAAGCCTTTAGTATGACTCCACTGGGGTTCAAACCGCCGACCTTCCAGACTCAGAAAGGACACTCTAACAGGCTAAGCATTACACCACTGAATCTGGCGAGATTTTGCCATTACACCACCAAAATTCTAGCATGGCTGTAGCTTTCACTCAGGACCTTTTAAATATCCTCAGCCAACCTCGGTAACCAATAAACCACCACCAACCTTATTAATTGGTAGTGGTACCGTTTAATTCAGAGAATGGTAATTAGCTACCAGGGAAGAGCAGGATGGCCTAGAGATATGCACACTCGCCTCTGAGCTGTTCAGCTTGGGTTTGAATCTCGGCCCTGCTGCAAACTGTCGTCCCGGTGCTTCACAGGCAGGGTGATTCATCAATGCATGTGCCGTCCCTTGGATGGATGTTGAATGGGCGTCCCATCTGCCGGCAGTTAGTGGATGCTAAAGACCCAACGATGTCCTTCATGAAGAGTAGGCGAGCTATCACTGTCACCATGGCCAAATTCCTGCCAGAACTACTGCCGGGAAGGCAATTGCAAACCACCCAGTACAACCCTTGCTCAGGAAATTGCTTCGGAGGCATCGACGTTCTGTGAAGAGTATGGTAACATCTGAGAGGAGAGGGGTGAGGGGAGGGGTGAGAGACAGAGACAGAGAGTCAACCTCCAAGTTGTTGCATTTTAAAATGCAAAGTCTCGGCTCATGAAAAAGTGAGGTGACAGAGTAAAGAAAGTAACACATCGACATTGGGGGCTGTGCAACAACGCGTGTATACGACAGGGCAGTTAATGACGAGAAGAGGAAAGCTAGAAATATAGCAATCTGCAAATTAGGACAGAAATGATCATCGGTGGGATGGTTCCAGAAGTGAGAGAAAAGATAAACAAAGCAGTGGAGGTGAAAAGCGAGCCATGGATTTTGGGAGTTTTACAAGGGTGAGGAAGTGGGGGGGGGGTTGCTGGAAGAATACCTACAAACTGGACACCCAGGGGAGGAACAGAGGGATGGAAGACTCGAGTAAGCAAGACATGAAGAGTGGCAGTGGAAAACAGGAAGCCACCAACCTCTCTGGGGTTCGAGATCTGCAGTCCAAGTACTTGTTTCTCTGTGGGGAAAAAACATTTAAATGATGTTGGGAGCATTGGATGTACAAAGGTCTTGTCGACTGAAAGAAGTTCAGATTTATCAAGAAAAGACTTGCATTCCAAATCTGCAGCTGGCTTTGTGGGCAACCTTTGTTTTCGCCCAGGAGAGGTCGTAGCTGATGCTGAGGCCCGGAAGTTCAAGAGATTGACCTTCTTCCAGTGGCTGGTTGTGGAAATAGATAGATGAGTTAATTTAACAATCCTTAGAGACCAAGTGTTGAATGTGAGATTTTTTTCCTAGATTGAAAAACATGTTCCATTTATTGGATCAGTGTTTGATCCTTACCGTTCGAAGAAAGGAAAGGCCTGATGTCGGTTACGATGATGGATTCCATGACTTCACTTACAAATGGAAGTCGGTTAACCGGCTGCGAGTTGATGGGATCTTTTTTTTTGTGCCCTAATTGTGTATTGGAATGATATTGGACATCTTTTAAGCAGTTTGGATACAGCTTAACATACAGGAAAGACTCAAGGGAGAGTAGGATTTGAGAATGGCCACTCTTGACATCTGGGGCCGTTTTTAAGGCAGAGTCGTAGCTGGACAGAACTTTCACTATGTTCTCGGGTGAAAAAGTTTTCAGGTGGCTTTCGGTACAAATGGATTAAGTAGGAATAAATAATAACTGGTAGGTTTACACTTCACACGAGCTTTGGAGGCAAACGATGAGTTAAGACGTTCAGATATGTCTGGAGTGGAATTGGCTGGTGTGCCTACCATTTGAGGTGAGGGATGTGATGGAGGGGTAGCGCACACCAGAGATGGACTTAAGGTACCACCAGCACTTTGAAGTCAAAGACAAATTGGAGAGTTCGGCCTTAAGGTTTGTTTGATGTTTTCTAGCTCACCCAAGGAGGAATTGATGGTCACTCTTATGGTCACTCTTTTTGACACATATGGACACATTGACTCTTATGGACACATTGATGGTCACTCTTATGGAATGACTGGGTTAGCCGTTCAAGATGAGAGAGCAAGCTATTTTATAGCCACTACTTTGCCTTTTTTTGGACACAAAGTTGAGGCTTATGGAAGACTGAGAACACAGAATGGACCAGAAGAAGAAGAATGTTGTGGAAAGGGGGTAAACGCACCAACACTAAGGTCGAGGACACTTGGAGGAAGAACTAGATCAAATGGAGGGGGAGTAGGATACAGGTGGTGAACTACAAGGAAACAAAGGGGTGGGCTTGGAGAAGGCTAATGAGGGAAGAAAATATCATGAGTACGGACGTGATGTGGTGGTAAATGTAACGTCCGAGGTGCAGCGAAACACGGAGAGTGAGAGTGCAGCAGTAACTCCGCTTTATTGCGTGCCCGGATGTACACTACTACCACCCCTAATGGGCGAGTCATGATATATGAAACCGAACCACTTGATACAGCACACTCCTCCCCTCGTAAAATGACAATTATAAAATGACCAAAGGAAACCAATCAACATTCAAAATCCTCCAAGTACCGCGGCCGTTTTCTGACCGCCTTGGGCGGGCAGCGCCGCCAGACGGCCCAGGCTCAGACGCCTCCCGGCTAGGTCGAGGTGACTCCCTCGCCGGACTTGTCCTATCTGCAACAACAACTGCACCCGGCTGACAAGCTTGCTCGTCGTCCTCGGGCAGAACTGAATCAGGTGAACACCCCACGGGCGTCAGCACGTCTGGCTTTGGCGATACAACGCCTGGCCACAGCGACATCATAGGTGGGGGCCCCATGTCGCTCGGCACGGGGGGGGGGGTGACGCTGAACAGCGATCATGCATTTGGTCCACGTGACGCTTCCACACCTCCCCACCATCAGTCTGCACCATGCAATTTGCCGGCCCCAGTACCACAGAGACCACAGCCGGCACCCATTTTGAATCGTGGTAATAATCGCGTACCATTATCCGCTGTCCCACATCAAAACCGCGCAGCAGCGTCGGGCGCGACACCGCCCCACTCACCGACCCCCCCCCCCCCCCAGGTCGCAGCAAATCCAGTCTGGACCGCAATGCCTGTCCATAGAGACGAATGGCAGGAGAATCGCCCGTGGCAGGATGAATAGCGTTCCTGTATTGGAGCAAAAAGACATCGACCACAGCCTGCACAGGTGCAACACCCCCCCCCTACGCAAAGCCCGTTTCAACATTTTAACAAATGATTCCGCCTGCCCGTTCGTGGCAGGATGATACGGTGCGGACCTTAGATGTCGAATACCGTTTTGACGCATAAACTCATCAAATGTATCTGCAATGAACTGCGGACCATTATCAGAGACCACAATCTCGGGTATTCCTTTATTAGCAAAGATCGTCCGCAGTTTTGCTCCCGTAATGTTTGCTGATGTATGCTGCGTTCTCTAAATGGCCGGAGGTTGTAGTAATGCATCGATCACAATCAAAAACATTTTGCCTTTAACCGGCCCCGCAAAATCCACATGGACCCTCTGCCAGGCCCTTGCTGGGGTTGGCCATAGTCCCGAAGCTCGACGCAGATAATTACCAGCATCTGTTTGACACGTGGTGCAATGCTTAACCATTTGCTCAATGTCTTTATCCAACCCCAGCCACCACAGCAGGCTACGAGCAAGACTCTTGGTCTTCACGACACCAAGGTGAATGACATGTGGTTCTTCCAAACACTGCTGCCTGAACTTCGGTGGAATCACTGCTCTCATTCCCCACATCACGCACCGTTGGACCAACGACAGCTCCGATGCACGCGACGTGAAAGGCTGAAATGCCGGTGTTGAAGGTAGATCGTAAATTCCCGTAGAAATCGCCTGAACGACACGGGCGAGCACTGGATCATGAGCCGATTCCACTGCGACCTGTTTGGCCGTGATCGGCCCACTTTGGACCTGGCTCAGTGCAAACACATCAACCCGGTCGGCTGATTCAGACGAAGCTGGACCCTCCGCGCAAGGCAAGCGCGAGAGCCCGTCGCAGTCAGCATGCTTCTTGGTGCTTCGGAACTGAATATCGTAGCTGTAGGCAGAAAGAAATAGACACCACCACTGTACTCGCGCGGCCGCCACCATCCGTACCCCGCGTTCGGGTCTCAGGATGAATTGAAGTGGTTTGTGATCCGTCTGCAAAGTGAAATGCCGCCCCAGCAAGTATTGATGAAACCTCCGCACACCCCAGACGAGGCTGAGAGCCTCGCGCTTGATCTGGGCATATTCCCGCTCTCCTGTGGACAGGGTCCGGGATGCAAAACAAACAGGCCGCTCGGAACCATCGTCCATCCTGTGAGAGAGCACTGCCCCTTGCCGTATGCAGAGCTGTCGCATGCCAATAGGAGCGGACGTGCAGGCTCGTAGTGCACGAGGACCGTATCCTCTGTGAGCAGCCGCTTGACATGGTCGAACGACGCCTGGTGTGCATGCCCCCAGGCCCAGCGCTCAACCTTCCTGAGCAACCGCGTTAACGGCGCAAGCTGCGAGCTGAGCCCGCGCACGAATCTTTGGTAATACTCTGTCGTACCAATGAAAGAGCGCAGCTGCGTCTTGTCGCGAGGCGGTGGCATGTGCTGAATTGCCTCCACCTTCCGAGGGCCTTTTAACAGCCCCTCCGGCGTGATGACGTGCCCGAGGTATTCCAAGCACTGCTTGAAGAACGCGCACTTGTCTCTATTCAAGCGCAGGCCGCACGCTTCCAGCTTCGTCAGCACTTGGGCAATGTTCACAAGGTGCTCGTCCGCCATTTTCCCCACAATGAGCACATCATCCAGGTAGGTTTGAGCGGGCAGGCCAATGCAAACTGATCCATGGCTTTCTGCCACAAGGCCGGGGCCGAAGCAATTCCAAAACAGAGTCGGGTATATCGACAGAGTCCTTGACACGTGTTGATTGTCAAAAGGTCGCTACTCCCGGGATCCATCGCCAGGTGAAAATATGCATCACGCAGGTCTAGCTTCGTGAAGTATCGACTCCCCGCCAATTGCGCATATATTTCATCGATTGACGGCAGTGAATATTGCTCCACGCTGAGCCCCGGGTTAACCGTGGACTTGAAGTCCCCGCACAATCGGACGTCTCCATTCCGTTTCAGCACCGTGACGACCGGGGTGGCCCAATCTGAGTACGACACCCGTTCGATCACTCCACAGGCTCCAGCTTATCCAGTTCACCCTTGACCTTGTCCCGCAGGGCATACAGCACCGGTCGTGGTTTACAAAAACGAGGAACCACCCCCTCCTTCAGGAAGAGCTTTGCCTGCACGTCCTTGAGTTTCCCAAGGTCATTGCAAAACAAACCTTGATGTCTTTGAAGAATTTTATCCAACTGATCCTCCCATCGGCTCGGCACGGGTTGCACAAGGTGAACGGCGGCCCAGTGTCGCCTGATGCGGGTCAGCCAGTCCCGGCGTAGGAGAGACGGCCCCCTCCCCCGCACCACGTACAACGGAAGCGCGGCGACCTGGCCTTGGTAGACTACAGACATGTCTGCCATCCCGACTGGCGTTATCTTCTCGCGGGTGTACGTGTACAGCGTGAGGTTTGACCTGATAAGCTTCAGGCCGTTGAGTCTACGCGTGGTCTGTTCGCCGATGATCGACACAGCCGCTCTCGTATCAACCTGAAACGTGATCGGTGTTTTGTTCACTTTGATTTCCACCGTCATCGGGCGTGCCGCCACAGGACCAATTGAAAACAGGCTCATCATCGGCTGCAGGATCCGCCCCGGGTCGCCGGAGTTGCCTCGCACATTGCCGTCCATGACCTTAACCGTGGCCAACGCCCCTCGGCACACACGTTTCAGATGACCCACCTTGTGACAATGTAAACACACGGTGTTTTTAAACGGGCACACACACCGCAGGTGTCGACCTCCGCATCCCAAACACGTCCACGGGGTCGCCGCGCGGCGACGTCTGGCCCCGGCCCGCACCGAAGGTCGCGCGTGCGTCCAGGGGCGCTCGAGACACCGTGTGGACCCCTGGGCCATCTGGTATGCTGTGGCCGGCGATGGCCCGAACATCTCCGAGAGTCTGCTCGACAGCTGTAGCAGTGTCGATCGCCGAGTTGAATGTAACGGCTTCACCCCTCAGCCATAGAATCGCCGAAACCATTTTTGCATCTTGTAAACCGGAAATAAAGCGATCTCTGAGTCGAGCTGGACGCTTCCCCGCCGTGAACTTGCAGGCCACGGATGAATGCTTCACTCGTGCTACGAAATCCATGACGCGCTCCCCCGTACCTTACGCGAGGTGATCGAACTGGTATCGAGCCAGCTGTAATGACTTTTCCGGCACCATGTCTGCTTTCATCTTCTGCACAATGTCCCGAAACGACAGCGCGTCCCCACTGGGCTTGTCCGGCGCCACCAAATCACTCAGTAGTCGATAATGTTCCGTCGATAGCGAGGCGAGCAAGATCGACTTTTGCTTGCTCTCGTCGTCCACATCATTCGCGTGGAAATAGCAGCCCAATTGTTCCGAAAACAATTCGAAGTCGTCTCCGACGAAAACGGGCACCTGTCCGTGCGCCGTGACTCGTCGATCAACCATCCTCGTCAGCCAACTGTAATGTCCGAGGTGCAGCGGAACACGGAGAGTGAGAGTGTTGCAGTAACTCTGCTTTATTGCGTGCCCGGATGTACACTACTACCACCCCTAGCGGGCGAGTCATGATATATGAAACCCAACCACGTGATACAGCACAGTAAACAGCCATCTTGAGGCCCTCAGCATTCGGTCTGTTCTGAACTCCAAAAGATGAACATGATAGCTGGATAGGAGATGGAATTGATGTATGCATGAGAGAGTTGCCTTTAATTAAATCTCTCCCAGGCAGTCGATATCATACATCGAGAAGATGGAGGACAATTTATTTTATTTTATTTTATGAGAGCATAGATTGCAGTTTCTGCCATTACCTCTGTCACTGAAGGTATTAAAAAAAAAGTAGTATTAAAAAAAGTATGTATATATATATATATATATATATATATATATATATATATATATATATATATATATATATATATATATATATATGTGTATATATGGTCTGCTCCAGTGATCTGGATTTGTTTCACCATCTTTAACATTTAATTTTGACGTTGCACTCATCATCTCTTCTTTCCTTTCGACTTGAAAACTCTTTGTGATAACAAACTCCGTTCAGCCATGCATTTTTGAGTGGGAGGAGAAACGTCCCATAATAAGCATCTTCAAACTCAAATACAGTATCTCTTTTTACAAAGTAATTGGGAAGCTCTTAATGTGTTTTAGGTAGTTGGCCAAGACTATGATAAAGCATGTTGAGATTGTAATTTCATTAATTAATTATTCATTTTGGTGTTTGTTTCAGAATTTGAAGAAAGTGGGATGCTGGAAGCGGAAGATAATGTAAGATTTTCCGTGTTGACTGTTTCCGCTGATCTATATTACTTCACTTGCGCTACCGTCATCGGGGTATACATTTTGGAATAGCATCCATATAGCATTTTGGAATAGCATTTTGGAAGAGGAATACATTTTGGCGTAACATCCTAATGATTGCATCATTCTTCTTCTTCTTTCATGCGCAACACAAGGCTAAGGGCGCTGCTGTACCGCTGATGCAGTGCTGCCCCCTGTTTGTTAGGAAAGGAATTTGGAATTTGTTCAGGGTGCCGGTGATGGCTTGTCTGCTCTTTGCAAAGGACACCGTGGGATCTTTAACATCCACCAATGAATGCTGGCAGACGGGACGCCCAGTTTAACGTCCATCCGAGGGACGGCACACACACATTTATGAATCGCCCTGCCTGTGAAACACCGGGATGATAGTTTAGAGCTGGGTCAAGATTCGAACCCAGGCTCAATAGCCTAGAGGCAAGTGTGCGTACCTCAAGGCCACACTGACAGTTGTTGCATCATTCATTTAATTTGATTCTGATTGAGGCTCTGATATGCTTCGCTATTGAGACTAACAAGTTTTTACTTTCAAACCAAATGCTTCTGGCCAAGTCTTGGGATATGAGATGGGATTGAAGCCAGCTGTTTCTCATTCTTTCCCTGTTAAATATTCCATGCCGAAACCTCTGCTGCTCCAATAAACCAACTTGTGTTGCAGTTGGAGATTGCAGAATCCTCGGGTATTTGGACCATCTGCCAATATTGTCTTGAATCAGTGTTACAAATGAGGTCTTGGAGTGGAATGCATGAAATGCCACTGTTTTTTGGGGTTTTTTTGGTGGTACATGGATGGCAGATCTGCACTGGTTCATAGGATGTCTCATTAAGGACAACCATTTCAAGAGAAATGTCCACGAAGCTTCACACTCATTCTTTTTGGCTGAGTTGTACTGTGCTGTGGAACCTTTGTATGTTTAGGTGAAGGTCAATCTGTTTTCTTTCCAATAATCTTTTACAGGCAGTTCTGGATGTGGAGACATTACAAAGGGAACAGGCTGCAATGATGGCGGGTGGTGAAGTAGGAGCTCAAGGACCCGAAGATGATGGAATCTTACAAACCCGAACCTATGATCTGCACATCACTTACGACAAGTACTACCAGACTCCACGCCTCTGGCTGTCTGGTTATGATGAGGTGAAAAGGTTAACTACAGTCAAACCTTTGACTCTCACCACGTGGGAAAATTTCAACTTTGACTCGCCATTTAAGGTGTGCCTGCATGTGGTGAGTGTGCGCATAGTTTAATGCAACACAGGTCTTCGGGTGTTTGTTTGTGGGCAGCAACGAAGACCCCTTACTATGGAACAGATGTATGAGGACATCAGCCAAGACCATGCCAAAAAAACTGTTACAGTTGAGGCACATCCTCACCTTCCACCACCACCCATGTGTTCTGTGCACCCCTGCAGGTCAGCCAAATATTACTGGCAGAAAATATGGTTGCTTAGGTTCAGTCAATGTCTGCATCTCAGGCTATTTATTTATTTTTTTACAAGATTTATTTATTTTTTACTGCAGCAGAAGTGGGTGAGCAAAACGAGAGCATCAAATTGATGATTTTAAGGAATGGCTACGTGAATAATAATAATCCACAACATTTATATAGTGACAATATATCTGGTTATTATAGGCATTCAAAATTGCTCCGTGGTACAGCAGGCAAACCCTGTACAATGGTTTTTATTTTATTTATTTTTGACGCGGAGGTCCGTCCTTCCGTCCGTCTCCTTTTTCGACTTCTCCAGCCAAACCGCTGGGCCGATCCGGTTGAAATTTTGCTGCAACGTTCCTCTCCTGACTGGTAACAGGAATTGCAAAGCTCGTTCCGGTCACATGACTTGAAGTAAGTCAAAATGGCCAACAGAGTGAATTTCTTCAAAAATCTTCTTCAGACGCACCAGTCAGAATGCTACCAAATTTGGGTTACAGCATTAGGACAAGGTCCTGATGTTAAATTGCGGAGGCCATGCCGATCACATGATGGGAAGTGTGTCAAAATGGCGGTCCCGCAGATTCCTTACGAAATCTTCTTCTCCTGATCCACGAGTCAGAATGCCACCAAATTTGGGTAACATCATTAGGACAGGGTCCTGATGTTAAATGGTGGTGACCATGCTGATCACGTGACCAGAAGTGTGTCAAAATGGCCGACTTGGTCAATTTTGGGGAAAATCACATAAATTCCTTCAAAAATCTTCTTCTCCAGACCCACCAGTCATAATGCCACCAAATTTGGGTTACAACATTAGGCCTGGGCCCAGCCAAGTCCAGTGGTCCTATTTCTATTCCTCTGCTGATGAAGTTGCCGGAAGCATATTTTCGTTGTCCGCCCATACGTATGTACGTGGGTTATCCACCGATGACAATGCAGGTCACATGGTTTGGCAGCCATGTTTTTTTTTTTTTTTGAAGAATCAACCTTTAAAAATCGTCTTCTCCAGAACGGCTTGACAGATCGAGGGGACACTTCACCCACATGTTTCCCCAAGCTTTGGGGATTCCAGTGTGTTCACAAATAATTAATAGGTCACATGGTCTGGCAGCCATATTGGATTGAACAAAAATATTTTTAAAATTCTCTCCCTTGAACCGCTTCATCAATCGACGTGAAATGTTGCAATTATGATCTAGTAGTTATGGGGAATATGTTTTAAATTTCAACCTGATCAGACACATTGTCTGGCAGCCAGAATTATTTAACATTTTGAATCTGGGTTCAGGGATTTCAATCAAACTTTGTTCAAGTATGTATAATGATGTAATAATGTGGGCGGAGGCTTATCTGGCGTCTATCGAAGAGTGCCCTTCTAGTTTATGTAGTACAGTGATGTAAGCAGATTTCTAAGCAGATGGAAGATGACCTAGCGCTAATGAGAGTGAAAAGGCCAGAGAGAGAAGATGTGCAAGGGCAGCAGAGCAGGTTTTTAGGACACGTGAGCTTATGTCGTCTGGTGCAGTCACGGAGTCAGAGTCTCGGGTTGAAAGAACCTTCTCTACCTTTTCACGTGCAAAAGACACAGAGTCCAGGAGCAGTTGGGTACAACAGCGTAGGATGGGTACTGAAAGTGAGGGGTTGGCGACACAAGGTTTGGAAGCAAACACAGAATTGAGGCATTCGGCCTTCTTATGAATGGAGTCGGCTGTGGTGTCATTTGAAGGCAGGGTTGGAGGGTGAGCATACTCCAGAGACAGACTTGACAAGGCAGCACTCGGTTTTAGAGGAGGGAGACAGGCTTGAAAGTTCATTGTTGAGGTTTGACAGATGTTTTCTGGCTCTCCTGAGAGTGGACACACGCTTGTTGCAGACTTTTTGGAATGCACCGAGATAGCCGTCGGTCGGATTTGCCTTCCAGGAAGAGAAGGCAAGTTGTTTCAGAACATCTGCCTCACTACAGGATTCAGTGTACCATATGTGGGAAGAAGGGTAGGATAATTGAAGACTAGAAGGGATGAATCTGTGCATGAGATAGGGAGAGCAGGTTTCTGTCGAAGAAATCCCAGGCTGAGTTAACATCAGAGGCAGTAAATATGGAAGACCAGTCCTGCAGAGATGGCTGTTTGCAGTCCCTGCCAATCCGCTTGAGTGAAATGCTCGACTCGCTGGCGTTGAGGCAGCTCTCTGAGAATACCCAGAGAAATGTTGACTTTCCCAAGCATATGACCAGATGAAAAGATTGGAGCGGAGGAACAGCAGGAGACATTTGCAGAAGAGTTGGTCATCACCAAGTTCAGAACGGAGGATTTGCCATTGAGAGAAATCCGGTTCGGAAAGTTCACAGATTGAATCAGTTCCATGGAGTCACAGAAGTCCTTTGCTGAAGTGCCATGGCTGAAGAGAGAGGTACCAACACCCAGATGAGTTGCATGGTGACAATTGAACCTGTTGTTGTTTGTCCTTGCTTTTTCTTTTTAAATTGCTGACCATTGAGCAAGGAAGCAGCACGTACCATTTTTAGTCTTTGGTATGACTCGGCCGGGTTTTGAACCGCCGACCACCCAAGCTCAGAGCGGATGTTCTAACCATTACGCCACTGAATCTGGTCAATAAAAATACTGTTGGACCCTGCTGATCACAGTGGATATGTTCCTGGAAAATGCCGTGAATAGCGGGGCATTGTTTCAATGGAAAAAGAGGGGACAGGTTCCCGGCGGTGAGTGATTAATGAAGGAAAATCAAAAATCCCGTGAAAAACTGCAAAAATGTGAAAAAAAACCGTGCAGATGCGAAGCACAGGGCCTCATTTTGCTGAACTCAGAAGGGTGACGGCCTGGTGTTGACTTAGTGGTTAGGGTGGCAGCTTGGGATCCTAGGGTCCTGAGTTCAAGCCCTGTTTGCCGCTGAATTAAAAATACACCAGGAGGTTGACTCAGCCTGTCATCCGAGATCGGCAAAATGAGTACCAGTGTACTGGTAAGGGGGACACTGCATCAGCGGCATAGCCGTGTCCCAACCAATGATGCAACCAGCAGCCACAGGCTGCAAGAGAGAGATGAGAGATGAGAAGGGTGACGGACCGAGTGAACCCCACATGGTATTAATTCAACGGCTGACGGAGCTCAAACTCAGGAACCTAGGATCCCAAGCCAGCCATCCTAACTGCTAAGCCAACACCAGGCTTGTACCTTACTGTTTCCAGAGTGTTGGTGCTGTTGAAGCAGTTTCTTGGCAAGGGTTTAACTGGGTGGTTTGCCATTGCCTTCCCAGCCTTGTTTGTCTGTCCTTTTAAAAAAAATTTTGACCGTGCTCTTTCCTTTTAAATGCTGAGCATCAAGCAAGGAAGCAGCATGTACCATCTACCATATAAAACACAATGTTTCTTTGTGTGATGTCTGTCCCTCTCCAAAAGGACGATTTAAGAAGGGTTTTCAAGGCCAATCTTTTAACACGACTGTGTGTTCATTACAGTCTATTTTTTTCAGGATAAAAAAACTTGAAAAACATTTTCCATTCAAAAGTAATTATGTCTTTTTTTGGAAACTGAGAATGGTGACTGACAACCAGGCCTCAATTGAGGTTTACAGAAGCGTTAAAAAATACAACAATAAATACAAGGCACGGGGAGGTAAAATTCGCTGCATGTGATGTGTAATGCGTGCAGAGTAAAACGAGTGTTCATTTACATACGTGTGACATCAAATAAAGAAGACATAAGCACCTCTGACGCGAGGCCGAGGCTTCAGGCTTTGGCACGCTCACGAGGCTGTAACGTTGAATTGAAAGTTCCCAGAAGATAAAGAAAATAGGGTAACATTTGTACATGTAGTGTTTTAAAATAATGCTTTTTCTTGCTACAAAACATCATATCTTCCAATCTCTGAATATTTCGAATAAAATAATTCCAACCCGTCATTTTTGACGTGCTTTTATACAAGTTTATTTTGTAAAGTCATTTGAATGACTCAGCGGTAGTTTGAATGATGCCACCTTGTCTGGTTATGCGATATTACAGAAACGTTCCAAAAAAATAAAATAATGCCATGATGGCACGACCGTAAACCCAGGCCAGTTTTCTTAACCCAGCCGGAAATGTCCCATTTTGGTTACTTTTCTTTTGATGGCGCTCATTAATCTTGTTACCTCGGCATGATATCTTGTGACTGTGATCATTCCTCACTGTCTTACACAGCACTGATTGGATTGTACTCTTTGTGACCTTCAAAAAGATTTTTACATTTCTACTTTTTCAGACATGCTGAGGTGATGAAAAAGATCATCGAGACTGTTGCTGAGGGTGGAGGAGAGTTGGGAGTTCATATGTATCCTTTGCATTGGATGTATACATGTATATATGTATATATATATATATATATATATATATATATATATATATATATATGTATATATATGTATATATATATATATATATATATATATATATATATATATATATATATATATATATATATATATATATATATATATATATGTATATATATGTATATATATGTATATATATATATATATATATATATATGTATATATATATATATATGTATATATATATATATATGTATGTATATATATATATATATATATATTGTGATGTCCACGGGACTTTAACAGTCCCGCCAACGTAAAATGAGCCGAAACGATGGAGGCGGTTTATTTATTTATAACCCAAACATGGCGGTTCCAATCGCTCTACCGCAAACGGGACGAGGAAGGTGGCACGAGTCACTTTTCACTGAGTTGATGATGTTTATTCGTTTTTTTTATTACCAGAAATAACAAGACTCGGCAAGAAGAGGGATCCGGGGCGATTCGACGGGATGGTGTGGGATCGGGCGTGGGGAAAAACACAGACAATTCCAATGAATATAGAGATCTCAAACCTTCTAAGGCGCCAAGCACACACACACACACACACACACACACACACACACACACACACACACACACACACACACACACACACACACACACACACACACACACACACACACACACAACGTAGCTATTTCTGGTGGTCAGGCTGGACCGTGGTGTGGACGCAACTGTCCCTGGATCGGCGTCGGATGAGCCGGCCTTGCTCTCGTCAGGGGGGCAGGAGAAACCGCGGTGCTGTCGACCTCCTGGTCCTGGCCCAAGTCCGCCCACAGCCGCCAGGGAACCAGCTCCGGCGCCAAGCCGCGAGCAGGAGAAGGAGGCAGGTCCGCCCGCCGCCCGACCCCGCACTCCGAGTCAGCAGAACCCCAGAGCCAACCAAAGCGAGGCACGAGGCTCGGCAAGGCTCCCAGACACGATCAAGAACACGATCGATTCAGCACAACAACCAGGACGCTCTCTGCCGCCACAGCTTGCACACCAAAAAAACCCACGATCTTTTGGTTGTAATCTTCTTCTTCTTCCTTTTCGACCCCGAACAGAACCTTTTTATCCTTGGTCCTCGTCACTTCCAATCGAGCCGTTTATTGGCCCACCGCCATCGCCTTCCGCCAATCGTGATCACGGGGCAGAGCCATCCGCTGCACTGTCCTGTGACGTCACGGCCAGTCTCCAGAGAATACCATAAGGGGTTTACGCAGACACACTTACCCTATCCCGTGTCCCTATCTAATTACGTGACAATTATCATTCCCCCCTTGAAGAAATGAACATTTACTAGACAACCTATCACCACTGAATTGCTACTTATTACATCGAGATCCTGGTAAACTCGAACAGCATGGCATACCTAATTAAACATCCTAATTACCCTTTGAATGCATACCCCCCCCTCAAACGTAACACTGCCCCCTCCTCTGGTACCGCAGCTCCTGCAAGGTATATCACAGGCGCTACCATACCAGCCTTAACACTTACTGACTCACACCTAATTAACCTAACGAAATAAAGTAGGAGGGGCAATGGGCGGCGAGTCGCAGCTAACTTACCTATCCTGCTTAATGTACTACCCCCTTATGGCCTTATCCTCGCCTAAACAATCATTCGTTTTTATTTTATTTCTTTATTTTATCACATAAGAGCACTGAGCGAAGTTGCACTCCATCCTCCGGATCATCGCTCTTGCCCAGCACTCTTCCAGTGATCTGGGTGAGGGGAAACAAAAGGTTCCACAAAAACACAACACTTATACTTTATATTCCTACTCTAAGCCTTGACGACACTATTCACAGGATATTTCCACTTGACCGCCTCCCCCAGTGGATGCTAATAGACCCAGCGTTACCTGGGGAGCCAATTTTCAAATTTGCTTGCCCCAAAATTATGCGGACATCATGCCCTTGCTGCACCTGTCAAGTTGTGCGGGATCGGGTGGGACTCGCACATCTTCACAACACTCACACCATGGTCATCATCACATTTCTAGGTCATGGTCCTCATTTTAATCATGCAGGCTGAATCCCGTCGTGGCCGTGGGGTGGGTTACCACAAGATGATGGGGGCATCTCAGGTGCAACCATGCCCACAGGTAAGCTTTAGTCCAACCCAGACGTTTCTCCGCCCCGCTCCCTTTGATTCCCACCCCCCTGGTAGCCATCAGCTCTCATCCTGTACAACACACTGGAAGGGGTCTCACTGGCTCCTCTGGCCTTCCTGGGTCGCCAAGGTCCTACCCGCCTTGGTCGCCCAACCAGACCCTCTCCCAGTTGCCTCCAGACACTGTCACCATTAGCCACCAGGTGGTGAATCTCCTTGAAGGAGGTCGCAATTCACACTCACCGTGAGCTTCAGCAATCCCTGTGGACAAGCACATCATCCCCACCCACAAAACCCACATGACTCCCCCACCCCATCGGCCTTACATGTGACACCTGCATTTCTAACACTTCACCGACCATGACCTTCCCTGTTACCACACCATGCCCAAGAAAAAAACAATGTGTGCACCATACATTTCACTTCTTCACTTAAAACAACTCACACAGCACTTCTCACCCGATCCACGCACCAGCCATTGGACAGCCACTCGTGCCCGCTTTGTTTCCAATTACCCACTGTCCCGATTGTCACTCTAAAACCCAGCAGAACTTACAAACCCATGCCAATTTTTCCACAATTCACTTTTTTCACTAAAGGAGGGCACTTCGCCACAATCTCACCAGCCGAGCATGGCCCTATATGCTCAGCCCAATCTAGTCTCCCCGACCCCTGACAGTGATTTCCGGACCCGACCTATGAAAGGGCATCTCGGATAGACCTGGCGGTTCAGCAGGAGGATTCACCCTCTCCGAGTCTAACAGTCTATTGGAGGGTCCCTCTATCGCCGGGTACCGGCAATATCGTTGCATGTGTCCTCTTCGCCCGCACTGGAAACAACTCCCCATAAAAGGCCCCCGTGGGTATCGGTGTAATGTCTCTTCCGGTTCCGGACATCCTCGGCCATAATCGAATTGCTCTATTGGCTGGGCTGGACCACGCCGCTTTGGCGCACCAACTACCGAATTACCCCTTATCAAACTTGACAGTTTCTGGCAAATTTCCTGAAACATTTGGGTAATGCCAATTTCTCCCAGCCCCCCTCCCTGATCCTGGATCTCCGCCTGTCGGACCGTCACCGATGGCCTCTCAGGCACCCGACCCGGCCGCCTCCACGAGGCCAGCCTGGCTGCGCACTCAGCCGCTCGGTGAACGGTGGGTGGATCCTGTAGCTCCACTAGCGCTCGGACCTCAGGGTCCGGAAGAGCAGCTAAAAATTTCTCTAGTGCCAGTCTGTCCCACGCCTCCACTGTAAGGTCCCGATACGCGATCCTGACTGATTGGTAAATGTCCTGTGCCAGCTCCTGCACTGTCTCACCCGGCTTTAATCTGCGGTGCTGGAGCTGAGCCCGCACCAGATCACAGTTTGCCACGAACCCAAACCGACGGCTCAACGCCTCGCAAATGTGGGAGCTGGTCAACATCCCCTCCGCGATCACGTTTAACACGTCTGCGGCTGGTCCCCGCAACGTTGCCACCAAATCCCCTGTACGTTCCTGCTCATTCCACCCGTTTAGTCGGGAAATGCACTCAAATTGCGTCAGAAAAGCTTCAACGCTCCCTGACCCGTCGAAATTTACCAGGGGGATCACTTTTACGGTGGCCCGCTTCTCAGTTTCTCCCTTGTCCGAATCCAGCCCAGGGATCAAACACCCTTGTGGCTGCGTATCCAATTTTAATAATTAATTTTAATAATTAAAAAATAATTTAATAATTTTAATAATCCAATTTTAATCCTGTTTAATTAGTTTAATACCTAATTAAACATCCTAATTACCCTTTGAATGCATACCCCCCCCTCAAACGTAACACTATATATATATATATATATATATATATATATATATATATATATATATAATATATCTTAATCGCCATGTTGGTGGTGGAGATTGATTTGAAGAGTTACCTTGTGAAAAGCTATCAAAGAAGGTAGCATAAACAACTTTTATGGAATATATATCATGTATGTTTGGGACTTTGGTGTGGCTACTTTTAGAGCCTTGTTGGATGTAGGCCATAAGTTTTTGGGCCTTTCGGCTCTAAGTTTGCAAGGAAGTGATGTTGGAGGACAAACCACAATATGTCGAGCAACAAGGATAAAACAGCACACAACTGGTGTTTTTAATCACCGTGCTGATAAACTGCCACCTGCGGCGAGTAAGTGACACAAAGCGAACCTTAGATAATAGGCAGTTCTATTCTGTGCCTTTATCCAAATGCATTGATGTCTTCCTGGAGTTTGGGCCTTGCAAACCTGCCAAATCTGATTCAAGAAGGTACATACAGGTGGTGGACAAAAAATTGGAAACACCAATGAAAAGTCATTTAATAGTGTGTTGGGCTACCATGTGCGGCCTGTATGCATCGTGGCATAGAGTCCACCAGCATCTGGAATTCTATAAGAGGGACGTGGCACCATTCTTCCATGAGAAAGTCGATCAACTCACACCTGTTTGATGGAGGTGGAAAACGCTGTCTCCAGCGTCGTTCCAGAATATCCCATGAATGCTCGATTGGGTTCAGATCTGGTGACTGAGAAGGCCATGACATATTGATAACATCAGTGTCATGTTCATCAACCCATTGAGTGACCACACATGCTGTGAATGGGGGAATTTGGCGTGGGGTGGGGGAGGGTGCGGGGGGGGGGGAAGTCTCCTCTTGCAGCCATGCCAGCCAAAATTAAAGGCAACCAGGCCTGTGCAGTATTTTTATACATGACAGTAAGCATGCTGGGATATTATTTGCTCAATTAACACATGGGCCATACCTGTGTGGAAGCCATTGCTTAGTGTCCCTCATTTACCAAGACGTTTCCATTTTTTTTTGACCACTACCTGTATCTGAGTATTTTGTTGACTCGGTTCTTTTCGCAGAGTCTGACATGACAGTTGTATGTTCTTGAGCATGAGGGTGACAAAAAAATTTATGTTCTTAAATGTGTCAAAGATCAAGACCTGTCATTGGCCTGTTTCAGAACACTGACATCAAGCTTCATATCCTATCGAGGGAAAATGTGCTCAAACCACTTAGCTGAGACTGTGTGCAACTCCTGTGCTATCACTGAAGGATTGGCCTTTTTTATGCGCCCGATATATACTGAAACGCAAAATAAACTTACCAACTTGTTTGAAATGTAATAAAATTGTAACAGTTCAAAATAAAACAAACCAACAATTGCTAATGGAAACATTGGCATTTTATTGATGACATGTCAAGTTTTTGACCAAGATACACCATCTCATCAGTTTGTTCTGCAGTACGGAACAGCACAGGGTGCAATGTCAGTCCCCTTTCAATAGCGTGTGTGGCCACCATTGTTTTGGATACAGGCAGTGCATCGTCTGAGCATACTGCCTACCAGTCTTTGGATGGATTGCTGCTGGATTCTGTCCCACTCAGTCCTCAATGTCTGAAGCAGCTCTGCCCATGTCCTGGCCCTGCCAACTACGCGTCTCCCAACTCATGCAGAGTTGTGGAGGGTGTCTCTGTCCACCAGGGCCGATATCATCTGGTGTGAACAGCCAAGGCGACGTGCCACCTCACGGTAGCTCAGTCCGCCTTGCAGTAAGTATGCCCAAGGCACACTGCCGTTGATCCCTTGACAATCGTGGCATGTTGATTGAAATTCCATTTTGCACTGGCCTTTGTAAAGCCAATATCAAGACATCACGTGCAGCTCATTAAAATCATCCTGTACCCCTTGGCTAATCACTGACAGTCAAAACGGCTGTTCAACAGCTGTGCTATGAAGTGACAACTGAAGGTTCAAGTGACCATCCGTGACCTTTTTGTCTGACGGTGAGGACACTATTGTCCACAAATAAGTTCACACATTTACTACACGCAGTGTTATTGTTGATATTTAAAGGTTTAAAAGGTGGTAAGTTTCTTTTGCGTTTCAGTATATATATATGTATATATATATATATATATATATATATATATATATATATATATATATATATATATATATCGGGCGGATTATGTGATACCGGTTGTCCGTCCGTCTGTCCGTTCCTGTCCGCACTCTCACTCCCAAAGTTTTCAACTTTCACGTTTCATATTTGGTACATAGGTACAGACTGTGGAGACGGTGTGTCGCGACATACGTTCGTCATCTAAAGTGGTTGCTGTTTTCCATGTAGTAGCACAATTCTGTATATACCTTCTTGTTCGGGCGTATATTGTGCACACTTGAGCTCTTGTTATATATTGCATTTGTCTGCAAGGTACGTGTTTATTAAGACAGCATCATAGACTGAATGGTCTTTTATTTTTCTCTCCACGATCTGGTTATAATTACACATGTATTTGTTAATTACCCTCGCCAGAGGAGAGGGTATTGCATTTGGGTCCATTTGTGACTTGGCCAAAAAAAAAATGTTTTTGTCAAGTATGTTGACCGCCTCTGTTTGTATGTTTCTTTGTCTGTCTGCTCACCTCCAGCCCAAACCCCTCAACCGATCGTTCTGAAATTTTCAGAGATTCATGTCACCGACCCTGCGGCGGTCCGGCATTGAAGTATCGTAAAATTTGTTCAACCAAAAAGGTCAACATGGCCAATTTGAGCCGGATTTTCTAAAATCCTCAAATTTCATCTGATTGATTTGAAATTTGAAGACCATTTGCATTTCAGGTCGCTGAATTCAACCACCTATTAATTTTTAGATCAACATCGCTAAAAGGCCAATTTGGTCCAAATTTTCTAAAATCCTCAATTTTCATCCGATTGACTTGAAATTTGAAGACCATTTGTATATGAAGTCGCCAAACTCAACCACTGATTAATTTTGAGGTCAACACAGATCAAAAGGTCAACATCGGCCAAATTTCTAAAATCCTTAATTTTAAGCCAATTAACTTGAAATTTGAAGAGCATTTGCATATCAGGTCAAATAATTCAACCACCTAATTTTCAGGTCAACATAGACCAAAAGGTCAACATAGACCCAATTTTTTTAATCCTTCATTTTAATCCAATTAACTTGAAATTTGAAAAGCATTTGCATATCAGGTCAAATAATTCAACCACCTACTAATTTTGAGGTAAACATAGGCCAATTTGGGACAGATTTTCATCTGATTGAGTTGAAATTTGAAAACGATTTGCATATCACATCAGTGAATTCAACCACCTATTAATTTTGAGGTAAACATAGGCCAAAAGGCCAATTTGGGCCAAATTTTCTTCAATCCTCAATTTTCATCCGATTCACTTTGAAGAGCATTTTCATGCGAGGTCGCTGAATTCAATTACCAATTAATTTTAAGGTCAAAAGGTCAACACAGGACTAGTTTCTAAAATTGATAGGGCCAAAAACTAAATATATCACTATATATCAAAAAGTTGTGGATGAGTAATGACAAAACAAGGTGGATAAGTTGAATAGGTGACAAGAACAAGCGGATTGGATTTTGGTTCGGATCCAGCCCATCAGTGGGATGCAAAATGTGAATTGTTCCACCTGGCAGAGGTATGCGCTCTACCGAGTGCAACTTTGTGCTGTTTTGCCAAGTTGTCACTCTATGAGTGATTTTTCATTTGTTTGTCTGTCTATCTGTTCGTTTGTCTACACAGAATTTTTGATGACTCGTGTAAAATGTTCTAATGATAATTATGACATCATAGGTCACGTGGTGTGGCAGCCATATTGGAAAAAATGGAAAAACTTTGGACCTCAGTATCTCTGAAACCGCATCAAGGAAAAAATTGAAACTAGGCACATAGCAAGTTCTCCTCATGGGTTTTTTTTTAAAGACATCATGGGTGCCCTCATTATGACATCATAATTGCATATGCACAACGCTACATCTGATCAGCATGAACATTTTTGAGGGTCATCTCAGGATAAAATGCTCCGTAGAAAAAAAAATTGATGATGTCGTCGGTCATGTGATTCAACAACTATATTGTTTTTTTGGGGTTTTTTTTAACCTTCAAAATTTTTCTTCTCTAAAGTGGCTGAACAGATCTAAGCGAAACTTTACACGTATGACTTCCTATCCATGAGGAACAAAAGTTTCACACATATGATGTCATTGGTCACATGGTTTGGCAGCCATATTGCATTTACCCTAAAACCCATATAAATCTTCTCCAGAACAGCTTGACAAATCGAGGGAAAACCTCACAAGTGATTCCCAAGCCATGGGTGTCCAAGTTTGTTCAGGAATAATTGATAGGTCACATGGTTTGGCAGCCATATTAGATTAAAGGAATATATTAAATCATGTTTTCTCTGGAACTGCTTTACCAATTGATTTAAAACTTCGAATTTATGATGTACTAGTGATGGGGAATACATGTTTTAAATTTCAACTTGATCGGACACATGGTCTGGCAGCCAGAATTATTTAATTTTTTGATGTGGGTTCTTTTTGTTATTCATTAATTCATTTTTTTAATGTGACTCACTTGGTTGTATCTGGATGGGTTTGAGGGTAGAGGAGTAGCATCTAAAATGCAAATCCTATCCGGGTTCCTCCTGATGACTTCAACTTTGCTTTTTTCTTGTTTGGGTTCCTTCTGATTACTCCAATGCAGGACTGTACCTATTTGGTCTTCCATTTGATTTGAATTGAACTTATTTTAATCCCATTCTAAATTCAGATGAATAATACTGAAAAAAAAAAAACGTCATGGGCCAGGGTCAGGTATCCGATCAAAGCTTGGTACCCGATCATCACTGCCAGTAGTTATAAAGTGGCAGTTCTAATTATGTCTCTTATTAATTATGTAACACACCAGTACACAAACGCCACACAAAAGCAGTCCTGGCGAGGGTTTGTAATCTCTGATTGCTCTTTTTCTTGTTTGGTCCTGCATCCTTCATGTCGAGCTTGCCTTTATTTGGAGTGATTTACCCTCTGAGTTTTTGTTAGTGAATTTAGTCCAATCAACTCTGTAATGCCATTACTTTGAGCTTTCTTTTGAAATGCTGTCATCGTTGTGGATGTAGCTGTGTTAATATGATCAGGTAATGGAATGATACATGCTGCCCTCATGCTAAAACCTGGTCCAGTATTACTTTTACAAGCTTGAAACTAGAATGACACTCGGTAGAGGGCATACCTCCACCAGGCTGAACAGTTTCTGTTTCGTATCCCACTGATGGGCTGGATATGGATCTGGACCTGAACTATCAAATTGGCTTGTTTTTGTCACCTAACCAACTCATCCACCTAGTTTTGTCATAACCCATCCACAACTTTTTGAAATATCATGCACTTTGGCTACACATCATTTTGGCCCCATCAATGGTGAAGAATCGCTTTTTTAAAAAATTTAAAAATTCTCCGATCCGCATCTGGATTCGGATCTTCACCAAAATCTAATCGATTCATCCTTGTTACACACCGAACCTGTCCACCAAGTTTCGCCTGAATCAGTTTCCAACTTTTTGAGATATCCTGCACACAAACAGCCACACAGACAGACAAACGGGGATGAAAACAACCTCTGTTCACCTTCAGTGGCGGAGGTAATTAGTCTTGTACAGAAAAGTGTTTGTATAAAATAAAGCCTGGATTTATGCAGACCTTGACATTTTTGTGCAGGTATCTACTCATATTTCTGAAGTTTGTTCAAGCTGTTATTCCCACCATCGAATACGACTACACGCGTCACTTCACCATGTGAGGCTGCACATCATGCTCAGGAACCTGTGGAGCACTTCACCTGGGCACATCGTCTTTGCACCTTCATTACACAACTTGCCTAACTCGTCAGCATATGGAACAATTGTAAATGTATTGAGGGACAGGGTCCATGAGTGGGATATTGAGAGGGAAGAAAGTGAAGGAAATGTAAGGTGTAGGAGGTCATGTAGAAATGTGATAACATGTATGGAAGAGAGATGTTTCGAAGAGGATAAGTTGGTTTGGAGTGATTTTAATGCAGAGGTCAATTACTAGTGACTCATAAGTGACTTTGAGGTAATGCAATGACTAAGCCAAACTATGAAGACAATCTTTGTTGTTCAATGCAACATTGCTTTCACCATGATGTGCTTGGTGTTCTTGCCTTTTTTACTGTCATTCTACAGCCAAATCCATCCTGCCATTCCTGCAATCCATTAACCAAGCATTGTCTTTTTCTCAAACATTTGTTTGTTTGTTTTTGTTTTTTTCTCATTGGCTTCAAAAACCTGAATAAATATTTTGACAAATTGAAACATTGTTATGTTATTTTTTTTTAATATCTCTGCTGCTGTTGTGAGAAAGCTAAACCAGACTCGGTGGTGTAATGGTGAGAGCGACCGCTCATATACTCGTCTGGGAAGGTCGGTGGTTTGGACGTCGTCTGAGTCGTAGCAAAGACTTTAAAATGGGATGTGCTGCTTCTTTGCCTGATGTTCAGCATTAAAAAGGATAGAAGATGGGCAATCCCTGCACATTGGCATCCATGGGGAAGAGGAAATGCCCCACTGACCGTGGTTTGAAATATGGCACAATTATTGTGACGTTGCTGGTACCCAGAGTGCCTCAGTAAGTGACGGGACTTCCCCCAAGCTTAGTGGCCATTTGTCTCATCCAGCAGTCATGTGTATGTGTTT
>NC_140970.1:1968104-2018104 GCF_056783735.1 Eptatretus burgeri | reverse complement strand
GTGATGGATGGAAAAAAAAATTGTTTCTGTAATTTAGAAAACAGGTTAATATCGGGGTGTCATCAAATATATTTTGCTTTGAAACTCACAAAGAGAAACCATATAACGTTTGTAAAGCATACCAGATTCATGTAAATTAACCAATTTGGAATTGCATGTCATACCTCTATGCCTTTTAGCAACTGCTGACTGGACATCCCGATCGGGACAGGAACTGTACTGCTATTGACTGTGGGGCACTTGGCAAGTGGCTTAAGCTCTCAAGCAAGCACTCCAATTAAATGGTTGATCAGGAACCCCCGGCTTGGCAAGTGATAGCAATCACCGAACCATCATATTAAACACACCTCCCGGAGACACCCAAAATATCAAATATGTCCGAATTGGACAAATGAACGCTTCTTTTTTCACAGTCAGGACTGTGACTAAGTTCAATTATGGAGCTTAAATTTGGTAATTCGCTTCCATTTAAGAGATTTTCGAGGTTATGGCATGTGCAGAAATGAAATAAAGCCACAAATGCTAGTGTCTCTTGGCGTTTATAAGTATTGCAACGTATCCAGCGATTTGTACGTATGATGAACAGGCATTTGATAATATGAGTGAGGAAAGTGAAAAAAAAACTATATCGTTAACAAATCATTGTGGCCTGTTCCAAGTTGAGGCATGGTTGAGCAGGCTGAACAAAATGGTGAATTAAGTCCCCAGCGAGGTAACTGAGGACGTCTTAAGATGTCAGTGAGGTGGCCAAGGATGTGCCTGATAAAGGATATAATTAAATAAGGCAGCTAATTATCTTTAAAAGGGTGTTTTAATTAACCCAAACATCCAATTTTCACTCATGCACTTCCTTGGAGTTCCCTTCGTATGAATGCAAAGTTTCAGGCTCTGAGGTTTCATGGTTTTGGAGTTATGGAGGACACATGGACAGACACACACACACACACACACACACACACACACACACACACACACACGACATTTATTGGTCACAGATGAGGGTTCCAAGGCTTCCCGACTAAAATGCCCAAGGCCGTGAAGACCAATGAAAATTTGGTCCAATGGATCAATGGGACAACAGGCCCCTGGGTCTCCATAAAACGACCTCTGCGATGCTCAGGAAAACTTTCTCTTACTTTTTGCAGACCACTCAATATTGCGCCCTGCTGTTCTGCGTCACAAACCGCATCGTTCACGCCTGGTCTGGAATTGATTGATATCCAGTGCAGATTCTGCCCTGAACAATTTTTATTAGTTACCCCCATTAACCCTCCCGATCCTAATTCCCTCTTTAATACTTGCAGGTAACTGTGTTTCCCCTCCGTTCATTATGTGTCCAACTGTTGCCCCTAAAGTCAGTTCACTGTCTTTTTGGTTCGTGGGCGCCAGCAGTGACCACTATTGGTTCGTGAGCGCCAGCAGTGACCACTATTGGTTCGTGAGCGCCAGCAGTGACCACTATTGGTTGGTGGGCGCCAGCAGTGACCACTATTGGTTCGCGGGCACCAACAGTGACCACTATTGGTTCGCGGCCACCAACAGTGACCACTATTGGTTCGCGGACACCACAGTGACCACTATTGGTTCGCGGGCACCAACAGTGACCACTATTGGTTCGCAGGCACCAACAGTGACCACTATTGGTCCGCGGACACCACAGTGACCACTATTGGTTCGCGGGCACCAGCAGTGACCACTATTTTCGTTGTCTCTGTCTGTCTGTCTGTCTGTCTGTCTGTCTGTCTGTGACTCTCCAGAGCATAGCTCCATGACGTTTGATGCGATCTTGATGAAACTTGGTCACAAGCTAGATATCATGGTCTAGTTGTGTCTTTTTGTATGAGGGGCGACCCACGCCCCTTGTGGGCGGAGCCACGCCCACTTGAACGTTTTTTTTTCCCTCTCGATTTTTTTTCTCGCCATTTCATTTCCTAGAAGCTGTGTGTAATGTCCATAAGTACAATATAAAAAAAAATCCGATTTGATTTGGTCAATTTGGACGGAAGAGATAGGTTTTTAGGGTAGGGCTTCCTCAAAAGCTTTCACTAACTCAATTGTACCTATCGTGGCATTGTTCAATAATGCCCGCGCACCATCGTCGCCTCCCGGCTAGTTACCTTCCTTCGTCATTTCGCTCTTCCACGAGCCTCCATCGCGTCTCAAAAAATAAAAAAAAAATAAAAAAAAAAAAAATTACGCACACATCCAGGCTCACAATTTTAATCTGAGTTTACAATCCCTGACGGAGTAAGTCGCACCGGTGGTGTAGTAATTTGCAGGCACAATGGTCTTGCTGTGCAGTGTGCGAATTAGTTTTTTTTTTCTTTTTCTATCGATATGCTTTCATATTTTTGAGTAACAAATGGTATTTTAGTCATGGTTATTTTGAATAATACATTCATGAAAGTGCTAAGTACTGGCTCGTCGGTTTGTCTGATCGTGCGTCTCAATGTTTTTTTTTGTTCTGTGTTGAGATTGATCAGCTCGGTCGATACTTTTTCCGCCTCACCTTCAAGAGGGGAAAATCGACGAGAATAGAAATAGGTAAATAAAAGGCGTTATCGATGTAAGTAAAGGACAACGATTTAAAAAAAAAGAAATTTTTTTAATAAAAAGAAAATAACAAGCGTCTTCGACGTCGTCGGTGCAGACGCAGTGAAGGAAAACGGTCGGGGCCTATCCATGGCAGAATTAATAGAAGACGCTGGTGCTGCAAGAGAAGTTGATAGGGAAACGGAAAATGCTGAAAGCCAAAGTCTTTCACAGCTTTTCGATCTGGGATGGAGGATGCAACGGGATCTGGAGGAGGCCGAGTACAGCGACGAAGAGCAAACAAAAAAGGCGATCGAGATGCTGGAGAAAGCGAGTGCGATGGTGAACGAGCTGCAGATATTCAGGTAATGCTCGTGTTTAGCCATGTCGTGCTCGTCTCGAGCCTCCTTTGTTTCGTTCTTCCGGGAGGCGCTGCATCGCGGAGCACGTTGTTTCGGTTACAATGTGGATTTATTGACGTGGTCGACGAGACGTTCGGATACCGGAGTCTTTAATCCACCACGACGGTGAATTCCCAAGATCCAGAATTCCCGGCCGGAAATGACGACAAGGAGAGCTAAAACATGTTAACCGATTAAAGCGAAATATTAAAAAAAACAAAAAACATACCAGTTGATCGTCCCCGCCCGCTCCCCTTTTTTTTAATTTTAACTTCATTTTAAATTATTTGTTATTTTGTAAAACATCCCAAAATAATTGTACTCGTGTCCGAAGGATCTCTGCTGTGAAGCGTCTGCCGCCGCTTAAAAAGTAGTCCCGTTGGGGACTGGCAGTTACTTCCCCAACATGTGGGTTGCCATGCTGTCCTGATGCAAACTAAACCAAAAAAAAAACTCCAATACAACAACAAGAAGAAAAACAAAACAACAGCAAACTAGAAACAAACAAAACATGGTGAGTTCGAGAGGTTCTTCTTCTTCATTTCTGACGGACGGATTTATAACTTCCGAGCCTCTGCGTCGAGAGCTGCACTGCTTTATGTTCATTGCCTGTGATGTTAGCTAATGACGTCATTTCTGACGTCATGTTAGCTGTCACATGGCAGTTCAATGTTCTGTTGGTGTAATGAGTGGAAGCAGGAAATGAGAACCGAAGTGGACGTGGGAGGAACGTGACACATGCGGTTGTTTTTCAACTTCCCCCCCCCCTTTTTTTTTTTTTTCTTCTTTCTTTCAATTTTAGAGGACCCATGGTAGTATGTAATCATTTTGGTAACTGTACGATGTGTCATGTGACTAATTTGATGGCACACAAAAGTGGCAAATCGGAGATGATGTCACTCGATTGTTGGCAACAAGCTTAAACCAATATGGTGTTGTCCAGTCTTGGTGTCCTCTGCTTGTTAAGCCAAACCTGAAACTGATACAATGTTATTCACTCTTTTACTCGAGTTTAATGGAAGGAGCTGGAATTAAGTAGAGCCTGGTGTTGACTTCGTGGTTCAGGTGGTGGCTTGGGATCCTAGGTTCCTGAGTTCGAGTCCTGTTACCACTGAATTAACACCATCTTTCCGAGATCAACAAAATGAGTACCGGTGTACTGGTCCTGGTGTATGCCCCGGTTAGAATAGATGTACCATATCCCTGTGTGTTGTAAGTGACAACCAGGGTTGGCGTCAGGAAGGACATCCGGCCATAAAACATTGCTTGAAGAAGGGAACCATGATTGCATGGAGCCCGCAAAAAGCTAACCACTGCTCAGCAGGGAAAAATGGCTGTAAATCGGCTGAGCTGTAACAAAGTATTCCCAACCTTCGAAGCTTTGCAGCTTTGAAAGTTTCCCGTGGTGACAAAGGACCAAACGACCCGTTTCCTCTCTGCTCCGGATAATAAAGCTTCTGGGTAATTCCAGCGCAACGGACGTAACATTGAGACAAAAATTGCATCACTAATGTTGAAATTTTGAAAAGGTTGGCCATATTACAGAGAGTTTCTTTATTACATATTGTAATTAGTCTCTATGGCTTTCTGATATTGGTACAAACCCCACTGTGTAGTCTACTACTAAAGCAAAAATCAACATTTAAGAGGCGTAACGGACGTAACATCGAAATGGACACAACTAAAATTGGCCATAGCACAATTCTTAAATCCTACGAAATAACGAATTTGTAGTATACCTTTCATTCACGGTAAGCAAACTAAGCATTAGTAGCATACTTTCTATATTCCAACGATACGATCTGTCTGTTGTTTGTTAAAATATTTTGAAAAGTTCACTGTAACGGACGTAACTTGGCAATGTAACGGACGTAACCCATGCGATCACATATTGGATAGTCAATGCTCGGGCGCATTTTATGATATCGATACAATCTCTTACATACATCAGCGAACATTTGGTTGTCTAACAGCTTGTATAAGCCTCATTGCTTGCATATGCCTCGTTGATGTTGATCTATAGGCACAGAGAGAAATGGACAAAATATGTTGATGAGTAGTTACAGCCTGATCCTATATCAGTAATATTCATCAGAGAATACAACTTCGGATTAAAACATTCATCAAATAGCCATATTTTTGACAGAATGACTTACCGTTGGAAGACGTTGAGGCAGTTCTTTCAAGATGGCCGCCAAATCACGTGACATCATCCACGGAGTAAATATCGCATAAATTATGAAAATTCAGACCTAACTAAACACCGTCCAACAGAAATCCTTTTGAAAAATACATTTTCAAATTTTATGCTTCATGTCCATTATTACGTGGAATTACCCTTCTGTATTCAACCAATGGTTATCCGCCGTCGTTCCTCAAAATGTATGAAATCTCCACAGTGGCATACGCTTAGCCACCGTCACACTGGAAAAAATAGACTGCTTTATTTTTTGTGCTTTGGGATGGCTAAGATCTGCCACTTTCCGTTTCCATGCGCGATATGGCGAGCAATACTGATCTTTGTACACGTCTGCGTACGTAAGTTCCATCACAACCGCTGCAGTATAATCCGGTGCACGCTTCGGATGAAAATGAGGCAAAATATGACTTTTTAAAACGAGCAAATTGCGCGGCAAACGTACATTTTGTAATGTGGACAAATTGCACAAACCCGACGAATCATTTTCATGATTTAAGCTTCGTTTTTAAAGATGGTTTTCATCTGTTTGCAAATTCGGACGGGAACTAAAGCCATGAAGACGTAGTGTGCAGGAGGAGTTATTGGTGACGCTCGCTCGGCGATGTTTTCTCCGATTTGGATCAGGGAGCGCTGTCCATCCCACAAATGTAAATTTGTGCATTAAATGTTTACTGTAGATCAATTATACAAAGATCGCATAGCCAATCGTTTGAATATGTACCAAGTTTGTAGTTTTTATATAATATATTTTTTAATTTTGCCATACATTTATTCCATATTTGTTTACAACTGTGGATTGTATTTTTAATTGACTTGGTGAGTGTATATGACCAACATCACATTTGTTTGTGGGTAGAAAACTGACATGTCTGGTGCATGACTCGTGTAATTTGTTTGGTGGGGAGGTAAAAAAACTGGCATGCTGGAAACATCATTTGTCAGGGACTAAAAATCAGCGGCCATTTTGAAGAAATGACAAATAAATAAAAAGGGCCTCCTTCCTTTTAAAAAAATTAATAAATCCAGACGATCAACTGGTACTTTTTTTTTTTTTTTCTTTTTAACTGCTTGCTGATGTTATATCCAAGGTGGTGACATGTTACAAGAGGAAACCATGACAGTTGATACTCCCAATCTGCTGAAGACTTTCTATGAATGGACAGGCTATGCTTGTTTGCGTTTGGATCATGTGATTGGCTATTTTAATTAAAGGTCAGAGGTAAGGGTATGATTGAAGGGAAATTGTGATGATGACGTGAAACGATAGTCAGAAAAGGGTTAATTACATGAGGCTCCATACACAAGGAAATTAGAAGCAGGAGGACAACTGGCCCATTTTGCCTGTGTCACATCAACACCAGACCAATTTATATAAATAAATAGAAAAATGCAAAAAAAAGTGCTTTATTTATTTATTTTCCCGGGGTGGAGTGGGCAAAGGCGGTTCTTGGGTGAGAAACGCACATCAACCACACACCACCCCTTGATGAGACCCCTACAGACAACACTCCATGCAGAGTAAAGTGTTGTGTCTGTCGGGGTCACTCGCACAACATTCCAACAGAGACACTCTAAAGGACATTTTGTTGGTGCGGGTGAGCTGTGGAAGACAAAATTAGGTGGTGTAAAAATTGTGGGTTTTTTTTTCAGAATGGAGTAAAGATGACTGGTTGGGTTGTGTGTGTATGTGTGTTCTCCATCCGTAGCTCAAATGAAGATCTCAATGAAGTGGCCACTGTGGATCTAAAGTTCATCTTTCTGCCTGCTTTGCTTGCTGCTCTTGTACAGCATCTCTCCTATTTACCAGACAGCCGACTAAATCTGGTAACGGCACCAGTACCGATCATTGTCCAACTGTTTTGTATCTGTCCTTCAAACTGTGTACCATGTCATTTGATTTGGCAGGCAGTTAGATGCAGGGCTATAGACTGAGATTACAAAAGCCATTCTTATTTTCCAGACCGCAGGGTGTAGAAATGGGGCACTGCAGTAATTCATGGCATTTTATATTTCTATCATGCCATGGTATCTGGCATCCTTGGGATACTGGTTAGTACAAGGCGATCCAAGAAGCACCATTTGTCGTGGATCTCTTAACCTGTGGCATCTGAGGGAGAGGTTAAACATCTTTTGATATGCCTCTTTGAGGAGCTCTGATTTTGTTTTTGTTTTTGCAGTAATAGTATTGTTATGGCCCGGGGTTTGAGGTTCGCCATGAGGGGAATGCCCAGTCCAGAGGCCACCAGCTTCCGGCAGGTTGCTAACCGGCCATTGGGAGCTAAGCGGTTGCTGACGATTAGGAGATAATTCCGCAGTCCGGCAGGTTGCTAAGCAACCGCAAACGTCAATTAACCTTGTCAACTCCAACAGGGTTATCTGTCAGACTTGGTTGACCTGAGGAGGTGACTAAATAAACCGAGAGGAGATCTGTGGAAGGGAGAGAGATGGGGTGGGGAACACGGGATGTACAAGATGGATATTACAGGGACTTTCAGGAAGGAAAGCAGGGAATTTGAAGGTGGGATTGGGGTAGAAAAGATCGTAGTTTTGGATGGGGAAAGATAGGAGATGGTGGTGAACACCTGTTTTGAAGACCTGGAGGGGAGAGTGGGATTGAAGAGTGTGAAGGAGTTGTTTTTTTTTTTTGTATGCATTGTCGAGGCTCGTATGAGAGCTAACGCACAAAGGAGTTTGTTCCAAAGGTGGGTAAAGAGAGGAATTGAAAGAGTGAAGGTGAGCAGTGATTCTTGATTTTGGTAGTTTTACCAGAAGGGGGATGCTGGTGGACCTTGTGTCCTGCTGAAATATGGGGGGAGGGGAACATATCTCAGACAGAGCAGTGGGGGGCAAAGCCAGAGAAGAGATGGTAGAAGACAGAAAGACCACCGTCCTGCCTGCAGTGAGAGAGTGAGACTCTGCCTCATTGCGGGAGATGCCAATGATTCTAAATGCCTTGGTTTCCACAGCATGAAGCTGAGAAAGGTGAGAGGTGGGAGCACCAGCCCAGAGGGGAGAGCAATACTCCATCAGGCTGTGGACGAAAGTTTATGTGGTCAGGAGGTCAAGGACAAAGCCAAGCAAGGATTTTGCACGACAGAGGATTCCCAGTCAGCGACTGGCTTTGGAGACCAGCTTGGAAATGTAGTTTTTCCAGGAATGATCATGGCAGATAGTGAGACCCAGATGCTTTAATGAAAGGACTTCTTCCAGAGGATTGTTGAGAAAGTAGATGGGGGAGGGGGGGTTCCAGACGGTCCTTTCGTAGAGATGGAGTGTGTGTGAGATGTGTCAGGGTTGAAAGACATGTTTCACGTGTTGGAACAGCTTTGAATTTTTATCCAGATCTGTGGAGTAAAGAAGCTGTTGCTTGCTGATCTGAGGGATGACAGATGGTACAGCAGAGGGTAGAGTCATCAGCAAAGAGATAGAGGATTTTCCAGAGAGTGGAGAGATCATTGATGAAAATCAGAAAAAGAACAGGGCCCAGAACACTGCCTTTAGGACCTCTAGCCTGGACAGGAAGAAGGGATGAAAGAATTCCATTAAAGGCTACACATTGGCTGTGATGGGAGGAAGTCTGCGAGCCATAAGTGGAGATGTCCTTGGATACCATAGGAAGAGAGTTTGGTGAGCAGGGCAGGGTGCCAGACCATGTCAAAAGCACGTGATATGGCTCTGATTTCATGTCTGGCATTGGGGACCTCCATCCATTATTTGAAGAGCAAAAGCAGCATATCCAGGGCAGAGTGACCTGGTTTGAATCCAAATTGATGATCGGAAATCAAGCCATTGGAGAAGAGGAAGGATTTAATGTCTGAAGCGATGATGGATTCCATTATCTTGCTGATGATTGGGAGACGGCTGATTGGTCTGTAGTTGCAAGGATCTGTTTGCACCTTTTTTGCAGGGCAGTAATGTTTGCTGATTTCCAAGCAGATGTCAGATGACCTTGAGCAAATGAGAGGGTGAGCAAGAGCAGCAGAGCAGGTTTTTAGGACACGTGGGCTGATGCCTTCTGGAACAGTTGCGGAATCTGAGTTGAGGTTTGACAGCAAGCTGTCCACCTTGTCAGAAGAAAAGGACACAGAGTCCAGGGACAGCTGGGTGCGACTGGGTAAGATGGGGACAGAAAGCGATGGGTTTGGGACACAAGATTTAGAAGGAAACACTGGGTTTAGGCATTCAGCCTTTTCACGTGTAGTGTCAGCTGTGCGGCCATATGAGGTAAGTGAGGGGATGAAGGGGGAACATGCACCAGAAACAGACTTGATTGGATGCTTCCACGATCTGGAGGAAGGAGAGAGGTTTGAGAGTTCAGACTTGAGATTATGAATATGTTGTTATCTGGCTCTCCTGAGGTGTGGATACACACTTGTTACGAGCTTTCTGGAAGGAACTGAGATTGTCTTCAGGTGGATTAGCCTTCCATGAGCTGAACGCAAGTTGTTTCAAGATGATTGCCTCGCTACAAGCTTCAGTGAACCATGGGCGGGAGGAAGGGTAGGACAACTGAAGACAAGATGGGTCAAATATGTGCATGAGAGAGAGCAAGTTTCCATGAAATAATTATTGTTGACGTCAGAGGAAGTAGAGATGGGAGATGAGTCTAGAAGTTTGATGGCTGCTTCAACTCTCTGCCAGTAGGCCTGAGTGAAATGCCAGAATCAACAGCGCTGAGATGGCTCTCTAAAAACAGCCAGAGAGATGTCAACTTTGACAAGCATGTGGTCAGATGAACCGATTGGAGCGGAGGAAGAACAGATATTTTCCGGAGAATTGGTCAAAATCAGATCCAGAAGAGATGGAGTACCATTGGTTGAGATCCGGGTCGGGAAGTTGACCGATTGAGTCAGTCCCATTGAGTCGCAGAAAGATTTTGCTGAAGTGCCATGGCAGATGAGAGAGGTACCCACACCTAGCCAACTGGCATGATGACAATTGAAGTCATCACATATGAGGAAGAGCGAGTTGGGATGAGAAGATAGAAGTCGGTCCATGTTTTCGCAGAGTGAGATGTAAATGGAGTTTTCACTGTTTGGTGGACGGTATAAAACACATGTAAACATGAGGTGGGAGTGGAGGGGAAGCGGTAGCCAGAGGTATTCCTGGGGGTGTGGGCGATAGAGAACAGTGCATGGTGAGTGAGGAATAGTCTTTGATGAAGAGAGCAACTCTGCCTCCAAGATGAAGCTCAGGTCTGTCATACCGGAGGAGGGAGTAACCACTGAGAATATTAGGGAGTCAGAGACGTCTTGAAGGAGGAAATCTTCTGTTAAGCAGATTGTCTGGTTTGCCAGTGGTGACCTGGGTGTAAAGATCTATCAGGTTTGAGGGAAGGCCCTGGATGTTGGAGGTCCACACTGTTAAGGAAGAGGGGAGGGGGAGGGTAGGACGAGGGAGGAGTGGGGGGGGAGGTAAGCAGAGTTATTGAAAGTGTGAGGGATTGTAGAATAGCTAGGGGAGAGGGCTGGATGAGGAGGAGAAAAGGCTTGGTGCTGATGGGTTAAGGTACAGTGGGGAGTAATAAGAGAGAGGGTAGTTGAATATTGGAGGAGCTGGAGTGATGAGGTGGAAGAGAGAGGGAGGGGGAAGGAGGGACCTTTGTGGATGTGAGGGGGGGCAACTTTGAGAAGGGAGGTGAGGGGTGAGAGTTGAGGGGGGGGGAAGAGTGTGAAGCTTTGAGAGGGAGAGGAGACTATGTTAGCAGGCATGGCCAAGGTGTAGGAGGGCAATGGCAGAGGTAGGGAGAGAGGGGAAGAACGAGACTTGGTGGAGGTATGGTGAAGAAGAAGGGAGCGGGTAGGGGGAGGTACAAGCTTTGAGGGGTTGGGAAGAAAGGGGAGGTGTGCTTCGAGGAAAGAGCATGTTTTTGGTGATGAGTGTACTGATTGAGGGAGTGAGATATCTGTTAGGTTAGAATGGAGCTCACAGATGTTCAGACGCCACACACTTTGGGACAACAGAGAAGGAGCTGATACTGAAGCACTGAAGTTGGAAACAAAGGACAATTGATGGAACATGAACATGCATTGAAAATTGGGATTTTTATAATTTTTAAGTCAGAGATGCAATTAAATATACTTACGTGAGGGATGCAATAAAGGGGAATTAAGAGCATGGAGAAAAGAAATGTAACAGTGCGATGTTTTAGACACGGGATGGAGGAAAGGTCAAATTGAAAACAGTCTTTTAAATAAGAAGCAGAGTAGTGAATTATTATACAATACCGGGAATCACACGTGTGAAAGAGGAAGTTATAACATTTTAAAGAGACTGTTTTTTAATTTTTTTGATAAAGATTACATAAGATTAGGTAAAGGAAGGGTTGAAGAAAAATCGTGTTGGTGTTGGTGAATTTGGATCGACAAACACAGAAGGAATCTGATAGTTTGACAAAAGTTACAGGAAGAAGAAGAGGGGGTAGAGAAATGTTACAGGAGGTGTAACGTGAGAGGTTAAAAGAATAAAGATTTTTTTTTTTAAAGATTATGTAAAGGAAAGGTTGAAGAAAACTAGCTCAAATGAGCTAAGATCCTCGTCCTCTTAATGATGACGTCATAAAAACGAATATGACGTCATTGTGATGTATCAAGTTTGTGATAAATTATCTGTGCTCATGCCCGGCTTGATTCCCGCAAACAAATTTCAAACAGCTTGTCTAGTTTCGGAGATAATGGTATAGGCGATTTCAATTAGCGGCGATATTATGACGTCAACTTTTTTTCTTGGAAGAATTTCCAAAATCGGAGATGGTTACTGCCTGCGCGTGG
This sequence comes from Eptatretus burgeri, assembly GCF_056783735.1. NCBI lineage: Eukaryota > Metazoa > Chordata > Myxini > Myxiniformes > Myxinidae > Eptatretus > Eptatretus burgeri. The sequence goes on along the minus strand of NC_140970.1, from coordinate 2,006,201 downwards.
GCTTTCTGCATATACATGGCAAGTTTCACGAAGATCCGATGAAAACTCTGTGTTGTGAAACAAAAAATGTCAAAAAATAGGAATGACGTCATAGTGATGTATCATATGTGCGGTAATTCATCTCTGCTTATGCCCTGTTCGATTCCCGCAAACAGAATTCAAAAATCTTGCCTAGTTTCGGAGATAATTTTTTAGGCGATTTCCATTAGCGGAGATATTTTGACGTCATAACTTTTTTCTTGGAGGAATTTTCAAAATCGGAGATGGTTACTGTCTGCGCAGGGTATTTTTTACATATATATGCCAAGTTTCAGGAAGTTTCAATGAAAACTGTAGACTGTGAAAGAAGAAAGTCTACAAGAAGAAGATGAATAACAACAACGTGAGTAAGACTTCGCGATCCTCCATGAGGATCTAAAAATTGTGAAGGTGGATGGTGAATGTGGGTTGGCAAAAGTAGTATATGGTAGATTGGCAGGAGGAAGAAGAGTTGGTCCAGGAAGTCACGTGGGGTACAACATGAGGTAAGAGGTTTTTTTCATTTATTTTAAGAATGAAACTATATTTGAGTGGGATTGAAGGAGGGTGGAGGGAAAAGTGGAGAAAATATAAAGTGATGGCAATGAGAAAATATAATAAATACGATCACGCACACAAATGGTAAGAAGGGTTGGTCTCAAGGAAACCCCTATATGAAAATACGACAAAAAACTCCACAATTAGCACAAGTTTTAACACAAGACCAAACGAGAAACACAGTAAACACAGAGATAACAAAATGACAGTAAAAGCATGACAAAAACGACTGGAAAACTTATCTTTGAGAAAGTTGGCAGAGACCCTGAAGCAGAACCGCCACTGTCACTCAAGAACCGGAACCGGCATTTATACAAGGAAAAACAAAAAGAACAAACAGCACAATCAATCGATCAAAGTACAACAATACAGCAACTAGAAAACGAAGCATCGCATAAATACCTTGGAATAGACGAAGGTCCCCAGGTAGAACACAAAAAAATGCGTGAAATAATCAGCAAAGAGTACCAACACAGAATAAGACTAATTCTGAAGTCGTCCCTCTCTCCAAGAAACAAAACCAAAACGATAAACCAACTTGCAGTTCTGGTATTCCAATATAGCTGTGCAATTCTAAACTGGACACAATTGGAGATAACAATTTAGACACCAAAAAAACAAAGAAACTTTTAACTATTCACAAAATATTCCATAAAAAGCAATGCATACCAAGGTTTTACTTACCGAGACGAGGAGGAGTTGGTGTGATGGAGCTTAACCAAGTGCACAGAACATCGTGTGTGGGACTCGCAGAATATGTGAAAATCTCAACAGACCATCAGATGACGTTTGTACATGGGCAAGAAAACAACAGAGCAGAAAACAGACCCTTAATCCATTTCTTAACAAACTTCCAAAAACAGGTGCAAATGATGGATATGACCCAGGAAAACGAAACAGAAACAAATACAGCCCCAATGATGGCAAAAAAAAAGCAAAGGGGCAATATCTCCAGGTGCTCACCTGGTAGCGGCTGGATAAGATGACCAGGGAACCACTGGTCGGCATGGATGAGTCACAAAATATATAACGGAGAAGAAAGTAAATACCTATGGATTTATTTTTGTTAATGCTGTGAAGAAAATTTGGTACATCATGGGTGATGAAGGCTGTGGTCAAATTTCATCGAAATTGTGAGTGTGGTTTTGGAGAAGCAAGCAAATGCATATTTTTGGGGAACCCCCCTCCCCCAATAGAACCCCTTGGACCCCAATATTTTTTTAAATGTCATGAACAAACCTTAGTACATCATGGGTGATGAAGGTGGTGGTCGTTTCATCGGAAATGTGTGTGTAGTTTCTGAGAAGAAAGTAAATACCTCTTTTGGGGGGCAACCCCAATTTTAGACCCTGATATTTTAATTTTAGTTAATTTTAATATTTTTATGCCATGAATAAACATTGATACATACACGGATAGTGGTAATGAACATTGTGGTAAAGTTTCATTAAAATCGTATGTGTAGTTTCAGAGAAGAAGTTGCAAGTATTTGTGGATGGATTGACGGACGGACGGACGGGTGACACGAACTACGTTCCAGGTGAGCCAAAAAATGAAATATCAGCAGATATGCTCTGACAAATGGAAGAATGACAAAAGAGCAGGAAGATTTAAAAAGAGCTTGATAGGATAGGGATTGACAAGGAAGGCTCTTTGGAATGGCTTAGAAGAGGTCAAATTAGTTGGGATGGAAAACAAGTCATCATAAATGCTCAAGACCAAGGGCACTACACCAATGCCTTTAAGAAAATTGCGAGATTGAGCCAATCGGCCAAATGCAGGTTTTGTGGGGTAGAAACAGAAAGTATCAGTCCAGAATGCAGTGTTCTCTATCCATAGGGCTCACTTGGGCGGCCGCCTAAGTCAATTTCTGGCCGCCCAACTGCTTTTAAATTTTTTTTAAAAGATTAAAAAAAAGATTTTAAATATTTATGGTGAAGTACATACATGCTAAATATAAGATATGTTGTAAGTGAGAATTTTTTTTACAAAATTGATGATGCCAAGATACTAATTTGTGTCTCTATTTGCATGCTCAGAATGCCCCAGAATGCACCTATGAGCATCTAAAATTACTAAATTTTCTGGGGGAGAACCCCCAGACCCCCCCCAACGGCGAAAGGGGGGAGACCCCCCCTGCGCCCACTGATCATGGCCGCCGCAGCCCACAAAATTATACATGTCGGCAGTTTTACCCAAGTCATTTTAAAACCTAGGTAAAACCCTGGAATGTAACAAAAACTCGTGTCGGAACTGTTGCACACAGAAAGACATGATGTGGTGGAATTACTCAAACCTCGAATGGTATGTCACTCCAGTAACTCCAGTTACAGTGAGAGTTGAATCGTGTATTCTTGTACACGGGGAGAAACAAATGCACAGAGAAACACAAAGATGAGTCCCTGTGTACCTCCTCCTCTCAGTCTTGTCTTCCAAGTCTGGTTTTGTTTTTGCAAAATTATTTGCATGAAAAGAGGGGGCATGGGTCAGACGAAGAACAGTACCTGTTATTGAAGCTTATTGACATCTTAACAGCTCGTTAAAGGTTTCCCAAGCTGAAAAACATTCCAGTGTCAAGGTAAAAAGGTGGGGTGTTCTGATAATACACAGCTGCATGCAGTATTTTATGACTGAACACAGTATACTACAGGAATAGGGAGGCGTAATCACCAAAGGAACATTGTGAGACAGGACCCATGGTACAACGTTTGACAAGATAGGGATATATATTGGCACGCAACCTCAACTCCCCTGCGCTTTGAAGCTGCGAATTTATCAGCTGAACATCCCAACTTGCTTAGCAAGCTACTGGGCGAGTGGGTTCATAATTTTATTCATCCAAAACCCCACTTACACCCAACATAAGTATTTTGTTAGCGATTAGTTTAAGTTGCAATAAGAGTCCAGAGCTGTATCAATGATGTCCCCATGGACCTCACATGCATGTCCATGGGGCTCACATTTGTAATAAGCTTCAATCAAGTCAATTAATACTCGTACACGGATACATACTCAGAACATGAATGTAATAATCATGTTTCAAATTGGCTTTTAAATCAATCATTGTCTATCATCTATGTTTCACTAATAAATTTATTGTATGGGCTGAAAGCCTTTATTTGCGAAGTTAAATCAATTTTTCGGTTTAACCAAAAAAAACGGTTCTTTCGGTTTAACTAAAAATCGGTTTAACTTTAATCTTTCGGTTTAACTAAAATAACCAAAAACCATAAGAGCTAATATTTTAGAATAAATTTTGCACCACAATGACGGCGTCTTTAGAGTAATCCACTGGCATATCTGTAAATATGTCAGCATCCCGTCCCAGAACAATCATGGAAGATCAAACCAAATCGTATCCTTGAAAATGAACATATAATGCTCACGCATGACAAGATGATCCCATGATCCAGACATGTTACTCAAACACAAAAAAGGAAAAGTCAGCATTGTTGACTGAGGTTTCAGTTCCCAATGTCATTGGACTAAATGCTACAGAAATTTGAAAGTGACCAAATACTACGATCTGAAAAATGAGGTCAAGAGGACTTGGAAATTGAAGAAATCTGAAATTGTACCAGTGATAGTCGGAGCTACAGGAATGATAAAGAAAACCCTCACTGAGTACTTAAAAATTATTCAGGGGAATATCACTACAAATGAGCTACAAGTGGAGGCTGTCAGGTTCAGTAAAGACTCTGAAAGAGCCCTTGGAACGAGACTATGAGAACGAAGTTTCACAGTTTGGTTCAGGAATCAAAATCCTTCACCAAAAAGGTGGTGGTTTTGAGTTCCTCTTAACTCCTGAAACCCGCAAATGGAGATAACAACCAATGTGAAAAGCACATTATTTACAGGTCTTTATTCATAGAAACAAGCAATCATTAAAGTGATATGAGTATTTCCAGGCAAAAGGCACAAAAGAGCAGACTTAACCCTAACACATATTCTTATAAAATCTTATTTACACAAAAGATTGCCATCATTCAATCTGGGGAGAAGAAGAAGACAAGAAGATTTGAGAGATGGGATCCGCAGCCAAGTCTCAGGGCATCCAGACCCAGTGGGCAAGTCCTCTTCGGTGTGCAAGATGTGCAAATGATGAGCAGCTCCATTTCTGCTGTGCCGACGGGACCAGCAGCTCCAGACGAACCAAGTCGTGTCGTGATCCGTCTCCTTGCTCTCCTCTGCACTATGACCTCCTCTCTTCTCTCCTCTGCAGTCTGTGTACTCTTCTGTTCCTTGCCAAACAAGCTTTTAGGACAAAGACAATGATCAACTCTGAGCTCCCTTCCCCTCACAGGACATGGTTTTCTCCTGTCTCTCTAGTGCGAGCCTTTTTTTCTCATTGGTGCTCATCAGATGTGGGTGGGTCCACTATCCAGCTTGTGGAAAATTCTGCTGTCTTTGAGGGAGCTTTCAACGCAGCCCCCTCCCCACCTTTCACGCACCCAAGGCAGCAATGAGGGCACCCACTCCCTCCCGGCCCGCAAACGTTCAATCTACAGTGCGCACTGTATTGTGCATGTTACACACCGCACTCCACTGCACATGGGAAAAGTGCCAGACCCCACTTCGTACCCAAGGAGCCTTGTTCTGCACGACGAGCGTGGATGTGCAGGGAAGGAAGAATGAAGGAAGAATGCGGGAAAGTAATTTGGTGCAGGTCTGGAGGACCAACTGTTTACGGTGAGCGATGGGTGGTTGGTGGAAAATAATAAAAGAATGAGTCGAGTTGAAAGGTAAGGAAAACAGATGCACCAAAGTTGAAAATAAACCGGCAGGTTGAAAGAAAGACTGATGATATGAAATGGGGATTGTTGAATTGAGGTTTGGTGAAGGGGAATATTGGTGGACTGAGAAAGACAGCAGGTGGGATTGTTGGAACGGACCAAGGGGGCATTTAAAGGAGTGGGGGAGAGGGGGGCAGGGGACATCCTCAACGCATGCTCACCGAACAACCACTTGACATGGGGCAAAGGTCTACCAACACAGACTATTGAAATAACTCATCCTCGGGTCTCCTCCGTGTCCATGTATGCTCGCTCTTTCCCCGGGGTACATTTCCAAAACCATCACATTATGTTATGTTATGATACCTTTGCTGACCTGCGTAGTGAGAAGCACAAAAAAGGAAGAGATTCTGAAAACTACATGCTTCATTTGTGCTACGGCACTCCTCCCCATGACTTCTTCTTCTTCTTCTTCTTCTTCTTCTGGCAGTTAATTATGATGATGGCAGTATTGTCCTATATTACATGTTGTCATATCTCACTGGTAGTGTTTCGTTCTACCTTCCATCACATTGCTCTTACTATATGAGCTGAAGCTTTGTATAGAAAATAAAAAGGCAATTATGTGTATAATTGCAATCCTTTGTGTGAGCTTTGGCTCTTGGGAATGTGCCTTGTTGTTGGTACCATAGACTTGTGAACTATTTGTAAACAGCCATTTTTTTACCTTCACATACTGTAGATCAAGATCATGGAAGAGACCAACCTGTTTGAGGGATAACTAATTGTGAAATGAAGTCACAAAAGGTGAAGAAAGATAAACCAAAACTGACAAGCTGCAATTGATTGCATCCTGTTGCTTTTGGGGATGAGAATCCAGATAACAAAAGCCCTTGATGCTGCCAGTGGGGTCAACTACGTGTCTGTGTGCGCGTATGCGTGTGTGCGTGTGTGTCATGTAGCATGAAGTTTCTTTTTATGCCTCTGCTGACTGTCACTGGGAGGCATTATATTTTCGTGTTGTCCGTCTGACTATCCGTGCTTCCGTGATAAGTTTTCATTTCCGCAATATCTTAAATGTCCACAGAATCATAAAAATAAATAACTTTTTAAAATGTTTATATAGATTTTTTTAAGTAATAAAGAACTGAACGTGGTTATTAATTCTAATAATTTTTTCAGGTGTTAGTTTTTTAAAAAGGCAACCCCCGTGGGTACCGCTTCTAAAAATATCCAGAAAACTTTCATGCCATAATGAAGGGAAAAATTATCAGCGTGCAATGGATAATGGGTGCAGAACTCGCTTTGGACTCATCAGAAAGTGAATTTGATGAATCATTTTCTGATCAGAATCCCCGTATTATGACGATTGTCAAAATCATTATGCAGAAGGTGCTGTAAGACTGTGAACGTATGAACCCGAGGTCGAGATGACGTGGGTTACGTGATGTATGATCACCGTTTTTTTTGGGGGGGGGGGACGGGGCCAATCGAGCATAAAAGTACACCAGAAAACATTGAAATCTTCATTTCAAGATATTTATTCAAGAAAAGTACGATTAAGTGTTAAGTGAAGCGATATCTATTCATTTAACCAAACATGATATTTTTTTGATTCTGTGGACTTAAGAGTGGCTGAAGGGATTAAAGTCAAACTTGGTACAAGTATGTATAATGATGCAAAGATGAACTGATTAGATTATGGGGTCAATAGGTCAAAGGTCAAATGTCAGAGGTCCGTTCGATAAAAATTCTGTTTCTTTGCTAACTCGTGAACCAGTGATGGGATTTTGACCAAACTTGGTATAAGTATACGTATATTACGATTCAAAGATGAACTGATTAGATTTCGGCATCAAACAGTCAAAGGTCAGAAGTCATGTCAGGTAAAAATGTGATGCTGGAGAACAGTTGAAGGGATTTAAATCAAACTTGGTACAATTATAATAATGTGGGTGGAGGCATATCCGTCAATTTCATGACCTCAAAGAGTGTTCTAGTTTCTTGTATTGATAAATAATGGAAGGCTGATGGTGTATCAGAGAAATTGTTTCGAAAGATTCGTGTAATATTTGTCAATTTTTTTTTTTCATGAGCTAGATGTATGTGAGAAGTAAATAACTTGTTTCTACCTTTCTCTATCTAATACTTCCCCCATTTTATAGGTGCTCAGAAGCCAGCATCTCTACAAGAGTTTCCTCAGGCATTGCTGTAACTATGGGTTGTGGCAAGGTGAGTGTGAGGACGACGAAAGGGGGAGAGACAGGAAGAGTGAAAGAAAGGAAAGTGGTCGCGATCGAGGACCTGCATGTTTGGAGCAACTTGGTGCGAGGCGGCAAGCAAAGATTCAGAGGTCTGGTGCGTTAAATTATTTTGTTTTATTGTTGTACTTTTCTCAAAAATTTAGGGAAAAGCCTTTAAACTGGGAAATAAACTTTAGATTCAAAGTTCAGCAATCTGTTCGTCTCTGCCTTTTACTTCCTCCAGCCCAGTGGTGGGCAAACTAAGCTAATCAGAGCACTACGGCCTTCAAACAACTCGAAAGGCCACAAGACCCCCTTTACCTCAATTACAAGCAAAAAAAATCATATTTTAATGAAAAAAAACAAACTATATATAGTCCACAAATTGTGAGAGCAGGCTGTTTGTATCGACTGGCATTCAGTTTGGCTCAAGCAATTGATCTTTCATAAATCGGAGGGGTTGTGTGTCGGATACATGGGTAATATGGTCAATGGCATGGCATATCCAAGCTTGTATTGGGGACAGTGCTGGTTCCATGCATTATCAAAGCCATTTCTGTCAGAGTAAAACCTGGCTGTGATCACTTGTAGATTGGTGTCGATGCCAATTTGCACACTCATTTTGAGCAATCGTGTCGTTTTCACTTAACAGCTTAATTTTGGCTTCCTTTGAGGTCACGCTTTGTCAAGGAATGTGCAGATCAATGTGCTGGTCCTCTTCAACCAGGATGTAAACAGATTTGAATGCACCATAATCATCGTGCAAGCTTAAGCTTTGTTCCTTCACTTTAGTGAGGAGTGTATGATGGGTGTGAATTATCTCGAGATATTATCAGTGATTCAAGATAAAAATGGTTTGATAGAAAAAGGAGATGTTGGTGGTTTGTTTCCTTTGATTCCGTTGCGAGAGAGTTAAAGGATGTGTATAAACCCGATTAAAAAAAAAAAAAAATAAAATGGATGCTGTCGTAGATGGAGCAGGTTGATTATTTATATATATATATATATATATATATATATATATATATATATATATATATATATATATTGTTACGGCTGTGGAAATTCACAGGTCAGGTATGGGAGCATGTGCCAGAACAGCGCGTCGCTGCGTCCACTTTCCGCCGGTACTCCAGGGGCCTCCGTCTGGCCATCCCCCAGGCAGATGCCAAGCCCATCCCCATCTCCTTGAGATGATGGTCAACCTGCTGCAACCACGAGGCACGTGGTCGGCCCACTGGCCTCCTCCACTCATGAGACTCCCTCGCTGAGAGAATCTGGTGAGCAGGATCAGCGTCAGGAAAACGAGCCACATGTCCATACAGCCGCAACTGACGCTCACGGACCATGCAGGTAACAAATGTCATCCGAATCTCTCTCAGCAACCGCTCGTTGGACACAAAATCCGACCAGCGATAGCCAAGGATTCTCCGAAGAGACCTGGTACCAAAGGAATTAAGTCTCCGTCTCAGATCCTTGGTCAGAGTCCAAGTCTCGCATCCATAGAGCAAGACTGGAAGTACCAAGGACCTGAAGACTCGAACTTTCGTCCTCCCGCACAGGTACCGGCAGCGCCATACCCCATGATCCAGTGAATCCATGACTCCCCAGGCCCGACCCAGACGTCTATTGACCTCTGACTCGCAGCCAGAAGAGACATAAATATCACTGCCAAGGTAAGTGAATCTCTCCACGACCTCAACATCCTCACCACAAACAGACACAGACTGGACAGCAGCATCCAAGATGTCACCGAAAGCCTGGATCTTAGTTTTGACCTAAGAAACCCGTAATCCCAGTGGCTACGACTCCTCATTCAGCACCTCGAGGGCCCCCAAAAGGATGTCTAAAGTCTCCGCAAAGATGACTGCATCATCTGCAAAATCAAGGTCCGAGATCTTGACATTCCCAAACGATGCACCGCAACTTGATCTCTCCGACATCCTCCCTAAAATCCAGTCCATACAAGTGCTGAAAAGTGTGGGGGCCAGAGGTTAAAGGTGAAAAAAGGTGGGGGCCTGATTTTGGGGGAATAATTCCCTGGCCCCGAGCCAAAACTAACTTTCCTCGTCCCCCGCACGGCACGGGGAGGGGGGAACAAGAGGGCACGGCCCTTTTTGGGAAGCTTCCAGAAGGGAGGTGGAGCCAGAAACGGGGCGGGGCGCGGGGCGGAGCGAAGGGCGGATCCCGACCCTACAAAAGGCGTGGGTGTGGAGAGTCCTTGCTCTTGGTTCGTTCGGTCGATTGTCGAGAGTTGTGGTCGTGAAGGTCGACGAGAACGCCGTTCCCTTGTCCTTGTTCCCTTGTCCCTAAAGGGGAATTGTGGAGAGTTGTGGTGATTGTTCCTGGTCGGAGTTTCTGTTCGTTCGTCCCCGTCGGGCGGACGACACGTGCAGGCGTGAGGCACGAGCCCAGTGGACCACGCCGGAGGGACTCAGAGTTATGGTCGCCAAGGGCTGGACGACGCGCCAAGGGAAGTCACGACTTCCTTTTCTTTTGGGGTTTTGTGTAAATGTCTGTGGGTGGCGCCAGTCTTGAAAAGTAGAACTGTCTTCAGTGTTGCCGTGTAAATCGTATTCGGTTGTAGATCTGCTTGCTTTTATTGTGTTTTCTTGCTTGACTCTAATATACGTGCCTTCCGTGCTTCCTAATAAATGTGCTGGTCCAATTGTTCCCCGTTTCGCTGCATCCTTTCCTTTGTTTGAATCTCCATCTTGCATCACGTAAGGGATTAATAGTGGGTTTTAAAACACCCGGAAACTAATCTGAACCGTCAAGGTCGACGATAACTCCGCTCGGTTATCCCTGGAGTACGGAACGAGCCGCTTAAGCGGTTCGTGTCCGAAGTCGACCTGTGGCGTGGTACAACTCCTCGGTACGCTATCTGCGCGGGTACTTAGGTAAATCGACCATTCGGCGATCGGACCCTATTTCGCGCAGGTAGAATGCGGACCGAGTTGTGGTGAGGTTAAACCCCCAGCCGTGACTGGCTCCTGGCGGTAGTTCCCGGAGGGTCACGACTGAATTTTCCGTTCCGGTGGGCGACGCGGTCGCCATTCGAGTCAAGCGGCCGATCGCACGCCGGACGGGCCAGAATTCGCAACAATATTTTCCTCGCATGTTTGATGAACCCTCTTTATAGCAAAGGGACAAAATGAAAGTAAAATCCTCAGCTGATTTATTGAAAACTTGCTTTGAGTGAAACTTTTACAGAGGCATATCCTTTTAATAACCGGACGAATATGATGATGTTCTATTTTTATTTTTTTGAGGGTGGTTCAAGGTTGATGTGGACTTTTTATTGCATACGTATCGAATTATTGCTGAACGGCGTACTTTTATATTTTACAGCGTTCGTATGGAATTGTTTTTGCTGCTACTTGGTTCATACCCATTTAGCTTCTTCCATTTAAAAAAAAATTTTTTGTCTGTTTTCTGGCTAATAATGGAACGAAAATAATAAATAAACAAACAAATACACACATACACATAATGGTTTGAGCTTTGAGTGTACGTTCTTACCGTTACACCATTGAGACTGAGCGTTACTGCATAACGCTTGCAGTGACTCTCTGCACATGTGTGCTTAACTTCGTTATCGGTGGCATGGTGGAGATTCCGAGAGTGATCTTATTTGCATATCAGCATTTTGAAGGTGCATTGGATAAAATGAGTGTTGTATGTCAAACCTGTGGTATAAAAATTTAAGATGGCCCATCGCCAACACCAATTTTGATTTGTCACCCAAAAACTCACCTGCAGAAGTAAGTTTTGTTTTTAATAAGATATTACAACACGTTTTGTTTCTAAATTTCTAACATTTGCACTGCACTATCACTGATTAACACAGTAATACTGAAGCTGTACTTATGCTGGTTGAGTGTGGGATATAGGACAAGCCGACTTGGTGAGAGAATGTTATCAAATCTCATATTTCTTAACCCTTTGAACCTTGGTGGACTTTTTACCAACTGCTATTCAAACCTCCACATAGGTTCAGAGGGTTAAATGCAATTGCTCAGTTTAACTTGTGTGTTATACGGCTCAGAGTGGAACACACACACACACACACACACACACACACCCTGACACGCATGGTCATGGACAAACAGACGAATAACACAGCCACTGAGATTTGGGGAAGCAACAACACTTGCATGTCAGTGACTTCACAACAATGTTGTCGCTTCTTTCATCGCATGACAGCAGGCCCCCCTCCAAGGGGCTATCCATAGATGCTATCCTATGGGGATTGTCTGCTGTGCTCTCTCCTTTGAAATGCTGGACGTCAAGCAACTGAGCAGGAAAGCACAATTTATTTTTTGTCTTTCGTATGATTTGGCCAGGGTTTGAATCGCTGACCTTCCATTATTCGGAGCGGAATCGCCAACATTCATGACACACAAACGATTGAGTATGGTCACAGAGTTTAGTTACTAATTTCACCATTTTGGTCAACAAATCTAAGCATTACACCACCAAGTCTGGTGAGCAAGTTTGAACTAAAGTAATTAAACTGTCATTTTAATTTTTTCCAAGTCATTCCTTTTACAGAGTACGCACCCCCCCAAAAAATCATCAAGCTCATATAAACAACCAGCTCATGACTCATTTAAACCGTTTGAGTGTTAAAGGCTAACACTTTACCAAGGTCTATGATGATGACATTATGACGTGACACTTGATTTGAGACTTGCCCTCCGACTTCAGACTTACTTAAGACTTTGCTCAGGTGACTTGTTGACATCTCTGCTATGGAGTACTTATCTCCTCTAACACCTGCTGACCTCCTGCCCCCTCCTCCACCCACATTTTCACACCTGTAATTTGTGGATGCTGTGGAATCCAAATCTGTTGTAATCATTAGCTTTTTCCACAAAGAAGCAGAAACAAAGTGCCTGCTGTTCCCTCATGGAAGAGGAGGTCGTTGGCCTCTCTTGTACCACCTCTCCCCAGGCCCTGCTTCTGCTCTTCTCCTTCCAGGATTGGACATTCTTTCAACTCCCTCGTGTATTCCCCCAACTCCTTTGGTCTTTTTTGTCCCGTTTGTGTAACCTTCCTCAATCTGTTCAACCTGACTCTTCCCTCCAGGCTTCAAATTGGCAGAACACCACCTGAGATAATTTCTCCATCCCTGCTGGTTTTATTTTTCCCACTCCCCATTAACTCACCCCTTCCCCTCTACAGATATTCTGGTTGCCATATGTCCTTATCCCACATGTCAGCATTAGTTGGTGAACATTAAAGTTCCTATTGTGTCCCTTGCCGAAGAGTAGGTGAGCTTTCGCCAGCGGCTTGATATCTTGGTCGATTGACACATTCCTGCCCTGACTTCCTGTGTCAGAGTGGTGACCCAACGAGGATTGTAACCCGATGCATCGAAACTGCTTCAGTGGAACTGACGCTCTCTGTAGAGCATGGTTCGTGATTTTAAGGATGTGAAATGTGCATGGAATTCTGCCCTTTTCAAAATACCTTTCTTTGTAATAAATAAATTGATCATTTCTATTTTTTTTCACATTTATAGATTTTAAATACACCCAACAGACCTTTTGCATAAACTCTATAAGTGCTAATTCGCGTTTGAGTGATTTACTTTTTCATCGCAACACCTACAGTCCGCATTTATGTGGTTGGCATGGAAAATACTGTTATGTTTGTGGTCTTAGTCGCAAATTGTGTACGTTTCTGAGGAGAGAAGAGGAGCTTGTCTCAGCAATAACTTGGCGTGATCCCGTTGTGTGTTTGAGGAGGAAGGCAGGCCATTGTGGTTAGCAGACCTGGTGTAAAGGCGATGATTGATGCAGAATCTGCGGTCGGGACACAAACAGGAGCGTGAAAGGAGGTTCTGGGAGGAACGCGATTGTGACAGAGGTTCTGCCTGGTCGCCCTCGACACGACGGACAAGGCAGCGCAAATCCTGTTGTTTGTGTGAATTTGCACGCGTGATGGGGCAAGACGTGAGCCATTGACTGTTCGGCTGGGTCGTGTGAGACCGTGCCTGGGAACTCAGTGTTGTGCCATCGGAGGAGAAGGCAGCGTCATTTTGCAGAGGAGTGGCGTCGGCAAGTGCAGTCGTGAAAAGAATCTGCATGGCGTTTTCTGAGCCGTGGTGTTGAATATCACTGCCCGAATTACCTCATGCACGTTTCCCGCCCAGAGAGCGGCTTGGCGTCATTTTGCGGGTTTCCCACGCAGGAAGACGTGGGTTTGATCGTCAAGCTCTAAAAGATCACTTCTGGACCTGAAGCTAAATGCCAGAATAAAGGAGGGATTTTTCTTTTGTTTTATCATTTCTCCTTGTCTGTTTTTGTAACTGTGTGTGGAGGCACCTCGAATATGAATTTAGGTTGCCTCACGTTTCATTATTTCCTTGATAAATATTTGATTTTACTTTCATTAAACTCCTAATTATTAAGATTGTTTGTGTCTGTCTATTCATTGTGGGTTCGAGTATAAACACTCGTCCTCCGTCCTAGTGAACGCGTTTGGTATGTGCCTTTGCCGCTCTCCCGTCCCGCGCGCGCCATAATCTCAAAGGATCACGTGTACGCGATTACCATCTCGGCAGAATAGTCATTTTCATGCAAATAATTATGCGAAACGATTGAGAATGCCAGTTGCAACAATGAGCATTCTCAATCGTTTGATTCTGAATCGTTGTCAATGGTAATTTTTTCACCCTCAATGTCTCGGGTGTACCAAGTTTAGACACCTTGTTAGGTTCGCCGACGCAAAGCAACAACATCGTCGGGGAAGAACCTTGTTTTGTTGGAAACTGCCTCGCAGTAAGCGACTGTCGAAGACACTTTCGTTTAACATAATAGCAATGAAGAAGAAATGCAGGGAGAGGATGAGAATGGTGAAAGCTCAGCACTGCTGATAATTGGCACTAGTGCTGGTCCGTCACGGCACCGGTGTGCTGGGAGAAAGAAGCGGCTGTGGGTAAAACACTGTGGAGAGAAGGCTGGCTCGGGGAATGTTCAACAATTTGCTCGTGGAACTTTTTCTCGCTCTCGCTCACTCTTTCACACACACTTAGGTATGTGTCAATATAATCCAAAGGCAGGGAGTTTGTAATTTAATGTTTTTACAACACAATGTAGCTGGAATGGCACTATTTTATTGTTTCTTAAGGATTGTTGAATATAGGAAATATAGGGTAGGTTCAAGCTACCATATTGAACTTTCATAATGCCTTTTTGACCTTCGAAGTTCTCAAAAGCTACAACTATTAACAAACATGTTGCAGAAAATATGAATCTGTCATTGATGCTATGGCTGGAAGATACTGAAAGTTGAAGTTTAATTGGTCAATGCATTTCACCACGTCGGGGATTGTCGGAGACTGCTGCACACGACACAGTGATGCATGATTGGCACAAATAAGTTGAACATCTTCAACTTTTACGATTATCGCTGACGTGCCTAAAAAAAACTAGTTGACAAGGATCGTCAACCACCGCACATTCCACGATGATCAAAAACTGTGCCGACTAAGCGAACAGAGTTAGCTAACTAACCAACAATGTTGTTGCATTGTGTCAGCTAGTGTGTCTAAATTTGATGCACTTTTATAGCTGACCAACATTTACTCAGATCTTGATACTGTATTTCATGTTGCCATTATGCACCAAGTCTATACATGTGGTGTTTTATCCTAGCGGATCAACAGCGACCATGGCAGCATAAATAGTGGCCAAGACCCAATGTCACCATACTATGCCTCGCCCTCGCTCCCACACACCACCACCTCATTTTATTTTTCAAGCGTTTTATTGTTACTGCACTTAACTGTTTTTTTTTGTATACAGAGTCGAGGCTCATGGAAGAGCTCGTACACTGAACGGATGAGGACGTAACAGATAAAAATGGGATGCAAAGGAAGTAGTCGAGAGAGTGGGGGGAAACACCAACAGCAGAATTATAGGCCAAGATTGAGGGAGACTTGGACAAACTATGGGTGTGGGGAGGAATGGGGAGCAGGAGAGGTTACATAGGGTGGACAAGATGGATATAGAATGAAACTCCAAGGAGGGAAAACTGGAAATTTGGAAGGAGGAAGATTTGGGGTGGGGGTTAAAAAGGGTAGAAAATATCGTGGTTTTGGATTGGGGATGATCTGAGTTATGGTGGTGAATAGCTGTGTTGAAGACCTGGAGTGATAAATGAGATTGAACAGGATGTGGAAGTTGGTTCCACAGGTGAGAAAAAAAGAATAACAAATGAGTGGAGGTGAGCAGTGATCCTGGATTTAGGTAGTTTTACCAAAAGGGGGTTCATGGTGGAGTGTGTGAATCCTGCAGAAATCTGGGGGTTTCTGCATGGAAAGTGCAGAGGGTGCAAGACCAGAAAGGAGGCAATAGAAAACAGAGAGACCACCAACCTGTCTGTGACTGCGAAGTGAATAGGCCCATAGACTCAGCAACATCGTGGGAGATTCCAATAATCTTCAAGGCTTTGGTTTCCACAGCATCAGGCTTGGCAAGATGTGAGGCAGGGGAGCCAGCCCAGACGGGAGAGCAGTATGTACTACTTGTCGTGAGATAGGAGTTCAGGTGTGCCAAGGAAGGACTTTGTACAAAGGAGGATGCCCAATCGGTGTCTGACTTTGCAGGTCAACTTTGAAATGTGGTTTACTCAAGAAAGATCATGGCTGAGAGTAAGACCCATGAGTTTGAATGACCGAACCTCCTCAAGGGGATTAAGAAAGTAGATGGGGGTGGGGGGGGGGGGTTACCAGATGGTCCTTTTGGAGAGAGATAGTGAGTGTAAGATTTGTCAAGATTGAAAGACATATTCCAAGAGTTTGACCAGCTTGTGATTGTTTTGTTCAAGGTCTGAAATAATGGAAGAGGCTACAGCCTACCTGTCTGAAGGATGAAGATATCACGTCAGTGGATGGAGTCAGCAAAAAAAAAAAAAACTGTGCAGTATTGTATGATGCTCTCTCAGGGTGTGTCTTTGTTGTGACTGCAGTAATTGTGACCACTAATCCTTCTAACCAATTTCAGGGTGAGTTCAAAATCATCCCTCATACCATCCAAACTTATAACCTTGCAATTTTCATCTTTTTGGATCACTCAAAGAACATCTGGGTGGCATTAGGCTTACGAAAGCTGAAGACCCCAAAGTATGTGCCCCAAATTAGCTGTGTACCCATTCTTCACTGATGGCATCGAGGCACATTCGTGTCAATGGGCCAAGTGTATACCTTGTGCAAGTGTGTGCATATCTCCATTGGAACGTGTTCTGTGGACCAACTGCAATACATTTGATTTTCTGGAATTGCAACATCCATTTGCAGGTTTAGCTGACATATTGGTGGCATTCCATTGGAAGTAAGATAAATCTTAAGTAGCAGGGGAATACCTTCAGAGATGGGTTAAGTTTCATTCACCCCGAAGTGATATTTATTTTTCTGTTATGATACATCCATGTCAATCTTGAACTACCGTCGCACATAAACCAGTCATCGAAGTTTTATCATTATGGCAAGTTGTCATATGCCCTATGCCCTTTCTCATGTCACATTGCTAAAGATAAAAGTTTTTTGTTGACTATTGGTGTGACATGAACTAAATTGCAAAAGGAAACATCTGTTACACCTTAAGCCACTTGAAATGCAAGGACATGCACTCAATCATGCAAGGACTCAAATCATTCAAATTAAGACATACCAGCTGGATGTGAAAAGAGGATGAGGTTTTGTCATCCTGTGCAGCCATTAAATGATTGTTTTCCATAAACAGATACCAAAGACGCCGGGAGATGGACACACGAGAGAAAGCATTGTGGGCAACTCGAGCAAAGGAAGGGGATGGAGCGGATGAAGAGCAACGACGGCAGCTTTACCTTACTTCAATCAACCGATGGTTGTTCGTCGCTTGTGACGAGTTGGAGAGCCTGTCTGAAGAAGTCCGAATTTTGCAACATCAGCAGAGTCTCAAAGAACATGTGAGTGGGTTTTGTTGGCACTTTATTGACAATCAATGCAACGTTGTCGAAATTACACTTTTGATATCTTTATGCCTTTTAAATGGTACAATTTTTCTGCAGGTGGGCGTGAATGGTGCTCGCCCAGCACCAGAGCCTCAGAGGGTTCCAGTGAAGCCATTCGTGATTTCCAAACATGTTGCACAAAATCGGTGGGTTATTATTTGTTTTATCTCCCCTATTCCTTCATTTGTTTCATTCTTTCTTTTCTTTTTCATTACTAGTGCGTGCCTGTATGTACGTGGGGGAAAAAAAAAAAAACTCAAACCGCGTGCCAGAAACAACAACCAAACAGGCCGTTCCTTCACTCTCATGTGCTGGTACGTGCGTGGCCGTATGTGCAAAAACAAACAAACTTTCAAACAACCACACAGTCCATTCCTTCGCTCTCGTAAACGACGACTGGATTGGGGTATTGTGTTTTATCGAGAAAATCGAGAAAGTACAGAAATAGAGAAAGAATACAGTAAGTCGTCACTATCCGGAAATTAAGTCCTCACTGTCCGGAAGTTCACATATCGCAGTTACGATTATTCGCAATTTAGTTTTAATGACCAATTATTCAATTAGCGCCAACGTATTTTGCCTTTTCGCAATGTCATCACAAGGAAAAACACTAAGAGAAAAAAAATTTCAAACCGCATGCCAGAAACAACAACCATACAGGCCGTTCCTTCGCTCTTGTAAACGATGACTGGATTGGGGCATTGTATTGGGTAGTCGATCTAGTCTACCCTTGTTATCAGTATTTCCGTCGATAAGTTTGTCTCTGTCTGTATGTATGTCTGTTCGGTCCAGTGCTCCGTTAATACAATGGCTATTTCGATGAAACTTGGTTGGTAGGTTCATAGCATGACCTAGTTGTGTGCAAATGAGAACAGTTGCTATGGACCCATCCGTTGGAACGGACCTTTGAAATTTTCAAAAAAATCGGGCCACGAGCAACTGTGGGCAGTACATTCAGCCATATTGTCAAAAATTTCCAGCCGGATCCTATGAAAACTGTTGGAGAAGATAGACTTTGAATGAACCCTGGTCGAAAACAATAAAAAAACGAAGTTCGTTATATCTCAGAGACTGAGTCAGATATACATGAAACTGGTATGGTAGGTTCATGGTATGTCCTAGTTATGTGTGAAAACCGTTGCTATGGACGCTTTTGTTGGCTAGTAACGGCTGAAAAACGACTAAATTCGACTTGATCGACTACCCATGTCCGCCTACCGGCTTGTTTATCTATAAATGCGCATAATAAATCGAGAAATTATTATAATACAGTAAGTCATCACTATCCGGATGTCCGTACGTTGTAACCCGTAATGGGGACCGCAGCTGAGGATCTCTTCCCCAACTGCCATGCCTACGCAGCAACGTGTCCTGTCATTGGTTTGGTAAATAAATGGCCATAACTTGGGAACCACTTGTCCGATTAATATCAAACCTTGAAAAGGCACATACTCAGGTTCCCAGCATTATACCTTGTAAGTTTCAATTAGATCGGACCAGTGGTTGTCGAGAAACAGCGGTCACATACACATACACATACTCATACACACACTCTGCTGGAATTATAGATAGATGTCTTGTGATTTCCGCAAAATAATTTGAAATAGATTGAAGAGTTGGGGATCATTTAGACACTGCATTATGAATGCTGGTGGAAGAGAGGGGCAAAGGGTGGGTTTAATTTCGAAAAGGAAAGTTAGGGAAGTATGATAAAAAGGATCAGAGGCTCAGAGGAAAATAGGTATTATGGTAAAGGAAGGGGGGGGGGCTGTGTGTGATGCTTTGGCATGTTTTGATTCGAGCTTTGTCAGGGCAGAGGCAAGTGAGCACTGAGAGCATTTAACTTAAAAAAAATTTTAATACAAGGTCTAAAGCTTGTAACGGAGCTGCGACTCACACACACATGGACATACTGACAAGACAAACGCTTAAAACAGCCACTGAATTTAGGGGAAGTGCCATCACTTTCCGGAATACTCTGGGTACCAGCGCCGTCACAGCAATGGTACTGCTTTTCTCACCGCACTCAGCGTGGCATTTCCTCTTCCCCATAGATGCCGACTGATGGGGATTGTCCGTGCTCTATCCTTTTAAATGCTGAATATCCAGCAAGGAATCGGCACTTACCATTTTTGAAGTCTGGTATGACTCGGCCAGGGTTTGAACTGCAGACCTGCCAGACTCGGAGCGGACGCTCTAACCATTACATCACAATCTGGTGGACTGATGCCATTTTAAGATTTGCTGACATGCTGAACCTGCAAAGGGTTTTAATAATAATTACCTGTATCTATGAAACCATGCAATGCAAAAAAATGTAAACCTCGCACCTGTTAAGACCTCCCCATGGGGGAACATGTGTTTATTTTTTTTTTGTGACATCATTGGTGAAGTGGTATCCCAGTGAAAATTCGACATGGAGAACGCTGCATCGGAAAAAATTGAAATTTCTTGAGCATCATCTACGCAACAATTCACCGAAGAAAAAAATATTATAACATCAAAGGTCACTTGGTTCGGCAGCCATATTGTTTTGAAAAAAAAAAATTAATCTTCTTTTCCAGACCGGCTGGACAGATTGAGGTGAAACTTTATAAGGATATACAAGGAGGCACAGGAGGAGGCCATTCGGCCCATCATGCCTGCACCACACCAATACCAGATTTAATCAATCCATCGATTACCCCTTCCCTTCGTGTGCAGCCTTTTGACTGCTACACTGGTACTCATTTTGCCGATCTCGGAAGGATGACTGGCTGAGTCAACCCCCTGGTGTTAATTCAGTGGAAAACAGGGCTTGAACTCAGGACCCTAGGATCCCAAGCCACCACCCTTACCGCTAAGCCAACACCAGGTTAAGTTCTTTCCCCATGACATCCTTTTACAAGTTTGTTAATTTCTAATTGATAGGTCACATGGTTTGGTGGCCATATTGAATTTACTCTAAAACCGACAAACGTCTTCTCCAGAACGGCTGGTAAGATAAAGGGGAAACTTCACACATATTGCTCAAGGGTTGGGAATATAAGTTTGTTAATGAATAATTGATAGGTCACATGGTTTGGCAGCCATATTGGATTGAAGAAAAATACTAAATAATGTTTTCTCTGGAACCACTTATCCTATTGAAGTGAAACTTTGCAACCATCATCGAAGTCTCATGTTGCATCAAAGCCGGACATCTTGGTACCCAGTCATCACTGCCAGCAGTTACAAAGTGTCAGTTCTAATTATTATTATTAACGAGAAAAGCACTCGGGAGAGTGCGTACCTTCGCCAGGCTGAACAGTTTATGTTTTGTATCCCACTGGTGGGCTGGATCTGCATCTGCATCTACATCACTTTAAAAATTCTTGGATCTGGATCCGGATCTTCACCAAAATCAAAGCAATTCATCCTGTCACACACCCAAGCTGTCCACCAATTTTCATCAGAATCCATCCATGACTTTTTTGAGACATCCTTCTCACAGACAAACAAACTGATGAATACATAACCTCCATCCACCTTCAGTGGCAGAGGTAATAAATGCTCCATTGCAAGAAACTTCATTGCAGGAGGAGGTTATTAGGCCGATCAATGTGTGCGTTCGTATTACCCACTTGTGGTTGATAGTCCATGCTCTGTCCTTTTCAACGCGAAGTGTCGAGCAAGGAAGTAGCATGTACCATTTTTGAAGTTTTTGGTATGAATTGAACAGTGTTCGAACGGCCTACCTTCCAGACCCCAATCGGAGGCTCTCTAACCATTACACCACTGAGTCTGGGTTGTATGATAAATGTTGGTTCATGAAAAAATATTTTCACGAAAAAAAAATAAGTGACCACTATATTCGGTATTGTTGTGTTTCTGTCTATCTGTCTGTCTGTTGGCTGCTCTAAGAGCACCCTTATTCTGGACATTTCCATCTGTCTGTCTATCCGCAAAACTTTGGTCAAGCCTCAGGGCTAAACCACTCACCGATTCCAATGAAATTTGGTTTGTAGAACCAATATTTCTGGGAATCGTGTGCTTTCGAATATGGGACCCCAGGCCCTAGCAACGGCCCTTTTAAAGTGGTCAAAAATCGAATAAAAATTTAAAAATCGAAGCTTACAGTTCTGTGTGCAATCTATCTCGCTCCCTTCATGCCAATTTGCAGCCCTAACAAAAAATATTTGTAGGAGGAGATAGGTTTTGGGCGAGTACATGTCGAACATTTCAGAAACGGTTAATTGCGAATATCTCTAAGAGAAAGAGTCTGATTTTGATGAAACCTGGGTGAAATGTGTACAATGTGGCTCGCATGTACACAAAAATAAATGGTTGCTATGCACACCTCCGTTGCTTAGCAACAGCTAAAATACTTTATCGTACATTGTACACTTATTGTGGACTGTACAAAAAAAATCAATACTTCCGAGTGACCAGTTTTTTTTTTTGTGCCCAAGGAGAATGTCTTACAGCATCATATAAAGAAAGAAAATCTTTAGCGAATAGATAAATGGAATTATCTGCCATTTGTTAGAGTCTATTTGGAAACATGCCTGAAATTTCACAAGGTGGGTTTCTGGGTGCAAACTAAGAGGGCTGTGATAATCATATTTCATATTTATTGTGCTAAATTGATTGATAGCATGTACATGAATATCGGTGAGTCACGTCGGCAGCTTTCCCTCTAGAGCGAGCAGCCATGTCGCCTACCGGCTTGTCTGTCTGTCTCTGTCTGTCCGTCTGTCCTGAGCAGAGCTCCGTGGGTTTTGATCCGATCCTGATAAAATTTTGGTGGAAGGTTTATATCATGATGTAGTTGTGTTTTCCTGAGAATGGGCGTGGTGCACCCATTGTGGGCGGAGCCACACCCAAAAAACATGCGTTTTTAGGGGGTAGCCGATTTCAATTTGCATCTTCTCCTCGGGGGTTTGTCGAATCTGGCAGGGGTTTCGGTATTTGGTTAGCCCAATGGCACCTGCATAGCCCCACGGAGCTCGATTTTTCATTTTCGTCACAAGGTCACGAACTTAGAAAATTGCGAATTGTGTTTTTAGCGGGTAGCCAATTTCAATTTACATCTTCTCCTTGGGGGTTTGTCGAATCTGGCTGGGGTTTCGGTATTTGGCTCACCCAATGGCACCTGCATAGCCCCACTGAGCTCGATTTTTTTTTTTTTTTTTTCATTTTCATCCCAAGGTCAAGGTCACAAGGTCACGAACTTAAAAAATTTCGAATTTTGACATAAAAATCGTATGACTGCCCAAACTTTGAGAGCTGGGATGACAATATTTTTTATGCATAATCTTGAGGTCATTCCCCACCTAAAGTCTTGAAACCATTTTGCTCTATCTCGAACACCTTGCCCGTGGCGACCCCTTCAAATTTGTTTTTAAGCTGATTTCATCAAAGTATAGATAATCCAAGGAGTGTGAAATGCCATATAGCCTATATGATGTTATATTGTTCCTGGAATGTTCCAGAGGAAGTTTTGCACCAAAGGTCATAATCCTTGACCTTTGACCTTTAAAGTTCACAAAGGTCAAATTTTCAAAGTTGTGGGGATCGAACCGGGTTTTCGACCTTCGACGAACTAACTCCAATAAGCTATAGCACGTATCCTGTTTCCTTATTTTAATGTCCACAGCATTGTTTTGTGACCTTTAAAGGTTATGCAAAGGTCAAATTTTTAAAGTTGTTGAACGAAACCGGATTTTCGACATTTTGCAGCTAATAACCTGTCACTCGTTCCACATCATGTTGATCATTTTTATAACTTGGTCAAACATTATCACATTGTCTCATCCTTGACTTCTGAAACAATCTACATTGTCAAATACCGCTCGTTAACCATCGTCATCTTCAGACTTGTCTTATTAAATGTTACCATCATTTCGTCAAATTTTTTTGTAAAACAAACACATCAGAATTGAGTTGCTTTTCTCGACAATGTTCTAAAAATCAAAACCTTATTCTGTCATTATTAAAAAAGAAAAAATCCTTTTGTTTCTTGTGCCCCCACTGTCTTCAGGTCACAGCAAGGTGTCTTCACCTGCACTCTCTCATTAGCATCCTTTGTTTTAAATATTTACCTCTTTGTGATTTAATCCTTAATTTTTTTTAGGTTAAAGAAAACTTGTGCTATTCTCTGCAACGTTTACCAACATTGCCACGTGGTCTTATTGCGCTGGCACACATTTGGTTGGGTAAGGGGGGGTGGTTTGAGGGGGGAGCGTTGACCTTTTCATGCTGTTGGGAAGCTTCCTTGCAAGATAGAATTGGGTGACACTGTCCTGAAAACTACATAGAAAAGGACAAACATCTGTTGAGTTTTCCTATGTTGCATGATGATTCATTCATGGTTTGATGTGGGAGTGGTGGGGGTTGGGGGGTTTATTTCCCGCTTTTCATGCAATGACCATGTTGTTGGGTTATTTCTCCGAAATATGCTCAGAGAGTGGGTCCAGGTGTCTGGTACATACGTACAGTGGGGAGAACAAGTATTTGATACACTGCCGATTTTGCAGGTTTTCCCACTTACAAAGCATGTAGAGATCTGTAATTTTTATCATAGGTACACTTCAACTGTGAAAGACGGAATCTAAAATAAAAATCTTGAAAATCACATTGTATGATTTTTAAATAATTAATTTGCATTTTATTGCATGAAATAAGTATTTGATACATCAGACAAACAGAATTCAATATTTGGTACAGAAACCTTTGTTTGCAATTACAGAGATCAGACGTTTGCTGTAGTTCTTAACCAGGTTTGCACAGACTGCAACAGGGATTTTGGCCCACTCCTCCATGCAGATCTTCTCCAGATCCTTCAGGTTTCGGGGCTGTCGCTGGGCAACACAGACTTTCAGCTCCCTCCAAAGATTTTCTATTGGGTTCAGGTCTGGAGACTGGCGAGGCCACTCCAGGACCTTGAGATGCTTCTTGCGGAGCCACTCCTTAGTTGCCCTGGCTGTGCGTTTCGGGTCGTTGTCATGCTGGAAGACCAAGCCACACCCCATCTTCAATGCTCTTGTTGAGGGAAGGAGGTTGTTTGCTAAGATCTCATGATACATGGCCCCATCCATCCTCCCCTCAATACGGTGCAGTCGTCCTGTCCCCTTTGCAGAAAAGCATCCCCAAATAATGATGTTTCCACCTCCATGCTTCACGGTTGGGATGGTGTTCTTGGGGGTTGTACTCATCCTTCTTCCTCCAAACACGGCGAGTGGAGTTTAAACCAAAAAGCTCTATTTTGGTCTCATCAAACCACATTACCATCTCCCATTCCTCCTCTGGATCATCCAGATGGTCATTGGTAAACTTCAGACAGGCCTGGACATGCGCTGGCTTGAGCAGAGGGACCTTGCGTGCGCTGCAGGATTTTAATCCATGACGGCGTAGTGTGTTACTGATGGTTTATTTTGATACAGTGGTCCCAGCTCTCTTCAGGTCATTGACCAGGTCCTGCCATGTAGTTCTGGGCTGATCCCTCACCTTTCTCATGATTATTGAGGCTCCACGAGGTGAGATCTTGCATGGAGCCCCAGACCGAGGGAGATTGACTGTTATCTTGAACTTCTTTCATTTTCTAATAATTGCGCCAACAGTTGTTATCTTCTCACCAAGCTGCTTGCCTATTGTCCTGTCGCCCATCCCAGACTTGTGCAAGTCTACAATTTTGTCCCTGATGTCCTTCGACAGCTCTCTGGTCTTGCCCATTGTGGAGAGGTTGGAGTCTGATTGATTGAATGTGGACAGCTGTCTTTTATGCAGATAACGAGTTCAAACAGGTGCAGTTAATACAGGTAATGAGTGGAGAATGGGAGGACTTCTTAAATACAAAACTAACAGGTCTGTGAGAGCCAGAATTCTTACTGGTTGGTCGGTGATCAAATACTTATTTCATGCAATAAAATGCAAATTAATTATTTTAAAATCATACAATGTGATTTTCAGGATTTTTGTTTTAGATTCCGTCTTTCACAGTTGAAGTGTACCTCTGATAAAAATTACAGACCTCTACGTGCTTTGTAAGTGGGAAAACCTGCAAAATCGGCAGTGTATCAAATACTTGTTCTCCCCACTGTATGTACATCCATTAACACTTGACTAAAACCTCTTCTCACAAACTACCCGACCGATATTGGCCAAATTTGGTATGATGTGTCAGTACAGCAAGGTCTCAAGGGGTTGTGCTCCCCATACAGGTGTGCCCCTATTCGGGGGGGTTTGCCCCACATATTGGTATTTTATTCGAAAAACCGTCATTCAGACCAAACAAAGCATCGTGACCATGTCCGAACCTAAAGTTTTGCTCCTCATGGCCGTATCTCCCCTGGAAAGGGAGCCACGGTGGGTCTCCCTCCCCAATATCGCTCATATTCACGAAAACATATTTTCCCCATAACCTACATAACCGATATGAACCAAATTTGGTACGATGCATCAGAACAGTGAGGTCTCTTGGGGTTGTGCTCTCCATCTGGATCTGCCTCCAATAAGACGCTGAAAGGGGGGGGGAGGGGGGAGCAGGTTCACCTGAAATTCAGGTAACTTACGAAAAAATTTTTTTCAGAAAACGACAGCCAGATGCAGACCAGTCTTCCCGAAACATAAGGACCATGCCGTTAACTTAAGTTGTGCTCCCCATGACCGTACCATTTCAGTAAGGGGGACCATGGTCCCTTCCCTCTAATTCCTCATTTTGACCCTGCCTGTTTGGTAAATAACCACCAGTCTCCCACAGGCAATTTTTTTTTTATTTTTTTTTATTTTTTGCCCTGTAACAATATTATCCCTCAATTTTCAAGATTTTCTTCCTTTGGTCTTTTTTCTGTTGTCACATCGTGTTTTATCTTTCCTCGCTGATACAACATAACTGTTTTATATTGACGTGTAAGTTCCAAATTCAATGTGTCAATATGTCCACATGGCAGGGTGTTTGGATCGGCTTATCCCAGCCTGCCTTCCATGACTGTTGTTGAGTGGTACGAGGAGCACAAGCGAAAAGGAGTTCTTCCTGATCAAGGAATACCTGCAGCGACATTCGGTCAGTTCACAAAGCGTGAGAACTATTTCTCTGTAGAATTGCTTACACAGCAGATATGCTTTTTTGTGATTGCTTGGATGAACCTGTCATGCTCCCAATGCCGAGTTGGTGGCATAACGTATTCCTTTTTGAAAGATAGTCACCTTCATGAACACTGTTTGTTTGAGTTGTGTTAAATTATGTTGTGTTAAATGCCATCACACATCCTTTCTTCTCAGAAAATGGCAAACGTGATAACACCAAAAGTGACGAAGAAGAAGAAGAAGAAGAAGAAGAAGATGAAGATTCTCTGCAAAGGGCACGACAGTGGGATGATTGGAAAGACACGCATCGTCGTGGCTGGGGAAACCGTCAAAACATGGGCTAAGTGTTTGGAAAATGCAACCAAATCTCTCTTAATTGTTCTGTGCTTTAAAAATTGCCTTTTGCCCCTTCCTAGCAGAGTTTTTACTCAACTCTATTTTTATTCATCTGCATCTATTTATCTTAATGATCCTCCCCACTTCATGGAAGACTTATTTAATGCTTTTTAGTCGATTCCTTTTTGCCTCTCCTCTCCTCTCCTCTCTTCTGCATGCCCTCTGAAATAACCAGTGTTTTAAAGTCAAAGTAAGTTTGTTTTGTTGGTTTGTTGTTTTTCTGTTTGGTTTTTTTTTTTCTTCTTTCTTTTTGGACAGTCATTACATTCTGGCTGGAATAGTTTCACCCCTCCTTATCTTATCTTTCCAGATCTTCTCGTTGTGCATCAACACGTATTGGAATCAAATTTGTTCATATGTTTGCTGTGAGATATAAAAAGTAAATCGAAGTGTGCTTGTGGTTTGATGCTTACCAAATAAAAGGGCAAATGCCATCATTTTTGGCAGGCATGGAACTTCAATGTTGGGGGAAAGGAAGGGGGGGCAGTGGCAGTGCGGTTCAAAAGAAAACACTTAATTGGGAATTTAATTTAGAATAAAAATCCATTTGCATGTTACTAAGGACTATTTTTGACACAAAAAAAACCTGAAAATACATTAAAATTTTTATTTTTGTTCACAATTTGAGGCCAGCAAAGTGAAGATCTATTCATATCCATTTAAAAGTTCAGTAACCAGTCTGAGTTCATGGCTAATGTAATTCATTTGTCGTGATGCTCTCATCATAGCACTATGGTGGTGACAGGTAGGTTAAGCACCATTTTATTTGGAAGTTTGGCTGACAGGATGTCTTCGAGGTACGCACACTCACCTTTAAGCTGTCTCGCCTGGGTTCAAATGCGGACCCAGCTATAAACTGTCATCCTGGTGTTTCACGGGCAGGGTGATTCATCGATGTGTGTGCTATTAAACGGGAATCTTCTAATGTCTCTTCCCCACTGTTTTGTCCTTCCCACTCCCTCCCCTCTTGTCTCATGTCCCCCTTGCTGTACGTTGTGTGTTGCTCTCACACGAGCCTTGACAAGGTATACAAAAAAAAATCCCATTTGCCAGCATTAGTTGGGGGACGTTAAAGATCCCATGGTGTCTTGTACGAAGAGTAGGCGAGCTATAACCAGCACCCTGAGCAAATTCCAAATTCCTGCCCTAACCAACAGATGGCATTGCATTAGCAGCAGAACCATGCCCTCAGCCAATGATGCTCCCTAGGAGCCTTGTGCTGCATATGAAAGAAGAGGAGGTTGGATGTTTATTAGGGAAGCATCTTGTACATCATGAAGGTGAATAATACAAAAGTTGTGGTAGACTAAATGGGTTCACTCACCCTTGAACAGAAAGCTAAATGTTAATATAACGGTATTTGACAAGTTGGGACTCGCAGGCAATATTTTCAAATGTTAAAAGGAAAAGTTTTTTTTATTTTTTATTTTTTATTTTTTAAAGCCTATGCCTCAAGGATGTCACGGAACAATTGAATGCCTCCCACGTAGTCCAGATTTAAAGCCACTTGACTTTTTTTTTTCTTTGATTTGAGGACACCTGAAATCAGATGATGAAAGATCTATCAAAGATATTGAGAAGAAGAAGATATGGAAGATATCATCTATCTATCGAAGATGTAAAGAATAAAATCAGAAACTAATGTTGTAAAATCAATGTGTCCATGTTAAGAAACGGTCAAAGAAACTTACATACAGGGATCGATATGTCAGTGGCTTGCAATTTGAGCGATTGTTCGAATAAAATTGTAAAATAAATATCCCTCTTATTCCGGACTTTTGAAACATCCTATTGTTTCCTTCAGCATGCAGTACTTGCTTTTGCGTGAGTTGCTGAAACTGATTTTGTTTTATACTTTTAAGGTTGAGGTTCCTGTTACTGCAAAGGAGTTTTCTTTATGTTAAACAAGTACGGTATTGAGATACATGGAAGACAAAGGGAAACAGTAGGATCTGCACAAGAGGAGAAATTGCAGGTGTCTGGTGGTAATGGGGTCTTGGCAGTGTGACCACTCCTTGGCTTGTTTCACAAGATCTTGGCTATTCGTTGTTCACCTTGGCGTCTTGGTTTTCTCTAGGTTTTCTTGGCATATAGGTTTTCTATTGTCATTGCTTTTCCGAAACCTTGTGAATTCTTGGTTTTTTTCATTGGCTCACCTTTGCATTTATGAAAACGAGGAGTGGTCACACTGGGTCTCGGAGGGTGTCGTAAAGCTCAGAGAAAGATACAGGAGAGACTGAGCAGAAGACTTCCTGGATTGCTCGATAGCGCTCGAAGGCAGTTGTACAGGTGAAAGAGGGAGATGAATGATTGGCATGGTATATAGGTGAAATAGAGAAATATTTTGTTTGTAAAGAAAATCACGTTCGAGGTTTTATCGTCACAAATTCCATGTTGATTTTGGGTCCTATACGAACCCACGTTCAAATCCCATGAAATCACTACATGTATTTGTCTCTTCTCTATTCTTGTCCTTGTAATTCACAGCAACGTGCAGTGAGCTTGGTGTTGGCTTAACGGTTAAGGTGGCTGCCTTAAGATATTAGGGTCTTGAGTTTGAGGCCTTTGATTGGCACCAGGTGGGTTGATTTAGCCTGTCGTCCTTCGAAGGTCGGCAAAATGAGTTCCAGCTTACTGGAAACGGGGGCACTTCATCCAGCGGCACAGCTGCGCTCCCAGCAATGATGCAACCAGGAGCCACACTTTCGTCAGCCCAATAATCAGCTCGTGTGGGATTTCGAACGGCTTTTAAAGAGGTTTTGGCATTTCAAAATGTTCTGCATCAACTCAGGCTGTCAGCATGATGTTCTGCTTGACATTTTGATCATTTTTGTCACCACAAAAAAAACAGAGCTTTTTGTTTACATTTCACACATGGCTAAATATTGATCTTTGCAATCGCACATTTCGAACCAAGAACAAACAAACGAACAAAAAAAAAAGATTCAATATCCACGAAGGCGGAAGTTTTGTGATGTAATGTGCAAGGGTGAGCCGAGGGCGGTCATGCTGCGTGAAATTCATGCTCTCCCGCTCCCTTCCTAACCACGAAATCTCTGATGCAATTTCCTCCAAGCTTAACCTGACGTCATGCAAATATAAAATTATTTCCACTCGCTGCCACATCGCCGACTTCCGATAAATTATATATTTAAAAACAATAGAATATATATATATATATATATATATATATATATATATATATATATATATATATATATATATATATATATATATATATATAAATGGATAAGGTGGGAGCTAATGGCGCTGCTTCAAATGTGACGGTATGCCATTTTATTTTGCCATCGGTTGTTAGTTAATCTTACGTGCAAACCAATCTCCTCTGTCAGTTCATCCATCCTCCTCCTCATCCACCCTCTTCACTCCCACAATATATAAGCCTGGTGTTGATTTAACGGTTAAAGGTAGCTGGCTTAAGACGTTAGGGCCTTGAGTTCAAGCCACTTTTAACCATTGAATTAACACCAGATGGGTTGATTCTCCCTGAGGTTGGCAAAATGAGTACCAGCTCGCTGGTAATAGGGACATAGCATCAGCAGCACAGCTGTTCCCCCAGCAAAAAATGCAACCAAACAGCCACAGGCTACAGATTAATAAATAGCTTGTCCTGGCACGGATGTGGTCATTGTCCTCACTGCACTTGTCAAAGGCCTTGAATATCCCTTGGAGCACAGTCAAGACAATCATTAAGAAGTGGAAGGCATATGGTGCCACTAAGACCCTGCCGAGATCAGGCCATCCCTCCAAACTGGATGACCGAGGAAAGAGGAGATTGATCAGAGAGGCCACCAGGAGGCCCACGACAAAGAGGTACTGGACTTTATGGCAAAGACTGGTCACTGTGTGCATGTGACAACAATATCACAAACACTCCAAGTCTGGCCTGTATGGTAGGGTGGCAAGAAGGAAGCCATTACTCAAAAAAAAAACCCCCACCTTGAGTCCCGGTTGAGGTATGCAAAAAAAACACTCCGGAGATTCTCAAGCCATGTGGCATAAAGTTTTGCGGTCGGATGAGACCAAGATGGAACTTTTTGGCCTAAATCCAAAACGTTACGTTTGGTGCAAACGCAACACAGCACAGCACCCAAAGAACACCATCCCCACTGTAAAGCATGGTGGTAGCTGTGCTGTATCACGTGATTGGGTTTTCATCGTCGATCATCGGCGAACAGACCGCGCGTAGACTCAATGGCCTGAAGCTTATCAGGTCAAACCTCACGCTGTTTACGTACACCCGCGAGAAGATAACACCAGTCGGGATGGCAGACGTGTCTGTGCGGTACCAAGGCCAGGTCGCCACGCTTCCGCTGTACGTCGTGCGGGGGAGGGGACCGTCTCTCCTCGGCCGAGATTGGCTGTCCCGCATCAGGCGAGACTGGGCCGCAGTTCACCTTGTGCAACCCGTGCCGAGCCGGTGGGACGATCAGTTGGAGAAGATTCTTCAAAGACATCAAGGTTTGTTTTGCGACGACCTTGGGAAACTCAAGGGCGGGGAGGCAAAGCTCTTCCTGAAGGAGGGGGTGGTTCCTCGTTTTTGTAAACCACGACCAGTGCCATATGCCCTGCGGGACAAGGTCAAGGGTGAACTGGATAGGCTGGAGGCCTGTGGATTGATCAAACGGGTGTCGGACTCAGATTGGGCCACCCCGGTCGTCACGGTGCTGAAACGGAATGGAGACGTCTGATTGTGCGGGGACTTCAAATCCACGGTTAACCCGGGGCTCAGCGTGGAGCAATATCCACTGCCGTCAATCGCTGAAATATATGCGCGATTGGCGGGGAGTCAATACTTCACGAAGCTAGACCTGCGTGATGCATATTTTCACCTGGCGATGGATCCTGGGGGTAGCGAGCTTTTGACAATCAACACGTGTCAAGGGCTCTATCGATATACCCGACTCTGTTTTGGGATTGCTTCGGCCCCAGCCTTGTGGCAGAAAGCCATGGATCAGGTTTGCATTGGCCTGCCCGCTCAGACCGACCTGGACGATGTGCTCATTGCGGGGAAAACGGCGGACGAGCACCTTGCGAACATTGCCCAAGTGCTGACAAAGCTAGAAGCGTGCGTCCTGCGCTTGAACAGGGACAAGTGCGTGTTCTTCAAGCAGCGCTTGGAATACCTCGGGCACATCATCACGCTGGATGGGGCTGTTGAAAGGTCCTTGGAAGTTGGAGGCGATTCAACACATGCCGCCACCTCGCGACAAGACGCAGCTGCGCTCGTTCATTGGTATGGCCCAGTATTACCAAAGGTTCGTGCGCGGGCTCAGCTCACAACTTGCGCCGTTAACACGGTTGCTCAGGAAGGACGAGCGCTGGGCTTGGGGGCCTGCACACCAGGTGGCATTCAACCACGTCAAGCGGCTGCTTACAGAGGATACGGTCCTCGTGCACTATGAGCCTGTGCGTCCGCTCTTATGCGACAGCTCTGCAAATGGCATTGGGGCAGTGCTCTCCCACAGGATGGACGATGGTTCCGAGCGGACTGTTTGTTTTGCATCCAGGACACTGTCCACAGCAGAGCGGGAATATGCCCAGATCGAGCGGGAGGCTCTCAGCCTCGTCTGGGGTGTGCGGAGGTTTCATCAATACCTGCTGGGGTGGCATTTCACTTTGCAGATGGATCACAAACCGCTTCAATTCATCCTGAGACCCGAATGCGGGGTACTGGTGGTAGCGCTCACGCGAATACAGCGGTGGTGTCTGTTTCTTGCTGCTTACGATTATGATGTTCAGTTCCAAAGCACCGAGAAGCATGCTCACTGCGACGGGTTCTCACGCTTGCCGTGTGCGGAGGGTCCAGTTGCGTCTGAATTGGCCGACCGGGTCGATGTGTTCGCGCTGGGCCAGGTCCAAAGCAGGCCGATCACGGCCAGACAGGTTGCGGTGGAATCGGCTCGTGAACCGGTGCTCGCCCGTGTCGTCCAGGCGATTTCTACGGGTAATTGGAGGGATCTGCCTTCGACAGGTCTACCTTCTAACTTTATGTCAGGTCAGGTTCGATCTGTGACCTGCTACAGGTACCATGTAAACCTGTACGAACCTGTTCCATGGTCGGGTTGTCGGCGACTAAACTGTCTCCCCCACCAGGTTTTCTGGTGAGGAGGGTGTTTGGATATGGACACCCAGCAGGATTAAAAACAAAACCTATCAAAGGGCGGAGGAGCTCCTTGTGAGCCAACGGCCATCCATATCTAGTGCCCAACTGTGTCTGCGGACGTCCTCCTGCAGTTGGGTTACTTTTTATGAGGAGGATGGTGGCAGGATTTGCACTCCGGCCACCGTAAAACCCTTCATTCCGCAAAACGCAAAAACGCAAAAAAAATCTGACGGGTCACGACGGGATTGTCCGTCCGGTGGGCGACGTGCCGCGATTCGAGTTACGTGGCCGCTCGCACGCCGGCGGGCGCGAATCCGCAACACTGGTGTCAGGTCGTGGGACACAAACTCATCCCCCTCCTCGCGGCACTGGTATCAGAGAACGGGAAAACGGGCTCTCCTGTCTCCAGCTAAATTCACGGAAATCGGTCCAGGGGTGAGAGGAGCGACCCCCGATTCCCTCCAAATTACGAGCGATTCAAATTATCGCTTTACGAGAAATAAGATGGCGTCTCAAGGCGAGCGGGAGCCGGGGGTATTAGAAATGGATTTAGAATGTGTAGAATCCATGGTCCAGGATGAAAACCCCATGCAGGAAATGTTGGTTGTGCAGGAACATGAACTCCCCCAACTGAACCCAGAGTTCGAAATGGGCGCAGTGGCTGGGGTGGCGGACAAACGGCCCCCACGTGCGAATTCGCCCACGGATCGGACAATGGAAATGTTTGAGGCATTGATGAGGAAAATGGATGCGAATACACAACAAATGAACGAAGTGAAAACGAAAATGGATACAAACACGAACGAAATAAAAGGCATGAACGAAAAGATGGATACAAACACAAACGAAATAAAAGGCATGAACAAGCAAATGAACGGAATGAAAACTAATATGGAAACAAATGCGCAAGGAATGAAGGAAGAAATGAAAGAGCTGCGCGGTGAGACGCAGAACATGGGCCGAAGCCTGCAGGCGGGCATGAAGGCCGTTACCAGGGAGTTTAAAATGGCGACTCCACGTGTGGGAGCGAACGAGCTGGGAGGGAGTGCAAAGGCTGTCAGGCCCGTGGTGGAGGCCGTTGACAAAGTAATTCGGGAGACGTGTTTGGCGAGGGTCGTGACGGAAAAAGTGACGGTGACCGAGAGGGAAAAACTAATTGGGGTGACGGAGACGTGCACGAGTGAGATAACAAGGGAAGAGACGGAAATAATAGTTGAGACAAGGGAGATAAGGGAAGAGGTGACTGAGTTGGCAGAGACACGGGAGATGGGAACGATAGAGGGAAGACTCCACGATGAAGAGGGGGTAAGTGACGCACACACACACGGAGGTAGTGGAGGATAATGGGGGTTAGCTCGCGGACTGGGTAGAGACCTGGTGCGAGCAGCTGGATGGCCTCCTCCAGGAACGAGGGGAGGGAGTATGGCCCCTTGAGGCGAGTCACGACCAGGTGGGTTCGGTCGTGCTTTGCGAGGTCGAGGGGAGGAGTGCTGTGGACAGGTGCACGGAGAGCTTGGGGGGTATAGAGGCCCCGGAGACCCTTGTGGGGACACGAAACCCCAGTGTGGTTGTCCCGGTGTGTGTGGTGTCGAGGTGTGTGTTCACGAGTGTGGCGAAATGCGTGCTGCAACGCACGCATAGCGCGGGTGCAAGGGCGTGTGTGAGAGCGACCGGGTGGGTGACAAAGACCCCGTGTGTGGAAGCGACCCCGTGTGTGAGTGGTATGGTGGTAAGTGTGCAGAAGATCGTGCTTCCCAGCACGCCGTGTGTGGATGAGGCACCGCGAGCGAGTGCCCCCGCGTGTGTGAGTAGTATGGTTTGTGTGAGGGAAATGGCACGAGTGAGTGGAGCCACGTGTGCGAGGGAGGTGGCATGCGTGAGTGAAACGGCCAGTATGAATGGAGCACCACGTGTGAGTGGTATGGGTAGTGTGAGGGAAATGGCATGCGTGAGTGAGCGGCCGAGTGTGAGAGAGACAGCGTGTGCAAGGTCGCTGTGTGTGAGGGAGATGTCGGTGGGCATGTGTGAACATGCAGCCGCGTCTCCCGGGGCGAATGTAATGGAGTGGAGTGTGAGCGTCGTAACACGCGGGAGTGCGTGTGTTGAATGGAGACGGCGACAGAGGGACAAAAGCCGGGTAGCGGCTGTAGATGTTTCGGGGACCGTGCTGGGTTTGCCCAGCAGCGAGCGCGAGGTTCGTGCTGTGCAACGCACGAGGCCCCCACGTGCTCGCTTGCGAGAGTGAAGTCCCGGTCCGGAAACGCACGCGGTGGATTTGCCGATCCCGCGGACGGACAAAGTTTAGGCAGGATTACGGATTTGGACCGGACGGGTTCTCCACGCGATCGTGTGTGTTAAGCTCCAACGGGAAAAACACATGTGTTCGCGTGGGGAACCCCTCGAGACGTGGGGCTTGTGTTTTTTTTATGCGCACGGTGACGTCATGGCTGCACGCGGGGTTGGAATCCGGCAGGAGGGGTATCCCTGCCGGATGGTACCGTCCAAGGAGGGACGAGGTACACGTGCAGCTGCATGACGTCACGGGCAGGTGCAAAGTGCGCGAGCTGTGAGTTACCGCGCTGGTGCTGCGCATGTAAAGAAAAAAAAAAAAAGCAAGCCTCACTTTCGGGTGCACAGGATTCCCGGGCAAGGGGTGGAAGATCCCCTTACCTCGGCACAGGATGGAAACTAGTTAGGGGGAAGGGTTAGCTTAGTTAGACCGACTTCATGGGGCAGGGGTAAGTCCTCATGGAGTCCGTGGAATGGATTAGTTAGAGGGATTGTTAGTCAGATTTAGGTTGGGAAAATGGAGTATGGGATTATTTTGGAGACAGAGACAGACTTTGGATGTGTAGTGGGGACGTAGCTTAGCTACGTTAATGGAACGTGCTATAGTTAAGGGACGACGTGGGAGCACGAGTTAGTTAGGGGAGGTAGTTAGAAGGATGGCGGAGTTCAGCGGTGTGTGTGTTGAAGAGTTGTGAGTGAGTACATGTGCTGCGTGAGTGAGTGAGGCCAGCAGGTCTGTGTGAATGGAGCGAGTCTGGAATGCATGGTGCGATGAGTGACTCCCGCCCAAGGGACCCCGGGGTTAGTGTAGACTGAGTTAGGGGGTTAGTTAAATTGACAAAATGGAGGTCGTTTTGCTGTTGGTGGGAGTGTAGGCTCGAAACCCGTTTGGAGGGGTGCAGGAGCCCTGTTGACGGGCTGGGAGCGTGGCTGCGAAAGGTGAGTATCGCTAAGTGGGCACCCCGGGCACCAGGCTAGTCGGCCGTAGTAGGCCAAGGGCCCATGGGGGGCCGGGATAGCGTAGTGGGCACGGGTGCGTCTGCTTGGTGCGGGGGCCTGGGGCGCCATTAGCCGCATGGGCAGTGTTGTGGGCACGGGTGACCCTCGGAAAGGGGCCCGGGAAGCCAGCCTGCCACGTGTGCGTTTCAGGGGAGGTGCCATGGGGGGCACTCCCCGGTGTTAGGGAGCTGGTAGGCTCGGAGGCAGTGTAGTGCCCGGGGGTGCCATAGCTGGAGATTCGGCAGAGGGTCGTGCCTGCCAAGGGGAGCCACGTGTCCCAGCCATGAGACCGTGTGAGGGCACGGAGAGAAAATTGGGGGGCGAGGCCCGAAATTGTAACGACACCAACACAGGCGACGGGAATCTGGGTTGTTAGAACCAATAGTTTAAGCGAGAGGCGCTTGTTGGAAGCCCCGGGGTAGTTTAACAGGTTAATGGTTAGGGTAGATGAGGAAGTGTACCCTCCGCACCATCCATCCCCTCGCTCTCGTTGTGGGCCGCTGGACCCACTTTGGGTTAGATCGCTGAACTCTGGGGAGGGCATCTTGAGGCTTCATTGGGCCTCGACGCAGGACGCTAGCTCTCCCTTATTCCCCTCCGGGAAGGGAATGTAGGGGTTGGGAGTAGGCTAGGTGACAGGATAGGTTAGCCAAACAAGGACGATAAAGGGGGTTAGGGGACGATTTATAGTGGGGAAGTAAAAAAAAAATAAGTTGGGGCTAAATTGGGGTTTGACAAATTAAGGGAGTGGGTATAGACAGTGACAGGCAAAGGCGATAGGTTGGGAGGGAGACCGTAGAGTAGGTCTGAGCCCGCCTTCCGAGTGGCCAGCACCACCGCACTCCCTCCACCAACCTCCACTTAACGGCGAAGGCTGGCCAGCTTCATCGGCAGCTGTTGTTTTGCTGCAAGGCCTGTGCCGGCTGGATCGGCTGCAGCTGCTGTGCTGCAAGGCCTGTACCGGCCGGATCGTCTGCAGCTGTTTTCTGCAAGGCCTGTGCCGGCCAGTTCATCTGCCGGCTGTGTTTGCCTGCAGCGGCCTTGTTATACAGGCTGTGTTTGCCTGATCACCTTTGCCATGCCATGCCCACTGCCCCTGTTCACCAGCCCCGTTAAATTTTTGCTTTGCCCCCCCCTGTTAATTGCCATGTGCGCCAGGATCAGAAAGCAACAGTTTGCAAGCTGCAAGAACTGCCCTGTTGGCAGTTACAACACGGGCCTGCAGTGGCGGCCCGTGCACTGTGTTTGCGTCCATCCATTCATCCATCCATTCGTTGTGTTCATTGCGTGTGCCACTTGAGCTGGCACGGAGACTGCGTTTGTGCAGCCCATGCACCGTTGTGGTTCACTGCGTTCAGTTCAAAAGGGAAGGCCTTGGACTGCGTGTGAGCAGCCGGCTACGTTCCCTGTCACCTGCATTGTTTTGAGCCAGAGACTGCATGCGAGCAGCCTGGCTCCCTGTTAACTGCTTTCTTTTTGCAGAGTTCAATGATCCTGGGCCATGGTTTAGTGTAAAATTTGTAAGTTAAGGTTAAGATGTACTGTACATATGAGTGCGCCCGCGGCATGTCTGTCTTAGCGCCGGCAATTTTATTTAAGTCGTCCGTGTGAGTGGGTTTGTTTAGGTCGTTACTCAGCCCTCAGGTTATTTATTTTGGGGACACGAATACCATGAATGTCGCACTCA
>NC_140970.1:1955604-1963104 GCF_056783735.1 Eptatretus burgeri | reverse complement strand
TACAGAGATATCTCACCTAAGGGACCTGAATGGTGGTTTGCGAATTTCGTCAACCACAACACTACCCCCTCCCCTTTTTACAGACTCGTCCCGAGTCGTCAACTTTTCGTGTGCCATCATGTGTAGTTTTCCCCTAGTACATTTTACCTACGGATCCCTGAGTGCGACATTCATGGTATTCGTGTCCCCAAAATAAATAACCTAAGGGCTGAGTAACTACCTAAACAAACTCACTCACACGGACGACTTAAATAAAATTGCAGGCGCTAGGACAGACATGCTGGGGGCGCACTCATATGTACAGTACATCTTAACCTTAACTTACAAATTTTACACTAAACCATGGCCCAGGATCAATGAACTCTGCTTAAAGAAAGCAGTTAGCAGGGAGCCAGGCTGCTCGCATGCAGTCTCTGGCTCAAACAATGCAGGTGACAGGGAACGTGGCCGGCTGCTCACTCGCAGTCCAAGGCCTTCCCTTTTTAACTGAACGCAGTGAACCACAACGGTGCATGGGCTGCACAAACGCAGTCTCCGTGCCAGCTCAAGTTGCACACGCAATGAGCTCAATGGATGGATGGATGGATGAATGGATGCACGCAAACACGGTGCACGGGCCGCCACTGCAGGCCCGTGTTGTAGCTGCCTACAGGGCAGTTCTCGCAGCTTGCAAACTGTTGCCTTGCGGATCCTGGCGCACATGGAAATGAACAGGGGGGGGGGCAAAGCAAAAATTGAACGGGGCTGGTGAACAGGGGCAGTGGGCATGGCATGGCAAAGGTGATCAGGCAAACACAGCCTGCAGAACAAGGCCGCTGCAGGCAAACACAGCCCGCAGAAGAAGGCCGCTGCAGGCAAACACAGCCGACAGACGAACTGGCCGGCACAGGCCTAGCAGAAAACAGCTGCAGACGATCCGGCCGGCACAGGCCTTGCAGCACAGCAGCTGCAGACGATCCAGCCGGCACAGGCCTTGCAGCAAAACAACAGCTGCCGATGAAGTGGGCCGGCCTTTGCCTTGCAGCAACGCAGCCAGCAGATGAACTGGCCAGCCTTTGCCGTTCAGTGGATGTTGGTGGAGGGAGTGCGGTGGTGCTGGCCACTCGGAAGGCGGGCTCGGACCTACCCTACGGTCTCCCTCCCAACCTATCGCCTTTGCCTGTCACTGTCTATACCCACTCCCTTAATTTGTCAAACCCCAATTTAGCCCCAACTTTTTTTTTTTTTTTACTTCCCCACTATAAATCGTCCCCTAACCCCCTGTACTGTCCTTGTTCGGCTAACCTATCCTGTCACCTAGCCTACTCCCAACCCCTACGTTCCCTTCCCGGAGGGGAACAAGGGAGAGCTAGCGTCCTGTGTCGAGGCCCAACGAAGCCTCAGAATGGCCTCCCCAGACTTCAGCGATCTAAACCAAAGTGGGTCCAGCGGCCCACAACGAGAGCGAGGGGATGGATGGTGCGGAGGGGTACACTTCCTATCTGCCCGAACCATTTAACTGTTAAACTACCCCGGGGCTTTCAACAAGCGCCTCTCGCTTAAACTATTGGTTCTAACAACCCAGATTCCCGTCGCCTGTGTTGGTGTCCTCACAATTTCGGGCCTCGCCCCCCAATTTTCTCTCCGTGCCCTCACACGGTCTCATGGCTGGGACGCGTGGCTCCCTTTGGCAGAGAGCCGAATCTCCAGCTATGGCACCCCCGGGCACTACACTGCCTCCGAGCCTACCAGCTCCCTAAACACCGGGGAGTGCCATGGTAGTGCCATGGTTTCAGGGGAGGTCCCCATGGCACCTCCCCAGAAACGCACACGTGGGAGGCTGGCTTCCCAGGCCCCTTTCCCAGGGTCACCCGTGCCCACAACACTGCCCACGCGGCTAATGGCGCCCCGGGCCCCCGCACCAAGCAGGCGCACCCGTGCCCACTACGCTATCCCGGCCCCCCATGGGCCCTTGGCCTACCACGGCCGACTAGCCTGGTGCCCGGGGTACCCACTCAGCGATACTCACTTTTCGCAGCCATGCTCCCAGCCCGTCAACAGGGCTCCTGCACCCCTCCAAACGGGTTTCGAGCCTACATTCACACCAACAACAAAACGACCTCCATCTTTCAATTTAACTAACCCCCTAAATCACTCTACACTGACCCCGGGGTCCCTTGGGCGGGAGTCACTCCTCCCCCCAATCACTCATCGCACCATGCATTCCCCATTCGCTCCACTCACACAGACCCGCTGGCCTCACTCACTCACCAAGCACATGCTTCCACTTCACTCACCAACAACTCTTCAACACACTCACCGCTGAACTCTGCCATCCTTCTAACTACCTCCCCTAACTAAACTCGTGCTCCCACGTCGTCCCTTAAACTATAGCACGTTCCTTTTAACACTACTAGGCTAAGCTACGTCCCCACTACACATCCAAAGTGTCTCTGTCTCCAAAATAATCCCATTAATCAATTTCCCAACCTAAATCTGACTAACAATCCCTCTAACTAATCCATTCCACGGACTCCATGAGGACTTACCCCTGCCCCATGAAGTCGGTCTAGCTAAGCTAACCCTCCCCCCTAACTAGTTTCCATCCTGTGCCCTGGTCAAGGGGGTCTTCCACCCCTTGCCCAGGAATCCTGTGCACCCGAAAGTGAGGCTTGCTGTTCTTTTTTTTTTTTTCTAATTGCGCAGCACCAGCGCGGTAACTCACAGCTCGCGCACTTTGCACCTGCTCGTGACGTCATGCAGCTGCACGTGTACCTCGTCCCTCCTTGGACGGTACCATCCGGCAGGGATACCCCTCCTGCCGGATTCCAACCCCGCGTGCAGCCATGACGTCACCGTGCGCATAAAAAAAACACAAGCCCCACGTCTCGAGGGGTTCCCCACGCGAACACATGTGCTTTTCCCGTTGGAGCTTAACACACACGATCGCGTGGAGAACCCGTCCGGTCCAAATCCGTAATCCTGCCTAAACTTTGTCCGTCCGCGGGATCGGCAAATCCACCGCGTGCGTTTCCGGACCGGGCCTTCACTCTCGCAAGCGAGCACGTGGGGGCCTCGTGCGTTGCACAGCACGGACCTCGTGCTCGCTGAACCTGGCACGGTCCCCGAAACAACTACAGGCGCTACTCGGCTTTCTTTCCTCTGTCGCAGTCTCCGTCTCCATTCCACACACGCACTCCCGCGTGTTACAACGCTTACACACCTCACCATTAAACTCACACCGGGAGACGTGGCTGCATGTTCACACATGCCGACCGACATCTCTCTTACACACAACGACCTTGCACACGCTGTCTCTCTCACACTCGGCCGCTCACTCACGCATGCCATTTCCCTTGCACACGTGGCTCCACTCACTCGCGGCCTTTCACTCACTCGTGCCATTTCCCTCACACAAACCATATAGGCAGGGATGCATACAACCGAAATGGCTTTATTTTTTTTATTTTTGTGACCACCACCTGGCAACTACCTGAAATTTGGAACAAAGGTAGAGAAAAATATGGATAACCACCATCCAAAATCGTCAAGCCTGAAAATTGCACATTAATGTGTTATTATGCTTTTAATATTTCATAATTCTGTATGTCGCCCTCTTGAGTCTAATCTTGGAATCAATGCTTAAGTCTATGTGTATTCAGACTGCTCATTCATTATGAAGGAAGGAATTTGATTTACAGAATGATGAAACTAATCTTAATTGAAAATAACAAGACAGTGAACTTAAATTTACACCTTTTAAGAGCGTTTTCTTTGTTTTACTTAAAATATTTCCACTTACACAAACACTTTTGCAAACTACATAGGGAAGGGTGGTGTG
This sequence comes from Eptatretus burgeri, assembly GCF_056783735.1. NCBI lineage: Eukaryota > Metazoa > Chordata > Myxini > Myxiniformes > Myxinidae > Eptatretus > Eptatretus burgeri. The sequence goes on along the minus strand of NC_140970.1, from coordinate 1,959,284 downwards.
GCGTTATGAAGAATAGATGTTGCCTGAACTTGAAGCATGTTGAATGATAGGAAAGGGTATATGTATGGCATTTGTGATATTTTAATGATGAATATAATATAAATTATATAGATTATATAGATTATCATATCTGTATTTTTATTATTAAACTTTAATTAATACGACCAAAGAGACTTGATTTTTCATATCTCCCTCATCTTAGCTTTATTCATCTGCCCCTCCACATTCCTCTCTCGTGCCCATCATACCTCACAGGCACAGACACAGACACACATGCACACACACACACACACACACACACGCACACCACACGCACACACAGACACACACATACACATACAAACACACATACAGACACCATTCCACACTTCAGTAGGATTACAGTACATCCATTTTGACAAAATAATAATATGTATCCACACATGTAAATAAGGTTGTGATCATGGTATTTTATTTGTATGACATAACACAAATCTTTATATGTAACTTGTACACATGATCTACAAGTGACTTCATAAATGGTTCAAAATCCATTTGCAGCTTGTCTTAAGTTATTCTTGTTAATGACTGCATAAATTGAATCATGTCGGAGCTTAAAAAGAAAATGAACTCACATACAATGGCAAGACAGCTGCATATCATCAAGTTAAATTGAATAAAAGTGACATTAATGGTTATTCAGATAAAGCCATAAAGTATAGATCGAAACATACAAGCAGACTATATAATACCATGCCACAGGAATGACAAAGAAATCATACTAATACAATAACACGTCACATCAAGACCCTAAATATTAAAAACATTCATTGGTACTAATTATTCAAGATATAACCATGCTTCTTTTGCTGAACAATATATGCAAGTTCACTCGTATACATGACCCACACAACATGCTTAACATACATGTAATGATTGCATTATCAAAAAACAACCAAACATAATAATGTACAAAAAAAAAAATGTCAATATGACCACTAGCTGATGTTGAACTATCACTGCAACAAATAATGTACAGTACATTTATAATTTATTATTGTGAATATTTCTCTAGTTTGAAAGACATTAAAAAAATCAGTATCTGTTAAAGCCCAAGCAGAGTTTTAGTCGATCAGAAAGTATTCTATTGTCACCTCAGACATCATAAACAACATTAGACCCAGTGAATATTGTTTACAGGGACGCATTGTGACATTTAATTGAGAGAACATGTTGCGGTATGTACATTACCTGCATGGAAAATGTTGGCGTTCCTCAACATTTTACATCTTGAGTAGTTTCTAAAAAATGGAAGAGTTTTAGTGCGAACAATTTTCAGCGCATTGGTAGATCAAATAGGGCTACCTAAAAACAATATTAGAGAATTTCATTTTTTACACCATTTACCAACACTATACTGTGGTTTTAATGTTTGATATGATAGTCAGATGTGATGAGTTACATATGGAATAAGTTAAAGAAATCACACAATAATTTTAGTCCCACTCATCTTCTTGTCAAAACTAATTAACGGCCATGAATACATGTAAGTCATAACAAGTGTCACAATGTACTATGCACTGACACATAATGCACCATGTTACATAAGTATTTTCAGCTTGGCCGTTACATGGAAAAGGGTACTTTGAAAAACCCTTATTCCGAGAAAAAAGTTTTACATATCTGCATATTTATGTTTTAAAAGAAAAAAGGGTCAGAAATATTTCAAACACAAAGTCTTATTGAAGCTTGCAGATGCCACCAATTGAAAGAGCACCCTGAATTTTATTTTACAAAAAGTCAAAATTTAAAGATAGACCCGTAGCCATGGAACAGCCGTGCTCATCTTCTTTAAACCCCTTAATGTTGAACACTTTTTTGATCATTCGTTCAGAAGATAAAAGTAAACAAATTGTGGAGAAAACACTGAAGAGCCACCAGAAAAAGGTGGAATAAGTCATGTCGAATCATTGCAATATTAGCTGTCATCACAAATGTCATACACAAGGAAATCTCATCACAAAGAATACTACAGTACTGTAATATAATATATCTTTGCATAATATCTATGTTAATTTCAAAAGTCACAAGGTTGCATTGTCCAGGAATCACATGACAAATTGCTGTTACGCCTGTATACATGCATGTACAACTGTTCATCTCTTTAAAGTGAATGTTGATTACTGTATACATTTTCACCTAATGCAGTTGAAAAGCAGAGCCTATAGGTGACTGGAGAATTGACAAAAAGTGCTCACAAGTAATAAATTACAGTTGAATTGGGAGGAGGAATATGACATGCCAAGTCCATGCTCTCATTCGGTGAGCTCTCAAGCCTCTAGTCTTCTTCATTGTCAGTATCATCATCACCTTCCACATCATTCCCGCCTTCAGCTAAATTTTGGCAATTGAGGCATCTACATAGATCTGTGCAGTTTACATTGTGCTGTCGACACGAGCACCGACCTTTTCCTTCACCTCTGGGTTCCTCACAGCTAGTCTTCTTGCAACTGCAATGAGTAAGTTCAAGCAGAGTACTGGGCACAGGTGGAAGATCACCCCAGACTACCTCTATAATGTCATCTGTTACTTTCCATCCGTGACTGTGTGGGCTGGGGATACTGGGAAACTGTTCAAAACATCTGGTATGTACTCCTGCTTGGTAGTTTGCCCTCATCAGATGTTTCACCATGGCATCATGTGTAGGAGGCATGTTCATCTCTGCTTTAGTGCCCATCAAGAACTTGTTATACCGTGCTGTATTGACACTTGAACAATCCTGATCATACAGTTTGCAAACAAATTTCTCTACTGACTGTACCAGACCATCTTCTACGGTGAATGTTGCACCAAACTGTTGAAAGACTGCTTGGAAATCAACAGATTCGGTCATGAGTTTCAAGGCTTTCTTCTTAGACCGCCCATAGAAACAGCTTGTTGAATCACATCCTGTAAAGCAATGCAGGCCAATGAGGGCATCCGCAACACTGTCACCGAGATGAGTTCGTATAGCAGTTACATCAAGTGTGCGCTTGTTGTTACCTCTACCAGTGTGAAAGAGTAAGTGGGCCTGAATTTTATGAGCCTTGGCTACACCAATAACAAAAACATCAGTGTCTGGGCTCTTTATGATGATTGCTGGTGTACTGCTGGAAGACGAAGGAAGAGATGCAGCAGCATATTGACAATGCAAGAATAACCTGGTGTCTGCTTCTTCATGGTTGCATTCAAGTTCCTTGATAGCTTTCATCTCGACTGTGCCATCTACATTTTGCAATAAATGACATTCTTCATCATGGGCCATGATTAGTTTGACATCATGAAACAAAGTTGGGTGATCCTGCCACATCTTGGGAGAACTCTTCCGTGGGTATTGGCAGTATGCATGTAACAAAATGCCGATGATTTTCCCTCAGAATCGTCCGCATCAGAGGACAACGACGAAGACATGTACGCCGCCATGATGTGGTGTGAGCGGTGAATACAACGAGGTGCGTGATTGGTCAATAGAGGAATCGTCTTCCAAAACGCGAATCGAACGAAGAAGCTGATTGGTTTACGATCATTACAGAAAGTGTATCATTTTTCGCACATTTTCTCACTTTTCTAAAAAATGCGCAACTTTTAAGCTTGTCGAGTTTAAGGTATAAGCTTTATTATATTTTCAAACAATATGTGAGAATTTCAGGTTGTTGCCAAAT
>NC_140970.1:1910604-1948104 GCF_056783735.1 Eptatretus burgeri | reverse complement strand
CCCCCTCCGTCACCTTGCGCTGCCCACGCCCCCTCCGTCACCTTGCTCTGCCCACATGCCCCCGTTTGTCACCTTGCGCTGCCCACGCCCCCTCCGTCACCTTGCGCTGCCCACGCCCCCTCCGTCACCTTGCGCTGCCCACGCCCCCTCCGTCACCTTGCGCTGCCCACGCCCCCTCCGTCACCTTGCGCTGCCCACGCCCCCTCCGTCACCTTGCGCTGCCCACGCCCCCTCCGTCACCTTGCGCTGCCCACGCCCCCTCCGTCACCTTGCGCTGCCCACGCCCCCCTCCGTCGCCTTGCGCTCCCCACGCCCCCCTCCGTCGCCTTCCGCTGCCCACGCCCCCTCCACCGCCTTGCGCTGCCCACGCCCCCTCCGTCGCCTTGCGCTGCCCACGCGCCCCCTCCGTCGCCTTGCGCTGCCCACGCCCCCCTCCGTCGCCTTGCGCTGCCCACGCGCCCTCCGTCGCCTTGCGCTGCCCCCCCGCCCCCTCCGTCGCCTTGCGCTGCCCACGCCCCCTCCATCGCCTTGCCCTGCCCACGCGCCCCCTCCGTCGCCTTGCGCTGCCCACGCGCCCCTCCCTCGCCTTGCGCTGCCCACGCGCCCCCTCCCTCGCCTTGCGCTGCCCACGCGCCCCCTCCGTCGCCTTGCGCTGCCCACGCGCCCCCTCCGGCGCCTTGCGCTGCCCACGCGCCCCCTCCGTCGCCCTGCGCTGCCCACGCCCCGCCACCCCCGATCACCTTGCGCTGCCTACGCCCCCCCAATCACCTTACACTGCCCACGCCCCCCGGGTCACCTTGCGCTGCCCACGCCCCCCGGGTCACCTTGCGCTGCCCACGCCCCCCGGGTCACCTTGCGCTGCCCATGCCCCCCCCGGGTCACCTTGCGCTGCCCACGCCCCCCACCCCTGGTCACCTTGCGCTGCCCATGCCCCCCCTCTTTTCTCTGCGCCTGGGATGCGGGCAGGGGCTGCGCTTTAACTCGCACGTGCTCGCACGCGATGGGCCGCGGGCGGTAGTCAGCTCATGAGGTGCGGGGTACTGCTGCGGTTCCACTCCCTCTACTGCTTCCGCTCCCGCAGATTGGCTGGGGGTGGTTGTCTGCTCTCGCTCCCGCTGGCTGGCCGTGGGTGGCAGTCCTCTCTTGATGATCAGGGGCGGAAGTCTGCTTCAGTGGTGTAGGGGGACAGCGACACAAACCTGCATCGCGGCATTGTGCGGCCCTCAGTTCCAGCGTTGTGTTGCGCCAGCGACGTGGGCTCCGGTTGTAGCGTTGGTCAGGCAGGGGCCTTTCCATGTTTTCCGTCTGAGGTTGCGCATTCAGAACTGCACTGTTCTACCTGTCTTACACCACCTTTTGTATTCATAAGTTTTTGAAGAAGTTAATAATGCTCTCCCGATGATTTTGGAAATAATTTTTCTCTCGTGTTTCTAGAAACTTATAACATTTCATTGTGTGGATTGAAAAAATTGAAATTGAGAGGAAGATATTTATTGCAACTGTTGGGTACGCATTGAATCCACAACCTGTATTTCTTTGTCATAAAAAAAGAAACTGTAAATTTACTCTCTTTTATTTCGTTTTATCATCGTGTTTATTTTTTGCTGTGCAAGTTCCACGTTTCTTCCTTCCTGAATTTTTCTCTTGACTGCTTTTATTTTACCTCTTCCACCCAAGGTGGAGGTGTATGGACATTATGTTTTCACTCTTGTTTGTCTGTTAGCAGGATATCTCAAAAAGTTTTGGACGAAACTTGGTGGATAGTTTGTGTGTGTGATGAGGACGAAATGTTTAGATCTTGGTGAAGATCTGAATCCAGATACGAGATAAAAAAACTAAATAAATGAAAAAGCAAATAAACAAATGTATATTTTGAAGTGATTCTTCACCATTTAAAGATGGAGCCAAAAACTCTTTATGGCACAATATTTCAAATAAGTTATTGACAGGGTATTTCTGACCAAACTTGGTGGATGGATTGATTAGGTGACAAGAATAAGCCGATTCGATTTTGGTTCAGGTCTGGATCCAGATCCGGCCTATCAGTGGGATACAAAACGTAAACTGTTCAACCTGGTGGAGGGATGTGCTCCATCGAGTGCTGTTCTAGTTACCTCCGCCACAGAGGGTGAAGGAGGTTGTGTTTTCACCCTTCTGTCTGTCTGTTTGTCTGTCTGTCTGTCTGTCTGTGTGCACGATATCTCAAAAAATTGTGGACGGATCCCGATGAAATTTTGTGCACAGTTTGGGTGTGTGACAAGGATGAACTGATTAGGTTTTCGTGAAGATCCGAATCCAGTGACGATAATTTTTTTGGTGATTATTCACCATTGAGAGATATGGCAAAAAAATGATTATATTGTTGCGGGGCCAGGCGTTTTCTGCGAGCGCGACCGCAAGATGGAGCAGTAGAGTCGGCTCGACCGATCACCCGGAATTTAGATCGTACCTTTTCGGAAAACTCCGGAAATGTATGGGTCCCTTATCGGACCATGAAGCGTCAATATTTCTGCCACGTGGTACAGGGTTATTCGCCAATTTTCAAAATACCTAGAGACCACGTGGCGATTTAACGAGTCTCCACACCCTCGACGGCACCCGTACGGAACGAGCCGCTTCGCGTACTCAAACCGTGTGCTATCCGAGCTGTTTATCGCCGAGGTCTGTCGGTCCCAAATATCCCGTTATGATGGCAACAGTCTGGCTAATTTCCCAACACGCAGCACGCTAAGCCAATGGAGGAAAGGACACGAACAAGCTGAAACATTTAACAATTGGGGCATTTATTCACAATGGGGGAATGAGCGGAGCACATAAGGGCAAAGTTAAACCGATCAAAAGAAATGCACGTATATACAGCACGGCACTTATACAATTCACTACTTATCTGACTGGCACCACAAACACACATATGCACACACCCAAAGAATCGGACCAAAATGTTCTTTATTGAGGCCTGTCTCGGACCTGTCCGCCTCGTGCGGTCTTCAAGGACGAGGTCCTCGGGACAGCACTGGACCCCCAGCACGATCCAGACGCCCTCATGACCGGGCTCCAGGCGAACAAAATCGGCAGGGCGAAAGCTGGCGGGAGAAGACCCTCCGTTGCCCCGACCACTCCGTGCGCAGACGCTTTTTCACTCCACCACCTTGCGCACAGATGTTCACTTCTTGCCAGAACTCTCAGAACCCTTGAACGCGCAGACTGCACCTATAATTATACCCCCCTCTTCAGAGGGGGGGGGGCGTGTCATCGCGACCCTCCCTCTCTCACTGGCTGGTTTTGGCGGGCAAATCTCTCTTCGTCTCTCTCACTGGCCAGTTTTGGTGCGAAAATCGCTCTTCGTCTCTCCCACTGGCCAAAACCGGCGGCAAGCTCCTTGATTGGCCCGGGGGCGTGGGGATATCATGCAGAGCCTTTTCCTTCTGTCACGGGATCTGATTGGCCGGGCGACGGTCACCTCACTCGTTGCACGCTCATTGATCGAGGGACACCGCGCGACGACTCCTTGAACTCTGCCCACCATGACCGGCCAGAGCGAGGTGAAGGAAGCGAAGTGAAGGTGAGGGTGATGCGGTGTCGTCAGCGTTGATGTTGGTGGTGTAAAAATAAACGAAAAGAAAACCTGACTAAAAATAACTCCACAGCGCATGAACATTGAATTACCCATTAGACTCGGGTCGGGACCCTAACTGGCAACATGTACTTACCGATATAACTGATCTATAGGACCTGTATGTTGTGTGCTCATGGCTTCCAGATTCGCAACAATATAGCACGGTATCTCAAAAAATTGTGGACGGATTTGGACAAAACCTGATGGACAGGTTGGGTGTGTGACAAGGAAGAATTGATTCTATTATGGTAAAGATCTGGATACGATAATTTTTTAATTTTTAAGTGATTCTTCACCATTGAGAGATAGGTCCAAAAACGATATTTTGCATGATATTTCAAAAAGATATTGGGCTGGATATGTTCTCATGGATCAGGCTTTATGTGGCGGAGGTATGTGCTCGACCGAGTGCCCTTCTAGTTAAACTCCACCATCGAAGATGGACACAGGTTACTGTTTTCACCCCTGTCTGTTTGTTTGTTTGTTTGTTTGTTTGTTTGTTTGTTTGTTTGTGAACAGTATTACGGAAAAACTCCTCGACGGATTTCGACGAAACTTGGTGGGGGGATTAGGTATGGTCCAAGGATCATGCCATTAGATTTTGGACATGATACAAAGTCCAATATGACCGCTATGGTGGCCATTTTGAAGAAATATTTGAATTTTTGTTTTTGCATTTCTACATGTTTTAAGTGATTTCCACCCCCCCCAAAAAATTGTTGGAGAGAAAAAACCAGAAAATTTTGCAACTTTTTTTTCAAAAAAATTTTGATTTTATTTTTTTGGCATTTCTACATGCACGTCGATCTAGTTTTCATTTTTTTTTAACTTGTTTTTTAAATATAACTTAAAAAAAAATGTAACTTTTTTTCAAAATTTTTACTTTTTCTTATTAAAAATAGAACTTTTTTCAAAAAATTTTTTTTCATTTTTTTTAATTTAAATTTTACTTGTTTTTTTAAGTATAACTTTTTTTCAAAAATTATACTTTTTTCAAAAATTATACTTTTATTTTTTTTATTTGAATTATGTATGGTCAAGTATATGATAAATCATCACATGGTTAATCGGTGATATGGGTTTTATCTACTCATGGCTGATATGATATCACTCGTTCGTGACTTGGTGGGGGGATTAGGTATGGTCCAAGGACCATGCCATTAGATTTTGGACTTGGTTCAAAGTCCAATATGGCTGCTATGGTGGCCATTTTGAAAAAATATTTGATTTTTTTTTTTTTTTGCATTTCTACATGTTGTGATTTCCAACCCCAAAAAAACAAAATAAAAAATTGTTAGAGAAAAAAAAGAAGAAAAAAAAAGAGAAAATTTTGCAACTTTTTTTTTCAACAAAATTTCGATTTTTTTTTTTTTTGTTGCATTTCTACATGTTATAAGTGATTTCCAACAAAAAAACATACCAAAATTATAATTGCGCTGATTTTGGAACTTCAGGTGGATATACCCACGTAAAATAAATTTCTGTCTCAAGGAATCTAGTTATAACGAATGAATTGAGTATGTAAAAGGGAAAGTTGCAAACTATAACTCTGTGAGCACTGTTGACGTCAAATTGAATGAATAGGATATCAGGTTCACTTGAGTGACCCAGCAATATTGGTGGCGGAGTTTTTGCACTCTACGGAGTGCTCCCCCTCTAGTTTTACATGTTTTTCTCTCACTTTTTTAACCCGCAGTTGTCGGTTTGGCTTTATGAAAGGGAGTGGAGAAGAGATGGCAGCAAAAAGAGCCTTGTTCATCAAGGTGGGAATTGTCATTGTTTTGCCACATGTAGGATGATTACCAAATTAATCCTTGCAAATCAAATGTCCCCTTTTGGCATTTATGTGTTTATGTTTTCATTTTTTATTCACTCATTTATACACTCATTCAATCATTTACTCCTCCATTAATTTCCTCATTTGATTTGTTCCTGTTTTGATTTATTGATCCATTAATTCATTCACATATCGGTCTTCATCCCGTGAATACATTTTTATGCTTGCACATTTTGCATTTCCCCTCCCCCTCCCCTTTCAATTTCTCCTTAATTTTTGAGGTCCAATTGTTACAATTCCATTTCTCTGTCGAGATAGATGGGAAATAGTATAGGATAACCCTGGTTGTGTGAATGTGCTTGTTGTATATCTGAAATCCTCCAAGCAGGCAGTCAGACACTATGATGCTTTGGTTCGAAGAGGAGAGGGTAGAGTTGATGAAGAGATATACTGCAAGTTAGGCCATCTGCACCTTCTTCTGGAAGATTTTCCAAAAGGTACTTTTGCAATCTTTCCATTTTTGAAAATGTGTTTATTTTCATCAAAGCTATTTTTGTACCCTCCTCAGTGAGAGGTTGCCTGCCTTCCTGTTTTCACAATGGTACTCCACTGTAGCTTCCACTGCCCATTTCTTAAAGCTGTTGATTTCCTCTTCTACCCCCTCTCAGCATCATCGTCATTTGTGTGCAGCACTTGGTTATGGGTTGGCATTAGTTCTCCCAGGGGTGTGGCAATGCCACTGATCTAGTGCCTGATCACTGATCACTGAAGAGCAGGAATTTGGAATTTGTTTGGGGTGCTGGTGATAGCTCCCCACCCTACAAATTACTGTCTTCACCTTGTGTATGTGCTCTCTTTATTTATTCAATGTCGCTGCTTCTCTCCTTTGCTCTTTTTCCAATCCACTTTCACTTCTGCCAGCTGGCCCCACCATCATCTGGCCAGGTGCACCATCACTCACCGCCCCCAACATTCCCCCCCACACCCATGAGCAATGCCTGTTGCATCATCACATCAATGAGTGTGCTGATGCCATCAGATGGGATGTTGGGATACCATATTATCTTCCGTAAAGAGGTACAGGGGATTTTCACCAGCACCCTTTCAAGATTCTCAGCAGCATCAGAGAAAATGATGCAAACCCTGATACCGCACTGATACCTGATACCATGACCTTTCCTGGGAAAGCCACATTTCAAACCTCGCCTGCAAAGCCAGTCGCCGACTGGAAATCCTCTGTCGTGCAAAGTCCTTCCTCGGCCTACCTGAGCTCCTGACCACTTACAAAGCTTTTGTCTGCAGCCTGATGGAGTACTGCTCTCCCCTCTGGGCTGGTGCTCCTGCCTCCAACCTTTCTCGGCTTCACGCTGTAGAAACCAAGGCATTTCGGATCATTGGCATCTCCCGCAATGAGGCTGAGTCTTTGGGCCTCTCACTCAATCACCGCAGGTTGGTCGGTCGTCTTTCTGTCTTCTACCGTCTCCTCTCCAGCCTTGCCCCCCCCCCTGCTCTCTCTGCGATTTGTCCCCACCACATTTCCACAGGGTGCTCAAGGTCCGCCAACAACCCCCTTCTGGTAAAACTACCAAAATCACGAATTGCTGCTCACCTTCACTCTTTCATTCCTCTTTTTTCCCGCCTTTGGAATAAACTTCTTCACTCTATTCATTCCCATTCTTCCCTCCAGGCCTTCAAAACAGCTGTTCACCACAACCTCTTATCATTCCCCATCCAAATCCTCGATCTTTTCTACCCCCGATAATCCACCCAAGCCTCCTTCAAATTCTTTGCTTTCCTTCCTGAAAGTCCCTGTAATGTCCATCTTCTGTTCCCCATGTTCTTTATTGTTCTCATGCACAATATTTATTGTCACATGCACAATCCCATCCCTCTCCCTTCCACAGATCTCCTAATGTCTCTGTTCCCCACTGTTTTGTCCTTCCCACTCCCTCCCCTCTTGTCTCATGCCCCCCTTGCTGTGCGTTGTGTGTTCGCTCTCTTACGAGCCTCGACAAGGTATACAAAAAAAACCCCGCAGCCATGTGCTGCACATGAATTAATAAGTGATCCTCCTCTTCTGACAGCATCGTTTTTTTTTTCTTCTTTTTATTTTTTTCTGGAGACATCCAAGCTGGAAAGCTGGAGGACAAAGATTTTTGAATGCCAAAGAGCCACCAAGAAGGAAGCAGGACAGCAATCAGATAAAAAACAACAACAATCAGTAATATAAAGCTGAAGGTCGACAGTCGGTGGTTTAATAATTGGAGCATCCGCTCCGAGTCTTGGGGGCCAGTGGTTCCAATCATTCCATAGACTTTTAAAATGATGCGTGCTGCTTCCTTGCTTTACCCTCAACATTTATTCGGATTTGTCAGGATTGTGGGAGTGAAGAGGATGGATGAACTGAGGGAGGAGATTGGCGTGCAGATGAGCTTGACGGGGAGATTGTTAAAAATCCGGCTGAGGTGGGCTGGACACTTGGTGCAAATTGGGGGGGGGGAGAGAGGATGGAAAAGAGAACGGATAGGTTAAGGGAGCAAGATAGGAGGAAAAGGGGCAGACCATGTTTGAGATGGGAAGATTGTGTGAGGAGGGATATCAATAATGTGGGGGTGGTTGGATAATGGAGAGAGTTGTCCAGGGACAGAGGGTAGTGGAGGAATATCGTGCTTAAAGCAAGGTGGAAGATCGTACCATCGGACCTCACCCCTTATTAAGGGAAGAGAAGAAAAGAAAAGAATAACAATAATAATAATAATAAGAGTATGGACAAACACCCATAAGTTGGTAATCATTTGATAGACCGAATGGCCTCCTTCTGCATTGAAGTTCTTTGAAAGGGAACATGTACGATTATTATCTTGGCAAAACGAAGTTTTTGCAAGATATGTTAGTCAGCTTGTATGTTTTTTTTTAATTTTTTTATCTTGCCAAAACGAAGTTTTTGCAAGATATGTTAGTCGGCTTGTATTTTTTTTTTGTTTGTTTGTTTGTTTGTCTGTAATCACGTATAAAAAATTCTGCAGAGCACAGTTATCATTGGAAATTTTTGTAACTTCGCATATCAGAGGCCTATAGAGGTCCCTTTCAGCGCATAAAATTTTGAAGGTAAAGGTCAAGGTCACTTTGTCGCAAATCATGGGAGTCGACGAAACCCTTATTTTTTGAGTAATTTTGATCGGATCGTCTTCAAACTTCATGGGAATATAGTTCATGGTCTGGCGCTCAGCTGATTAATTTTTGGTGGCGATTGGCCTTGACCTTCATGGTTCGCGCCTCAGGTCAAACATATTTGACCCCAGGGTCAAATTTTCAAGTTTTAGGAACCATATCGTGTAGTACCTCAAATTGAACACCTCGATGAGTGCTTTCTAGATATGTCAAGCTTGAGACATTATGACGTCATTTGGTGACGTTATGAGCCAAAAGCATATTTTTCATGGTTTCTCTGTAGAACAATTCTCATCGGAATCTCTCGTCGGCAGATATTCCTCAAGGAGTCGCTCCTGGTGGATACTAGCTCTGTTCACCTCAGTGTGACCTTAAAGAAGTCACACGTGGTCACCTTTTGGCAAGATATTGGTTTATTTATATTATATTTTAAAGAGAGCAGGGTTGGTGAGAATATATAAACTTGAGTATAAATAATTATAGATGGTGGCAGGCTGCAGTATTTGAAGGATTCAAGGGAATAACATAGAGAGAGAGACAGACAGACAGACAGACAGACAGACAGACAGACAGACAGACAGACAGACAGGAAGGCAATTCCAAAGATGAGATGAAAGTGTGAGTGGGAGGATTTTTTTTTGGGGGGGGGGGGGATGAAAAAACAGGTGAGCTGAGGGGGAGCGGGTGTGACAATGTGTGGGACAAGGGAGTGAAAATGAACAAAATGAGCTTCAACTTCAGGGAATTATTAAGGAATGGATACCTTGATGAGCAAATGTGTCCTCTTGCCACTGAAGGGGAAGAAGGCAGACAGACGTATAAGCAAGACAGGAAGAAAAGCAGTGGTGAACCACTCGGTGAATATCTGTCTCTGTTCCTCATTTTAACACTATTACTTCTTCCCCTTTCCCGACTCGTCTTTCCCTTTTTCCGACTTTCTTTAGTGTGCCATTATTTTACCCCTTTCTCTCTTTTGGAATTTTTTTTTTAACCACCTTGCTCATCTTCACATGGCCTCTTCACTCATTTGTCTTCCTCTCTTGTTCTCCTTCCTTAGCTCTTTCTGCATACCAGCGTTACTACACCTTGGAACCAGATTATTGGAAGGTGAGTCATTGCTGTGTTTTAGTTGCGAATTGGTAATTTACTCGGGTCATCTCAAGAAGTATATACTTCTTTGAAATGTTGACATTAATGCTGCCATCTTTTGTACATGGTGTCTGTCAGTCCACAACCTTATTCTCAACAAAGCCTTTCTTCCAAATTATATTCACCACAGGGACCTTGGTTACGTTAACCTTATCAGGTTGATGTGAAATGTCTTCTTTTTGAGAATTTTTTTTCTCACTTTTTAATATATTTTTTGTATATAGTGTTGAGACTCGTGGAGGAGCAACAACACAGAATGGATGAGGATCTAAAAGAACAGGAGAAAGAGGGGAAGAATGAGAGCAAGGGGAGGATGAACAAGATAGATACAGCCACAAACTCTATCACGGAAGTGGAAAGAAAACCTGGGAACTCATAAAGAGGTAGGCTTGGGGAAGGTTAATGGTGGAAGAAAGCATTATGGTTGTGGATGGGAGATGACCTTAGTCTGGTGTTGGATTAGTGATTCAGGTGGTTGGCTTGGCATCTTAGGGTCATGAGTTCAAGCCCCTAAACCGTTCAATCAACACCAGGTGGGGTTGACTCAGCATGCCATTCTTCTGATGTCGGCGAAATGAGTACCAGTGTACTGGTAATGGGGCCATTGCATTAGCGGCACAGCCGTGTCCTCGGCCAATGATGCTACCCGAGCCTTGTGCTGCACACGAAGGAGGAGGAGATGATTTAAGATGGCGATGAACAGCTGTCTCGAAGCCCTGGAGGGAAGCATGAGATTGAAGATACTGAGGAAGTTGGTTCCATAGGTGGGCAAAAAAGAAAGAGGAATGAATGAGTGCAGGTGAGTCATGAATCTGAATTTTGGGATTTTCACCACAAGGGGATTTATTGGCAGATCATGTGACCCTTGCAGAAACCTGAAAGGGGGGGGGGGGGAGGTGGGACAGAGCACAAAAGTGGCAGAGGGTGCAAGACCACAAAAGAGGCTTTGGGGGGACAGAGGCCACAAACCTCTCTGCAATGTGAAAGTAATGGGCTCAGAGACTCAGCTTCATTGCTGGAAATTTCAATGATTTTGAAGGGCTTGGTTTCTACAGTGTTATACTGTGCAAGGTGTGACGAAGGTGTGCCATCCCAGAGGGTTGAGTGGTACTCCATCAAGCAGCAGATGAAAGCCTTGTAGGTAGTGGCAAGTTCATATGTATCAAGGAAATATTTTGTATGACAGAGGATACCCAGTCAGCGACTGGCTTTGGAGGTCAACTTGGATATGTGGTTTGCTCGAGAGAGAGATCATGGCTGATAGTGAGGCCCAAAAGTTTGAGTGACTGAACATCTTCATGAGGATTGTGAAGGAAGTCGATGAGACTGTTTGCCAGATTGTGTTTTTGGAGAGAGAGAAAGAAAGGTGATATTTGTCAGGATTGAAAGAAATATTCCAAGAGTTTGACCCGCTTGTGATTCTATCAAGGTCTGACGTGTGGGAAGAGCTGCATGCCTATCTGAAGAATGGATATCATTGCCGATGGTGGAGTCATCAGGAAAGAGATAGAGGATTTTTCAGAGCCAGATAGATTGTTGATGAAGATTAGGAATCGGACTGGGCCAAAACACTGCTCTGTGGTACTCCAGCCTTTACAAGGAGAGGAGATGAGAGTATCCCATTGAGGACCACTTGTTGGGTCCGGGAGTAGAGGAAGTCAGTAAGCCATGTGTGGAGATGGCCTTTGATGCCATAGGCACAGACTGTATCGAATGCTCAAGATATTTCTCGAGAGAAGTCCCTGATGTCATCTCTGAGATTGAGTTCCTCCACCCGTTGTTGGTAGAGCAGATGCAGCATGCCAAGGGTAGAATGACGGTCTGATTCCAAACGGATTGTCTGAGATGAGGCCGTGTGAGAAAAAGGAAGATTTGATGCAAATTGAAATGATGGATTGCATGATCTTACTGATGATTGGAAGCAAACTGATAGGTCTGTAGTTAAGGGGATCAGTTTTTGCACCTTTTTACCTCTGCCACCAAGGTGAAGACGTTATATTTTCACCAATTTCTGTCTCTGTTTGTTTGTGTACAGGATATCTCAAAAAGTTGGATGGATCTGGATGAAATTTTGTGGACAGGTTTGGTGTGTGACAAGGCCAAATTGATTAGATTTTGGTGAAGATCCGGATCCGGATCCGACGACTAGAATTTTTAAAGTGATTCTTCACCATTGAGAGATAGGGCCAAAAATGATCTATATCTATACAATCTTCTTCTTCTTCTTTCGGCTGCTCCCGTTCGGGGTCGCCACAGCGGATCATCCGTATGATCCGCATAGTGATTTGGCACATGTTTTACGCCGGATGCCCTTCCTGACGCAACCCTGGCCGCCTCTTACGACCCAGGGATATGGTATACCTATTTTATCCGGGGTATACACCGGCCCAGTATACTGGTACTCATTTCGCCGACCTCGGAAGGATGACAGGCTGAGTCAACCCCCTGGTGTATTAATTCAGTGGCCCAACAGGGCTTGAACTCAGGACCTCTTGGATCCCAAGCCGCTGCCCTAACCACTGCGCCAACACCAGGCTTCTATATCTATACAATATGTATGTATATATATATATATATATATATATATATATATATATATATATATATATATATATATATATATCTATCATGATTTTTCAAAAATGTATTGGCCCATATATATAGCCTGGTGTTGGCTTGGTGGTTAGGGTGGTGGCTTGGGATTCTCGGGGTCCTGAGTTCGAGCCCTGCTTGCCACTGAATTAACATCAGAGGGGTTGACTCAGCCTATCATCCTTCCGAGGTCGGCGAAATGAGCACCAGTATATTGTTAATTATCCCTGCGTGTCAAAGGCGACTAAAGGGTTGGCATCAGGAAGGGCATCCGGCCATAAAAACATTGCCACGAGAAAGGGTACCATGATTGGAGCTCGCAAAAAGCTGACCCCTGCTTTGGGAAAAAGCTTGAAAATGGTGTGATGATGATTGGGCCAAATATGTTCTCATGGATCAGGCATTACAAGGCGGAGGTATGCGCTCCACCGAGTGCCCTTATAGTTTATGTAATGCAGTAATGTTGCCTCCTTCGCAGCATATGGAAGATGGCCTCGAGCAAATGATAAGGTGAGCAGAGCAGAAAGAGGAGTTGAAAGAGCAACAGAATAGTTTTTTTTAAGGCACGTGAGCTGATTCTGTCCTGGCTGGTTGCAGAATCAGAATCGAGGGTTGTCAGAAACTTCTCCGCCTGCTCAGGTGAAAAAGACATGGAGTGCAGGAGTAGTTGGGTGTGATTGGGTAGAGAGGGTACAGAGAGCGAGGGGATGGGGACACAAGATTTGGAAGAAAACACAGAATTGAGGCACGAGCGGTGTTGGCTGTGGTGCCAATTGAAGTGGGGAAAGAGATGGAAGGGTAGCATACTCAAGACGTACTTATCAAGGTGCCACCAGGTTTTAGAGGAGTGAGACAAGATTGAAAGTTCAGTCCTGAGGTTGGCCAGATATTTTCTGGCTTTCCTGACAGTGGACATGACCAGTAATCAAGTGAGTTAAGCCTGTATCTCACTGGGTTGCGACAGCTCGCGACAAGTTGGAGACACCAAATTGCGATAAAACCGATAATTTTCACTTGGAATCACACTGAATTTATACTAAAACACATTTGCGTATGTCTCATGAATATCGCACGAATGCCCCACGAACTCCCGGCGAAATTTGGGTTGAACTTCGCCTGGAGTTCTCATACATCTCGCACGACATTCACGCGACGTTCAGGTGACAAAACTGAGATTTTTTTGGCACATGCAACTGTCGCGCAACGGTCACACGACGGTCGTGCGACCATCGCGCAAATGTCGTGCAACAGTCGCACGACAACTGTGCGTGACAATTGAGAAATCGGGACTATATATATATATATATATATATATATATATATATATATATATATATATATATATATATATATATATATATATATATATATATATATATATATATATATATATATATGGCCTCTCCCTTCCAGCAATCGTATTGTTAGTTGGGAAATGAGTAAGAGAGTACCTGACTGAGTACTACAATGGTGTGGGAACTGTGCCCTGGCAGAACAGGATGGTGGGATTACAGAAGAATGCTGACCAAGCCTGATTGTTCAAAGTGTTCTGTTACTTGTCAACGTTGCACCCACAAACATTGTGTGTGACCCAATTGTAAATCTGCCTTGATAGGGACTTGTGGGTGTGACCATATTTTGTGTGTGACCTAATTTATGTAAAAATATGTGTGATGTGATTTATGAATGATGGGAAGGTGAAAGGAATGATGGGAAAGTGAAAAGTTTGCATTGAAGGCCATTACTCAGAACAGGAGAGAAAGAGGACAGACAATGGTGGTTTTACAATATGCACTATGAGTTTTTTTTCATTCATATCTGGATTGAACTATTGTGAATCTATCTACATTACATTGCATGTCACATTTGTCGCACCTTCTGACTCACGGAAACTTAATTGAGAAGGGTTCGAGACCGGTTCGAGACAACCGCGACGACTCTGACTATTTTTTTTGAGATAAAATTTGTCACACAAATTTTTTGAACATGTTCAAAATTCCAGCGACACCAGAGCGACGTCCTGCGACTTGCGCGAGGAAATTGAGAACCACCGCGAACGTTTCCAGACATTTTGGAGAATCCCGTTCACATTTTGTAGCGAGCTGTCGCAGCCCAGTGAGATACAAGCTTTAGTTAAAACCTCCCTGTCAAATTATTTACTTGTCTGTTTTGCAGTGTACTTGAACAGTATGAGGTTAATGCTTGTTTGCCTAAGGTTTGATATTGACCTTATGGAAATATCGATATGTATGTATATATATATATATATATATATATATATATATATATATATATATATATATATATATATATATATATATACTGAGCCTGGTGTTGGCACAGTGGTTAGGGCAGCGGCTTGGGATCCAAAAGGTCCCGAGTTCAATCCCCGTTGGGCCACTGAATTAATACACCAGGGGTTCACTCAGCCTGTCATCCTTCCGAGGTCGGCGAAATGAGTACCAGTATACTGGGCCGGTGTATACCCCGGTTAAAATAGGTGTACCATATCCCTGTGTCATAAGAGGCGACCAGGGTTGCGTCAGTAAGGGCATCCGCCGTAAAACATATGCCAAATCACTATGCGGATCATACGGATGATCCGCTGTGGCGACCCCGAACGGGACCAGCTGAAAGAAGGAGAAGATATATATATATATATATATATATATATATATATATATATATATATATATATATATATATATATATATATATATATATATATATATATATATATATATCAAAAAATAAAGATTTCAACAGATATTGAGAGAAAAATAGACAAAGAGCAGATGCTTATCACGATGCCTTACTTAACAATTAAACATGAGACAAGGGTACCCAGCAGATCATTCAGGGGAAAGAAATCCGGTCTCGGTTTACCAAGGTAGAAGTCGTCGTGAGTCAAATAAAATGTCCCAAAATGTGTGAGTGTGCCCTGGTCTGCTGCTAGCGCCCTGCCTCGCCGTGCACCCGCCTGCAAACAGGCTCGAACACCAATCAGCGTCACGTCGTCACTTCCAGGAACCAGTGATGCCAAGAATCAGGTACGAGCAGAACCAGCAGGAACGGTCCAACCATCACCCACTGTCAGGAGCCACCAGGAGCTGCAATCAACGGACAGCTGTTAGGAGCTGTAAGCAGCTATAAGGTGCTGAGGCACTGTGAGGAGCTGTAACCAGCTGTCACCAACTGTCACCAGCAGCCAGAGCTGTCTGTCTGTCGCCAGCTCACCAACCGTCTGTCTGTCTGTCTGTCACCAGCTCACCAACTAACCCTAACCCTAACATTTATTCCGCAGCAAACGGAAAGCACACATACAATTACAACAATTATGCACCAAAAGCAAATGTAAAAGAAACACAACAATTATGCACCAAAAGCAATTGCAACAAAAGAAACACAATGCAGATCTACTATCGACTACGCGAGCACACGGCAACACTTACACAGTTTTACTTTACAGACGGCGCCGACAACACATATACTCAGAATCAAAAGAAAAAGGGGCCACCCTCTACGACAAGGGGGGCAGACGGGCCTGTGGGCCGAGACCGCGTCGAGCCTACCAGTCTGGTGATGAGCCGCAAAATGGCGGCGGCGCCCCGACTCCGCGCTCCTCCGCGGGCCTCACTGGCACTGCCTGGAATGGGGTGGGAATGGGGCCCCCCTTTTTGCACTATCTCAGCGCGGGGGGGGGGAACCGGGGGGGTTGTTGATGCTCTGGGGAAAGAGGATAGCTGGCTTGCTTGGGTCCCGCGACGAGCGACTCCACTGCGCCCTCGACCGCGTTCCCGGCTTCTCCTCTCTGCAGCTCCTCGACAGACTCCGAACCCCGACAGACCGACTCTCCTCCAGACCCGTCTTGACTGCTGCTGCCACACTTCGCCGCCGCCACAACGCGCCCGAGCCCGAAACAGAAACTCTCGACTCCAACTCGAGCCTGAAACAGAAACTCTTCTCCAACTCGAGCCCGAAACAGAAACTCTTCTCTCACTCGAGCCCGAAACAGAAACTCTTCTCTCACTCGAGCCTGAAACAGAAACTCTTCTCTCACTCGAGCCCGAAACAGAAACTCTTCTCTCCTTCGATTCGCCCCGCGCTCGGCACTTTATAGTCAGCAGGAGAAACCATATGCAGATTTTCGGATCAGGATCGGCTCGGGGGCGGAGCCACGCTCGCCCATTGGACGGAGGAAAAGTGGGCGTGAATCATTCCTGATCCTCGAACCCGCACATATCGACTCTACTCCGACACGACTGGAGGCGGGGCCAAATCGCCCCGCGCTCGCTGATAGGACGGAACAGAAGTGGGCGTGAATCATTCCTGATCCGACTTCCCCGGAAAGGCCGCTTTTTGCACCCGCTGCTCGGCGCGCGCCCCGCACGAGGCCAGGATCGGTGCCCACAAGCGGTGCGGGAATGGCGGCAGAAGGAGGAGACGTGAAGGTGGTGGAGGGTTTATTGTGGTGGTCCCTGGCCACGGTGACGCTTGGAATGGCGGTGATGCGATGAGAGCGAGTTGTGACGGCAAAGGTCGTGGCTGTTGGCGTTGTTGTTGTTGTGAAGCGGCGTTGCAGTTGGTGGTTGTTGTGTGATGGCGGTTGAGACGTGGTTGGTTCAAAATAAAGATAGAACAGAAAAACGGCTGTCTTAAAGGGTCGCAGCCCGAATGAATGACATTTATTCCCTCTAAACAACGGGTTTGGGGCTAAATACACATGTACTTACAGAGATATCTCACCTACGGGACCTGAATGGTGGTTTGCGAATTTCCTCAACCACAACAATATGTATATGTTTGTATATCGATAGATATGTATGTATTGTTGTGGTGCCTGGTTCGGTGGCGAGAACGACCGCTCGATGGAGCAGTTGGGCCGTGTCCCACCAAACACTGGAATTGAAGGTCGTCGCTCCGGATAACTCCGAAGTCGACGGGTCGCTTAATGGACCATGGACGCCAATATTTCGACTGCGCGGTTAGGGTATTTTTGTCTGATTCCAATTTACCTAATTAGCTGCACGGTCGAGCTACCGGGGAAGCCACACCCTCGGCTGGCTTTCTCCAAACCGAGTCGCTGTTACCGACTCGGATTCGGCGTAACAGAGCGGGAATTATCAAAGCCGTGCTGGTCCAAATAACAACTTATGGCACAATCGGCCTCCCTAATTCTCAAGCCCGAACCATACTGGGTCAATGAAGGAAAGCACAGACAACAAACTGGAACATTTAACAGTTGTTTATTTACAACATAATATGGAGGGAAACACAGAGCAGACGTAATCATGAATATAGATGTAGGCAAATGTACAATGGCAATCACTAAAACAATTTCTACTTATCAGACTGGCCACAGACAGACACACACACCCAAAAAGAAATGGACCTCGTGGGTCTTTATTCGGCCCTTCAGCTCGGGATGGAAGGCGAGCTGAGGGTTCGAGTCTGGCTGGGTACCTGGCTGCCTCGTGCGGTTTTACCGACTCGCACTTGTGGAGTTCGGAGTCCAAGGACGGGAACGGGGATCCCCAGCTCGAGCGCTCCAACACAGCCCACCACGGTGGGACTCGAACCCATGACCCAAAATCCAACAAACGCATGATCCTGGCTGTCACGAACGACGATCGATGATACGAGCACCACGAAATACCTCCGCCACGACCACCACCACCACCATGAGCACCAACATGACCACTGACCATCAAGGAACCCCGAAAAAGACCGCAGACTCCGCTGTGACAGCTCGCCACCTTTCTTATCCCTCCCCCTGGGTGGGTGGAGGGATCCGCTCTGAGGTAATTCGTCACCGGATTGGTCGGGGGGGGGGGGGCGTCGGGCGATTGGTGTTCTCCCCTCATTGGACGAGGCGAACATTCCATCTGGCTGGGGCGGGGTCGGCTCTGAGGTGATCTCACCCCGATTGGACGAGGGGAACATTCCATCTTGCTGGGGCGGTCCGTGGCCTCGAACACGTGCGTAATGGTGCTGAAGGAGTGGAGGGGGATTTAATGCAGAAGACTAACTCAAAAGAAACTCGCAGCGCACATGAAATTCCCATTAGACATAGGGGAGAGATTCTAACTATCCACATATACTTTACAAAATAACTAAACTTTGGGTCAACTGTATGTGTGAATGCGAATGGTTTCCATATTTGTAACAGTATATATATATATATATATATCTTCTTTCGGCTACTCCCGTTAGGGGTCGCCACAGCGGATCATCCGTATGATCCGCATAGTGATTTGGCACATGTTTTACGCCGGATGCCCTTCCTGATGCAACCCTGGTCGCCTCTTACGACACAGGGATATGGTACACCTCTTTTAACCGGGGTATACACCGGCCCAGTATACTGGTACTCATTTCGCCGACCTCAGAAGGATGACAGGCTGAGTCAACCCCCTGGTGTATTAATTCAGTGGCCCAACGGGGCTTGAACTCAGGACCTCTTGGATCCCAAGCCGCTGCCCTAACCACTGTGCCAACACCAGGCTAATATATATATATATATATATATATATATATATATATATATATATATATATATATATATATATATATATATATATATATATATATATATATATATATATATATATATATATATATATATATATATATATATATATATATATATATATATATATATATATATATATATATATATATATATATATATATATATATATATATATATATATATATATTGATATATATATATATATATATATATTGATATATATATATATATATATATATTGATATATATATATATATATATATTGATATATATATATATATATATATATTGATATATATATATATATATATATATTGATATATATATATATATATATATTGATATATATATATATATATTGATATATATATATATATATATATATTGATATATATATTGATATATATATATATATATATATTGATATATATATTGATATATATATATTGATATATATTGATATATATTGATATATATATATTGATATATATTGATATATATATATATTGATATATATATATATATATATATATAGATATATATATATATATAGATATATATATATATATATATATATTGATATATATATTGATATATATATATTGATATATATATATATGTAGATTATATACTTACATATATATCTATATATTACTAAAACTCTCATCATGTATGTATGTTCCCGAAATATAGCCAAAATGGTACACGATAGCGCAAAAATTTTATGGTCACCTTACTTTTTTAACCTGCACCTGCAGTATGCAGTATCAAGTTTCATTCAAATCGGGCAACGAAAAAAATTATAAAAAAATCAATTCCTGATTCAGTCAAGTACTCTTCGGGAGTATTTGATCAATGCAAACAACCTCAGTGGTATAGTTCACTGGAGATTTTTTTGTTTTTTGTTGAAATGATTTTTTTCATCGACTGCTGTCACAACAGGAACCCAATGGGTTCACGAGTCGTCTAGTATGTTACTAAAACTCTCATCTTGTATGTATGTATGTATGTATGTATGTATGTATGTATGTATGTATGTATATGTTCCCGAAATACAACCAAAACGGTACACTATAGCGCAAACATTTTCGTGCCACCTTACTTACCATTCGCCTGCGGTGTGCAGTCTCAAGTTTCGTTCAAATCGTGCAACAGAAAAAAATATTTAAAAATCAATTCCAGATTCAGTCAAGCACTCTTCAGGAGTATTTGATCAATGCAAACAATCTCATCGGTATAGTTTGCTGGAGATCTATTTTTTTTCTTGAAATTATTTTCTTATCAATCGCTGTCACAACGAGAACCCAACGTGTTCATGGGTCGTCTAGTATCTATCTAACAGAGGCAACTGAGCACGGACCACTCACTCGGGGTGACGTGGCACGGCAAGAGCGTCCGCAGAGCGTGAATGGTTTGCTCAGAATGACGTAGCGTGGTACTGCTATCGACAATGGGTGCAAGGCAAGTGGCGAAAGCACTCATGCAAGGACTCCAATTAAGTGGTTGAGAAGGAACGGTTGGCCAGGCTGTCGCTGCATACCATAAAGGATACCTTTAACTTTAAAGCCTGTCTTCACCACGCATGCAGCAGTTAATGAAATAAAATGAATTCGTTCAAAAAATGACTTTATCCACAAAAGAGTTGCTTCTTGATGCAGAACAACCCTGGAAATATTGCAAAGTTCAACTGCCTGTGAAATAAACATTTTAGAAAATACGCCATTTTGCCTGCTCGTCTGTGCACATGCCACATGGTACATTAGTTCGAGGTCCGCGCAAATGTTTTCGCTTTTTCTTATAACGTTCGTTTTTTACCAGATTTGCTTTGATTCCCTGTTGAGCACCTCACAAAACCTCTTAAAATGGACACAATGGAGACACAATGGAGAGGGAGTCCCTCGAGGGGACAGGGCATGAGGTATTGCAGTGAATGCATTAAATCATATTGCTCAATGAAGCTGCTTAATTTTGTTAAGTTCCTAAATTTTTTTGTTTACTCAACATAATTCTCCAAACAGTCGAAAAAGATAAGTTTAATGCTTTGGAAACTACACATTTTCTTGTGTATGTATGGAGGAGGGAACATAGCCTTGCTTGCTTAAAGTAAATGGGTATATCCCCAATATTTAGACACTTATTTAGTCCGGACGATATCCTCAAAATCAAAAATTATATTTCGATGATAAACTTTAATTAGTCCGTGAGAATAGATCGTGGAAAATTGTCTCGTGTAATACATGAAATCGCTCCCAGCTCTTAATTTGAAAACGACAGTACTTAAAAGCGATGTATATAAGCGATCCATAGCTATGATGAACAGGCATTTGAGTGAATGCATTTTTAATTTTTTTTTGTATACCTTGTCGAGGCTCGTATGAGAGCTCACACACAACGCGCATCAAGGGGGGCATGAGACAGGAGGGAAGGGAGTGGGAAGGACAAAATAGTGGGGAACAGAGACATTTGGAGATCTGTGGAAGGGAGAGGGATGGGATGGGGAACATGGGGAATAGAAGATGGACATTACAGGGACTTTCAGGAAGGAAAGAAGGGAATTTGAAGGAGGTGGGCTTGGGTGGATTATTGGGGGTAGAAAAGATCGAGGATTTGGATGGGGGATGATAAGAGGTGGTGCTGAACAGCTGTTTTGAAGGCCTGGAGGGAAGAATGGGAATGAATAGAGTGAGGGAGTTCATTCCAAAGGCAGGAAAAAAGAGGAATGAAAGAGTGAAGGTGAACAGTGATTCGTTATTTTGGTAGTTTTACCAGAAGGGGGTTGCTGGCGGACCTTGAGCGCCCTGCGGAAATGTGGTGGGGACAAATCGCAGAGAGAGCAGGGGGGCGAGGCTGGAGAGGAGACGGTAGAAGACAGAAAGACCACCGACCAACCTGTGGTGATTGAGTGAGAGGCCCAAAGACTCAGCCCTCATTTCGGGAGATGCCAATGATCCGAAATGCCTTGGTTTCTACAGCGTGAAGCCGAGAAAGGTGGGAGGCAGGAGCACCAGCCCAGAGGGGAGAGCAGTACTCCATCAGGCTTCGGACAAAAGCTTTGTAAGCGGTCAGGAGCTCAGGTGGGCCGAGGAAGGATCTTGCACGATGGAGGATTCCCAGTCGGCGACTGGCTTTGGAGGCGAGGTTTGAAATGTGGCTTTCCCAGGAAAGGTCATGGCAGATAGTGAGACCCAGAAGCTTGAAAGAAAGGACTTCTTCCAGAGGATTGTTGAGAAAGTGGATGGGGGGGTTTTCTAAATGGTCCTTTCGAAGAGACATAGTGAGAGTGTGAGATTTGTCCGGATTGAAAGACGCATCAAATAGTGCGTGGACACAGGAGCTTGATGTTTATCCCTCAGTGGCTGGGTTCCACCTCGAGATGCACAAGGCGATGGTCTTCAAATTTTTGATGAAACGTTTTTCCTCAAGGCGCAGTGTTTGATCAATTCCATCTCAGCCAGGTGGTGACCGGATAACTTTGACACCATTTGATTTTGCATGTTAAATGTTTTTTTTTTTTTGTCACTAGATGATTGTAGTTGCTTTTTTGGTATTTAATGCATAGCCTGGTGTTGGCTTGGTGGTTAGGGTGGCTGGTTTGGGATCCTGGGGTCCTGAGTTCGAGCCCCGTTGGCCACTGAATTAACACCGGGGGGTTGACTCAGCCTGTCATCCTTCCGAGGTCGGCGAAATGAGTACCAGTGTACTGGTCCTGGTGTGTGTCCCGGTTAGAATAGGTGTACCATATCCCTGTGTGTCGTAAGAGGCGACCAGGGTTGGCGTCAGGAAGGGCATCCAGCCATAAAACATTGCCTCAAGAAGGGAACTATGATTGCATGGATCCCGCAAAAAGCTAACCCTTGCTCAGCAGGGAAAAATGGCTGTAAAAAGGCTGTTGTTTTTTTGTTGGTGTTTAATGGGATGTGATATATCTTTATCCAGGAGGGGGTGCTATGTATTTGCAGGTTCCATTTTTATTATTGCATTTTATTTTTCGATTGGTGTAAGTGCACACTTTATTTTGGACATTCAGTCATGATTTTTCCAAGCCTGGTGTTGGCGCAGTGGTAAGGGCAGTGGCTTGGGACCCAAAAGGTCCTGAGTTCAAGCCCCGTTGGGACACTGAATTCATATATGTATGTATGTATGTACATATATATGTATATATATATATATATATGTGTATATATATATATATATATGTGTATATATATATATATATATATATATATATATATATATATATATATATGTATATATATATATATATGTATATATATATATATATACCAAGTCGAAAACACCAGGGGGTTGACTCAGCCTGCCATCCTTCCGAGGTCGGCGAAATGAGTACCAGTTGTACTGGGCCCAGAGTATGCCCCGGTTAGAATAGGTGTACCATATCCCTGTGTGTCGTAAGAGGCGACCAAGGTTGCGTCAGGAAGGGCATCCGGCGTAAAAACCTATGCCAAATCATTATGCGGACAACAAAACGAATTTTCCATACCGGATCGGTCGAGGCCCGGGTTAGCGAAATGGAGACGGTTGATCCGCTGTGGCGACCCCAAACGGGAGCTAGCCGAAAGAAGAAGTCATGATTTTTCCAATTTTTTTTGTCCTTTGGGCCTCCTAAGCCCAATCTTCCTTGCCTATTTTGTCATCCTCGCTTTAATCATCCTGAAGATGAACCATAAAATTGCTGCAATATGTTTTTCAGAGGAGCATGGGTTTTCAAAGTTGTCCAAAAGAGCAATATGTTAATATCAGAGGCCACTTGAACTCAACAGCAAACAGTGGTGACTTGGTAAGCTTGTACACATATGCTCATGCTCAGGGCTCGTGAAATTTGAGGGAAATCTACTGACACTTAGGGCAGCCCCGAGTCGGGATTTTGAATTTAATTTTCCCAGATTTTATGGAACTGTATTGGGTACAAATGAGAGACTGTTACTGTCAGTGGAATGAAAAGGCATCAAAACATCCAATGTGTTTTCTGCCTCTGGAAAGTCACTTGAAGCAGCCATTTCGTAAATCTCAAATTGCATCTGAATGGTAAAAATTAAGAAGTAGCTTGGCAAATTACAAAAAAACCCACTAACTTTATTGTTCATACATTACATTACAGATAATGAAGTTTGTGAAAAGAATCAAATCATGCATCAGGCTTTCAAAATGTTGAGGTGAAAAACTGAAACATGAAAGTAGCTGTTTATCTTTGGGAGAAATACTAACAAACACCTTTGTAAATTCACTATAAATTAAGCCTCGTGTTGGCTAAACCGTTAAGTTGGCTGGTTTAAGATCTTAGGGTGTTTGGTTTGAGCCCGAACCAAGTGGGTTGACTCAGCCTGTCATCCTTACGTGGTCGGCAAAATGAGTACCAGGTAATTGGTAACGGGCGAGGCAGAGGCCGAGGCAGATGCAGAGGTGTGGTTGTAGGAGCGAGCGAACTGTGTTATCGGAAGAGTTCCTTCCTTCGTTGTCACAAATGAAGACCTTCATGTGACATTATAATATAATTATTTTTTACCTCATAAAAAAAAGACGGCAACACAATAATCACAGTCAATAATTCTAACATATCTCCAATAAGGTCAATAATTATTTTGCAGAAAGGAACATGTGCATTTGGAGAAGCTTGTCGCAATAACAACCAATGGTGCGTCATGCAGGTTTCATCCCAAAGTGTAAAGCAGACCCTGATTTACCTCATTTCTTGAACTACCACTGTATCGTTCAAAACACACTTTGTGTCAAAGTAATGGGGATTGATCACGTTTTGTCTCCCGTTGTTAGAATTATTAATGTGATTCGTGTAAGGGCTAAACAGCACCAAAGTTTCAAGTCCTTTCTGGACAAACTCTCATCCGAGTATGACGATCTCTTGCTGCATTCTAAAATCCGGTGGCTTAGCAGAGGAGAATACTGTGTTGATTTCTTTCACTCTTCCCAGAAATTAAAGTTTTCATGGAGTTAAGAAACGAAGATGCCATCCAATTCTCAAACACTGCGTGGCTGCTTGATTTAGCATTTCCAACAGATATGACAGAAACATTGAATGCCCTGAGCTGTGGATTGCAAGGGAAACAGACGCCGATTGCCGAAATGATTGGTACCGTGAAGGCTTTCAAGTGGAAAGTTAACCTTCTTATAGAACAAATCCAAAAAAGGAGAATGCAACATTTTCCTTCTGTGCTCCAAACATTAGCAGAAAATGAGGTTTCTGTCAGAATTGTGGATATTGACAAGTACAGTGATTTCCAGACCAGGCTTGGCCAAGAGTTTGACAGATTTAATGATTTTGAGGAGATGGTGCCCTGTGTGATGTTCACTTCAAACCCCTTCATGGAAGTTAATGTTAGTGACATTTCTGAACAAATTAGTGTGATCTTTGACCTTGATTGTGTCTCTTTGTAAATTGAGATTATCAGCCTTCAAAATGACATTCAGTTGAAATCGAGACAATCTGCAACAAATTTCTGGAGTCTCATGGATACAGAAAAGTACAGTACCATCCACAAAGTAGCAATGAAAGTGGCTTCCCTATTTGGCTTGACCTACACTACATGGCCAGAAGTATGTGGACACCTGCTCGTCCAATATCTCATTCCAAAATTATGGCCATTAATATGGAGTTGGTCACCCCTTTGCTGCCATAACAGCCTCCACTCTTCTGGGAAGGCTTTCTACCAGATGTTGGAACATTGCTGTGGGGAGTTGCTTCCATTCAGCCACAAGAGCATTCGTGAGGTCAGGCACTGATGTTGGGCGATTAGGTCTGGCTCGCAGTCGTCGTTCCAATTCATCCCAAAGGTGTTCGATGGGGTTGTCAGAGTTCTGTGCAGGCCAGTGAAGTTCTTCCACACTTATCTCACCAACCCATTTCTGTATGGAACTCTCTTTGTGCATGGGGGAATTGTCATGCTGAAACAGTAAAGGGCCTTCCCCAAACCGTTGCCACAAAGTTGCAAGCACAGAATTGTCTAGAATGTCATTGTATGCTGTCATGTTAACATTTTCCTTCACTGGAACAAAGGGACCAAACCATGATAAACAGCCCCAGACCATTATTCCTCCTCCTCCAAACCTTGCAGTTGGCACTATGCATTTGGGCAAGTAGTGTTCTCCTGGCATTCACCAAACCCAGATTCGTCCATCGGACTGCCAGATAGTGAAGCGTGATTCATCATTTCTGAGAATGCGTTTCCACTGCTCCAGAATCCAATGTCGGTGAGCTTTACACCACGCCAGCCAACCCTTGGCATTGTGCATGGTGATCTTGGGCTTGTGTGAGGCTGCTCGGCTATGGAAACCCATTTCATGAATCTCTCGACGAACAGTGCTTGTGCTGACGTTGCTTCCAGAGTCAGTTTGGAACTCGGTGGTGAGTGTTAAAGTCGACGATAGATGATTTTTCTGAACTGCGTGCTTCAGCACTCGGTGGTCCCGTTCAGTGAGCTTGTGTGGCCTACCACTTCGCTGCTGAGCTGTTGTTGCTCCTCAAATTTTTTACTTCACAATAACAGCACTTACAGTTCACCGGGGCAGCTCTTACAGGGCAGAAAATTGATGAACTGACTTGTTGGAAAGATGGCATCCTACAATGATGCCACGTTGAAAGTCACTGAGCTCTTCAGTATGGCCCATTCTACTGCCAATGTTTGTCTATGGAGATTGCATGGCTGTGTGCTCAAATTTATACACCTGTCAGCAATGGGTGTGTCTGAAATAGCCGAATCCACAAATTAGAAGAGATGTCTGCATACTTTTGGCCACGTCGTGTACCTTTGTGAATCTGCCTTTTCCGAAATGAACTGAATTGAATCTACATTTCGAACCCGTCTGACAGAAGAGCATCTGAAGGACTCCATCACAGTTGCCCTCTGGATATCCATCAGATTACTCGGTACTGATGAACTGCATACAGAGTAAAGTTTCACACTGAAATAAAGGTGAAGATCAATTTTCTATCATTTAAAATAATTTTTTTCTGAAATTGAACTGTAATATCTCAATTTATACACTCATCAATTCATGTTTTCAATTTATGTTTTAGTAGCTATTGAAATATTTCGTTCATCAAAAGTAGCTCGTATTGCAAAAAAGGTTGGCAACCCCTGCTCTAGGTCATCCTGCCACCCATCCACATCAACCATCCTTGCTGCTTATATGTGGCATTAGAAAGAAAGAAAATCATTCGCGACGCTGCGAAGCTCCGTGTTGGATGCTTTGGTTTGAACCGCTTTTTCATCAGTCAGAATGATTAGTTACATTTCTTATCTTCATATGTGCTGTTCAAATTACGAACACAAATTATTAGACTTATCTGAACTTTGCATTGCTATTGAAATTGATATAGCCAACATCACCTTTGTCAACCATCCTTGCTGATTATATCTGTACCCTGCCTGAAACCATACTTGGGGTACCCTGTCTCTGAGGAAACATGCAAAATTTTGTTGGATTTGCTTCAGTAGTTTTTTTTTAATAGTTTTTGAAGCATATCTGAACATATAAATAAGCAAACATATAAACAAATGTATGTACTGTACAGTAAATCCCTGACATTTGTGGGGGATATGTTCTTGAAAACTGCTGTGAATCTCGAATACACGAATGTCAGGGTATTGTTTCAATGGGAAAAAGGGGGTTAGGTCACGGGGGGGGGGCCCTGGTTTCTAAATGATCCTAAATGCCCTGGTTTCGACAGCGTGAAGCCGAGAAAGGTGGGAGGCAGGAGCACCAGCCCAGAGGGGAGAGCAGTACTCCATCAGGCTTGGACAAAAGCTTTGTTAGTGGTCAGGAACTCAGGAGGGCCGAGGAAGGACTTTGCACGACGGAGGATTCCCAGTCGGCGACTGGCTTTGGAGGCGAGGTTGGAAATGTGACTTTCCCAGGAAAGGTAATGGCAGATAGTGAGACCCAGAAGCTTGAAAGAAAAGACTTCTTCCAGAGGATTGCTGAGAAAGTGGATGGAGGGGGTTTTCTAAACGGTCCTTTCGAAGAGACATAGTGAGAGTGTGAGATTTGTCCGGATTGAAAGACATGTTCCACGTTTTGGACCAGTTTGTGATTTTATCCAGATCAGCAGCGAGCGAAGAAGCTGCTGCTTGCCGGTCTGAGGGATGACAGATGGTATGGCAGAGGGTGGAGTCATCAGCAAAGAGATATAGAGGATTTTCCAGAGTCGGAGAGATCATTGATGAAAACCAGAAAAAGAACAGGGCCCAGAACGCTACCTTGAGGAATGCCAGCCTGGACAGGAAGAGGGGATGAAAGAACTTCATTTAGGGCTACACAAGAGCCCTGCAAGAGCTACTGCAAGAGCAGAAGAGCAGGCTTTGAGGACACGTGGGCTGATGCCGTCTGGACCGGTTGCAGAATCTGAGTCGAGGTTTGAAAGGAAGCTCTCCACCTTGTCAGGAGAAAAGGACACAGAGTCCAGGGACAGTTGGGTGCGACTGGGTAAGGTGGGTAGAGAAAGTGATGGGTTGAGGACACAAGATTTAGCTACAAACACCGAGTTTAGGCATTCAGCTTTTTCACGTGTGGTATCAGCAGGGCGGCCATTTGAGGTAAGGGAGGGGATAGAGGGGGAACATACACCAGAAACAGATTTGATTAAACGCCACCAAGATTTTGAGGAGGGAGAGAGGTTTGAGAGTTCAGACTTGAGATGAGAAAGATGTTGTTTTCTGGCTCTCCTGAGGGTAGATACACACTTGTTCCGAGCTTTGTGGAAGGAACTGAGATTGCCCTCAGTTGGGTTTGCTTTCTATGATGCAAAGGCAAGTTGTTTCAGGACAACTGCCTCGCCGCCACAAGCTTCAGTAAACGAAGGGCGGGAGGAAGGGAAGGACAACTGAAGACGAGAGGGGATAAATCTGTGCATGAGGGATAGCAAGTTTCTTTGAAAGAATTCCCAGGATGAGTTGATGTTTGAGAAAGTAGTGAGAGGAGACCAGTCTATAAGTTTGATGGCTGCTTGGAGACCCTGCCAGTCGGCTTGAGTGAAATGCCAGACTCGACGGCGGTGAGGTGGTTCTCTGATAACAGCCAGAGAGATGTCCACTTTGACAAGGAAGTGGTCAGAAGAACCGATTGGTGTGGAGGAAGAGCAGCAGATATTGTCAGGGAAATTTGTTAAAATCAGATCCAGAAGAGATGGAGCTGGATTGGTGCTGGAGATGGAGATGGAGCATCCAGAAGAGATGGAGCTGGAGAAGATTGGTTGAGATCCGGGTCAGGAAGTTGACTGATTGAGTCAGTCCCAATGAGTCGCAGAAAGCTTTTGCTGAGGTGCCATGAGAGGTGAGAGAGGTACCCACACCTCACCAACTGGCATGATGACAATTGAAGTCACCACATAAGAGGAAGAGAGAGTTTGGGTGAGAAGATAGAAGATGGTCCATGTTTTCGGATAGTGAGGTGTAGTAGTGGGGTGGCTTAGCCCAAATATTCAAAAAAATTGTGCATTTTGTGCTACAAGCACCAAATTTGGCAGAAATATACATTAATATGTTGCGAACATTTTCAGATATTGGGCCACTTGAAATTCTCTCTTTATGTCCGCCATATTGGGTTTCAAAATGGCCGCCACTTGAAATCTACATTTGCTATTATCTCTGGACGTAATGCAGCTATTGACTTGATTCTGGTATCTAAATGTATGTTTTTGGGGGCAAGGAATCCAATGGTACCATTTTCAACTTAATATTATCTATCACAGTCTGTTATATAATTTTATTTGGAAATTATCTCAGCAAATATTGGATTCAACACAATACTTTGAAAAGAATGTCTTAGTTCTGTAAATCTAAATAAAAATAAAAACTATACTAAATCACTCGTAACAACTCAGACAAACTCATATATATATATATATATATATATATATATATATATATATATATATATATATATATATATATATATATATACTGGCAGTCTAAAATATAAATTCACATCAAGTGACTGCAGCAGCACTGTACATCCTGCGACACCGTGCCTACAACCACTACTGTCTGGGAGAAACCAGGGATGCAGAGGACCTTCCGGAGTTTGAAGACTGGTGTTGCCAGAGAGGAGAGGACATCCCCCAGTTTCACTACTGGGCAACCGTGCTGGAACTAGAACTGTTGGTTCTAGTGTATGTGCGTTCTCTCAGGCAGGGATCGTTAATGATGTACCTCGATGCTCTGACAGAGCTGGTCCCCTGGTTCCATGCACTGGATCACACCCACTATGCTTGGTGGATACCAGTGCACCTGAAGGACATGGCCGAACTCACCATCAAACACCCAGATGTAGCCAGGAAATTCAGGGAAAGCCACTTCACCGTTCAGAAAACACAGAGGGTGTTCTCTTCAATCCCGATTGACCAGGCACATGAGCAGAATAATGCCTGCATCAAAGGAGACGGTGGAGCAGTTGGGCTCACTGACAACCCGAGTGCCCTACGTCGCTGGATGGTTGCGGGACCAGAAGTTGCCAGGGTGATCGAAGAATTCCAGGATGGGAACCAACACTGGAGACAGCAAACAGCAGACACACGTCATCATGATCAGACGCCAAGTGTAGAGGCCTCATTTGTGAAAGATGTTCGCTCTCTCGTCGGTGTCATAGAGGAGATGAGCAACCCATTCGAGGAGGAGAGTCAGGATGTAGTCAAACTGGACACAAAGGAGATCGCAGATCCTGCTGCTGTGGAGACCGTGATGAATGCCAAGAGGATTGGCCGAGAGCAGTTCGAGGCTTTAATCAGAGAGTGTCTGTTGGACAGAACAAAGGCAGTGGACGCACCCATTCCTCGTAACAAGCTGAAGGTGTTCAGCACTTCCACTCCAAGAAGCCAGAGCATAGGTCAGCAACAGCTCGCCTCCATCAGGAATGACCGTGAACTCTTCGCACGCCTGTACAATGGCTGCCAGATGAGGGATGGAAACCTTGAGGAGTTCTTTTGTCATGAGAATCGGGCATGTCCTCCTGCGTTGTCTGATGGTGGAAGCCTCTGCACTGGTACCAAGAGTGGTCTCCTCACATGCATGAACATGTCAAGAGGGCAGAGTATCAAGGTGGACATGTGTGGGGTCAGATACTGCTGCCAGCACCAGAGCTCCCTCCACCAACCAACTGGGGTTGGTCAAGGACTGGAGAAGGACAGTACACACCTTACTGGACCAGGCTAACTGAGGCAGCTCACAGCTGCATTGAGCTGGTTTCTTGCAAGTGCAAGAAAGGGTGTATGAGGCGCTGCAAGTGCAAGAAAAGGTGTGAGACGCTGCAAGTGCAAAAAGGCTACCCTTCAGTGCACAGCCCTCTGTGTGTGTGAAGGGGACTGCACATGACAATGAGTCAACAACATACATGTACTTGTGGCAATGCTGAACTTGTCAACATGACACTGTTTATGTACACGTATCTTCAGTAACGGTATATACCTAGCCTCAGATACCAGTACACCTCGCCTCAAATACTAGACCATGTAGCATATCAGTATTATACCTAAGACATTTTCAGAACTAAGACATTCTTTTCAAAGAATTGTGTTGAATCTTTGCCGAGATAATTTCCAAATAAAATTATATAACAGACTGTGATAGATAATATTAAGTTGAAAATGGTACCATTGGTTTCCTTGCCCCCAAAAACATACATTTAGATACCAGAATCAAGTCAATAGCTGCATTACGTCCAGAGATAATAGCAAATGTAGATTTCAAGTGGTGGCCATTTTGAAATCCAATATGGTGGACATAAAGAGAGAATTTCAAGTGGCCCAATATCTGAGAATGTTCGCAACATATTAATGTACATTTGTGCCAAATTTGGTGCTTGTATCACAAAATGCACAACAGGTTTGCTATGCTGCTACGCTATAGATGGAGTCATCATTGTTAGGTGGACGGTACAGTACACATATAAACATGAGGTGGGAGTGGATGGAAAGCTGTAGCCAGAGGTATTCCTGGGGTTGTGGGGGAGTGAGAGCAGTGCATGGAGAGTGAAGAATAGAGTCTTTGATGAAGAGAGCAACACCTCCACCAGGACGAGGCTCAGGTCTGTCATACCGGAGGAGGGAGTAACTGGGGAGAGATACTTGGGAGTCAGACACGTCTTGGGAGAGGAAAGTTTGTGTTAGGCAGATTATGTCTGGTTTGTCAGTGGCAACCTGTATGGAAAGATCTGAAAGGCTTGAGCGAAGGCCCCGGATATTTGAGGTCCACACTTTTAATGAAGAGGTAGGGGAGGAGGCTTTGGGTGCAGGAGCTGGGGGGAGGACGAGGGTCGGTCAAGGGACGAGGGGGGGGAGGTAAGGAGGGTTGTTGAAAGAGTGTGCCCGATTGCAGAATAGCTACGGCAGGGGGGGGCGAATGAAGAGGAGAAAAGGCTCTGTGGTGCTGAGGGAGAGGGGGGACAAGAGAGGGGAAAGAAGGCAGTTGAGGATTTGAGGAGGTGGAGTGAAGAGATGGAGGTGAGAGGGCAGTGGAAGGAGGCAGCTTTGTGGATGAGAGGGGGTGCAACTTTGAGAAGGATGAGTAAGGGGGATGAAAGGTGGGAGAAAGGTGAGGGGGGAATATTTGAGAGAGGTGAGAGGGAGGCTTGGAGGGAGAAGAGTGGGATGGTTGCTTTGGGGGTGAGAGGGGTGAGTTGGCACTGAAGTTGGAAAAAGAGAATGGTTCATGGAAAGCGAACATTCATCGCAAACTGGGGTTTTTAAAAGTTTTAGGTCAGAGATACGATTAAGCACAATTCTTGATGGATGCAATAAAGGCGAATTCAGAGAATGGAGAGAAGAAACGCTGTAACAGTTGGATTTTTTTTAGACAAGGAATGAAGGAGAGGTCAAAATGAGAGCAGTCTGTTAAAATAGCAGAAGAGAAGTGCATTATGATACAGTAAAGAGTACCACATGTGTGAGAGAGGAAGATGAAGCATTATAAGATCATTTTTGTTATTATTAATGTTTGAGAGTTTCAACAGATTAGGTCTTGGAAGTGTTGAAGAAAAAATAGAGGAAGAATAAGAGGAAGACGAAGAGGTTATGAAGAAGAAGAAGAAGAAGCAGAATCGGGAGAAGGTTCGCGTTTTTTATTTTTTATTTTTTTTATTTTTTTCAAGATAAGAAATAGATTAGTTGGGAGAATGGGGGACGTTAGGAAAGTGGGTAGGATAGTAATTGAAGGTAATGGGGAGAAAAAACAAACAAAAAGAACGATCGAACACCGAGGGGAACCGGTAGGCCTCAAACACCCGGTAAGAACGTCGACAAAAACTCACAAAATTGCACGATTTTTGAAACAAAACCGAACTAGGAACAGACAGTTACGTGTAGGTGAGAAAATTAAACAGTTAAAACGGGACAAATAACGACCGGAAACTTAACTTTGAGAACGTCAGCAGAGAGCCCCGAAGGAGACCTCTCGACCTTTTTTTTAATTGAAATTCACCCTAAACAAAGGTGAAAGCTACTCAAGGTTTTTATGTTATTTACATTACTGTAATCGGTAATCGGCACTTGCACTGACTCCAATCGGCTGCTGCTGATTATCCAAAAATTTCCGAAATTGGCTTGTGCCGATTACTGATCCTGATATTGGCCCAGCACTGGTGGGTAGTAGTGACCATTGTTGGGGATCCATGGGTGGGTGGTGATGGTTTATGCCCACAAATCTCATGAGTGTCTGGAGTACAGGGGCTGCAAAAGCAAGAACAGTGCACGTTTAATAACTCATGAGTAGCTTGTTTATGTGAATTGTGAATCCGTGAATGTCGGAGTTTTACGGTGAATACAAATTCATTTTTATCGTACATATGTATTACGTCTTTGCTTTTGCATGGTCGTTGTAAGTGCTTTGAGCTTGATGCAAGTTTTTATTTATACTTTAATTTTTTTGGTTTACACATACAGTAGAATCTGGATAATAAGCGTATGCACCTATTTTTAGCTCACGTGGAACATAGTTCTGGGGTGCTTCTGGGATGACTCGTCATCCGTCTGTCCGTCCGTCCATACAAAATACTTTCAACTTCTCTGAAACTACACAGCGGATTTCGATGAAACTGTACCACAACATTCATCACTGTGTACGTACCAAAGTTGGTTCATGGCATAAACAATATTGGGCCCGAAGGGGGTCTATGGGAGTTGCTCCCCAAAATAGGTATTTGTTTTCTTCTCAGAAACCACACATGCAATTCTGATGAAACTGGACCACAACCTTCATCACCCATGACATACCAAAGTTTGTTCATGGCATAAAAAAAAATCCAAAGGTATTTAATTCTTCTCCATTACATATTTTGTGGGTCATCCATGCCGACCAGTGTTTATCTTATCCAGCTGCTACTGGGTGAGCACCCAGGGGTATTGCCCCTATGTTTCGATTTAGTGGAGCACATACGTGCTTATTTTTTTACCTCCGCCACCGAAGGTGAA
This sequence comes from Eptatretus burgeri, assembly GCF_056783735.1. Taxonomy (NCBI): domain Eukaryota; kingdom Metazoa; phylum Chordata; class Myxini; order Myxiniformes; family Myxinidae; genus Eptatretus; species Eptatretus burgeri. The sequence continues at coordinate 1,913,834 of NC_140970.1, read as the reverse complement.
GGAGGTAATGTTTTCACCCCTTTCTGTCTTTGTTTGTTTGTTTGTCTGTTTGTTTGTCTGTGTGCAGGATATCTCAAGAAATTGTGGATGTATTTGGATGAAATTTTGTGGACAGGTTGGGTGTGTGACAAGGACTAATTGATTTGATTTTGGTGAAGATCTGAATCCTGATCTGCATGCGAGAATTATTTAATTCTTTTATTTGTCTGTCTGTTTGTCTGTGTGCAGACAAATTTAATTTTCAAAGTGATTCTTCACCATTGAGAGGTAGGGCCAAAATCGATATATAGAATGATATTTCAAAAATGTATTGGGCCCGATATGTTGTCGTGGATCAGGCATTGCACGGCTGAGGTACAATCATGGCCAAAAATATTGGCACCCTTGCACTTTTTTCAAATAACTCACAATCTTTTCTAAAAATAAGTTGAAATTGACAAGTATTTGGTCTCCACAATTCTTTATTTCACTGTTAATATTACAGAACCTTTGTTTTTGATTCAGAACTTAATTTATCCATTTCATTCAGAAAATAAAAAGAAATGGCAATGACAAAATTATTGACACCTGAGACTTAATATTTGGAAGCACAGCCTTTGGACAAAATAACTGCAGTCAAGCACTTCCTCTCACCATGAATGAGCTTCCTACACCTCTCTACTGGCAGTTTGGCCCACTGTTCTTGTCCAAACTGTTCCAGTTCTCTCAGATTTGAAGGTGCCTTCTCCTAACTGCTGTTTTCAGATCTCCTCACAGGTGTTCAATGGGATTTACATCTGGACTCATTGCTGGCCACTTCAGAACAGTCCAGCGTTTTGTCTTGAACCATTCTTGGGTGCTTTGTGAACTGTATTTCGGGTCATTGTCCTGCTGCAAGACCCATGACCTTCGACGGAGACAACTTTCTGACACTAGGTTGAACATTGTGCTCCAAAATGCCTTGGTAATCTCCTGATTTCATGATGCCATGCACACATTCAATGTACCCAGTGTCAGAGGCAGCACAGCAACCACAAAACATCACTGAACCTCTTCTATGTTTGACTGCAGAGAAGGTGTTCTTTTCTTTGAAGGCTTCATTTTGTTTTCTGTGATGTGCTTTACCAAAAAGCCATTTCTTCTCATCTGTCCACAGGACATTCTCCCAGAAGGATTTTGGCTTGTTCAGGTGTGTTTTGGCAAACTCCAGTTGGGCTTTCTTATTTGCATGGCTCACAAAGTGGGTACACTACTGTTACACAAAGGGCAAAAAAAAAGTTTAGGGAAACATGCAATGCAACCCATTATGTTAATCTGCATGTATTCAAATAGCTAAATCTAAATTTTTAGACCTGCATCACATCCGGTTTTAAAGTTACCACTGAATATATACAACACTGTAAATACACGTTCGAATTTCGAGCTTGGCGTCAGCGTTGTGTACGGAATCGGATGAAAAAAACAACGTAAATATTATATTTTGGGATAAGAAACAGATAATTTTTGCTCTGACAGGAAAAAGAAAAAAACAACACATTTTGAGAGAGTCCGATGTTATAAATTACGAAGAAAACAGACGAGTTCAGTCCCAAAGAAAGCCACACTTGTAAGCGAAAAATAACGTTAAATTCGAATCTATTTCTTTCGAATTTTTGAAAATAATCACTTTAAACATTAAATGAAAAACATAATTCTTACCTCTCGGATCCTCACGAAGCACCAAAAAAATTCTAGCGTTGGTGAAAATGAAGAATTATCAGACAAATGCGAGTCACCTCATTCGGCTCTGCATCATCATGCTGGATTTGTACGTTACTGCTCTCGCAAAGACACGGACACGAAGACAAACGCTGTGCTCGACGGCGAATGGAAATGTGCTGACACGCTTGCAAGTGCCTATTATATCCATCAATCGGGGAAGTTTGCAAGATGGCGAGATTTTCTAATGCTTGCGTTATTTGCATCCGACGAGAGATGATGATTCGTACATAACGGGACTGACACGAAAATCAAGACTGGATTACTTGCGGTCTGAATTTTATTTTCTGTCACAATTTTGATCTATATTTTTCTGCCGTTTGACTGTCATATTTCCAAGTAATTAAGGGAGATTTGGAATAAAAATCATAAGAAACATTATCAACACTGGACTCCTTATTTTTCTCGATGCAGTGGACACGAAGCGTTATGTACGAATCCATTATTTCATCAGATAGGGTCGATGCCAGAAAAACCGAATAGGGAGACAGAACATCATCAAAACATAAAAGAGACACCAAAGTTCACATTCTGAGTCACCACCCTCAAAATAACTGTCACATAAGAAACGTACAGTAAAATAAAAATTTTACCAATCAAACTGTAACATTTCTAAGGTTAAAATACCCATATTCTGTTGCTTTAATTCATCTTTAATAAAACAGGGAAATGGAGAGTATGATATTGCCGGTTTCTGCAGGTTCCCCAAGATGTCCACTTTCATTTGTCTAAATACCTCATAGTTTTATGTGGCATTTCCCACAAACATACCACAGCATACCCACTTTGTGAGCCATGCACTTATCTCTCTCTCTATCTCTCTATCTCTCTATCTCTCTATCTCTCTATCTCTCTATCTCTCTATCTCTCTATCTCTCTATCTCTCTATCTCTCTATCTCTCTATCTCTCTATCTCTCTATCTCTCTATCTCTCTATCTCTCTCTCTCTCTCTCTCTCTCTCTCTCTCTCTCTCTCTCTCTCTCTCTCTCTCTCTCTCTCTCTCTCTCTCTCTCTCTCTCTCTCTCTCTCTCTCTCTCTCTCTCTCACTCTCTCTCAGCAGTGGGGTTCTCCTGGGTCTCCTACCATAGAACCCCCTTTTCATAGAGTTGGTGACGGATGGTGCGAGTTGAAACTGTCGTACCTTGTGTCTGAAGGTCAGCTTGAATCTGTTTGACAGTTGATCGAGGTGCTTTCTCCACCATTTTTGAACAATCCTTCGTTGCAATCTTCGATCAAGTTTTCTCTTGCGGCTTCATTCAGGGAGGTTGGCTACAGTGCCATGGGCCTTAAAACTTCCTGATAACATTGTGTACGGTGGACACAGGAACATCAAGGTCTCTGGAGTTGGACTTGTTGCCTTGAGATTATCCATTCTTGGCTACAATTTAGTGTCTTAACTCCTCAGACAATTCTCTGGTTTTCATTCTTTTTCTCCATGCTCATTGTGGTACACACAGTGACACAAAACTGCAGAATGACTCTTCTCTGTTCA
>NC_140970.1:1868104-1903104 GCF_056783735.1 Eptatretus burgeri | reverse complement strand
GGTGCTGTATCGATTGCTGGTGCAGCATCTGCATCGGATGAAGTGTCAGTGGCAGCTTTGCATCTATTTCCTCACCGTCATGTTTAAAGCAGTTGGCATGTGGTTCATATTTATATTTGTAATGCACACTTTCACTGGCAGATACAAAATGTTTCATTTGACAAGGACATCAGGTTTTTAAAATATTTTGATTTTTCTTTTTCTTTTGGTGTCAACCACAGCAAAAAGCATACATGCTCATCCTTCTTCTCCTTGGAACAAAGACAATTGTCTCAAATTATTACTTACAAAACGACAGCTAATTTATTCCTCCACTGGATGATTGCAGCCACCCCCCCCCCTCGTGCAAGAAGCTAAAAGCGGGGATTAAGGAAATGGTTCACTTTGTCTATCTGTCTGTGTGGGGTAATGTGTTTTATGAACTCTGTCATTCCAATAATCTATTTGGTGGATGTGTGTTCCATTCTCATTTCGATAAGCTTCCTTGTTGCATCCTCACAAAGCGTAAACACAAAACGTTATGGCTTTGACTTCTTTTTATACATATCCTGAGTTAATCCCACTTTATTGTGTGGTCGCTTGAGCCAAAGGAGTTTTTCGCTGAAGTCTTTCACTAACCAGCTGGTCAGATGTTCGGCTGGAGCTGGTTTGGGCCTGTGTTCGTAATTTGTTCAGGGTGCCGGCGATTGCTTACCTGCTCTTTGCGAAAGACACCCTGGGATCTTTAACGTTGTTCAGCCAATGCTATCAGACGGGATGCCCAGTTTAACATTGCTTTACTTTGCAATGCAACGGCCTGCTTGCGAAACACTAATTGGATAGTTTATAAGTCTGCTTTTCTTCTCTTTTTTATTTTATGTTATATTTTACAGGATCTAAGGCCTGTGGTGGAGCTTCCACACACACAAGGGCATAGAGACGAATACACCAGACACAACACAGGACAGTTAGACGAAACAGACACAGCCACAGACATTGGGGAAAGTGCCATCACTTCCTGGGGCACTATTTACGAGTGACGCCACAACAATGGCGTCGCCTTTCTCATTGCACTCAGTGGAGCATTTCCATAGGAGGAACTACCCCCTCTCAATGGATGCCATCATATGGGGATTTCCCATGCTCTTATCCTTTCAAATGCTGAATGTAAAACAAGAAAGCACCACGTACCATTTTTAAACTCCTTGATATGACGCGACTTGGGATTGAACTGCCAACATCCCAGATTCGGAGCAGATGCTCAAACCATTCCACCACCAAGTCTGGTTGTTGGGGATCAAAACGAAGCGAGACAGTTCATTGATGGGTTTATTACCTCTGTCTGCACCATCATATTAAATTTAACAAAGCATTACCAAAACCAGTCAAATGTTTATGTCCTGTAGAGCTGTCATATTTTTGCATTTATTTTTCCATAAAATGTTGTACACTGCTATATTTATGCATATTACTTTGGTGTTGAGACTGTTTAAGTCTTTAAGAGATGGTGAGCAAACTTGTGAAGCATATTTCCTTAAACATTTTGAGTACCCTTGCTTTCCACAATTCAAAAATCTTGTAGAAATATTGCTAATTCTCACAGCGAAAAGTTTGGTGCAGCAGTTTTGTAGGTCATTGATGGATTATATCAGACAGTGGTAGCAGATAAAATTTTATAAGCGAAATGTTGTTTATTTGTGTAGCATAGCTTCTTTAGCACCACCGATGTCCCCGTAATCAGGTCCATGAATTTGTGCTTTCCTCTTGAATGCAAGTACATGTTTAATTCCTGACAAATCTCACACTCTCACTATGTCTCTCTGAAAGGACCGTTTAGAAACTCCCCTCATCTACTTTCTCAACAATCCTCTGTTAGAAGTCCTTTCATTCAAGCTTCTGGGTTTCACGATCTGCCATGGTCTTTCCTGGGAAAGCCACATTTCCAACCTGGCCTCCAAAGCCTCCATCGTGAAAAGTCCTTCCTCAGCCGACCTGAGCTCCTGACCACATACAAACTTTTCGTCCGCAGCCTGATGGAGTACTGCTCTCCCCTATGGTCTGCTGCTCCTGCCTCTCACCTTTCTCGGTTTCACGCTATGGAAATCAAGGCATTTAGGATCATTGGTATCTCCCACGATGAGGCTGTCTTTGGGTCTCTCACTCTCTCACCGCAGGCAGGTCAGTGGTCTTTCTGTCTTCTACCGTCTCCTCTCCGGTGTCACCCCCCCCGCTCTATCTGCGATATGTCCCCAACATATTTCTGTAGGGCGTTCAAGGTCCGCCAACAACCCAATTCTGGTAAAAAATACCAAAATCATGAATCACTGTTCACCTTCACTCTTTCGTTCGTCTTTTTTTTTTTCCTGCCTTTGGAATAAGCTCCCACACTCTCTTCAATCCCATTCTTCCCTCCAGGTCTTCAAAACAACTTCACCACCACCTCTTATCTTCCCCCATCCAAAACCTCGATCTTTTCTACCCCTGTTAATCCACCCCAAACTCACCTCCTTCAAATTTCCTGCTTTCGTTCCTGAAAGTCCCTGTAATATCCATCTTGTACATCCCGTGTTCCCCGCCCCCATTCCTCTCCCTTCCACAGATCTAATGTCTCTGTTCCTCACTGTTTTGCCCTTCCCTCTCCCACCCCTCTTGTCTCATGCCCCCCTTGCAGTGCGTTGTGTGTTAGCTCTCATATGAGTTTCGTCAATGTATACAAAAAAAGAAAAAAGAATGTAAATCTGTGATCTTAAAAGGGGGTTGCATTTAACAATGAACAATGATGATGATGGGATATGACCGTTTAGGATTGAGCAATCTGCAGGCAAGCTGCTCAAAGTTCTGGTTTTATCCATGTGATAGTGCATCTCTATTAACATTAATGGCAATTAGCCTTGATCATTAGCTGTTTCGTCAGTGGCCAATAAGGAGCTATTGCTCCACTTAACTTTTACCATCTTGACCACACTAATAGGAATTTTGTTGGGGTGTGTGTGCACGTGCTGTCATAGTAGTTTGTGCATGTCTAGCTGTCCATGTGTTTTTCTATTAGTGTATACATTTTTGCCTCAATACGTCTGCTACAGAAGGTTGACGGAGGTTGTTTTCACCCCTGTCTGTATTGTTTGTCTGTGAACAGGATATCTCATAAAGTTATGAACGGATGTGACAAGGACAGATGAGAATCCGAGATACGTTTTGTGATTCTTCACCATTGTGTGATTTGGCTAAAAACGATATTTAACACGATATCTCAAAACGTTGTGGCCGGATACTTATTGCAAAGAGAAACTTGGCGGATGAGTTAGATAGATAACAAGAAGAAGCCGATTGGAGTTAGGCCAGATCTGGATGCAGACCTCCAATCAGTCGGATACAAAACGTAAACTGTTCAACCTGGCAGAAGTTTGTGCTCTACCGAGTGCCTTTCTAGTTTTGCTCTCACTTTTAACTGTTGCAACTGCAATGGTTCTGGAACCCGTTGGTTAATGTGTTTTTCTGTGGTCGTGATGTTTTTGTCTTGACATGCTTGTTTGATCTTTCATTCTGCACTTCTGCTTCACCATGAGAAAGAAGCCTGGTGTTTGCTTAACGGTTAAGATAGCTGGTTTAATATCTTTGGGTCATGGGTTTGAGCCCCTGTTTTTCTGTTAAATAACACCTGGTGGGTTGACTCACCTTCTCATCCTTCCAAAGTCAGCAAAATGAATGCCAGTTTGCTGAAAACAGGGCAATGTATCAATGGCACAACCATGCTCCCAGCAATAATACAACTAGCAGCCACAGGCTGCATACAAAATAATTATAAACCATGAGAAAGTTAATAATCGACACAACTGCATTAACCATGCAATTCCTTCTATTATCCTTTCACGATATCAGAAATTGTCATGATATTTCAACCTTTAACTTTAACGATATTGTGAGTGAAATTTAATGGTATACATGGTAATTAGTTGTGAAGTGAGGGCAGCAAGCAGTCACGTGATAGCCATCACGAAGCACCTATTCTTGAGTGAAACGAGATGTCGGTCTCCTGATTTTTACATGAACTGTACGTGTATTTTTTTCTCTTATCTTTTTCTCGCAGTTCATTTTCTTCTTTGTATTTGATTTGGAATATTGCTAAGTTTATGGGCAATTACCCCCATTGTTGTTTGTGCTCACGTCCTTCACGAAGAGAAGGCTAACGCTGGCATCATGGCCAAATTCGTGCCCTTCCTCGTCAAATGTCAGGCCTGGCCAGCTGGTTCGTGAAAACTCGAGCCAAGTTCCCTCCGGTCAACCCCACAATAAAGGTGGGATAATTGTTGCCTTTAAAGAAGAAGACAAGAAGAAGAAGTTGTTTGTGCGCTCAAAAAATAAATGGAAAATGCATTCAAATGGAAGAATTATTTTATGAACATTAACGGATGGGTTGGTTGAGGTGGGCAAGAATCAAGCATGTTTTTAATCAAACACTTTCATGTCAGGTCAGGTTAGATTCCATGTCAGGTCAGGTTAGATCTGTGACCTGCTGCAGGTACCATGAAAACCTGTACTAACCTGTTCCATGGTCGGGTTGTCGGTGACTAAACCATCTCCCCCACCAAGTTTTTTTTTTGGTGAGGAGGGTGTTTGGATATGGACACCCAGCAGGATTAAAAACAAAACCTGTCAAAGGGCGGAGGAGCTCTTTGTGAGCCAACGGCCATCCATATCTAGTGCCCAACTGTCTGCGGACGTCCTCCTGCAGTTGGGTTACTTTTTATTAGGAGGTTGGTGGCAGGATTTGCACTCCGGCCACCGTAAAACCCTTCATTCTGCAAAACACAAAAACGCAAAAAAAATCTGAAAACCCACCAATTAACACAAAATACCCAATAATGACAAAGTGAAAACATGTTTTTAGAATATTTTACAACTTAAATGAAAATCTGAAATGTCCTGTGTTAACTATTCAACCCCTTTGCTATGACTCCAAATTGAGCTCAGGTGTATCCAATTTCCTTTGATCATCTTTGAGATGTCTCTTCAACTTGATTGGAGTCCACCTGTGGCCATTTTAATTGATTTGACATGATTTAGAAAGAAATACACCTTTCTATATGAGGTCCCACAGTTAGCAGTGCATGTCAGACCAGAAACTCTACCATGAAATCTAAGGAACTGTCCATAGAACTCCGAGATAAAATTGTGAGGAGGCATAGATCTGGGGAAGGGTATAAAACAATTTCTAGAGTGTTGAAAGTTCCCAAGAGCACAGTGAGCTCCATAATTAGGAAATGGAAAGAATATGGAACTACCCAGACTCTTCCTAAAGCTGGCCATCCAACCAAACTGGGCAAGACAGACCTTGGTCAGGAAGGTGAGCAAGAATCCAATGACCACTCTGACAGAACTACAAATTTCCTTGGCTGAGATGGGAGAATCTCCCAGAAGGACAACAATCTCTGCAGCACTTAACAAATCTTGGCTTTATGGGAGAGTGGCCAGACAGAAGCCACTCCTTAGAAAAAGGCACATGAAAGCATACCCGGAGTTTGTAAAATGACACGTGAAAGACTGAGAGCATGAGGTAAAAGATTATATGGTCTGATGAGATGAAAATTGAACTCTTTGTCCTGAATGTAAAATGCTTCGTCTGGCAGAAACCGAGCACAGCTCATCACCCATGTAACACCATTTCTACCGTGAAGCATGGTGGTGGCAGCATCATGCTATGGGGATGCTTTTCAGTGGCAGGGACTGGGAGATTTGTAAGGATTTTGGGAACAATGAATGGAGCCAAATCCTTGACGAGAACCTGCTTCAGAGTGCAAAAGACCTTCGACTGCGGCGAAGATTTACGTTCCAACAGGACAATGACGCCAATCATACAGCCAAAGCAACACTGGAATGGCTTCAGAACCAGAATGTGAAAGTCCTTGAGTGGCCCAACCAAAGCCCAGACTTGAATCCCATTGAGAATCTGTGGAAAGACTTGAAGGTTACTATTTACTGACACTCCCCATCCAACTTGACAGAGCTTGAGCAAATCTGCAAGGAAGAATGGGATAAAATCCCCAAATCCAGATGTGCAAAGCTGATACAGACGTACCCAAGAAGACTCAAAGCTGTAACCGTTGCTAAAGGCGCTTCTACAAAGTATTGACTCAGGAGGTTGAATACTTATTGACGAAAGACATTTTAGCTTTTAATATATAATTAATTTGTAAAAAATTATAAAAACATGTTTATCCCCCGCCGCGTGGCGGAAGGGGGATATTGTTGTCACCCAGGTCGTCCGGCTGTCCGTCCGGCTGTCTGTCCGTCCGTCTGGGCGTCAACATTTATAGCTGAGTGCGATAACTCATAAACTGTTCGCCATATCGATTTGAAATTTGGGTCACACATGTACCATCTGAAAAGGAAGAACCCTATTGATTTTGGGCGTGGCCAGATCCAAGATGGCCGACGGGCGGCCATCTTGAAATTTTTTTTTCGCCATATCGATTTGAAATTTGAGTCACACATGTACCACCTGGAAAGGAAGAACCCGATTGATTTTGGGTGTGGCCGGATCCAAGATGGCCGACTGGGGCGGCCATCTTCAAAAAAAGGTTTTTTGTAATAAATGGAAAACCTGATTTCCTGATGATGTAAATTTCCTGAAAACCTGATGTAAATCTGATTTCAATTATTTTTGGATACTACGTTCCTCACCCCTGGGGAACTTTTTCGAGATGATGACCAAATGCTGTCTTGTTTCCAATTCACCTCCCTCATTATCTGGAATATGTATGACCTTTTTCATTTGCTCTTTGCTCGGATAATTCTTGATGGGGTTCGCCACCATCTGCTTGAGCACCAGCGTCCAGAGCAGTCAGGCTTTACACCAAAGAGGTCAACGATTGACCGTATCCTTGCTCTTCGTGTCCTCACCGAACGCAGACGAGAGTTTTGGCAGGGGCTACTTGCAGCCTATGTTGATCTCTGTAAAGCGTTCGATTCAGTGAATCGGGATGTCCTCTGGAGGATTCTTGGTCTTCGTGGGGTGCCACAAAAACTGATCGATCTGATCTCTGAACTCTACTCTGGTACTGAGAGTGCTGTGAAGTGTGGTGGTACAATCTCTGACTTATTTCCATTTGTTACTGGAGTTCGTCAGGAGTGTGTACTGGCCCCCACACTTTTCAGCACTTGTATGGACTGGATTTTAGGGAGGATGTCGGAGAGATCAAGTTGCGGTGCATCGTTTGGGAATGTCAAGATCTCGGACCTTGATTTTGCAGATGATGCAGTCATCTTTGCGGAGACTTTAGATATCCTTTTGGGGGCCCTCGAGGTGCTGAATGAGGAGTCGGAGCCGCTGGGATTACGGGTTTCCTGGGTCAAAACTAATATCCAGGCTTTCGGTGACATCTTGGATGCTGCTGTCCTGTCTGTGCCTGTTTGTGGTGAGGATGTTGAGGTCGCGGAGAGATTCACTTACCTTGGCAGTGATATTCATGTCTCTGCTGGCTGTGAGTCAGAGGTCAATAGACGTCTGGGTCGGGCCTGGGGAGTCAAGGATTCACTGGATCATGGGGTGTGGCGCTGCCGGTACCTGTGCGGGAGGACGAAAGTCCGAGTCTTCAGGTCCTTGGTACTTCCAGTCTTGCTCTATGGATGCGAGACTTGGATTCTGACCAAGGATCTGAGATGGAAACTTAATTCCTTTGGTACCAGGTCTCTTCGGAGAATCCTTGGATATCGCTGGTCGGATTTTGTGTCCAACGAGCGGTTGCTGAGAGAGACTCGGATGAGATTTGTTACCTGCATAGTCTGTGAGCGTCAGTTGTGGCTGTATGGACATGTGGCTCGTTTTCCTGACGCTGATCCTGCTCACCAGATTCTCTCAGCGAGGGAATCTCATGAGTGGAGGAGGCCAGTGGGCCGACCACGTGCCTCGTGGTTGCAGCAGGTTGACCATCATCTCAAGGAGATGTGGATTGGCCTGGCATCTGCCTGGGGGATGGTCAGACGGAGGCCCCTGGAGTACCGGCGGAAAGTGGACGCAGCGACGCACTGTTCTGGCACATGCTCCCATACCTGACCTGACCTTTTTCATTCAATGGCGGGGGATTCCCCATCTCTGATGGTATATTTTTATTTTGTCATTATGGGGTATTCTGTGTAGACAAAAAAGTAAAATTTTAAATTCAGGCTGTAACGCAACAAAATTTGACAAAAGTTGAGGGGTGTGAATACTTTCTGAAGGCACTGTATCTCTCTCCATCGTGGCTATGACTCCATCTGCAGTCCACCCAGTAACTGTGGATACTGAAGTCCGAGGCCTTGTGTAATGTTGCCTGGTTCATTTCTGTTTTATTCTGCCTCGTTGCTGGCATCTCTCCGACATTGCTGGCATTTCTCTGGCATTTTATTCAGCACATTTCCTAACCCTTCACCTTTCCTTGTTCATCTTCCAAGATTCAGGCTGTTCGCTCACCTCTGCTTGTTTTTTTTTTTTCCTCCATCCCTGGAGCCAACTCACCCACAGTGTGCAATTTTGTTCTTACATCATTTAATGTGACTTGACATTGTCACCTTTTCACTTATTTCAGACTTCCCTTTAGTTTGTTTTACTTAATGTAATTGTTCACTTGCTGTTTTATATAAAATGTAAATGATATCGTCATGTCTTGCAGTTTTTTTTGTACTTTGTTCATACATAAGCTTTGGATTTTGTTTAAAAAAAACAGAAAGAAAATCTATTGGAAGGTCAACCCATGAATTATGGAGCAAAGCAAAACAGGCAAATGAGGCTATGAGTAGTTGGATGTAGTGGGTGGAAGTACCAAGCATAGAAAAGCTCTTGGGTAGATATGAGAGGCAACATGGAATCTTGTATTGGAGGTAAGAGTGGGATTTAGGCCAAAGTAGGCAATTCCACAGTAGAATATATTGGACAAAATAGTGGAGGTGAGTGAAAAGCTTGAACTTTGCACTTAACAAGGAATTGCTTACCGGAAGTGTGTACGACCATGTGAGGTGAAGGTATTGGTGGAGGTGAGACAAGACCTGTTGAGGGGTGGTCATGGGTCAAGAGGTCACAAACCCGTTTGTGGTGAGAGGAGCAAAAGTGTCTGTGCCTCAAACCTCCTGCTCAGAGAAAACAAAGTTTTTAATGTTGATGTCATAAGCAAGTGACTCAAGAATATCTGGTACTTGTTTACCAGACAGTAATTTGCTTTTGTGGACATGGGGATTGGGGGTTCATTCAAGAGGAAAATAATTCGGTGCCCCATGTCTGCTTATTGGTTCACATGCCGTGCAGATTGCATATAAAGTTTTTCAAGATGATGAGCTTCGTTTATTTTGGGAAATTCCTTGTGCTAAAATAAAGCCCTCAATGAAGGTTGTCTTCATGACCCTTGCCAAAGGAGAGGGTATTGCATTTGGGTACGTTTGTTTGTCTGTCTGTCTGTCTGTCTGTCTTTGTTTGTTTGTTTGTCCGCACAGAACTTTCGTGTTTTTTCATCAACCACTTGTCGGATTGAGACGAACTTTTCACCAGAGGAGCGACTACTCGTGTAGAATGTTTTAATCATAATTATGATGTCATAGGTCATGTGGTGTGACAGCCATGTTGGACAAATTGAAAACTTTGGATCTGTATCTCAACTGCACCAAGGAAAAAATTGAAACTTGGCATATAGCAAGTACTCAACATGGGGAATGTATTTTTTGATGATGTCATAGCTGCCTTCATTATGACGTCATAATTGCAAATGTAGAATGCTAAATCTGATCATAATGAAAATTTTTGAGGGTCATCTGGGGTTAAACATACATATTGTTACGGATCTGGAAACCATATGCATTCAAACATTCAGATATCCCAAGAGTCAGTTATTCCGTTAAGTACATGCGAGACAGGTCCCTTCCTTTTGTCTAGTGGGAGAATCAAAGGTGTGCGTTGCGATGTCCTTTTAGGAAGGTTATTACATCTAACGACCATCCAACAAACCATCCAACGAACCCTCCAACGATCATCCAACAGACCATCCAATAACCAACCATGGTACCTTCCAGCGCTTGCATCCCTCGCCTCGCCGGCCACAGCATACGGGGCAAAGACGTCCAGTCCGCCGTTCCTTTGCTCTTCTACAAACGTTCCTTTTCAACGTTGGATCTTCCCCTTGATGAGTCCACACGCGTGGAGGGGAAGGGGGGGGGGGCTCCCGGTTTGGCCGAGGTCCTGCCCAAAAAGGGTGCACCCCATGAAGACCCTGTCCAATCGGGGCGGACGGTGACGTCTGTTTCACCGAGCCCCCGCCCCGTTCGGGGAGGTCCATAAAAATACGACGCGATCCTCAGTGTAAGTTTTTTTTGGAGGAGTTGAGTTGGTTGGTGTGCGTCGTGCGGTTTGAGCTGGAGTCTGGGGCGTTCGAGTGGAGTTCTGCATTTGGCTGGCGTTCGTTGAAGTTTTCCTGGGTCCCGTCCGCGACCTGATCTCCGCCATGGGACTCCGACTGCTCCGCTCGGGTTCCTCCACCGGCACGAGCCCCAAGCGTGTGACTGTGGGCCGAGCCACACGACCATTATCAGGTGCCACACCGCGGAGCATGCCCTCCCTTCAAAATGCAGGTACCCAAGCGAACTGCGACCCCCAGCTCGTCTCTCCCTCTCTGGCTGCGGGGGTCTTTTAATAAATCATCAGAGTGTGTGGGCCCATCTTGTAAGTAGAAACTGTCAGTGTTTTTAAACGTTGTAAATTGTTGCTTGTATATTCCTTGATAAGTCTTGCTCTGTGTCTTCTTTATTGTAAATAAATTACCATTATTAGAAATGTTCCCAGTTTGTTTCTGTCCTTTCTTTCATTGGTCCAGCATGGTTCGGATCTGAGTTTTTTAGTCGGGTTTTTATACCCGATAATCCGTTCATTCTTGCCGGTACGACCTTGGCAGATCCGCTCGCTGCATCCGAACCGGAGTTGGTAGTCGGTAGAGTGACCTGGTTCGAGCAAGACATGCCGAGGGCGTGGTTCCCCGGTAGTCAAAATCGCGTAGTTAATTAGGTAAAAGACAAAAAGACCATACGCTACGCGGTTGAAATATTGGCGTCCACGGTCGGTTAAGCGACCCACCGCCTCACGGAATTATCCGGAGCGACGGCCTACAATTCCGGGGAGTCTGGTGGGAGACGACGTAACCTCCCCCACCTTGTGGTCGTTCTCACCACCGGTCCCCGGCCCTCAACAGTTTGGTAGTCGAGTGAGATTCGAACCCCACGCCTCCACAAAAAATTCACGGGATTCGGACCAGGGGTGTGCTTGACAACCCCCCCTTTTCCCTCCAAATGAAGAGCAGGATTTAAATTTTATTTAATTCTCAGCACGGACCATGGCGGACCAAGATGGACTGGTACAGGTGGGTTCTGAATTAATGTTAGAAGAATCCATGGCCCAGGACAACACGAGGCAGGAAGACCTTTCCCTGCAATCAGACCCAGAGGTAACATTGGGGGCGGCAGCGGCGGTGCATGAGCTCCCCCTGCATCAAATTCCCCCCATGGAGGACCGAACGATCCCTGTCGGAGCCGCGCCAGATCGTGGCGGATCGGCTTCACCAGGGCCATTTGACATGAGCCGGTTGATGGAAATGCTGCAAAACTTACAAAACCGCATGGACGGGAATACACAAGCAATAAGAGGTGAAATGCAAAGCATGGGAATGAATTTACAAAACCAACAGAGGAGTGATTTGCAAGCATTAAATGGAAATATGCAAACGCTGAAGGCGGGTCAGAAAGAAATGAAGGCGGAGTTGGTAAAGGTGAAACGCGAAATGCAGACCATGGACTGGAAAATGGCGGATGAGATCGGTACAGTACGTGGGGAATGACCGAGTTGGAAGGGAGTGTGAAAGGTGTTTGGACTGCAATGGAAACTGGTAAGGAAGAAGTGACGGATATAATAACGACGGTTGGACGCTAAGTGGATAAACTCTGACAGGGGATGAAGGAAATAAAGAAAGGACAAGGGCAATTAAAAACAGAGATTGGGAAAAACACGACCGTGATACAAAATTTAAAACAAGGTCAGCAGGAAGCAAAGGGGAAATTGTAAGCCGTAAAGGAAGGGTGTAAGATGAGATGAGAGGAAATGACGGAAATGGTAAAAGAGATGGGACGGAAGGTTGAGACGGAGAGCCAAGAATTGGGGGAGCGATTGAAGAAACACGAGGACGAGACAAAGGAGGGTTTTAGCTTTGCTAAGGAAGAATTAACAGAGACACGAAGGGACATAGAACAGGTAAAAGACGAATTAAATAGAGTGAAGGAGGAGCAGACATAGAGGGGAAGGAAAGGGACATTAAGGTGGAGCTTGTGGAATGTCTTGAGACCCCATGTAAGGGGCAGGATGGCCTCCTTCTGGAATAGAGGGAGAGGATATGCTCCCTCGAAGCAGATCGTGACCAGGCGAGTCCAGTTAAGGTGAGGCTGGGCGAGGTGAAGCTGGGGCATGATGTGAAAGGGTACATGCCAAGTTTGGGGGGGGCAGAGGCTCCGGGGTCTCTTGGCCTAACACAGGCCCCCAGTATGATTGTGCTGGAGTGTGTGCAGAATGCGAGTGATATGGCATGGTTGAGTGCACAAGACGGTGCGGGGCGCGCATTGACCCAGACAGGGTTGACAAATTGTCCGGGCGAGTGGCTTGGGCTCTGCGGGGGTAGAGCACCGCCGGAATCCGGAGGGTCCGCCCCTCCATTTTTCCCACATGGACTGGTGAGTGGGGCTCGGAACCCGGGAGGCCAGACGGTGCCGCTAGCTCCGTACGACAGAAAGACCGACCTGAGGGCGTATTTGGTCCAATTTGACCACGTGGCCAGGGGTGATGGCTGGAGTGCGGACGACAGTGGGGTCCATCTCGTAGCGGCACTGCGCAGCACGACGGCTGAGGTCCTGACCACGATGCCCCCGGGAGCGATAACGTTGGCAGCCCTCCGTTCGGCCCTAAATAACCGATTTGGAATAGAGCAGCAGAGCGAGCTTGTTATAGCTCAGCTCAGTGGGTGAAAACGACAGCCCCATGAGAAAATGGGGAATTTGGCTTATGACATTCGCCATGCAGTGGGGATCGCACATGCGAACATGGCAGCACCCTCCCACGAAGACCTTTCCTTGGATTATTTCATCCAGGCTCTTGCGGGCACCGACACTGGGGCCCTGCTGACGACATTTCAGCTGGAAAACCTCCAGAATGCGGCTGACGCTGCCGCCCGCTAGGAGGCAGCGAAGCTGCCGGCCAGAGTATCCGAGCGAAATGCAATAACTGTCCAGCAGGTGGGTCCCATGGACAGCCATGAGCCTGGAGCCAGGGCTGGTCCTGGCACCCGAGCGGAGCTGGAGGGAATGGTCCGGGATATGATCGACCGCCGGTTGGCAGGGTCTGGACCATGGCAAGCGGCTCGCAGGACGACACGTGTGGGCCATTGGACAATACCCCAATTCGGAACGGGTTGGGGGGGGGGGTATAATTTGGAATACCGGAGGCATGCACCGTACCCGGTTAAGTACTTTAACTGTGATCGGGTGGGCCACCTGTCGCGGAAGTGCAGGGCCCCACGTAAGGAGAGGCCCCTGTCCACCAGACCACCAACTCCGCCCCGAACAGACCTGACTAGCCGGCCCCCAACACCCCCCGCCAGTCCCAGGGAAACGAATGAGTGCCGAGCATACAGGGCCGTGTTCAGCAGAACCAGATGGGAAAGAGCCCTCAGTGCTGCGACAAGTCATTTATTGTGGCCAAATTGGCACTGGCAGTTTGACAATTAGGTGCAAAATTGCTGGCGTGGGGGTAGACGCCGTTGTGGACACAGGAGCAAGCGCCACGATCACCAGCCCTGTGGTCCTTGATTCGAGTGTAGACGGTTGGGATGAGATCCACCGTCTGCAAAATCATAGTTTGCAGCTAGCTATCGGGGCAACGGCCCCCATCATAGGGCGTGGTTTCGTGACCCTTAAATTGGGCTCTGCTAAAAGAAGGATAGAGGTTTGGGTGGTGGAGGTGTGCGACCCATGTTTAATGGGGTTGGATGTGCTGACCGCCGGTGGTTGCAAAATCGACTTGGGCCGAGGTGTCATGCAGATGGGTGGTGACGAGTTGCCGCTGGGGGGTATGAGCACGGATGAGAAGGTAGAGCTGGAGGCTCCCAACTCTGTGAGCATCCCTTCGGGTGCCGAGGTGGTAATTCCGGCATGGTGGCAGGCTCACCCAACCTGGCAGGGCTCCTGTGGCCTGGCCGAACTACTGGTGGGGCAATCGACTCTGGGTTTAGTCATGGGCCGCACCCTATTAAACACTGACGGGCCTGTCGTGCCCGTCAGGGTAATTAATGTCAGCACGGAACCACGCACTATTGGATGGGGCACGAAGGTGGCAGATTGCACCCCAGTGGTACGAGTCGCAGAGCTGAGGGACGATAACATCGAGTCGGACCAGCCCCAGAGGGGGTCTTCAGAGTCTGGTAGGAATTCGCCCGATCCCATTTGCGAGATGGTATATCGGAGTAACGTAGATTTAGAGGACGCCCAGCGGGAGGCCTTACACAAACTCGTCGACCGACACATAGAAATCTTCTCCTTGTCACCCGAGGATATTGGACGTACGGGCCTGGTGAAACATCAGATCCACACCAATGGGGCCCGGCCTGTCCGTCAGCCTGCTCGACGGCTACCTTGGAGCAAGAGAGAGAATGCTGATGAACAGGTTGAAAAGATGTTCAATGCAGGTGTCCTTGAGCCCACGGGAAGTCCTTGGATGTCACCGGTTGTGTTGGTCAAAAAGAAAGATGGGACCACGCGTTTCTGTGTGGACTATCGCCAGCTTAACAACGTGACACTCAGACTCCGATCCCCTGCCTAGAATTGACGCCGTTTCAGGCTCTAAATGGTTCTCAACTTTAGTCCTCAAGAGTGGGTATTGGCAGGTGGAGATGGATAAGATGGGGAAGGAGAAAACAGCATTCTCTACAGGGAAGGGACTGTATCAGTTCACTGTAATGCCGTTCGGTTTGTGTAACGCCCCGCCACCTTTGAACGATTGATGGAGCGTGTGCTGGGCGGCATGCCATGGCAATCATGCCTGGTGTACCTGGATGACGTCCTGGTACATGCTAAAACATTTTCCCAGGCCATAGCCAATTTGGACCAGGTGTTTGGGTGCCTCAAGCAGGCAGGGTTGAAGTTGAGCCCAGGGAAATGTATTTTGTTCGCAAAAGAGATGGCCTATCTCGGACACGTGATGGGCCGAGATGGGGTGAAAACCGACCCAGGAAAAATTACAGCGGTAGAGGAGTGGCCCGTACCTCGTAACGTCAAACAGGTACTCGTTCTTTTGGGTCTCTGCTCCAACTACCTGCGTTTTGTGGCAAAATTTGCGGACATAGCCAGACCCCTTCACCAGCTTACGGAGAAGGGGTCGCGATTTAACTGGACAGAGGAATGCCATCAGGCCTTCCTCAAATTAAAGGGGTGTTTGACATCTGCACCCATTTTAGCCTACCCCACCGATGACGGGATGTATACCTTGGACACGGATGCAAGCCAGGAAAGATTGGGTGCAGTCTTGTCTCAGACACAGGGGGGCATGGAAAGAGTGATCGCGTATTACAGTCGGGCCACTAGTAGGCCTGAACGAAATTACTGTGTCACTCGCAAGGAGCTATTGGCCATGCTGTCTGCCGTGAACCATTTCCACCCATACCTCTCCGGGAGGAAATTTTTGGTTTGAACTGACCATTCCTCCTTGTAATGGCTCTTACGGTTCAAGGAATCAGAGGACCAAATTGTAAGGTGGTTGGAAAAGTTGCAGCAGTGCGATTTCAATGTGGCCCATAGATCTGGTAATGCTCACGGGAATGCCGATGCGCTCTCTCGACACTCCTGTTTGGGAGAAAACTGTCGATATTGCACGAGGCACGAGGAGAGGGACCAATTAGCGGACACTTCCCAGAAGCTCCTTATCAGTGCAGCCTCGACCCCATTCCATCAAGTCAACACCGTCCCATTGGGATCCAAGTCAATGCAGCTGTAGTCCCAACCACCGCCCCCTTTAAGAGGCGCTTTAACTTCAAGAAAGCAGACTGGAAAAAGTTTACCAACGAGCTGGAAGAGAAGATCAAATATATAACACCAATAAGCAAGAACTACGACCTGTTTGCTAATGTGGTACTGAAAACTACCCGGAAACATATCCCACGAGGCTGTAGAGTTGAATTTATACCTGGACTTTCAATGGAATGTGCAGGACTTTATGATGACTATATTAGCATGTTTGAAGTAGACCCTTTCTCCGAAGATACAACAGCCCAAGGTGAGAAGGTGATGGAAAGCATTGCCCAAGAGCGACGTAATACCTGGAATGCTCTTATTGAGTCTACCGACATGTCAAAAAATAGCAAGAAAGCATGGTCACTAATTCACAAGCTACGTGGCAATCCTAAAGCAGTTTCTCAGCACCCAAAAAACACTGCAAATCAAGTCGCCAACCAATTGCTAAAGAATGGAAAGAGTGGAAAGAGAGAGAAGATCAAGCTAAACCGTAAGAAATACGGTGAAGACCCTGGTTTCACAAGACCACTTACTATGGGAGAGATGGAAGCAGGAATCTCTACCCTCAAAATGGGAAAGGCAACAGGGCTGGATAAGATTGCAACTGAGCAGATTAAGCACTTTGGTCATGAGGCAAAGAAGTGGCTTCTACAGCTCTTTAAAGAATGCTTAGTAACACACAAGCTCCCTAAGATCTGGAAGAAAGCCCACATTATTGCACTGCTGAAACCTGGGAAAGACCCATCCGCTCCTAAGAATTTCCGACCAATCTCACTCCTGAGTCACACCTTTAAGCTTTTCGAACGCCTGATCCTTTACAAAATTGGTCCTGCTGTCGATGGACACCTCATCCCTGAACAAGCAGGTTCCCGTCCCGGCAAGTCCACAACTAGCCAAGTACTCAACCTTACCCAGTACATCGAAGATGGTTATGAGGAAGGGATGGTAACTGGTGTAGTGTTTGTCGACTTCTCAGCTGCCTATGACACAGTCAACCACAGACGTCTTCTTCGCAAGATCCTGGAGACCACAAAAGACACTCACCTAACAGAGTTGATTGAAAGCATGCTCGAGAACAGACACTTCTTTGTTGAATTAGGAGGTGAGAAAAGCAGATGGCGAGGACTCAAGAATGGCCTCCCACAGGGGAGTGTGCTCGCACCACTCCTCTTTAACATCTACATCAACGACCAACCAAATAGTGTAGACACCCGCCGTTCATCTATGCAAATGACCTTGGCATAGGTTTACAAGATGCCGATTTCAAAGTTGTTGAAGAGAGACTTTCCAATGCTCTTGCAGAGTTAACATCCAACTATGAAGAGAACCACCTCCGTGCAAATCCATCCAAGACACAGGTGTGTGCCTTCCACTTGCGAAATTGCGAAGCCAAGCGCCAACTGCAGGTTGATTGGTCAGGAATCCCTCTTGAACACTGTGAATACCCAACCTACCCAAGATAGATGTCTCTCTTTTAAGGCTCACATTGAGAAGTGCAAAGTGAGTGCGAGGAACAACATCATCAGTAAGCTCACTGGTTCAACTTGGGGTGCTAGCCCACAGACATTGAAGTTAACTTCACTAGCTCTTTGCTACTCAACGGCTGAATATGCCTGCCCTGTATGGGAACAAACTACACATGCAAATAAGCTAGATCCCATTCTCAATGCTAGCTGCCGCCTCATTACAGGCTGCCTTAAACCAACACCTATGGACCGTCTGTATATCTTGGCAGGCATAGCCCCACCAGAGATACGACGAAGTGTAGCAAGTAAGAAAGAGCGTCAACAACAGGCTACAGATGAAAGACATCCTCTCTTTGGTCATATGCCAGCCCAAAGCCGTCTGAAGTCTAGAAAGAGCTTCCTAAGGTATGTCACCCCCCTTGAAACATCAAGCACAAGCAGGAAAGAGTTATTCAATGGGAAGAAAGACTGAGCAACCTTCCATTAAGAACAACAATGGAGCGAAATGTGAGTGAGGCACTCCCCCCTGGAGCAGATTCAAGCTATGCAATGTGGAAATGCCTGAACAGACTAAGATCTGGTGTTGGACGAACAAAAGTCACTCTCCCCAAATGGGGATACTTAAATGACAGGGACGCTGTGTGTAACTGTGGCACTGAACCACAAACTATGCAGCATCTACTGACATGCCCCCTGCTGGAACAGTCCTGCACAGCATTGGATTTGGCAGAGTTTAATTATAAGGGTCAGCAATGTGCTCAGCTTTGGCTGAACCACATCGAGCCATGTGTACTGTAACTGCTGTTTTTATGGACACAATAAGTAAGTAAGTGCAGCCTGGATGGTAGGCCCAATTTTGCCAATAACCGCGGATGAGGAATTTGGTGATTTGGCGTGGAGCACGGCCCAGCGGGAAGATCCCATGTTCGGGCCTGTGTATGAGTGGGTCCGGGTCAATAAGAGACACAGCGGGGAGGAGGTCAACCCATTCGGAGTGTGAACAAAGGCGTACTGGGCTCTATGGAAAACTCTGGCAATGAGGGATGACATCTTGTACCGTAGATGGGTGGAGATCCCCTCAGAAAGAACTTCCTGGCTAGTGATAGTCCCTGACCAATTTAAGAATAAAATTTTGGACCAGGTTCACGGTACCTGCCCCGCAGCCATTTGGGCAAGACCAAAACAACATCTTGGGTCCGCCGGCGGTTTTATTGGGTCAACATGGGGCGCGATGTTCAGAACTGGTTTCGATCATGCAACGCCTGTACTGCCAAAAAGGGACCGGCATGGAGGATGAGGGCCCTGCTTCAACTACATCAGGTTGGGCCCCCCTTGAGTGAGTGGCCATGGACATTTTGGGACCACTGCCCCCCACTCGCTAAGGTAACCGATACATCCTAGTAATTATGGACTACTTCAATAAATGGCCAGAGACTATGCCGTTTCCAACCAAGAAGCCGGGGTGGTGGCACAGGCCTTCGTAGAAGTTTTTGTATGTCGGCACGGGATTCCGGAGGAGCTGCACACTGACCAGGGGCGAAATTTTGAAAGCGAATTACTAAAAAAAGTGTGCAGTCTCCTGTCAATTCGAAAAACCCGGACACTCCCTTAGGGCCACAATCTGACGGGATGGTGGAAAGGTTCAATAGAAGCCAAATTCAACAATTGGCACTCTTCACCACCTCCTGTCAGGATGACTGGGACGAACATCTCCCGTATTTGTTAATGGCCAACTGAACAAGTCAGCATGGAGCCACCGCTTGCAGCCCGGCGCTGCTCATGTATGGACGGGAGTTGCGAGCCCCCGTCGATTTGCTGTGCGGCCCGACGCCTGAGCGTCCCGCCGGACCCCCAGGGAAGGGCTACGCACGTCAGTTGGAGCAAGGCATGGAACGAGTCCATGCCTTCGCCCACCGCCAACTCCAACAGGCGGGTGTGAAAATGAAGTGACCACTGGAGCCAGGCGAGTGAGTACTCCCCAGGGATGAAGATTTGGTTCTTCAACCCCCGGAGGAGGAAGGGCAAATGTCCGAAATTCACCTTGCCCTGGCAGGGCCCGGGGATCGTCCTGGCGCAAATTAGTGACGTGGTCATCAAAATTAAAATGGGGCCACAGGCCTTTCCCCGTATCGTTCACACAGACCGCCTAAGACCCTATAAAGGCGACCTTATGCCCTCATGGATGGATCAGACCGAAGGAGCCGGAGCTCGGACCACCGCTCCCACGGAGACGCAAGGCTCTTAGAGCCTTGCCCCGAGTAAACGAAATTCGGCCAGGATGTAGCAAACATCCTCGCCGTGGGCAAAGGAGCACTAGTTAGTGCATGGGTTTAGCGTTGGTTTGACCGGCCTCATGGAGCATGAGCAGTTCTTCATGGGACCTGGTGGGACGAGTTAGTGGGAATTTACTTTAGAATTTAGAATGGATTGGAGACTTGGACAGACATGGAACGTGTAGTGGGGACGTAGATTAGCTACGTAGAATTAAATGGAACGTGCATTTGAGTAAGGGATGACAAGGGGCACGAGCTGGTAAGGGGAATGTTGCGAGTAGAGCAGCAGTATTGGTGTGAATTGAAAAAAAAAAAAAAAAGAGAAAAATGTGCAATGAGTGAATGTGGGTCAGCAGGCCCGAGTGTGAGTGGAGTGAATGTGGAATTCATGGTGCGAATGAATGATTGGGGGGGGGGAGGAGTGAATCCCACCCAGGGGAACCCGGGGTTAATGTAATGTTCGTTTGTGGGTTATTCAAATTTACCAAACAGATGTCGGTCAGTTGTTGGTGTCGAATGAAGGCACGAAACCTTTTGATGGGTGAAAGAGTCTATTGACCAGCTGGGAGCGTGGCTGTGGAAATATGCGTACTGAGTAGAGGGCACCGAAGTAGTCGGCCAGAGTAGGCCCTGGGCTCAATTGCCAACCTTTGCCAACCAAGGAGTTGCCAACCTACGGGTCCAAGGATCCGAGTTAGTGTAATGAGCACGGGTAGCCCACGGAAACGGGACCTGGAGCACCAAAATTCCATGAGGGCATCGACGGGGAAGATGCCAGGAAGGGCATCCCCCACGTTCATAAGGAGTAGGTAGGCTCGGAGACAGCCTCAGCGACCCGGGGGTGCCGAAGTTTGAGTTCGGCAGATGGGTATCCCTGCCAATGGAGCCATGCTGCCCAGCCACGAAATTGTGCAAGAGCACAAGTGAAAATTTGCGGGCCAGGCCCAAACTAATAACTAATACCAACACAGGTGACGGGAATCATGGTTGCTAGAACCGATAGTTTAAAGAAACAGGCGTGTTGAAAAGGCCCGGGGATAGATTAACGTTTAATAAATGCAAGGATAGATAGGAAACGTGAACCCCTTCGCACTATCCATCCCTTCGCTGTTCGTAGGCCGCTGGACTCGTCTTGGGAAATTGCTGAAATCTGAGGGAGTTATTCTGACGCTGCATTTGGTCTCGAGACAGATTCACTAGTCTCTTCCTCAATCCCCTCAAAAAGGATCTTAGGGATTGGGGATAGACGGTCAGGACAGGTTAGCCGAACAAAGACGATAAGGGTCTTGGGCCAAACGTAATTATAAAGAAAAAAAAAAAAAAGAGTCTGAATTTCGTGTTTTTTTGTTGTTGCAAGCTAATGGGGGTGGGTATAGACAAGGACAGGCATAGGCGATAGGTTGGGAGGAGACCGTAGGGTAGGTCTGAGCCCGTTTTCAGACCGGCCGGCGCCACCGCACCCCCTCCACAACCTCACGAGACCAGACCGAGGCCGACCAGCTTCATGCGCCAACCTCCTGTTGTGCTGCATCTTGCCTGGTCTGCGTTTGCCATGCCATGCTTTGCCTGCCTTTGCCTTGCCTCCATACCCACCCATGCCTTTGTTTGCTTTCCCATGTCACAACCTTCACCATGTGCTCCAGGACCATCTCTGAAAGTATTTGCAAGGACTGCCCTGCCACATTACTGGGGACTGCATTTGAGCAGCCCGGATACCTCCTTGTTGCATAAAGGCCAGTTTAAATGGCCTGTGAAACGGCGTTTGGCCTGCCGGGTTAGGGTGAGTTGCCTCCAGCAGCCGAAATAAAAAGGAATAAAACAACAACAGCAATTCAACGTCAAACAAGGGACCTTTGAAGGCCCTAAAGACGTCTGACCATCCACAAATGTTGCCTTTGTTGTGTTTTTTTTCTCCTCAAATCACAGGTCATCAGCCATGGGGAGTGTAAATATTAGAAATGTACATAGTCCTAACCCACCTGTTGTTTGTTTAGTGCCAGCAATGTAGTTAAGTTGTCTGAATGAGTCTTAGTTTAGGTACGCAACGCACTAGGTTATTTATTTTTGGGACATGCATTCAAAATGTCGCACTCAGAGATCCGTAGGTAAAACGTACTCGGGGAAAACCTACACCTGCATGCCACACAAAAATTAACGACTTGGGTCGAGTCTATGAAAAGGGGGGGGGGGAGGGGTAGTGCTACGGATCTGGAAACCATATGCATTCAAACATACAGATGTCCCAAGAGCCAGTTATTCTGTTAAGTACATGTGAGACAGGTCCCTTCCTTTTGTCTTGTGGGAGAATCAAAGGTGTGTGCTGCGATGTTCTTTAAGGTAGGTCATTACATCAAATGACCATCCAACAGACCATCCAAGGAACCCTCCAACAATCATCCAACAGACCATCCAACAACCAACCACGGTACCTTCCAGCGCTTGCAACCCTCGCCTCGCCGGCCACAGCATACAGGGCAAAAACGTCCAGTCCGCCGTTCCTTTGCCCTTCCACAAACGTTCCTTTTCAACGTTGGATCTTCCCCTTGATGAGTTCATCCGCGTGGAGGGGCGGGCCTCCCGTTTTGGCCGAGGCCCCGCCCAGAAAGGGCGGACCCCATGAAGACCCTGTCCAATTGGGGGGGGACGGTGATGTCTATTTCACCGAGCCCCTGCCCGTTCGCGTTTGGGGAGGTCCATAAAAATAAGACTCGATCCTCAGAGTGTAAGTTTTTTGGAGGAGTTGAGTTGCTTGCTGTGCGTTGTGCGATTTGAGCTGGAGTCTGGGGCTTTCGAGTGGAGTTCTGCATTTGGCTGGTGTTCGTTGGAGTTTTCCTGGGTCCCGTCCGTGACCCTGATCTCCGCCCTGGGACTTCGACTGCTCCACTCGGGTTCCTCCACGGGCACGAGCCCCACACGTGTGACTGTGGGCTGAGCCGCATGACCATTAGCAGGTGCCGCACCACGGAGCACCCCCTCCCTTCAACGTGCAGGTGCCCAAGCGAACTGCGACCCTCAGCTTGTCTCTCCCTCTCTGGCTGCGGGGGTCTTTGAATAAATAATCTGAGTGTGTGGGCCCATCTTGTAAGTAGAAACTGTGTAAGTGTTTTTGAACATTGTAAATTCTTGCTTGTGTATTCCGCGATAAGTCTTGCTTTGTCTTCTTTATTGTAAATAAATTACCATTATTAGAAATGTTCCCAGTTCGTTTCCGTCCTTTCTTTCAATGGTCCAGCATTGTTCGGATCTGAGTTTTAGCTGGGACTTTATACTCGATAATTTAAATCGGTTCATTCGAGCCAGTGCGGCTTTGGCAGTTCCACTTGACAGCACCCGAACCGGAGTTGGTAGTCGGTAGTTGGAACGCTACTGCAGCCGGTAGAGTGACCCAGTTCGAGCAAGACGTGCCGAGGGCGTGGTTCCCTGGTAGTCGAAGTCACGTAGTTAATTAGGTAAGCTGGTTCTAGACAAAAAGAACCTATGCTACGTGGTTGAGATATTGGCGTCCACGCTCGGTTAAGCGACCGGCCACCTCACGGAATTATCCGGAGCGCCGGCCTACAATTCCGGGGAGTCTGGTGGGAGACGACGTAACCTCCCCCACCTAGTGGTTGTTCTCGCCACCGGTCCCCGGCCAACAACAATATATATATACATATATATATATATTTATATATATATGTATATATAATATTTTTCAACCATGGTCTGGCAGCCAGAATATATTTTATATTTTTTTTGAATAAGGGTCACTTGGCTATGCCTGGATGGGTTTGAGGGTAGAGGAGTAGCAGCTGAAATGTAAATCCTATCCGGGTTCCTCTTGAAGACTTCATCTTTGCTTTTTGCTCATTTGAGCTCCTGATTACTCCAATGCAGAACTCTACCTATTTGGTTTTACATTTGATTTGATTTGAATTGAATTTATTTTCATCCCATTCTGAATTGAATTGAATAATAATATACAACGTCATGGTTCAAGGTCAGGCGTCCAATCAAAGCGGGGTTGCATCAAAGCGGGATGTCTTGTACCCAGTCAACACTGCCAGCAATTATAAAGTGGCAGTTCTAGTTCTGTCTCTTATTAATTACGTAACACACCAGTACACAAACACCACACAAAATACACCACACAAAACTACACAAACACCACAAGAAAGAAGTTCTGGCAATGGTCTGCAATCTCTGATTGCTCTTTTTCTTGTTGTTTTTGTGACTTGAGAGAGATCATCATCCTTAAATTTCAATGAGTTTATAATAATAAAAATGATAAGTGGTGCCAGGCATAACAAATCCCACCCATTTAAGGCATAAAGTTATTTTGGGGATCAAATTTAAATTTGATACATCCTTAACCTGAATGTTGATTAGAAGGAATAGAATAAGGAATATTTTAGTCTTAGTTTGAAGTCAATTAAACCATTTTTGACGAAGTTATGAGTGAAAAACGATTTTGACCTTTTCGTGACCTGACCTTGACCTTTGACCTAATTGGACCCAAAAGTTAATGGGGTCGTCCGAGGTTCATTACCCATCTGTGGATACAATTTGACAGTGTTTGAGCCAGCCGTTTTCCCATAAAGTTGTATTTTCGTAACCATGTTTTAGTTTTAATGGAAAATTTGTAATTTTGACCGATGGCCATGACCCCCAAAACTTCGGACCCTTCCGATCTTCACAAATATGCATTTTTCACTGTAGGAATGGGTAGGATTATAAGTGACAAATAGAATAAGGTTCACTATAAGCTTAGTTTGAAGTAAATCAGATCATTTTTAATGAAGTTATGAACGAAAAACGATTTTGATCTTTTCGTGACCTTGACCTTGACCTTTGATCCAATTGGACCCAAAAGTTAATGGGGTCGTCCAAGGTTCATTGCCCACCTGTGGATTAAATTTGATAGTGTTTGCTAAAGCCGTTTTGCCGTAAAGTTGCTAACAGACAGACAGACAGACAGACAGACAAACAAACCGGACGATTACAATATCCCGCTCCCTCCCTCACGGAGGGGGCGGGATAACAATAATAATAATAATAATAATAATAATAATAATAAATCTGAGTTCCCTTTTAATGAACTTCAACACAGGATTTGGCCATTGGGCCCATCAAAGCATGTGGAACTGTTGCCAACCTACGGTTGATTGTCCATGCCCTATCCTTTAAAAGGTTGAGTGTCCAACAAGGAAGCAGCACGGACCATCTTTGGTGTGAGTCAGCCCGGGTTCGACCCACCAACCTTTCAGATTTATAGTGGATGCTCTAACCATCACACCACTGAGTCTGTTAATAACTATTTTGTTTTTTGTTTTTTTTTGTCTAAAAATCTAAAATACAATAAACACGTATTTACTTGTGGAGGGTGTTGGGGTGTGGGGGAAATGTTTTTTTGAAAGTTTTTGGTTATTGCTGTGAAAACTAATTCGAATTATGTTTTTTATTATTACATATGGTACTTTCACCCAGAACGGGTTGGGAAGGCAAAGTTTTCTGAACTCTCTGTTGTAGTTTAGAAAGCATTGTGCCATCTCTTCTTCTTCATCTTCATTACAGAATGCTGCGTTTCTGTATGGATTGGGCATTGTGTATTTCCACTACAACGCCTTTCAATGGTGAGTTATCTTGTTACTTTGATTATTCGACAATCCACATTCTTGATTTCAACTCAAAAGCTGTCTTAACTGCAAAAGTTTTTTTTAATTTTTTATTTTTTCCAAAAACATTAGGTTTGTAACCCCAACGTTTTCTCATATGTTACAGGCCATATAATGAAAGTACTTTGCAAATTATCTTGACGTGATATTATTAACATAACGTCACGTGTGTTTGAATCATTAATGTGTACTGCTGTTTAAAATAATAATAATAATAATAAAAATAATAATAATAAAAAATGTGATACTTTGCTGACATTTCAATTTTCCTGAACTTTGTAATCGATCGAATGATAACTTGTGACTGAATTGTAAGCAAAATGGTGTCAATTTTTACAGGTGCTGAAATGTTAATATTAACTTTTAAAATTCTCACTTTTGCCATTTACATTGAAAGCTGGGTGCAAGTTCTGTGCTTGTGTGGCTGCAATGTTCACCAAAGCTGGAATCGGAGTGTCTCACAAAGAGCAGGCGAGTTATCGCCGGCACCTTGAACAAACAGAAAATTCCTGCTCTGACTACTACTGCTGGCAAGGCAAAAGCAAACCACTGAGTGCAATCCTTGTCCATGAGCTTATTTTGACAGCACTGGATCGAACACCAGAGACATAGACTAGATTTATACTTGCCCATAAATACATCTTTCCAATTCAGCATGTTCATTGTTTCCAGTTGTGGAATCGCATTGAGGTTTGAATTGGTGATTATTCATGAGGGAAAATGGGGTGAAGGGGCAGGAGATTGGGCAGGGGTGTGAACACTTGCTTGTATTATGAAGAAAGAGTGGCTGTTGGTAATGAAGGTTTTTATTTATTTATTTATTATTGGTGTTTGTTTTTCACAAACAGTAGGTGAGTTATCTCTGGCACCCGATCCAAATTCCAAATTATTGCCAGTCAAACGTCGAGCCTGACGAGTTGCTTCATGAAGGACTTGGGCAAAAAACATTCTTTGGTTGGAATAATTTGGGAATGTTAGAATAATTGGGGCCATCAAAGTAGTAAGTAGAATGTGATTGCGATAAGTTTTACACATGCAGTAAATATTTATAGTTTATCTTGATGGGTTCAGTCAACTCGCAAATTACATCACTAATAGTTTTCCTGCAGCAAAATGTTCAAGAAGAAATGATCAAAATGAAAATATTGTACTTCAGGATGCATGGATTACTAAAACAAAACAAAATTTATTGACATTGTGGATTGCACGGAGCATCTGTCTTGAAAGTAAAGTCCACTCGTCGATGCAACAGTGACCCGTTCTACTCTATTGTCATAATCTGAGCGTCAGATTTGGCCCTTCCTCGCCTCGTTTTTATTTCTCCGATGAAAATAAAATACAACAAACAAAAATGTTACAAAATGACATTGGTGACTTCTAACCCATAAACCCTTTCTTCCAAACTTGTGTTTAAATTAGTTTCACATTTAACAGAAAAGTAAAGCATTCACCGAAGAAATAGTGAGGTAGATGTGCTCCATCTTTCCCAACGATGGAAGCTCCATTCCTTTGAAAAGCAGATGTGCAAGGAGGACTTTATTTGGCTGTTTGTGAATTAACTTGTATATTTCTATTTTATATCATTACTTGCACGTGCTCTCACGGAATGTTAAAATACAAGTTTTTGTGTCTTTTCAATGCTTGCCACATTATTGCTTAAAATAGAAAGCACTGAAGTATTAAAGGAGACATACTTAACCAAAGCACATATGTGAAATATCAGACCTACTTAACCATTGTAAAAAATTTTTTTATAATCGTTCCTAAATTGGACTTCAGAAAATAGTGAACGTTGATGCAATTTTCTGCTAATTTTTCTTTTTGATCCACTTTTCTTGCATTGCTACTTTTTTGTGGTTGTTATCCTTCTCTGGGTGTGTGCACTTGCTCTTACGACTCGAACATACTTTTGCCTCTGGCATGTCGACAACTTTGCTCATCATGCTAGTGTGTTTATCATGCGCCTCAGAAAAGCTGTTGGGTGCAACGTGAGAGTCCTACAGGATCCTTTGTGTCTTGCCGGTCTGGTTTATATCCATAGACCGATTTATAGATCGGTTTTTTGAGCTGTGCTTTGTCACAGTGTTAACCATTATCCTGAGGTGCTGGAGAGTGCATGTAGGCCCGTCTTCCACATCAATACGAGTGGTACCCATTGGGAAAAAACCCCAAAAAGATATGGTTCCAATTTCCTGAGCAACTTAAAAAAAAAAATTTTTTCAAAAGTGTGACTCAAATTTTTATTCTTGATATTTCGATGTTTTTGTGATCTGCCACTACGACTTTGAAGTTGCATGGACTGCTGTTTTTCAGTACTGGCAAAAAGGTCACTTGTGCTCAGAAATGGCTATTTACAGATAAACTGCTTTACATTTGGTCTGTGTAAATTGTATTGCTGGACATCTTGCTTTACATTGCTGCTTTGTGTGAATTAATGTGGGTGGTGGTGGGGGAGAGCGGTGAGGGGGTGGGGGTCCAGGGAGAGGGGAGGGGTTCATTGTGAAAGTCTGCCAGATAAGTAATGGAGGAAATGAGATTTTGCAAAGATTTGCATGTTGGACATTAATGTGGCACACATCGCTG
This sequence comes from Eptatretus burgeri, assembly GCF_056783735.1. Taxonomy (NCBI): domain Eukaryota; kingdom Metazoa; phylum Chordata; class Myxini; order Myxiniformes; family Myxinidae; genus Eptatretus; species Eptatretus burgeri. The sequence goes on along the minus strand of NC_140970.1, from coordinate 1,875,093 downwards.
GAAAGCTGACAGCATCAGGAATCGTGTTGAGGCAGTTTCATGAATACCACTGACTGATTAACCTCCAATAGCAATGCGGGAATACTGCAAACAAATTGACCTCGTTTGGGATTACGTCTACATTGCTGATTCGCCATCAAACAGTCACATGATATGGAACATGATCACATCATCCATTGGTAGCACCACCATGTGATGGTGTAGAAGTGTTCTCGTGAAAAAAAGAAAACCTCCAAATCTTCCCCTGGACATCTGTCTGTGGACTGCAATAAAACGCTGTTATTGAGCAGACGTGAGGATAACGTCTGAGATTGTTGGCGATGCCACCCAGGCTTTGAATGAGTTCGGAATTTGCTACCATCAATACGAATATAACTGGGTCTACGAGTGATGGTGGTGATGAAGAAGGTAATGATAGAGCTTTTTCCACTTTATCTTTTCTGTGAATTTATATATCATTTAAATATACCAAATTTTTTTTGATTAAATGGAGTGAAATGTAATATCTTTTGTGTTATAATAGACATTAAAAGCAACTAGATTACACTGATTGGCTAATTAATAAGACTGGTTCATGATTACAGTACACACAATCCCAGCCCTTGATTTCTGTGCGATAGTAATTCAAATATCAATTAGTAATGTATTTAAAAATGAATTCAGAAAGGGAGATTGCCAATAACTGAGACAAAAAACCCACACCCAATACCCGTTGCATGGTGACGCGTAAATAACCTAATTAACATAATTGACAGGAACTTTTGTTGTGAAGGAAGGCATAAACTTGGGACAAGATACCATCGATAAGTGTGACAAATTTTGGAGACATCTGCATTGTTCAAGCATTGAATTTGCCCTCGGAATCTGCACTTGAACTCGAGAAAAGGCAAAAATAAATAAATACCAACCTACTGACTGTATTGTACATACGATATATATATATATATATATATATATATATATATATATATATATATATATATATATATATATATATATATATATATATTTGGCCATGGACTTGAAACCCTACAATATATGTATCCATTATGGTCTTTTCAATGCACCAGGAAAACAAGATAAGGAGCAATCGGAGATTGTAGACCCTTGCCAGGACTTGCTTTGTGTGGTGTTTGTGTACTGGTTTGTTATGTAATTAATAAGAGGAGGAGAGGCGATTGGGACCATACTCTGTGCAGAGCGTTGGTGCTGCGAAGCAGTCTCCTTGACAATTGGGCACAATCCTGGATGGGTCGCCGCTCTGACACAGTATACCAGCATGCTGGCACTCATTTTGCCGACCTCGGAAGGATGTCAGGCCGAGTTAACCCCACCTGGTATGAATTCAACAGCTGAGCGGGATTTGAACTCAGGACCCTAGGATCCAAAGCCCGACACCCCAACCATTAAGCCAACACCAGGCATGTAATTAATAAGAGACATAACTATAACTGTCACTTTATAACTGTTGGCAGTGATGACCAGGTACCAAGATGTCCCGATTTGATTGGACACTTGACTCTGACCCATGATGTTTGTTATTATTCAATTGAATTTAAAATGGGATTAAAATAAATTCAACTCAAATCAAATGGAAGACGAAATAGGCACAGTCCTACATTTAAATAATCAGAAGGAACCCCAAAAAAGCAAAGACGAAGTCATCAGGACGAACCTAGATGGTATTTGCATTTCTACCTTCAAACCCATCCAGGCAAAGCCAAGTGAGCCTTATTCAAATAAGTAAAATAAAATAAAAAAGAACCCAGATTCAAAAATTAAATCATTCTGGCGACCAGACCATGCCTCCAATCAGGTTGAAATTTAAAACACATATTCCCCATCATTACTAGATCATAACTGTATAGTCTCAAGTCGATTGATTAAGCAGTTCAAGAGAAATAAATTTTTTTAGAGATTTTTGCTCAATCCAAAATGGCTGCCAGACCATGTGACATAAATTATTCATGAATACCCAGATATCCCCAAGGCTTGGGGAACATTTGTGCAAAGTTTCCTCTCGATCTGCCCAGTCATTCGAGAGAAGATTTTTTTTTTGGTTTTAGGGTAAATCCAATATGGCTTCCAAACAATGTGACCTATGACGTCATATGTGTGAACTTTTTGTTCCTCATGAATAGGCGATCATACATGGAAAGTTTTGCTTTGATCTGTGCAGCCATTTCAGAGAAGAAGATTTTTGAAGGTTTTTTTTTTAAAACAACAAAACAATATGGCTGCCAAATCACGTGACCGATGACATCATCAAATTTTTCTCTGTGGACCATTTTATCCCTCGATGACCCTCAAATTCTCATACTGATCAGATGTAGCATTCTACATATGCAATTATGACGTCGTAAAAAAAAATTACACTTTTTCCCAATGAGTACTTGCTATGTGCCAAGTTTCAATTTTTACCTTGGTGCGGTTTCAGAGATAGAGGTCCAAAGATTTTCCATTTTTCCAACATAACTACCACACCACGTGATCTATGATGTCATAATTATCAATAAAAAATTCTACATGAATTTCCGATGGTGTCACTCCGATGGTGAAAATTTCATCTCAATCTGACAAGTAGTTACGGATAAAAACATTAAATTTCTGTGCAGACAGACACAAACAGACAAGCCGGTAGGCGGACATGGGTAGTCGACTACCCAATAGAACCTGACGCGATGGGCCCGTTCGATGGGGAATGACCTGAGGATTAAGCACAAGAAAATTCATGATTCTAGCTTCAAGGGTTAATGCTGCAGATTGTTTTTTCGTTAAAATACCCCACATTTAGAGGTTTTTTGGCCGTTGCTAGGCAACGGAGGGGTCCATAGCAACGGTTCTTTCTCACACATAACTAGGACATACCAGTTTCATGTATATCTGACTCATAGTTTCTGAGATATAACGAACTGTTTTTTTTTTATTGTTTTCGACCAGGGTTCATTCAAAGTCTATCTTCTCCCGACAGTTTTCATAGGATTCTGCTGGAAATTTTTGACAATATGGCTGAATGTACTGCCCACAGTCGCTCGTGGCCTGATTTTTGATTTTCGAAAAAAATAATTTTTTATGATTTTTCAAAAATTTAAAAGTCCTGTTGCTTGGCAACGGTGGTGTCCATAGCAACGGTTCTCATTTGCACACAACTAGGTCATGGTATGAACCTACCAACCAAGTTTCATCGAAATCGCCATTCTATTAACGGAGCACTGGACCGAACAGAGGGACTGACAGACAAACATATCGATGGAAATACTGATAATAAGGGTAGAACAAATTTCAAAAAAACATTTTTTTGAAATTTTTTTTTTCGACTACGTCGACTACCCAACAGAGAGCCAAATCAACAGACCCAAATGCAATACCCTCTCCTTTGGCGATGGTAATAAGAGCAGGTTGAAGCTGGCATGACCACTACTTGCTCTACCTGCATAACTGTTGGAGAGCATGACTGATAAATAATCCAGAGCAGACATTGACATTCGGGAGCAGACTCCTGGGATAACCATGTGCCTCAGTAATAATCCACAGATAATCCCTGTTTTTTTTTTTTTGTATGCATTTTTGAGGCTCGTTTAAGAGCTAACACTCAGAACATATAACAAAGGGAACAGGAGACAAGAGGGGTGGGAGAGAGAAGCACAAAAAGGTGGGGAACAGAGACATGAGGAGATCTGTGGAAGGGAGAGGGATGGGACGTGGGATACATGGGGTAAACAAGATGAACACTACAGGGACTTTTAGGAAGGAAAACAGGGAATTTGAAGGAGGTGGATTTGGAGTAGATTAACGGGGGTAGAAAAGATCATGGTTTTGGATAGGGGAAGATAAGAAATGATGGTGGTGGTGGTCGTATGGCAGCTTAGCTGCCGGGGTAGCTATCATTTCTTGAAGCGCGACTGTGTCGCTGATGCAGAAGCCTCTACCAGTACACACACTGGAACTGGTACTCATTTCGCCGACCTTGAAAGGATGACAGGCTGAGTTAACTCCCTGGTGTATTAGTTCAGCGGCCGATGAGGCTTGAACTTAGGATTCTGGGAGATGATGGTGAACAGCTGTTTTGAAGACCTGGAGGGAAGAATAGGATTGAAGAGCGTGTGGGAGTTTGTTCCAGAGGCGGGGAAAAAGAGGAATGAAAGAGTGAAGGTGAGCAGTGATTCGTGATTTTGGTAGTTTCACCAGAAGGGGTATTTTGGCAGACCTTGAACCTCGTGCAGAATTATAGGGGGGGCAGAGCACAGACGGAGCAGGAGGGGGGGGGGGGCAAGGCCAGAGATGAGACAGTGAACCCGTATCGAAAGCTGCGAAAGACGCAATTTTGACGTTCTTGGCCTATTAAATATTTCTGCTGCTTCTCTTATGTAGATGTGACTTTTTTTTTCTCAACTGCTTCGAGTTCAGTTTGAAATTACACTTGTGAAAATGTTTTTTTTTTGTTTCTTTGTTTTTTATCTTCTCTGCTCCTTCATTCTGCTATTTCCCTCCTATTTGCCATTTTGTTTATGAACCACTTTGCATCATTTAACCCATTTAGGTTTCAAATTAAATCTGCCTTTCTGTTGCTACAGGTATTGCATTGTGAAGCATGTAATCTAAGTTTTGATTATATTCGACTAAGACAACTGTACTGCAATTTATGTTAGGGCAACTAAGCAAATATAATGTGGAGGTAAAGGCGTATTGTCAATTTAATTTAAAAAGTACAGTGTAGGATATTGGGATGTAAACATGGTACAGGCAAAGTGAACCACATGGCCTTTTCCTGCTTCAAAGTTTCCTTGTGTATGCTAGTAATTTGAGAATCACATTTAATTTTAATATTTTGTACTTTTAATTTGCTAATAAGAGTTGTTTAAGAACAAGATGAACACATCGGTTAAAGTTTGTGTATCTATTTAAATAAAAAGACAGTGCCTATCTGTCCCTCTGTCTCTGTTTTAGCTTCATATCTCCTCTCTCACGACTTTGCGCATCATCACCAGACTTCTTCAGCATAATTAACCCACGGAAGAAGCAAAAAGTAGGGTTAAGTAATTGGTTCACTTTGTTTGTCTGTTTACAGACGTCGGTCTATGATCGAGGAACTACTTGATTGCAATAGAATTTTAGCCTAGATTTTGAACACAAATCGGTACACAAACCTGCAGTTTAGCAGTAATTTGGCAAATTGTACAGTCGTGGCCAAAAATATTGTCACCCTTGGATTTTTTTCAAATAACACAATTTTTTTTCTAAAAATAGGTTGAAATTGAAGTATTTGGTCTCAACAATTCTTTATTTCACTGTTAATATGACAGAAACTTTGTTTTTGATTCAGAACTTAACATATCCTTTTAAATCAGAAAATAAAAATAAATGGCATTGACAAAACTAGTACGTGCCCGTAAAAAAATAAATAAATAAATAAAAAATAATAATAATAAATAAATAAACCACACAGGCCGTTTCTTCGCTCTCACGTGCCCGTACATGCGTGACCCGGAAGTTCGATATTATTCGCAGTTACTATTATTCGCAATTTATTTTTAATACAAAATTATTCAATTAGCGCCAACGTATTTTACCTTTTCGCAATGTCGTGGTAAGGAAAAACAAAAAGAGAAGAGAAGAGAGAGAAAAAATTTACTTCCTGGTTCGGAGCATACCAGCACTCTGATGTTCCCGAAATTTATACACCGTCTAATATGAAAACGATCATAACTTGGGCCATTGTGTTTATCTATAAATGCGCTTAAGAAATCGAGAAATTATTGGAATACAAGAAGTCATCACTCTCCGGAAGCCCATACGTTGTAATCCGTAATGGGGAACGTGGCTGTGCTTCCCTTCCCCATCGGCCACGCCCACGCAACAACGTGTCTTCCCATTGGTTTGGTAAATAAATGGCCATAACTTGGGAGGCACTTGTCCGATTAATATCAAACCTTGAAAAGGCACATCCTCAGGTCCCCAGCAATATACCTGGCAAGTTTCAATTAGATCGGACCAGTGGTTGTCGAGAAACAGCGGTCGCACACACACACACACACACACACACACACACACACACACACACACACACACACACACACACACACACACACACACACACACACACACACACACACACACACACACACACACACACACACACACACACACACACACACACACACACACACACATTGCTGGAATTATAGATAGATTATTGACACCCGAGACTTAATATTTGGTAGCACAGCCTTTCAACATAATAACTGGAGTCAAGTGCTTCCTATAGCCATGAATAAGCTTCTTACACCTCTCTACTGGCAGTTTGGCCCACTCTTCTTGTGCAACCTGCTCCAGTTCTCCCAGATTTGGAAGGTGCCTTCTCCCAACTGCTGTTTTCAGATCTCCCCACAGGTGTTCAATGGGATTTAGATCTGGACTCATTGCTGGCCACTTCAGAACAGTTCAGTGTTTTGTCTTAAACCATTCCTGGGTGCTTTTTGAAGTGTGTTTGGGGTCATTGTCCTGCTGCAAGACCCATGACCTTCGACGGAGACACAGCTTTCTGAAACTGGGTTGAACATTATGCTCCAAAATGCCTTGGTAATCTCCTGATTTCATGATGCCATGCACACATTCAAAGCACCCAGTGCCAGAGGCAGCACAGAAACCCCAAAACATCACTGAACCTCCTCCATGTTTGACTGTAGGGAAGGTCAAATTCCTCTCTCTCTCCCCGTCTCTCTCTCTCTCCGTCTCTCTCTCTCTCCCCGTCTCTCTCTCTCCCCGTCTCTCTCTCTCCCCGTCTCTCTCTCTCCCCGTCTCTCTCTCTCCCCGTCTCTCTCTCTCTCCCCGTCTCTCTCTCTCTCCCCGTCTCTCTCTCTCTCCCCGTCTCTCTCTCTCTCCCCGTCTCTCTCTCTCTCCCCGTCTCTCTCTCTCCCCCGTCTCTCTCCGTCTCTCCCTCTCTCTCTCCCCGTCTCTCTCTCTCTCTCCCCGTCTCTCTCTCTCTCTCC
>NC_140970.1:1815604-1860604 GCF_056783735.1 Eptatretus burgeri | reverse complement strand
TACAGTGTCATGGACCTTAAACTTCCTGTTAACATTGTGTACAGTAGACAAAGTAACATCACGGTCTCTGGAGAGGGATTTGTAGCCTTGAGAATGTCCATGCTTGGCTACAATTTTGTGTCTGACCTCAGACAATTTTCCGGTTTTTTTCTTTTCTCCATGCTCATTGCGGTACACATCCATCCATTCATCATTTGGGACCATACTCTGTGCAGAGCGTTGGTGCTGCCTAAGCAGTCTCCTTGGCTATTGGGTACAATCCTGGATGGGTTGCCACTCCGACACAAGACACCAGCAAGCTGGCACTCTGGCACTCATTTTACCGACCTCGGAAGGATAACAGGCAGAGTTGACCCCACCTGTTATTAATTCCACAGCCGAGTGGGATTTGAACTTTGGATCATCGGATCCCAAGTCCACCACCCTCACCATTAAAAAGTGGCTTCTACACCACCTTATTTAACACATCACACTAGTTCTTCATGCCTGTTGTTTGTGGCCATTATGAGGTCGCTAAAACAGTCAGTTTCTTGTTTGGAATGATTTTCAATTTTGTTTGACTGTCAGGCAAGGCAGACATGGTAAAAATATGATCTCACTCTTCTCTGTACAGTGACACAAAACAGCAGAATGACTCCTTTTCTCTATTCAAACTGGTTGAATGAGTGATTTTTATATTGCATGCACCTGCAACCCACCACAGGTGAGTTCAACTCTAAAGTAAAGGAGAATCACCTGCTTGAAATCTAATTACAGTGCTCCCTCACCTATCGCGGTTAATGCGTTCCAGACCCACCCGCGATCGGTGAAAATCCGCGAAGTAGAAACCACATATTAATTTCAATTATTTAAATATATTTAAACACATTTTAAACGTATTTTAAACCATTATACAGCATCCACACACTCTTATTAACCTTCCCCACACACATTTAATCAGTTATTTAAAAACAAAATTGAAAAATTTTCATCGGAAATGCGACTTCATGGGGCTGCAAAGCCTAAGACCAAAAATAATTTTTTAAATACTATATTGTACTATAAAATATAAAAAAACGTATTATGGGTACTGACCAATGAAGATATGACGATGATGATGATAGCTGTGCAGTACTGATGACGATGAAGATGACGATGATGAGATGAATGTAGAACTGCACAGCCAAGAAGAGCATTAAATCTCTTCTACTGGAGGCACCTCTTCATCAGGCGCCTCTTCATTCAAAATCCGTGATGTAGTGAAGCCACGAAAAGTGAACCACAATATAGCGAGGGAGCACTGTATTTCTAACAACTTCTAAAAGGTTCCAATAATATTGTCTGGCCATTTTCAGATTTCTGTGCTGAATAAGCTAAGATTTAGTAATTTTTTTCAGCTTTTTTTGTTTTGTTCTACTGCAAATCAAACATATACATCTGTGGATACCAAAATATTTTTTTAATTAGAAAATTTTTCTGGAAGAAATGGTGCATTATTTGAAAAAAGTACAAGGGTGCCAATATTTTTTGACACGACTGTATGGAATCTCATCCTGAGTGCACATGCCCAGACAGGAATGAGGTCATTTTGTTATTCTGTCTGCCTGTCAGTCAAACGAAATGGAAACTAATTCCCAACAGTAAATGTACTGTTTTCAGTGATGTCATAAAGAACACAAGCAACAGGCACGAATTACTAATTTAACGTGTAAGATAGGGTGGTGTAAAAGATGGTGCATCAACATCGATAAACTTTGGAAAAAGTTTGTTTTGTGTTTTTTCAACAGCCTTTAAAATCTTTATCTGTACTATAATTGAGCCATGCAAGAGTGAGTGTGTCTGTCTGAGACAGCAAAACGTCCATTCCACCACTTTTACCCTGTACTAAGCCATTCCTTCTGTTAGTAATTGGCAAGTAGCAGCTTCCTCCATCCCTCCAGCCTCCCCCCCCCACTTCTCTTCTCCTCTCCCACCCCCACCAGTCCCAGATCAGATGTCCAATGGCACATCGCCACATAGGCCAGGAGCACTACGGGAGGGAGGAAGGGAAGAGAAGGGGGAGAGTGAAGGAGACCACCAACTATCAGATATCACCCCAACCAATTTTGCCAGGGCAACAGTACAAATAGCTGACTATAGGCTACTCTTACTCGATGTCCAACTGCCTCGGGATAATTAGTGTGCATGACATAATGGGTGGTCGCTAGACTACCGTTATTCTCAGGTTTTCCGTCTGTCTGTATGTATGGAATGGACAGCTCTGGAGGCCAGAGGAGTCAACCGATTTTGATGAAACTTGACTGGTAGGCTCATACCAGGATCTAGTTGTATGCTTTTGAGCACTGTTGCTATGGACGCCACTGTTGCCTATCAACGGGACTGAAATTTTTGAAAGAAATCCGAAAAATATTTATATACATATATATTTTTCGAAAATAAAAAATTAGCTTCCGCGCTTTTATGCGCACTATAATCAACCTCTTTGTCAAAAATTTTCAGCCCGATCCGTCAAAAACTGTATGACTAGTATGCAATTATATAGCGACCACCCATGTCGCTTCCCGGATTATGTGTGTGTGTGTGTGTGTGTGTGTGTGTGTGTGTGTGTGTGTGTGTGTGTGTGTGTGTGTGTGTGTGTGTGTGTGTGTGTGTATATGTGTGTGTGTATATATATAGAAATATATATATATATATATATATATATATATATATATATATATATATATATATATATATATATATATATATATATATATATATATATATATATAGAAATATATATATATATATATATATATATATATATATATATATATATATATATATATATATATATATAGATATATATATATTGTTGCGAATTCGCGCCCGCCGGCGTGCGATCGGCCACGTGACTCGAATCGTGGCACGTTGCCCACCGGACGGACAATTCTGTCATGACCCTCTCGGACTAACGCCGGGAGCTAGTCACGGGTGGGCCTTTCGGCCTCACCACGATCGTGCCAATCGGCCACCCGCGTGGGATAGGGTTGTTCGCCAAATTCGACCCACCTAAGTACCCACGCGGATGATAAACCGGGCGATCGCACCTCGCCGCAGGTCGACTCCGGACACGGGCCGCTTAAGCGGTCCGTTCCGTACTATCGGGATAACCGAGCGGTGTTATGGTCGGCCTCGACGGTTCCGATTAATTATCGGGCGTATTAAGCCCACGACGAACCCGTTACGTGAAGCAAGATGGAGATTCAAACGAAGGAAAGGACGCAGCGAAACGGGGAACAATTCAACATAATGCACTTTATTTACACGATACACGAAGAGCACACGTATATGAATTTAAAACAAAAACAACAATGCAGAGCTAACCGAATACGCGAACACACGGCAACACTTATACAGTTTTACTTTACAAGACACGGCGCCACAAGATCCATACAAAAAAACAAAAGAAAAGGCCACCCTCAAAGACAAGGGGGCAGACGGGGCCCGTGGGCCTTTATGGCGTGGGACTTGGCAGACCGAACGAGTCCCATGAGACCGTTGCAGGTTACCTGCACCCTCGCGGTCCGATGGTGGGCGAGGTCCGCGCAACACAGCTGGCAGAGCGGCACCTCCAGTCCGCGTCCCTCCGCGACGTCCGGACTCCCCACCGACTGCAAGCTCTAACGAGCGGTTCACTCTACGGACCGCTTCTCCAAGACCCAGACGGGAGAAGACCATGAACCGCCGACTGATACTGACACTCTCACCGACCGCCCTGACCTGACCTCCTCTGACCTGACTTCCTCTGGTATCGCTCTCTTTTGTTAGCGGCACCTCCGTGCGCCCTTTTATTTCCCCGGCACCCCGCCCCTCCCTTCGCAGCACGCGGGGGGGGGGGGACATACCACCAGAGAAATCGGGGCGGGAGTTGAGCTTCAACCGTCATTCTTGTTTACCAAAGAAATCGGGGTGGGAGTTGAGCCTCAACCGTCATTCTTGTTTACCAGAGAAACCGGGGGCGGGAGTTGAGCTTCAACCGTCATTCTTGTTTACCAGAGAAATCGGGGTGGGAGTTGAGCCTCAACCACCATTCTTGTTTACCAGAGAAATCGGGGTGGGAGTTGAGCCTCAACCGTCATTCTTGTTTACCAGAGAAATCGGGGCGGGAGTTGAGCTTCAACCGTTTTTGTGTTCGTGGAGATGTTGACAGTTGCTGGCGGAGTGGTGAGGATGGCGTGGTTGTTGAGAGGCAGGTGTGGTTGTTGTTATGAAGCGGCGCTGTGGTTGGTGGTTGTTGTGTGATGGTGGTTGAGACGTGGTTGGTTCAAAATATAGATAGAACGGAAAAACGCCTATCTCAAAGCGTCGCAGCCCGAATGAATCACATTTATTCCCTCTAAACAACAGGTTTGGGGCTAACTACACATGTACTTAAGAGATATCTCACCGGCTGGACCTGAATGGTGGTTTGCGAATTTCCACAGCCGTAACAATATATATATATATTGTGCGGGAAAAGGGTGCAATGGCGGAGCTATGGGGGCGCAGAAATGGATGCACAGGGGTTTTTTTACAATCTAACTCCATGACAAATACATGGATACAGCCTCTTAAAATGAATACATTTAATGAAAATAGACAAATATTTACAAAGGACAATAATAAATGGCATAATTATAAATACGCGAGGCGCCTCTACAAACAGATTCATATACAGACGAGGGGAAACAAAATCGAAGAAAATCCTTTTATTCTTGTACTTAGCTTGGCCCAGAGATGGTCTTTGTGGAACTTGGAACCAAGGTGCTTCTATTTTCACATGCAGATACACGCAAAATGGCACCAAGTCGCTTCTCTCGCAGCGGGCCAAAGGTATGTCAGGCAATTCATGAACGGCACTCAACATCAAGGCTCAGAGACCCCATGCAGCTGCTTCATGCATTGATCGTCCTCACCGACCCGCTATTCGACATACACGAGGCTTGGGGTCCATTCCTCATGACCCAAGCAAGAGCCAAAGGTCAGCATCTTGCTTCACCACGCGAATCAATTCACCTCAGCACAGATATGAGAATCGTGCATTCTTCTTCATGCGTCGAAGGAAAGCCAGCCGTAAAGCCCTGTTCTTACAGGCCACCTCCTAACCACATTCTTTCTTGACCGCATACGTTCTTCACTCCGCACTTGTGCCTTCCAATCACTGACCTCGTGCGTGCGCTCTCTCGTCTCTGACTGACATCACTCTGAACCACCTTTTCCTCCTCCGGGGCATGGCTTGCTCGCACGAAACCCAGGAAGGTGGGACCTCCACCCGCTCGGCTAGCTTCTGACATCACGCCCATCAATCATCAGCTTTGGGGGCGTGACTTCACCCGCCATCACACTTGGAGGCAGGGCTTCTGCCCGCTCGGCACGTTTGCTTATTTGTTTTCGTGGTTTTGGTTATAGAAACATAGGGAAAAGTCACTGGGGGTGCAATTACATACTGGGGAAACTTATTCTTCATCCCGAGCTAATTAACACCGCACCACCCCCCCCCCCCCCCAGTGTGGTAATACGTAACTCTTAAGCTCACAGTTTCCAAACTTAATTACATCGAGATGTCTCCTACACATCAACGGACCAAACTACTCTATTCAATCCTAAATTCTCTATTAAATTCCTCCATCTAGCCCCACAACTGTAACAATGTAAATGTATGTACGTATATATATATATATATATATATATATATATATATATATATATATATATATATATATATATATATATATATATATATACATATATGTATATATATATATATATATATATATATATTAATTTATATCTATTTCTTGGTTTATGCCCATTTTATGATGGACTGTAGTTGTTGTTGACTAGGGTTTAACGACCCGCCACATATGATCTTAGAGATGGAGTCCTGTGACTGTAGGAGGAGAGAGTGGGGGGGGGGGGTTAGGGTGGTTAAAAGGCCCTGTGACTGTGGGGGGTGGGTGGCTAAAAGGGTACCCTGTGACTATAGGAGCGGGGGGAGGTTGAGAAAGGGTATCGTGTCACTGTCGGGCGGCTGACGCAATCACCAAGACAGATAGTTTGCTTGTTATGTATTTTTATTTAATTCTCTATTTCAACAATGGAACACCAATGGCTTCATGTCATTTCTAAAAACCTCCAGTTTAGCAGTACTTGGACAGAATGTTATGCCATCTCAACCAATCAAATGTGCCGCTTATGCTTTCAGTGTTAGGGAATATTGAGATTCAGGCAAAATGGTGGCTCATATGAAACATAGATTGGACTCAGAAATGGAAATCAAGAGTTTGAAAGACCCTTCCCATGTCCTTTTTCCCAAGACTGGGTGGGGTAAGGTGTTCTGTGAACTCTCGAGTTACATCGTAATAATTTGGTCCCTTGAGAAGATACATAGAGAGAAAATCCTTGCCCTTGTCGTTTTAAATCTTGAATGTTGAGCAAGGAAGCAGCATGTACCATTTTAAAAATCTTTGGTATGATTGGGCCAGGGTTTCAACTTTCAACCAACTGAGTGGACGCTTCAACACCACAGAATCTGGTTATTGTTGATGTTGCAGTTGTTGTTATACAAAACATAAGCTGTTCAACCTGGTGGAGGTATACGTTCTACTGAGTGCCATTCTTGTAATTTTTGTTGCTGCGGCTGCTGCTGTTGTTTCTCTATGGCCATCCTATTGCATCAAATCCCATCACCCGTCCTTGAGCCGACATCAGCTTGGTGGGCAGTGCTTTGTGCCATTCTTTGGAAGGTGGATGGAGGTTATTTATTCACCCCTGTTTATCTGTCTGTTTGTTTGTGAGCAGGATATCTCAAAAAGTTTGGGACGGATTCGGACGAAACTTGGTGGACAGGTTGGGTGTGTGACTGGGATAAACTGATTCGATTTCGGTGAAGATCCAGACACTAGAAAAATTTATTTTTAAATTGATTCTTCATAATTGAGAGATGGGGTACAGTACCAAAAACGATATGCAGTACAGCACATTATTTCAAAACGTTGTGGATGGGTGAGGACAAAACTAAGTGGATGAGTTGGTTAGGTGATGAGAACAAGCCGATTAGTGTGGTTTAGCTTTCAGAAACTCATGACAATCCAACGGTTGAGGGCATCCACAAATATTGTGATTTAGACTTGCAGACCTGCATTCTCCACTCGCACATCTTTTTGTACTTATTGGTACAACCCACTCCTGCTAAAAATCGACCAGTAGCCCTACTTTGCTGATAAAATGTCCTTCAAAGTAACATTCTCAAAGACTGGCATGAACCGGCATACAAGTATGGCCTGACCTTGCACAATATGATTAGTGCCGTCTACTTGAGGTTGTGGTGATGCAATCATTTATACCGATCCAATGCACCATACCCTGTGTTGGTGTTGGTTCTCATGAAGCAGTTTATAGGTCAGGGGTCATTCTGGGCATTTGCCATCCTTCTCCAGACAGTAGTTATGGCAGGAATTTGGAAAATGTCCATGGTGCCAGCGATAGCTCGTCCACTTTTCGTGAAGGACACCGTGTGATCTTTAACATCTGCCAACTAATGCCGGCAGACAGGATGCCAGTTTAAAATCGATCTGAGGGATGGCACACACATTGATGAATCACCCTGCTTGTGAAACACCGGGTTGACAGTTTATAGCTGGGTCGGGATTCAAACCCAGGCCAGGCAGCCTAGAGGCTAGTGTACATACCTCTAGGCCATCCTGCCAGCCTTGTCTATACAATACGATGCTGGTTAACCCTGCCATGAGGTTTAATTTGCTTATAGTTTGATTTGTAGCCTTCAGATATTGTCATAGATTTGTTCTGGAATATACAAGTAATAAAAGACATTAAAAAAAGAAAGTAAAATGATGTAGGGATTGTATCCCAAAATGTATATAAACAAGGTAGGGATGATTGCAATAAATTATCATGTAAAACCTTCCTGACATTTCTTTGAATAATCGTTGTCTGCAAATGACATGATACATCTCTCAATTTCGTAAGCTTAATTGGGTTGTTGTTGGTTGTTATCTCCATATGTGGGTTTCAGGAGGTGAAATGGAGTCCTCCAGGTCTTGAAGTTTCCTCCTCCATTTTAGTAAAGGATCATGATTCATGGACCAAGCCATGAAGTTTTCTTGTTTTCAAAGTTTTGTTCTAAGTGCTCTTTTCAGGATAATCACCAAGCCCTGGACAGCCTCCATCTGTAGTTTGTTTATAGTGATATTCACAGTGATGGTTTTTAAGAGCTCCGTGAGATTTTTCTTTATCGTTCCCATTGCTCCAATTATCACTGGTACAATTTTGGCATTCTTCAGCTTCCAATATTTTTTCACTTCAATTTTGAGGTCTTCGTTTTTGGTTATTTTCTTGATTTCTACGTTGTTTAGGCCAAACTCACTGGGTGCTGACACCTCAATTAGCAATGTCACATTTTCTTTTTTGTACCTAAGTACTATATCCGGTCACAATGCTTTGTTTTTTATGTTAACACTCAATGGGATCAGGCTGTCCCTGAGCATTACTTCCTCGTTTCCAATGATCGCTTTTGTGTCGTGTTTCCACGAGTTTTCTGGAACTGGGATATTGAAATTATTTTGTCGATGTGCCGGTGGATTACTCGACATACCTTGTTGTGCCTTTGTGTGTACAGCTGTTCTGACATGAGTCTTTTTTTCATCCCGATAGGAGGTGGCTCGTGCTTTCTGTTTCTACCTGGCAGAACCTACACTTGTATGATTGACTCGGTGCTGCCATTTTCTTAAAGCCATTGGTGTAGTGTCCTTGGTCTTGGGTATTTATTATGATTAGTTCTCCCTCCCAGTTGATCTGATCTCTTCTTAGCCGTTCCAATGAGCCTTCTTTGTCTATGCCCAGTCTGTCAAACAATTTTTTTTTATATGTACCTCTGCTCTTTTGTCATTTTCCCAGTTGTTGGTGTATATTTGTTGATATTTCGTGTTTATATTTTTCTTTTAGTGTTTTTTTTTTTTTTCTATCATTGGGGCTGTATTTGTTGCTGTTTCAGTTTTGTGTGTGACATCTTGGACTCGCACTATCTTTGGAATTTTTTTGCGAGGTTGGTTCGGGATACCTTCTCTTGTTTGCCGTCTTCATATTTGCATTCAAATTGATTCGGTCATCTGTTGAACTTTTCACCTCCTCCACCAATCCTACAGATGTCATTCTGTGCAATTGAGCTCCATCAGGGCGCCACCTCCTCGTCTTGGCAGGTACATTCTTGGGATGCACTGATTTTTGTGGATAGTGAGGAGTTTCCTTGTTTTTTTATATCTAGTTTATTGATTTCTGCTTGTGGCCAGTTTATTATAACGCAGTTGTATTGGAATACTGGTACTGCGAGTTGGTTTATGGCTATGATTTTATTCCCTGGAGAAGGGCGTTTTCAGGATCAGTCTAGTTCTACACAAGTATTCTTTAGTAATTAGCCCGCACTCGCGAAGCGAAAAGCGGGGTCAACGATCGGTCCCATTTGTGCGTGTCTGCATTTTGTTATTCCCTTTTCTCTGAAACCACTTGTCGGATTGACACGGAATTTTCACCATTGGTGCGACTCATGAAGAATGTTTTGATTATAACATCATAGGTCATGTGGTGTGGTAGCCATGCTGGAATAAAGGAGAAACGTTGGACATCTATCTCTGAAACTTCTCCATGAAAAAATTGAAACTTGGCACCTGTCAAGTACTCCGTGTGGGAAATGTGATTTATTTTATTTTTTAATTTTTTTATAGATGTCATAGATGCCTTCATTGTGATGTCATAATTGCATACGTAGAACGCTACGTCCGATCAGTACGAAAAAATTTGAGAATCATCTGGGGATAAATTTGTCAACAGAAATTTTTTTTAGGACGTCATCGGTCACGTGGTTCAGCAGCCATATTGCAAAAAAAAAATAAAAAAACCTTCAAAAATCTTCTCCGAAACGGCTTCATTTATGCTAGATTGAGGAGAAATATTACAGGTATGGCTGCCTATCCACGAGTAACAAAAAGTTACTCACCTATGATGTCATAGGCACTTGGTTTGGCAGCCATATTGGATTTACCATAAAATCTTGAAAAGTCTTCTTTTCCAGAACTGCTGGAGAGATCAAGGGGAAACCACACACGTGTTCCCCAAGCCTTGGGGATACCAGGGTGCTCATGAATAATTGATAGGTTTGGCAGCTGTATTAGATTGAAGGAAATTTTTGTTTTTTTAATTCTCTCTCGAACCGCTGCACTAAAGCATGAGTCACATTTGCTCTACGGTGAGGATACGGCAGCCGTACCCCCCCCCCTGAATTGACAGAAACGTGCGGTGGCCGCAGAGTTTCTGAGGTGGCCTCAGGGTGGCCCTACGCCATATGGTTATCTTTTACAGGCCGTAGGGGTCTCCGTAGAATTAAAGCACGGAATTATAACTTTTTTCATTTCTAGGTTCGCCGTAGCAATTCGACAAGCCGTAGCCATGACGTAGATGTGTTCCACGTCGACCGTACGTAGGGCGTATGGTGGACTTGCGTTATTCGTACGTTTTCCGTAGGCTCTTATCAATGAAAAATGAATTTTGCCAACCCCCCAAAAATTACGGCAGCCGCACAATTTCCACATTCGCCTTAGGGCCCCCCTGCGGTCCCCTTGCGGGCACCTTGAGGCTACCTTGCGTCTGCCTTGAAAATTCTATGGCCACCGCAGGGACGCCCTAAGGTCACCGTGCGACATCAAATCAAAGACCGTACGGCACCCCCATGTTTTCAGTCTCCACAATTTCTAAATACCTCATGTGGCTACCCAAAAAATAAAAACATATGTGACTGCTACATTGTGTGACCATGGAAATACTGTGGCCGCCCTATAATTGCTAGTGGCCGTAGATTTTTTAGACCCTACGGCCGCCGAGCCAAATCTGACTGAAGCATTATTGACGTGAAACTTCAAAATTATGATCTAGTAGTGATGAGGAATATATGTTTTAAATTTCAACCTGATCGGGTGCATGGTCTGGCAGCTAGAATTATTTTTAATTTTTCTTTTGAATCTGGGTTCTTTTTTATTTATTTTGTTTTTTAAACATAAGGCTCACTTGGCTGTGCCTGGATTGGTTTGAGGGTAGAGTCGCAGCTGAAACCCGAACTCAATCCATGTTCGTCCTGATGACGTCATCTTTGCTGTTTGCTTGTTTGCGTTCCTTCTGATGACTCAAATGCAGTACCTATTTTATTTGGTGCCATTTAATTTGAATCTAATTTTTTTTTAATCACAAATTTGCCGCCAAAAGAGTTGGCTCACACCAAGGCCTTCTCAAGACTCCGCGGCATAAGTATTCTATGTATACCATCCAGTTGTTTTGTGCATTTGTTTATGACGTATTTGGTGGCCCTCTTTTACTCCAAGGTATTTGTACGATGCTTCATTGTCCAGCTCCTGTGTTGTATTTAGGTCGATTTTTATGTTGTCCATTTTTGTTGGTCTGTCTTCTACGAATGAGCACTTGGCACACTTATCTCGGCCAAATTCCGTTTGAATGTCTTCAGAGTACCATTTCACTAATTTTAGTTGTTCTCCCAGTTTTTCGTTGTTCGGTGTGAAGAGTTTTAAATTGTGCATGAGTGCGTGTGTTTTAACAGTTTAATATTTCACTGGTCAAATATGTACATGGAAACGATCAACATACACTGTCCTTGCAGATTGGCAGGGAACAACCATTCTTCAAAGAAAGATGTAGGGAAAGATTTCACATGATAATTTATTGTGACCATCCCTACCTTGTTTACAATCTTTTTGGCATGGCATCCCTACATCCTCTTGCATTTCTTAAATGCTTTGTATCACTTGCTTCTGTTGTTTAAAAAAAATGTATTTACATGCCGAAGAGTTTGATTTTGATTTCACGATTAATTAACTTGTTGATTATGTGTGAAAACGCTTCGCATTAAATAGTGTTATTATTGTATAATGGGCAGCAATAATAACATGTACAGCAGTATGTAGTGTCTGTGCCATCTCTACACATGAAGTCCACCACCATCTTCACATTTAGTACCACATAGAATTATAACACTTGTTATATAGCATTATAGAATTTTAAATTGCAAGTAATACAAATACACAAGGAAGTACCAACTATAATTATAACACCTGTTGGATAGCAAACTGGCTGGCTCCATTTTGGCAACTGGTTTATTAGAACACTTTATAAATAGCAAGCAGTTATTAGGATGGTTATTAGACTTTAGGAAGAGAGTTGATTTGTTTGTCTCTGGTGCAGTGTATAATTTATGCTAGAAAACTGAGCCTGATTCTTGGAGCACGTTTCTTACGGATCCTGAGAAATACAGTATTATGAATCACAGTGAAATGAACGCCGCAATGTTATCGGACGCATCTGAGAAATACGGGTCACAACAATGATGATCTCCAGACAATAACTGCAGTTGACGGCCAAGCTTTTGGTTATGGAATCTATAGGTTTTGGATCATTGGTCCACATGCTCTCCACGAAATTGTTTGGATGGAAAGTGGTTTCCATAAAATTAAAAAGTCTGTTCCATTCGTTTTTAATCTCATCTTTGTCATGGAGGATAAATTTGAAATGTATTGCTTGTACTTTCGTATAAATGCATCAATGTGATTATGGCATGCACCTCTCTGGGGTCCTCTAAATTACATTTGCCACTGATGCATACAAATCTCTGACTGTAACAATGAAGCCCAAAGGGGGTGGAAGGTCAATTTAAAAAAGAAAACAATTCTGCCTCTCCAGCTGTCCAGAGGCCTTGTGTGCTTCACAAAAGGGAGATACTTGTTAATGGAACCGAATGACTGCAACAAACATACAAAGCATGACAAACCTGCTGAGAGTTGGCCAAAACCAAGCTGTGAATTGTTTTAATCATGATCGTGCAAGCATATCATCTGTCTGGCTGTAAATTCTGTGGTTATGCTGACGTTTTCACCTGTTATATAAATTTAAAAAATGGCCTTCTGTTCTAACAGATTTGTCGCAGATTTATTATGACACGTTCATTACGCAAGGAATTTCAGATGTACGTTTTGTTAAAGCATGGGCTTTCTATAGACCTGTGTCGGTCAAAAGTGGAGGATGATGATGATGATGAGATTTGGTGGAAGGAAAGTTATTTACCATGGAGAATAATACCGAATATGAAAGCTGTGCAATGCTTCCTTAAGTCGTCTTACGCCTCTGGAATCAAAACACACGCAACAGCCCCCACAGATCCAGTTTATTTGGCAAACTGCTCAATATTTTCCTCACTTCCGATTTTATTCCCTTCACTGACACCCTTTCGCAACTCTTTGTTCCTGCCTCTCATTTTCCCAGTGCCATTGTTTTCTTTATTTTTTTCTTATTCTTTTGACATTTGTTTAAATTGACAACTGGTTTGGGTTGTACGTGTTTGGGGAGCTTGGTCTCACAAATTTAGAAATGGGATGATTACCTTCGTTATTTTAAATGATTTTACACTACCAAGGTGGAGTGCAATTACTTAAGATTCATCTGAGTATTGTTTGCTGTGTTCATCACGATTTATTGCACAACCATTTTTAGCCCCCGTTGGGGCTTATGGATTTAGTCTCGATTTTTTTTGTCTGTGTATGCGTGCATCCGCAACCATATCTCGTACATACATGTATGGATCGATTTCATTCATACTTGGCACAAAGACAACACATGAGAGTATATGTGGCATACGCCCCCTATCATCAGTGGTAGGGGGCGTATGCCACATATATGCCCGGCCAGGGGTGCGGGGGTGACGTTGGGGAAGTGCGACAATGGCGGTGATCCTGAAGGCCGCGTGTGTGAGCTGTGATTAAACTCCTTGCCTGGATGGTCGAGCCTCTGAGTTTCTGAGTATATTACATTTGGCAACGAGGATAAAACGGAAAGTGAATGAATTTTCTGTGAATTCATTTCTGGTGTGAATCATGGCGCCTTTCGGAAAGATAAATTAATTTGACACGGACGTTGAAGACTGGGTGCAATACACAGAGCGACTGGCCCAGTACTTCATCGCTAATGACATTGGAGATGCAGGCAAACAGCGTGCTATATTACTCAGTGTTTGTGGATTTAAAATGTATGGTCTCATGCGTAATCTGGTGTCACCAGCGAAATCTTCTGACAAAACCTTCAACAAACTCTGTGTGCTCATTCAAGAACATCTTCATCCCAAACCATCGCCTATTGTGCAAAGTTTCAAATTCAACTCTCTGTTTCGGAGACCAGGACAATCGATTACAGCATATGTTGCTAAATTGAGGCACATATTGGAGGACTGTGAATTTTGGGGGACATTGGAGGAAATGCTCAGGGATAGACTTGTGTGCGGTGTCCAAGATGAGCGCGTTCAATGTCGGTTGTTGTCAGAGAACGGTTTGGATTTCAAAAAGTCCATGGAAATAGCTCATGGGATGGAAGTTGCTGCTAGAAATGCAACAGATATTCAAGCAACGAATGCCTGTTTTTCCACAAGGGAGGGAAGAGAAAGTACATAAAGTTTGGGTCGATAATGAACAGCACAAGCAGTCCTGGAATATGACCAGCACTGGCAACCAAGGTAATTGTGACCCTCTAAACGAGGACAGGGGTCAAAAGTTCAAATGGAAATTTTGCAGCCCGTTTCTGATGTTCCAGTTCATCCCATGCACCTGACGAATATGTGTTGGGCATATTGCCAAGGCTTGTAGAATTAAAAAGAGGTCCAGTATGCGATTTAGGAAGCAGAAAGGACAACACGCACCGAATGTGGTTCAACGTCACTCTGAAGTTGATGATGTGGAGGATTCAGATGATGTTTATATCATGTGCAGTGTTGTTTCTGGGAATAGGGTAATCCACCCCCTAGTATCAGATTTTGTCATCGATGGTAAAAAGGTCAGGATGCAGATTGATACAGGAGTCTCCATTTCAGTGATGAGTGCAAAGTTGCACAAAGAGATCTGGGCTAAATCCCCAGCAGTGCACGAATCCGGTGCTGTTTACGCACTTACACAGGTGAGCAGATCAAAGTGGTTGGATCGATTGCTGTTGTACAATATGATGGCCAGAAATTCACCGCACCTCTCATGATCGTGGATGGTGTCGGCCCAAGCCTTGTAAGGTGTGACTGGCTGAAGTTGTTCAAGCTGAAATTTGTCACATTGGAGCATTGGCTTCGCAGGAAGCTGGAGTGGAACAATACCCAGAAGTTTTTCGGAGTGTACGTGGCAGAGTGAAGAACATAACTGCTAAAATCCATGTGGACCCAATGGCTCAGCCCATCTTTTTCAAACCACGGTCAGTTCCCAACACCATGAAGGGGAAGGTCGAGCTCGAGCTTGGGTGCCTACAGAAGGAGGGAATTATAGAACCCGTAGAGTTCTCAGACAGAGCTGTACCAAGAGTGCCCGTCTTAAAGAGTGATGGCCAACTTCGCATATGTGGTGATTATAAGCTTACTGTAAATCAAGCGGAAAAACTTGACAGCTATCTGATTCCTCGGATTGAGGACTTGTATGCCACCCTAAATGGAGGACAGACTTTCATGAAGCTTGATCTCAGCAGTGCTGACTTACAATTAACTTTGGATGAGGCTTCAGAAGATTTCACAACCATAAATACTCGCCGTGACCTTTTCAGATATACCCGCCTCCCCCTGGGGATTTCCTCATCACCCTCCATTTTCCAGTGAAGCATGGACACCCTTCTGCAGGGTATTCCTCACGTCAGTCGATATTGATGACATCTTAATTTTGGGGGAGACTGAGGCCGACCATGTGAAAAATCTGGACGCAGTGCTCCGTAGATTTTCAGATGCAGGAATGCCTGTTCGCAAGGAAAATGTATTTCTCAAGCCAAGGAGGTGGAGTATCTGGGCTACAGGATGGATGCAGAGGGGTTACACCCTGTGGTTGATAAGGTTTGATCGGTGGTGGAAGCTCCAGTTCACAGGAATGTGTCAGAACTGAAATCTTACCTGTGGCTCTTGAACTTCGATGGGCGTTTTAAACCTGGCCTGTCAACAGTACTTACACCACTCAACACTATGCTAACTAAAGCAGCCATTTGGAATTGGGGACCAAAGCAAGATGAATCTTTCAAGGCTTCAAACCAGCTATTAAGTTCTTCCAAGGTTCTGGTGCATCATGATGCAAAGAAAGATCTACTACTTGCATGTGACACCTCACCATACGGCGTTGGGCCAATTTTGTCTCATCGTATGCCGGATGGAACCGAAAAACCGATCACATTTCCCTCACGCAGCCTCGCATCTGCAGAGAGAAAATACTCACAGCTCGAGAAAGAAGGCTTGACGGTGGTTTTCGAGGTGAATAAATTCCAGTCATACCTTATTGGTCAGCATTTTGAAATCACCAACGATCACAAGCCACTGCAGTCCTTATTCAGTGCGACCAAAGGAGTTCTTGTGTTAGCTTCTTCCAGGATATAACGCTGGGCACTAATTATGGCAGCATATGATTACTCTTTCTCGCACAAGCCAGGCAAGGATATGGGGCATGCTGATGCCACGAGTCGTTTGCCTTTATGGGAAAGCCCCAGATTTGTGCCCACTTCTGAAGACACTGTACTCCTCATGGAATTCCTGGATTCTTCACCAGTAACGGCTGAAGAGATTCATCAGTGGACGGATCATGACCCAGTTCTGTCACGCGTGTACCGTTGCATAACCAATGGTTGGCCTGGTTCACCAGATACAAGGCTCCAGACATATTCACTGCGCAAATCTGAACTGTGTCCAAGATGGTGTGATCTTGTGGGGTAGTAGGGTCGTTGTTCCCTCACCAGGTAGAACGAGAGTCCTGGAAATGCTTCACAAAGCACACATACGCATGGTGCGAATGAAGGCGTTTGCGAGGAGCTATGTTTGCTGGCTGAATCTGGATTTAGATATCGAGAGTACAGTTCACAACTGCAATTCGTGTCATGCAAACGCAAAGTTGCCTGCATCATCACCGATGCATCTTTGGGAATGACCTCAGAAACCGTGGGAGCACATACACATTGATTATGCAGGGCCATTTTTGGGCAAAATGTTTCTGTTCATTACTGATGCCTACTCTAAGTGGATGGACGTGCATCCCATGACTACAACCTCATCCAAAGCCACCATCGGTAAATTGAGAACCACATTTGCTGCACATGGGTTACCCACAACTTTCGTGTCGGAGAATGGGCCTTCATTCACTCGTACAGAATTTCAAAAGCTTGTGGATGTCAATGGAATCACCCACCTCACCTCAGCTCCATACCATCCAGGGTCCAATAGGTTGGCTGAACGTTCAGTGCAAACATTTAAGGGGAGTATGAAGAAGCTCAAACACGGTAGCATGGAGTCGAATGTGGCCCGATTGCTTTTCAAATACCGTATAACACCCCACTCAACCACTGGTGGAGCACCATCAGAGCTATCGATGGGAAGGAAGTTGAAAACCCATCTTAACTTATTGTAGCCGCATAAGTCCGTAAAGGTTTGCAGAGTGCAAGCGAAGCAGAAGTCCTTGCATGACAGACACACCAACGTGAGACTTTTTAGTGTGGGAGATCGTGTCTACGTGCTCGATTTTGGAAGTGGTAATTGCTGGCTGGGAGGAACCGTTGTGGAGAAATTTGGTTCTTCCCTCATTGTGAAACTCTTGGATGGCTGGAATGTGAGGAGACATGTGGATGACTTGAGACTGTGATGCAACCGGTGATCTATCTGGTCCATAGGAACCTCCGTCGAGACCAACACTTGGGAAAGGCCTGCAAACATCATTCCAGAGGGCAATACTCCAGAAGGCTCTTGCAGAGATCCTTTTCAGGGTGCTCCTGCTGTGGAGGATGCCTGGTGTTGGCTTAATGGTTAGGGTGGCGGGTTTTGGATCCGAGGGTGGGGTTAATATCAGGTGGGGTTAACTCGGCCTGTCATCCTTCCGAGGTCGGTAAAATGAGTGCCAGCACCCTGGTATACTGTGTGGGAGTGGCGACCCCTCCAGGATTGTGCCCAATAGCCAAGGAGACTGCTTCAGCAGCACCAACGCTCTGCACAGAGTATCGTTCCAATCTCCTCCTCCTGCTGTGGAGGAATGTGAACCACCACCTCCTGTAGCACCATCGGAAGAGCGGGTATTCGGTCGCTCTTCCCGCCTTAGAAGACATCCTCATCGTATGGATTTGTGAATAGGATACATTCGGGTTAACTTGGAATGAACTTTCATCGATGATTTGATTTTACTGTTACAATGTTTGGTATGACTGTTGTTGAAGGCAAATTGCTATGGCATGGAATGTGGTGAAGGGTTAATCATATTTTCGTGTGACTTTGATGATTTATGTGCAATTGATACATGAGGGTGTGCCTCAACTTATGAGTGTATTTGGATGAATGGTAAGTTTGCAAATTTCATCTTAAAAAGGGAGAGTATGGCATACGCCCCCCCGTCGTCTTCGGTGGTTCGGGCCGGGAGCCCAGGGGTGACGTCAAGGAGGTGAGAATGGCGGTGATTTTTTTTGAGGGCAAAAGGTCAACTCAAGGTCAAACTTCTAAAATCATCACTTTTTATTTGAAAAATTGTCAGTTTTCATCCGATTGACTTGAAAGTTAAACAGCACTTTTATAGTGCATTACTGAATTGGTAAACCAACTATTTCTAAGATCAAAAGGTCAAAGGTCAACTCAAGGTCAAACTCCTAAAATCATTTTTCAACTGAAAAAGTCGTCAATTTACATCCTATTAACTTGAAAGTTGAGCAAGATTTGCATAGTCCATCACTGAATTGGGAAAGCAACTATTTTTGAGGTCAAAAGGTCAACTCAAGATCAAACTTCTAAAATCATCAATTTCATTCTGAAAAATAAATTTTCATCCGATTGACCTGAGCTTTGATGAAGATTGTCAATTTTAATCTTAATGAAATGGTCAATTTGATGTATCGTGGGAAACTTTGGAGAGGGTGGAGAACCTTTGGTGGATTTTGCAAGTGTGCTCTGCACGGTCTTTTTCTTGTTTGTTTGTCTGTGTGCAGGATATCTCAAAAAGTTGTGGATGGATTCGGATGAAATTTGTTGGGCAGATAGCATGTGTGACAAGGACGAGCTGATTAGATTTTTGTGGAGATCCGGATCCGGCTACTAGAATTTTTGAAAGTGATTCTTCACCATTGTGAGATGGGGCCAAAAACGATATATAGCACGATATCTCATAAGGTTGTGGACGGATTCAGACGAACCTTGGTGAACACATTGGGTGCATGACAAGGAAGAATTGATTCATTTTGGTGATGAGCGGAATCCGGTTCCGCATCTGAGAATTTTTAAAGTGATTCTTCACCATTTATAGATTGGGCTAAACTGATATATAGCATGATATCTCAAAAAGTTGTGGACGGATTCGGATGAAACTTGGTGGAAAGGTTTGGGTATATGACGAGGACGAATTGATTCGATTTTGGTGAAGATCCAAATCCAGATTTGGATGCGATAATTTTTTAATGTCCAAAGAGATTCTTCACCATTTAGAGTTGGGGCCAAAAACGATATGTGGCATGGTATTTACCTCCACCACCAAAGGTGAAGGAAGTTACGTTTTCACCCCATTGTTTGTTTGTTTGTGTGTCGAATATCTCAGAAAGTTGTGGATGAATACCGATGAAATTTGGTGGGCAGGTTGAGTGTGTGATAAGGACGAACTGATTAGATTTTGGTGAAGTTCCAGATCCGACTACTAAAATTTTGTAAGTGATTCTTCACCACAGAGAGATGGAGCCAAAAATGATATATAGCACGATATCTCAAAAAAGTTGAGGACAGATTTGGACGAAACTTGGGGGCACGTTGGGTGCGTGACAAGGAAGAATTGTTTCAATTTTGGTGAAGATCTGAATCCGGATCTGGATCCGATAATTACCTCCGCCACCGAAGGTGAAGGAGGTTATGTTTTTACCCCTTTCTGTCTGTTGATCAGGGTGGCAAGAAGGAAGCCATCACCTTGAGTCCCATTTGAGGGATTAAAAGAAACATTCCGGGGATTCTGAAGCCATGTGGAAAAAGTGTTCTGGTCTGATGAAACCAAGATGGAACTTTTTGGCCTAAATGCAAAATGTTACATTTGACTTGAACCCAACACAGCACATCACCTAAAGAACACCATCTTTACTATGAAGCATGGTGGTGGCAGCGTCATGTTTTGGTGATGTTTCTCATCAGCAAGGACTGGGTCACTTGTCAGGATAGATGGGAAAATGGATGGAGCAAGATACAGAAAAATCCGAGAGGAAAACCTGCTGCCCTCTGCAAGAAAGCTGAAATTGGGACGGAAGTTCATCTTTCAGCTTGACAACAACCCAAAGCACACAGCCAAAGCTACACTGGAGTGGCTAAGGAACACAAAGATAAATGTCCTTGAGTGGCCCAGTCAGAGCCCCGACCTAAATCCAATCGAAAATCTGTGGCAAGACTTGAAGATTGCTGTCCATCAACGCTCCCCACGAAACTTGAATAGGCTTGAACAGTTTTGTACAGAAGAATGGGTAGATATTGCCCAGTCATGGTGTGCAAAGTTGGTGGAGACCTATCTCAACAGACTCACACCTGTAATTGCTGTCAAAGGTGCTTCAACCAAGTATTATCTCGGGAAGGGTGGGGGGGGGGGGCGTTGAATAGTTATCATACCAAGATATTCTCGTTTTGTATTTTTAATTGATTTTCTGAAATTTGTACAATTTGTTGTTCACTTGGAAGTTGGGGGTTACAATGTGTAAATATAGGTGGAAAAAGTCTGATTTAATGCAATTTAATCCCAGGCAACAAGGCAACAAAAGGTGAGAATTTTGAAAGGGGATGTAGACTTTCTATAGGCACTGTATATTAATATCAGGGGCACTCTGTGTTGCCTGGTGCTGTTCTCATCCTGTTGGCATTTTAAAGAAATCTAATTTGTGGGGGCATAAAACATTTCCCTATACCATTATGAAATGGTGTTGGGAATCATTACACATTTCATATTGGTACAAAGGCTTTGGCACTTGAGAGAGATTAAAATAAATAAATAAAATTCCAACTTTTTTTTTCAAATACGTATTTGTCTTTGTCGAAAACACTCCCCGGGACTCACTGTGAACCTCTGTAACTTTGACGAAGATCCGGAAAAAAAAACCCGGCAACACAGGCAAACATCCTTCACATAGCGCGCGCGCGCACACACACACACACACACACACACACACACACACACACACACACACACACACACACACACACACACACACACACACACACACACACACACACACACACACACACACACGTATTCGTGAATTATAGTGAGGATAATGCATTGTGAGTATTATATACATCTCGCAGTTGTCATCTGTTGTTTAAGTTTGGTTTTAGTGAAACAGCTTCCCATTGTATTGGAAGTTGTGTGAAATAATTTAATTGATATCAGAAATTTTTTTACCTTTTTTTAAAAAAATAATTAAAAATAATAATTAATTAACTGGAAGTTCGTCATGAGTGTTTAGCAGAACGGTAACTTCATTATAAATAGAGGGCCTGTGTATTGATTTGTGTTCTGGTGGACTCCTGTGCTCATTCTGTGGTGGTAAAGTAAAATAAACAGTAAGATATTTTGATAATGAATATGTATTTGTGTGTGCATGCGCTCGTGCTTTCTGTTAGTGTACATGGTTTCTTCTTCTCTTTCATTTCTCCTTATTTATTTTCATTTTTCTTTGTTGATGGAGGAGTTAATCTTGCACATAGTTTTTGTAAGGTTCACCTAGCTGCGCCTAGATGGCGGTGAAGGCAGAGTAGCAGCCGAAACCAAAGTCCGATCCAGGTTCCCACTGATGGATCTTTTGTCTGTTTGGGTTCCTTCCGATACTCCAATGCTGTATTTTGTCAGTTATTTGATTTCAATGTCTCATTATTTGTGCACATCGTGTGAGTGTTTCCATAATTATTTCATTACTGTACGTGCAAACATACACACGCTTATGTAGCACACACTTGAACTCCAAGAAGCAGCTGCATTGGTGATCTAGACCTGTCCTTCATAGTTCTGTAATATAATTTCAATTATAAAGCTCAGGAGCTTGAAATGAAGAGTTGATAGTCCCAGGTAGAGGTGAAGGAAAGTGACGAACATTCCGAAGATTGCCCAAAATTATTGACATTTCTCTAATTTGAAAGAAATTTGTCCAGAGAAAGTGAGAGAACCTCAATTTATGCTTGTCAAAACTAGCTGTAAATGCCAGACTTTGGATATCAGATGATGCCTTAGAATGGGTTGTTGAAATGCAACTTGCTCATACTCATCAGCTGCATTACCCAGCATCTGAGCACCAGCAAACATGTTTCCCATTGTACATTGCCAATCTCAACCTTAAATGCCGAATTTGCTTCTCCATGAGCCGCAAGTTTGTATATTCCCAAAAATGCAAAGAATCCTTGATGTCTGAGATTGGCAAAGGGATGAAGGATTCTTTGGAATGTTGTGACCCCAAGACCTTATTTTGTGTTATCAGAAAGATCACTTCTGGCAAAATTCAAACTGCCCCAATAAAAGGAGAAAAAGAAAACTAGCCTCTGATCTTGATTCAAGAAAAACCTGTGTGTGTGTGTGTGTGTGTGTGTGTGTGTGTGTGTGTGTGTGTGTGTGTGTGTGTGTGTGTGTGTGTGTGTGTGTGTGTGTGTGTGTGTGTGTGTGTGTGTGTGTGTGCGCGCACGCGCATAAATAGCCCCGTTAAAATGAACAATGGTTCTGACGACTGTTCAAATTAATATATTTTACTTAATTGGCTTTAAATTTTCAATAAATATGTGTGTGTATATGTATATATATATATATGCTCATCGAGTAGATGAGCAAACCCAGAACCCATTCTCTTCTGAAAGTGCTAGTGGTACTCAACTGCACTTGTTTGTATGCATCATAAATGTAGGATCGGTTGTTCAACTGTACACCTTGTGTTGCAGAACATGCAAATTAAAATGAGACGATATAGGAAATCTGTGTGCTACTCTACACAGTGTGTTGTTTTACAAGTGAGCTTTCTCACCCCCTTTTTATTTTGAGCTGAGGTAACACTTCATGTCAAAACGAGAGCCAATTATGTCACACAAGGTCGACTGGAGAAAGGTCCTCTTTGATGTACAAGATGTAGGTCCGTGCCAATGTAATCTGACCTGCTGGGTAGGCTGTGCCAAAATTAGAGGGTGTGGTCATGGTTTTGGACAGGTGTAACCTTGGTTTCTTGACTTGTTGAAATCCAAAGTAATATCTGCAATAAAATGGGCCCTGTTTAATAGTTTGTGTAATGATTTCTGATGGGCTGGCAGGATGGCTGGAAGGTACATGCACTCATCCCTAAGCTATCCAGCCTGGGTTTGAATCTTGACCCAGCTGTAAACTGTCATCCCGGTGTTTCACAGGCAAGGCGATTCATCAATGCGTGTCGTCCCTCAGACAGACGTTAAACTGGGGGTTCCATCTGCCGGCATTAGTTAGTGGATGTTAGAGATCCCACAGTGTCCTTTGTAAAGAGTAGGTGAGCTATCGCCGGCACCATCAATTAATTCCAAATTCCTGAGCCGCAGTGGCTACCCGCCCAAGATTATAGGCTAGTAACTGCTTTGGCAGCACCGTTGCTCTTCAAAGGATATTGTACATGATGGTAGTGGTGGTGGTGGTGGTGGTGGTGGTGGTGATGAAGATGAAAGACTTCTGTTGTAGTTTGTTGATTGCAGCTTCCAGTGATCCTTCGTGTTTATTTTATTTTATTTTTTTAAAGAAAACTGCATATCGTGCACTCTGCACGTTCTGGAATAACCGTCTTTCTGCTGTAATGTTAGGCATGTCTGTCCTTAGCACTTTTATCAGAAATTTGTTGAAACAGAACGACTCGCTCACTCGCACTGACACACTCGTACTTGCACTTGCATAAAACACCAGAACAACTTTCATTGCTCTGTTTCACTCCATGTAATACCATGTGTCGGCTTGTAGTCCGTTCAAATACTGTAAGATTGCTGTATTTGTCTTGCCAATCAGAACTCAGGTATTCTTTTTCTACACAATGGGATGAACCCAGTGTAACATTGAAAAAAAAGAGAAAACAATGTCAACCCAACCTTTTATGTTTTAATGGTGCTCATATATTTATTAAATAATATGTGCATTTAGCCCTTGCTGAATAACGAATAGTCATTTAAACAGAAACTAAACTCAATTTTCAAAAACTGATAATTACGACGTATAATCATGATGGAAACTTTTACTTGAATCACGAAATTAAACAAGGGGCCATCTATTAATATGATATTGGGTAAATTTCTACCTCCCCCTCTCAAATTAATTTGATGCAATATGACATCAATAAATAAGTTTTTTTGCCCACCCACGGCATGCTGCGTCACTGGTCTTTCTTGGTTAGAATAAAGAGAACCCGTGAGTACTGTTTCTACTGTAAACCCCTTCTTAAGAAGTTGAATCAGCCTGAATGAATCGTTGATGACGTAATTACTCTACACATGCGAAGCAAAAAAACGTGGTTAAGCAATTGGTTCACGCCTGTCTCTGTCTGTCTCCTTGTCTGTCCGTCTGTCTGTCTGTCTGTCTGTCTACAGACGTCAGCCTGCGATCGAGGAACTACTTAATTTCAATTGAATTATATTTTTTTAACGCTGTAGAACATAACATCAACCTGCAGTTTAGCATGACTTTGGTTCTGAAATCGGCAAAGTGTATGGAATGTCATCCCAAGCGCACATGTGCACAGAGTACAAGGTACCTTTAGTCTGTCTGCCTGTCTGGCAGTCAAACAAAATTGAAAATCATTCCAAAAAGGAAACTTATTGGTTTTAATTCAGAAAACCTTAATAACCCCCTCCAAACAAACAAATAAACAAACCCCAAAAAACCCACACACTTATCTTGTTGCACCGGCTAATCTCGGATTCCTAAATCCCCTTCAAACTGTTGAGAGTATCCTGTTGTTTGCTGCTTTGTTACCTACAGTAGTGAAACCTCAACCTGTATTTATTTCTCATTTTGTTCCTCTTCGGGCCGTTGTTGCTCGTTTTTGTGTTATTCCTCCTTCACTCTTCTTTCTATCCCCCCCCCTCCCCATACCTGAAGCCTTCAGGTAGTTTGTGAACTTTCTGCCCTATTTACTCCTCATCGATCTATCCTGCCCACACCTTAAGCCTGAAGGTAAACTACGTTGTGAGCCTTCTGCCCTTTGTCGTTCAGCTCCTCCATGAGCCTCAACTCTTCATTGCAGAAAACAATTGTTCATTCTGGGTGTTTGTTTATACAGGGTGAGTCAAAAGTAGCACCCGATTTCTGTTTTTTCGGCTGTCAGATTCTTTCTGGGAAGTCATGTTGTTAATAATTGTCTTGCAGATTATTAATTTTCACAATTTATTTATTTTTGATTTTGTTTTGCAGGTTATTGCTGCGAGTTTGGAAAGTTACTGAATTTGCACCAAATTGAGCTTAATGGCACAATTAACAGACACAATTGTGTCTACCTGGCTGCGAATAACCCAAGACAGTTGAGGAGGTAAATTTACCTGGAGTGACAGTTTGGGCAGCCATATCTCTATGAGGGATAATTGGACCCTTTTTCTTTGAGGGATGTGTCACTGCAGAAATTTACCTGGATATGCTGCAAACCTTCTTTTGGCCCAGGGTACAAGATCAGGACTGTTATTTCCAGCATGATGGAGCTCCATCTTATTATGGACGTTATGTTTGTCAGTGGCTTGATGAAACCTTTCCCAGAAAGTGAATCGGCCGCCACGGTCCGATCGAGTGGCTGGCACGCTCCCCAGCCTTACACCTCCAGATTTCTTTCTTTGGGGCTCATGAAAGACCTTGTTAATCGTGAAAAGCCTCGTACCATTCAGGAATTGAAGGCTCAAATCACTGCAAAGTTTGAGGAAATTGATATGGAACTCTGCAGACGTTTGTGCCGCTCTGTTCCTGCTCGGCTGCAATTGTGCATCGATCACGAGGGAGGGCACTTTGAAAATTGCAAGTAAAACAGCTTGGTACAGTTCCGTAATAATTTTTTTCTTGAATAAATGGTTAGATAAACATGTCATTCATTTATTTTGACGTTCTTGTACACTGTAATACAAATGGCAAACAAACAATCAACTGACAGAAATCGGGCGCTTCTTCTGACTCACCCTGTGTATGTATGTGTATATGTATATGTATATGTATATATATATATATATATATATATATATATATATATATATATATATATATATATATATATTGTTATGGGTTTCCGCCGCGTTCGGCGTGCGGACGACTGTTTCAGCCAAATCGCGGTCGCGCGCCCACCGAAGGCCGCAATCCAGTCGTGGATTTCCGGACCAACCCCGGAACCCAGCCACGGATGCCTTAACACATCGTCAACTAGTCAATTATTCTGTCCACGCGCTACAGGGTCAATCGCCGAATTGTCGATATACCTAACTATTCGCCGGACAGAAATGCCGAGAGTTTATTCCTCGACGGGACTTGTATGAAAACGAGCCGCTTAAGCGTGCTCATTCCGTGTGCGAAGCCGAGCGGTTTTAATTCGCCAAATCCCGTCGGACCAGATTATCACGTTTGTTGGCCTTAATAGCCAGTTAACATCCCGAGCGCACCGTGGCGGTCAATGGCAGAAAGTGACGCAACGAGCAGGTTGATATTCAAACAATGGGGCATTTATTTTCAGTAGACATGTAGTAAATGAATGGGGGAATTGGGACGAGACACGAGCAAGCCTACAGCCGGTGTATTCACTAATGTACAAGCACGTACTTAATCACAATTCTACTTACAGGAAGACAAGGCGCCACAGACTTTAATACAAAAACCCAAGGGAAAGAAAACGGGCTTGCGAGCCTTTATTCCCAAACTCGGGAGCCTGGTTGACCGAGGGGTCCGAGAGACCGGGCTGGTTACCTTGCCGCCCCTTGGTGGCGACTCAGTGGTCTTCGTCTCCCTGGCCCGTTGCCAACGTGGCAGCGGCTTGAATGGCGACTTGGTTGGGCGGGCTGGTGGCGCGCCCAACTGTCTGTGCTCCGTTCTCCGCGTCGAACCGCTGGCTTGGTTGGTCGAGCTGGTGGCTTGCCCGGCTCTCCGTACTCCTCCGATAAACTCTTCGAACTCCTCCGACCAACAACGCTCTCGGTGTCAAAACACGCCTTTTTCTAGCCCGGAGGGGTGAAGCTGCTGTAGGATTCGCCACCCGAAGTCGGCGCTTCCCCCTTTCACCCTTGAACTTTCACCCCCGGCTGGCTCCGCCCCTTTCAACTCTGATTGGCTGGCTTTTTCCACAGCAAAGCCCGTTTTGAACCGTTTATGCAAATCAGCTGTGAAACGGCTGACTGCACACGGAAGGTGGAATGTGGTTCTTCCTGTCGCGAACGCGAGATCGTACCGATGGCATTTTGCCGCTGAGGAGGATGTTATGGTGTTTGTTGAGGAGTCGATGTGTTGTGGAGATGACGTGGTTGAAGAGTTGTTGGCGTTGTGGTGGGGGTGGTGTGGTTGTAGAGTTGTTGTTGAGGAGATGTTGTTTGTTTAAAATAAAAGATAGAAAAAGAATAACGGCTAACTCAAAGATGCACAGCCTGGCACACAAACAAGACCCATGAAACATCGGTGGGGGAATCTAACCTGAAACACGTACTTATCGAAATAACTGATCTCTGGGGAACCTGAATGGTGTTCTGTGAATTTCCACCACCGTAACAATATAAAAATATATATATCAGATATATATGTATATATCATACATATATATATATATATATACATATATATATACATATATATATATATATATACATATATATATATATATACATATATATATATATCATATATATATATATAGAAATATATGATATATATATATATATAAATATCATATATATATATATATATATCATATATATATATATATATATGATATATATATATATATATCATATATATATCATATATATATATCATATATATATGTCATATATATATATCATATATATATCATATATATATATATCATATATATATATATATATCATATATATATATCATATATATATATATATATATATATATATATATATATCATATATATATATATATATCATATATATATATCATATATATATATATATATATATCATATATATATATATCATATATATCATATATACATATATATCATATATATATATATATATATATATATATATATATATATATATATATATATATATATATATATATATATATATATATATATATATATATATATATATATATATCATATATATATATATCATATATATATACATCATATATTTATATATATATACATATATATCATATATATATATATCATATATATATATATATATATATATATATATATATATATATATATCATATATATATATATATCATATATATATATATCATATATATATATATATCATATATATATATATATCATATATATATATATCATATATCATATATATATATATATCATATATCATATATATATATCATATATATATATATCATATATATATATATTATATCATATATATATATATATATTATATCATATATATATATATATTATATCACATATATATATATATCATATATATATATATATTATATCATATAAGTAGGGTAAGAATACTGATTCTGGCTCACTTTTCCCCATGTAAATGAATGGGGGATTTTCAGCGATTCCCTTTTTTTTCCCTAAAAATAAACCCCCTTTTTATCCCAAGGTATATTTATTTGTCTCCCCTTTTAACCTGGAGGTTGAACCTCATTGAATTGAACACCTGGGGGTTGAACAGCTCACTCATTGAACCTATAAAGATTTGTTCATTCTCAAATTCCTTCAATAGTTTAATTTTCTTTGCACAATAATCCCCATCTAAAATATTGACAAACATTACATTTGAATCTTTATATTTTTTAAGATACCCCTTTTGTGCCATTACGAAATGATAAACTTCTCTTAATGCTCTCATCTGGCCACCTCCTGAGCCACATATCATTTTGAGATTATAGTAAATTCTTTTTTCATTGTTCAATTGATAACCATCAAAGTTTTCAGTCCATTCAAGGATATTCATTTTTTTCTTTACATCCTCTAACTTACTAGTTTTTAAATTAATTCGCTTATTTGTTTTATTTACCTTTGTTTTAGTTATTTTTTCAATAAGACTTATTTGATATTTTTCACATTCATTATGTTTTCCATTTATATACCAAGACTGAGATTTTCTCCACTCTTTAGTTTGATTAATACTTGGTTTAACCATTTATATATTGTGAAAAAACGCGGCGGTAGCCCTTAAAAAACCCTAACCCATCTTCCCATCGTTAAAACACAATCTATTCTATTCACTCTATCATACAATATCCATATGGAACACAATCTATTCCATTATCTAAAATAAATCTCTTATCATCAAAGGCTCCTAATGCCTTTTTATTTACTTCTTCACTATATATGTTATGTTTATAACTTCTTATTGTATTCATTTTCCTATATTCTTCTTTCTTATTCATCAAACAATTATAATAATTTCTAAAAGTTATTGATTTCTTTATTACATATTTCTTTATTCCCTTTAACCTCTTATCAATCTGTTCACCATACTTATAAGCATATGCCTTTGCTCTCAATCCAATAAACTCACTCATTACTTTTCCACCCAACTCATCCTTAAATTTACCAATAACCTTTTCATTCTTTTTGGAAAATAACTCACTCTTCTTGCTGAAATTACTTGTATCATATACTCCAATATTTTTCTTCATATCTTCATAAACATCATCAGTTTTTATATCGAGGATAAAACTATCAGTGTCCATATACAACAATGAAACATTTTCACCATACTCTTTCTTTAAGTCATTATACAAATAATCATACATCAATATCTTTGATAAATCAAGAACTGCTGTTCCAATATAAATTGGTTTATCCATTACAATACTTTCCTTTTTCATATGAATTGCAGAAAAGTTCTCTGAAAAAACCTCTTCTCTCTCAAAACTTGGTTTATTTATCAATCTCGAAGCTTCTTTCCAAGATGTTGCGAATCTAATGTTTTGCCTGTTTCTAACATTTTCCATAGTCTTTCCAAATACAGCATTATTCATTAATTTATAAAAGTCCCCTTCAAATTTTACTTTTGTATTTGCTCTCATATCTGTATTGAATTGAATATACTTTTTCACCCAAGGACTTTGTTTAAATTTTAAAACTCTATGAATTTTAGCTACTCTCAATCCTTCTCTCAAAAACTGTTTTAAGCTTCTCTGATGTAAAACATATCCCTCTTTATCATAGAATGTTGTTAATAACTTTTCTGTTGATTTGCTTTTAATATTAAAACTTTTATGATAATCACTGAACCATTCTTTCTTTGGGGTTTCTTTCTCACATGCAAAAGGAAGGTCTTTATGCTTATTATGAAGAACACTCGGGTACCTCAAATCAACTTCAAAATAATAACCTTCTTCTTCATCATTCAATTCCTCTTGAGAAGAAATAACAATATTCATCAAAGCCTTTTCATAATCCTTTTCTTCCACCCACTCTAATTTACCATAAGGCAGAGATTGAGACATTGCCCATCCATACAAATTATTAGCATCAAAATACATCAAATAATTACTATCTTTTTCACTATCATAATTTGGGAGATATTTATTATTTGCTTTCGCATATCTTTTTGAACATACTTGTGATATTCCACCTCTCTTGGACTTCTCAATCATCAAAAGCATATCAACATCACTGATTAAATCTATATCTTGTTTTGTCATTTTCAACATTGCACTCCAAGCTAAACCAGGAGCTGTGAAATAGTGGGCAGGGTCTAATCCATAACAATTTTTATTATGACAGAGTGTTCTAAAAGCCTCAAACACATCAGCTAACAATAAAACATCTGTTTTTAGATATAAATCATGATATTCTCCAAGGTTCTTTATCTTAAATATTTTCCATATTTCTTGTGCGTGTTTATATTCCTTATCACTTATCTCTTCTTCATAAAGGTTATTATAGAAACTTTCTTTTGAAGGAAGTTGTGTTTCTTTAAATCTCATAAATGAATCCATATAATCATAAGGATAAATTCCCTTACTTGTAAGAATTTTCTCTTTACTTTGAATTTCATTCCTTGTTTGAATTTCCTCTCTCGTAAGAATTCCTTCTTTAATCAGAATTTCATCTTTAATCTGAATTTCCTCTTTAGTTAGAATTTCATTCATTGTTCGAATTTTCTTTATAATTAGAATTTCATCTTCAGTTAGAATTTCTTCATTAATTAGAGTTTCCTCTTTACTTTGAATTCTCTCTTTAATCTGAATTTCCTCTTTAGTGAGAATTTCCTCTTTTGGAAAGAATGAATTAAGATTTGGAAAAGAGTCCGTGGAGCTTAGATTTGATGCGAGGTAGGCTAGTGGTGTTCCCATAAACTTGTAAGAATCTAGAAACCTAATACGAGTTAAAGGTTTTGTGAATATCATTTTTGAAAATGAAATATACTTTTGACTTGTGTTTGTTATGGCAGAAATATTCCCTGGTGTTTTTGAAAGTTCATTTATAAATAGATGTGTATCATAGTTGGCGCTGTTGTGAAGAAAGACTGGAATAAAAGAAGGTAATTTATAATTAAGATTACAACAGGAATGAGCGGGACCTCTATATTTACCAGTAAGATGACAATGGTCTCTAA
This sequence comes from Eptatretus burgeri, assembly GCF_056783735.1. Taxonomy (NCBI): domain Eukaryota; kingdom Metazoa; phylum Chordata; class Myxini; order Myxiniformes; family Myxinidae; genus Eptatretus; species Eptatretus burgeri. The sequence goes on along the minus strand of NC_140970.1, from coordinate 1,828,806 downwards.
CTTTAGACTCCTTAATTTCCCCCTCACAAATATGACAGATATTGTTCATTCTAAATTCTAATTTTTCTTCTTTGGTTAATTTCATCGGTTCATTTGTTTCTTTCATTAATTTAGTGAGTCTTATACAATCCTTTTCTAATCGTTTTACAAACTCTTGTGAAGCATTTTTTCCACGATAATGTTCAAGTTTGTTATACCTTTCTCCAACAGATGATTTGATATAATAACAGAAACCACAAGGAATATGTTTTTGATATTTATTTGTATATGGTTCTTTTGGATTAGGAGAAGCAGTATTTATCTTTTTCAGGATACATTCAAAATCAGCGTATATCACAAATGGGTGCATGATAGATGTATTATAATCTTCAAAAGAAATCTTTTCACCAGGTTTAGGCATTGTAATTACAGCTGATTTATGATTACTACAATATTTTGAATGTTGTTCTCATCGTTCTTTTGTATGAAATGAATTAAGACATCGCTTACAAGGATATATTTTGTTTGCTGTTCTGAATACCTGAGAAGAGATTAATCTTGATAAATTATTGATGTATGTGTAATGTGAATTCTTTCCAACACTAAAATATAAAAGGTCAATGTGTGTTTCTTCATTTTTATAGTTGTTTGAAATTTTTAATATTTGAACTTTGTTTGTATCCATTAATCCATATACATTAATAGAAAGATTATTCTTTTTCTCAAATTTAGGAATATCTGTTAGTGGCATTGGGAATTTAAAATCTTTAATGTCTAAGGTATTCTCATATTTCATATAAAATGTATTACTCTTTCTGAATTACATTTTGGTGGATGAAAGTGAGCAAGAACAGACCAGAGAAAACATTTATTATCATTGTTCTTAATATTAACAACTGCCTTCTTTAGTTTTATTTCTTTTGGTAATTCAATGTAAGAAGAAGCTTTAAGAGGGTTTGATTTTAGAATGTGTATATCTAAAAAGATGATTTTTTTAATATTGAATCCACTTCCTACCACTGTATTATCAACATCCTCCTCTTGTCTTGATAGTTCTTCATAAACCCCACTATTCAAAAAATCTTGAAATGATGTTATAAAATGAAGACCTGTTCTCATATAAGGAGTATGTTCTTCATCTTGTCTTTTCATATTCATTTTCACTCCCATATAAAACTTTAAAGTTTTCATTTCTTTTAATGTCTTTTTAATAAATTTTTCAACATCGGGTTTCACGATTTCAATTGATTCAGCTATTGATGATGGACCGAGTTCTCCAAATTGAAAAATCCTTATTTTTATATGCCCTTTAAATGCCCCATCAGTGTTTTCAATATAATAGTCTCCCTTTACTTTAAACTCATTTTTCTTGTGTTTTTGTGATTGAAGATGTTTATTATAACTACTCTTCAAAACATCCTTTGAACAGATATCACAATGTTTTCTTTCCAACTCAAGAGGAGATATTTGATGAAATAGATTAAATGTGTGTTTGTTGGTTCGGAGGTGTTTTCTATTATGTTTATATTCGTGATTACAAACATCGCAGTACGTTGTATTCACCATATTTATAGAATAAAACTTTGCTTAAACTAAAATTTTCTTGATGAAAATTTCGTTTAATTTATAGGTGAATCTGTGCTTAAAAACATTTTATCCTCCAACTTTTTCACTTAATAAATACAATGTTTCAAGACACAAAAGACAAGTTTCAATCAACCTCTTCATCTGTTAAAGATACTGAGAAATATGTCAAGGATGTAAAATTGAACAAAGATAAATATAACAACTATTGGATAAAAACTATTATGGTAAATAATATGAGTTCTTCAATTTCCTTCAGTGGAAGGGCTTTTAGTATACCTGGTAGAACATCAATTAAAGTATCTCTAACAAAAGTTTCTCCTCTCCTTCTAGTAATATATTCAAAACTAGAAAAAGCAATGAAACAAGAAAAAGTATCAAAGAACAAAAACCTTATGGATGAAGCTTTAGAAAGAAAAGATAAGACCATCTGTAATATGCAAGGAGAAATTTGTATTTTTTTCAACAACCCTAAAGATGTAAATCGTGATGAAATAAAGGATGTTAATATATCAGGTGAAATGACATTTCGTTCAATAGTAGTTAACGATAATTTTAAAATTACCTTTAATATAAAAAATGTTGTCGTTGAATCTGATAATGAAAAAAAGTATATCGATATCGATGGTAATATACAACTGAAAGTATAGATGAATTTCAGTTTAAGTAAAGTTTTACTTTATAAATATGCTAGACTTTCCTGATTCTCCATATGACAAATTTGAGAATTGTCCTGCGTGTGAAAGACGGGGATTAAACACAGAGTCAAAAGCCTATAAACAATGTATATTCTGTGATTATCTTCTAATTAATGATAATAAAAAATATAAAAAGGAAAATAATTCTTTTAGATTTACACCAAAAATGAATTACTTTACAAGATTGATTAGAGAAATGAATGTAAAGTATGAGGGTGATAACACACCTTTCCTTACAAGGGAAGAAACTGAACGTATAAGAGAAATGTTCAAAGGATTGTTGTTATATATTATTCATGGATGTAATTTTCAGGGAAATATCAACACAAGATATTGTATAAATAAAATAATGGATTATCTTGAAATTAAACCTGAACTTAGGATAAAATATAGAGTTTCTAAAAAAGCCAATAATAAATTAAATAACCTGTTTTTCAAATATATAAATGAATGATTTTTTACCTATTTGGGAAAATAAGATAAAATTTAACAACCATAAAAATCTCCCAAATTCATTAAGATGTCTCATAGTTGGTTCAAGTGGATGTGGAAAAACCTGCTTACTTTTAAAAATGCTCCTCACTCCCAACTTTTTAGATTATGATAATTTAATAATTTTCACAAAGTCGAGTTTTCAACCAGAGTATCAACTACTCTCACAAGGTTTTAATGCTGGTCTTCAAAAAGAAGATATAATCGGTTTATTTAAACGTCAAAAAAACCTAAATGATTATAACGTTGAAGATATAATTCAACTATTTTGTGATACACAGAGATGTAAAAAGAAATCAAATCCTATAACTTGTATTCTTAGTGATAATACGGATGATATACCGTCTCCCCAAGATTTGGATAAATCAAAAAAGAACCTCGTTATCTTTGATGATTGTGTTAATGAGAGAAACCAAACGGTAATGGACAGCTACTACACAAGAGGGAGACATTCTTCTTGTAATTGTATTTATCTTAGTCAATCGTACTTTCAACTTCCTCGTCGTTCCATCAGAAACAATGCTAATACTTTTATTTTATTCAAGTTAAATTCAATAGATATCAATAATTTTTGGAGAGATAATTGTTCTACATTATGTAGTAAAAAGAAATTTGAGGATTACATGAAGCACACGACTGAAAAATATAAATATATTGTTGTGAAACAAGATGAGATATTAAGGGATATATTTTTTGTTTTATAAACAATTACATATATAAATGACAACTATTATTATAAATCTTGTGGGTAAATCTGCTTCTGGAAAAAACTTTCATAAATCAAGGTTCTTGTGTAGTACAAATGAGAATATTGTAAATTTACTTAAAAACACCCCGTGATACGCATTGTATCAACAACAACTAGAGCAATAAGACCTGGAGAAGTAAAAGGTGAAGATTATCACTATATTTCAGTGGAGGAACATATGCGATTGAGGAATGAAGGACAAATATTTGAGGAGGTTTCTCTTGGTACAACAAAATATTCACATTGTAAGAGTGAGTTAAGGAAACTAAAATCTGGTGGTGTTGGGATATTAGAAACTAATCCAGAAGGAAAGAGACAAATTATTAAATATCTGAGCGGAGTGAAGATTTTATCATTCGGTTTTGATGTTGATGAAGAAACTCAACGCAAACGTATGAAAAGCAGAGATGCAAGTATTAGTGAAGAAGAAATTACAACTCGCATTAATGTTAATAAAGAATTTGATGAAATATTTAAAGAAAAGGATTTATTTGAACACATCTACTTGAATGATGAAGAAAAGGAAAATTTCCCTGTTAATCTTTACAATTCATTAAATGATATTTTACAATAAATAAATGGATACAAAAGAAAGAGCAAGAAGATTTAAGGAACAACAAGAGTTGGTTTCAAAAGTTGTAAAACAGCAGGAAGACATAAAGAAGAAACGCAGACAGAAACTAACGGGCGAAGAAGTATTTGAAAGAAAACAAGAGAAATTTTTTAAACCACTTTTAAAAACTTCCCAAGAAAAAATGAAAGATGTTTCCACAGTTCCCACAGTAGAATATACTCCCAGAAAGCTCCAAATGTTAAAAGATTTCAGTCAAATGACGGAGGAAGAATTAGAGCATATTGGAGAATTAGAATATGATGAAGGTTTATTTCAACAACTGGAAGAGATTAATCAACCCCCTGATTATATTGTGAATGCTGTTCAAAACAATGAATATTCAGCGGATTCAAAAACCAAAGCAGGACTCATTCCAACAGAACAACCAGCAATATTTCATCTTGTTCAAGAAAAGGTATTGATATTTAATGATGAATTAAGGTTCTTAAGTTCTGCTCAACCCCCTGTTAAACTAACTCCGAGATTAATGTTTCTTCTCACAAAAGATGGAAGACAAGGTTCAACTGTGAGGGATGAATCAAAGTATATTGATAAACCATTGGATATGGAAAATAATGATGATAGAGTATATATTGATTTGCTGAACACTCTAAATTATAAGGTTATTCTTTCTGGTAAAAGTAGGAAGAATGAGAAGGAGAAACACATTATTCAGGCTTTAAGTATCCTTGGTTCAGGTATTAGTTTTCTTCCAAATGACCCATCGCAATTAGTTAATAGACTGTTATTGTTGTTAGGCAGTAAGAAGGCTGGAAATAACAATTGTTTTAATGAAGCATCAGCCATTTTAGACCAGTTGATGAACATGAAAATAATAAATAAATCTCAATATAAAGACATTTTATCTCATATTAAATAAGATGAGAAGCACAATCCTGAGTTTTAATTTCACAACAAGCGACCACACATCTTCATTCCCATACCCACTACAACTTGACACAACAAAAGAATATGAGGCATCTTTATTGTCCATGGAAACTTATAATACCTTATTTAATATAACCGAGAAAAATGACAAGTTTAGTTATAATCCAGGAAGTGGATACAAAACGATAACAGTCTCACCCGGAGCATACGAGATTTCTCAAATATCTTCCGAAATTGCTCGTCTTATGAAAGAACAGGGTGATGAACCAAAAAATATTGTTATAAACATTCAAAAACATACTTCAAAATCAACGATTAAAGTTAAAAATAACTACAAGGTTGATTTCACAATTGATAATTCATTTAGAGAGTTATTGGGTTTCTCCTCAAAAAGATTGAAACTAATGGGACGTTTTACAGTGATAATGTCATTCAAATATCCTCAGGAATAAATTCGGTGTTAATTCACTGTGATTTGATTGATGGTGCTTATAATGATGGAAAAAAACAAATACAATATTTTCATTCAGCGCATACTCAACCCCAATTGGTTATAAATTCAATATGGAACCTAAAAATTTGGTTTATCTACCTGTGTCAGGAAAAACCATACACAGAGTAAATTTTAGGATAACCGACCAAGATAATCGTGTGATTTCTTTTAATGGAGAAGTTATATCCATCAGAATTCACCTACGTGAAGTTTTCCAATAAATAAATACGATGGTTATTGTGAGGAAACACGAGTTGGGAAAATATAAAATAATTACAGGGGATGGGATGTTCCTTTCCCCGTACTACAAGGGTGAAGGTATGTATCTTGGTAGAGGATACTATAAACCTAAGAGACAAAGGGGTGTCGGACATCAATTTAGAGGAGATGGGATAATTGATACTCTCATGGGTATTGGTTCAACTATTCTTAAACATAAAGACCTAATTGGTTCAACTGCTTCTGCTGTGGGAAATGTAGCAGGTGCTGTAAAGAGTATAAAAGATGCTCAGAAGGAATCTCATAAATTACAAGCAATAAAAGAAATTAAGAAAGGTAAAACTCAGTTGTCCCCCAAGAACGACAGAAAATAATTCAAATACTTGGATCAGGGTTTCAAAAGTTTTAACATCTTTTTTCCTAAATAAATACAAGTATGGAAGCAATTGATAGTATCTATGATTTGGATGATACTATTATTATCTCAAACTCCACTAAAAAAGAAGATTACTTCAAGGTAAATGCAATAACTGGAACAGACTGGAATACAAATGGTACAAAAAGTTTTGAAATAAATAATCAACAAACCTATTTGAATCTCTCCGAAAGTTTCTTGTTGTGTAAATTTAAATTCACTAAGACTGGGAATAACACAAACGCTACACTTGTAAATGATTTCTTCTGGAAAATGTTTGATAGTGTGCGATTGTATATTGGAACACAAGAAGTTGAAGCGGTTGATTATGTCTCTGCTGTATCTGAAATGATGAAATTTACACTCTATACATTCAGTGATAGAATGGGAAAGGGGTCTGTCGAAGGTTTTATTCCTGATATGTCAACGGGAACAAACACAGACCCTGGATATATTCAAAGGAAAGGAATGTATAATGATGATACAAAAGCAGAAAATAGTTTTACTGTGGCAGTTCCTCTTAAAGGTATATTTGGATTTTGTGATTATGATAAAGTTCTGTATGGTCTTAAAATTAGATTTCAACTACAAAGGAATGATAATGAAAATAGATTGCTTTTTGGTGTTGGTAGTGCTTTTGGTGAACAGAATAAATTTGTAATTGAGGAGATGAGTTGGTATATCAGTGAATATACTCCTAATCTTAAAACAGAAGAGATGTTGAATCGAAGACTTAACTCAAAGAAACCACTCAGTGTATCATCCCTCAAAAGAAGATGTCAACACGTTAAACTCAATCAAACTACTTACACGTGGAATTTGGGTGTTCTGGAAGGAAAGCCACGATATCTGTGGATGATTTTTAAAAAGCCAGATGGTGATACTGCGACTGATAAGAATAATGCATTGAGTGATAATGCTAAGGTGAAACAACTTCGCGTTTCTCGAGATGGAACATTTTATCCACGAGATAGATTGGAAATTAATTGGGAAAAAAATGATTTTGCTGAAGCATACAAGTCTTACCAAAAGGTGTGTGAAAGTAATGGAAATAAAGAACCTATTTTGGATATGACAGCATTTAAAAGTTTGTATACAATCTATGCGTTTGACCTGAGCGCTCAAAAGGAAACTATAAAGTCTAATCGAGTGGATACTTCCCTATACATTGAAAGAGGAGAGAGTGAAGAAGTTGATACATATTGTTTGCTTTTGGAAGAAACAGAATTGCAGATTAATACAGATAATGGTGTGATGATTAGTCTCACATAATTTTTTGTTAAATAAATGAGTGGCAAAGTACCAACTGGGGTATATGTTAATCAAATCAATCTTCATAAACTATCATCTTGTGTTCAAAATCAAAAGCCTTGTACGATTAACGTTAATACAATTCAGAGAAAAGGAGCAGTAAGAATTGATGTTTTGCTCACAAGAGAACAGGTTAAAATCTTGAATGACACTGGCTCACTTAAAATTAAAATGACAAAACCAATGTTGAAAAAATATTCAATAAGAGAGACGAGTGGAGGATTTCTCCCATTTCTAATTCCTTTATTTGCTGGTTTAAGTGCGGTTGGAGCATTGACGGGTGGTATTTCAACAGCGGTGAAAACTGCCAACGAAAGGAAGGCTCAACTCCAGGCTCAAAAGAATTGGAAAGACATAACAAAGAGTTGGAGAAACAAATTAGTGGAAGTGGTGTAATTGTAGATTTTGCTGAAAAACTTGAAGGTCTGCCTGATAAAGCGAGATTGTTAGTTGGAGATATGCTTTCTTCTATAGCACAAGCAGGTGTAAAATTAACGAAAAGAGGTAATGGATTATATCTTTCTAATAAATAAATGAGCATTGATGAGTGGTTGAAAGAATTTGGAAAGAATACAACATCAAATTTACAACTTGCCAAATATTGTAAGAAATTAAAAATTCATAATGTGGTTATTTGTATGAGAGATGAATTAACAAATGTGCCGAAACATACAAAGAATATTATTATGAACTTAGAAGATAATGATGGGAACGGTTCTCATTGGGTTTGTATTTTTAATAGTCAAGACAAATATTATTTTGATAGTTTTGGTCTTCCACCACCTGTTGAAGTCATAAAATTCTTACAGAATGGTGTTTATCAAACATTTCAAGTCCAAGAATTAAATTCCAAGTGTTGTGGTCAATTATGTCTATATGTGTTATTTCAACTCAACAAAAATAAAAAATTTTATGATATTATTTTTAATCTAATATAAATGACTTATGTTGGTAAAGATGGTTCTATCTTTGGTGTATCTCAAGAACTGGATATTGATTTATCAAATTATTATACAAAGGCACAGGCTGAACGACATAAATATAATATAAACAAAAATATTAACATGAAAAATGCTTATAAATTAAAAAATTATCCAAGCCCGACTGACGCGAATGACTTGGTGAGATTAAGCGATTTATCACAATATATATACTTAAATAAAACGGCTGTGTATTCCAAAGATACAGAAGTGTTGATATTATCTCCAGGTCATACAGAATTCACAGTTCGAATTAAAATAAATTTTTATAAAGAAGGGCGTATCGTTTGTATGAGAATAGAACAATGGGGGTATGATATGAATGATTTAGGGTATAATTGGTCATTTAAAATTAACCTCGAAGACCTGGAACAATTAAATCAGTCTCGTAAGGAAGAATATTATGCACTTGGTATCGAGAATGAGTTTTGTGGAGCCACGATTAGTAAACAACAAATAAAAGAATTTAATAAGGGTAAATATAATAATGGTTTTGCCCCTGTTTATCTCATGAAAACAGAAAAAACAGGATTATATATAATAAGTAAGGAAATACAAAATGATTTAACTATGGGAAGATGGGGAGGTGTTTCGTGCCATAATATTATTCTAACATATATTTCTAATACATAAATGACAGCAAGAAGGCTTCAAGAAAATTATCATTTCTGTGTCCAAGCATACCTTCAAGAAAAGGGTATTCGGTATTTTAATAAATATGTTCTACAACATAAGAATGAGGTATTTTCAATAAAAGATTGGCATTATGCTGATGTTGATAAACCGACAACTTTAGATTTAATTAGAATGTTAAATAATGAAAAAATTATAAGGTTAAGAAAAGGTAAGGCTCTTTTAGAAATTCAAAAGAAATTTTCTTGGTTTCCTGTTGTAAAAAAAATTATTTTGGATACAGGATTAACAAGAAATCCTGATGAATATATGTATAATATTCTATGGGGTGTAAACGATTCAAGGATAGTAAGGGATGAGGAAGGAGTTGAAGAAGAGAGGGAAGAGGAGGAAAAGGAGAAGGAGGAGAGGGAGAAGAAAGAGAAGGAGGAAAAGGAGAAGAGAGAGAAGGAGGAAAGAGAGAATAGAGAGAGGGAGGAAAGAGAGAAGAAAGAGAAGGAGGAAAAGGAGAAGAGAGAGAAGGAGGAAAGAGAGAATAGAGAGAGGGAGGAAAGAGAGAAGAGAGAGAGGGAGAAGAAAGAGAAGGAGGAAAAGGAGAAGAGAGAGAGGGAGGAAAGAGAGAGAATGAATAAATATCAAAATATGGAAACCAGTGAGATTCAAAAAGATTGGTGGTATTACAGAAAATAACTCAACCCACCGAGGAGGAAAACAAAGAATTGACAAGTCTATTTGCAATATTTTCTTCAAGACTATTGACATCGTCAAGCTATTCATTTTAATTCAAGTTTTTTCTTAAATAAATGGAGGAGAGAGTGAAGGCATTTCTAAGGATTCTTTATGTTTTAAAAATTAAGATTCAAATGTGCATGTTGGAAACTAAAAAGGTTTTTGCACTCTGCAGGAATTTTTCTCATAAATAAATGAGTTATTGTCTCTAATGTAAAAAGAAAACTAATACTAAAAATATTTCATATATTAAAAGTAAAAATAACAGGGTTATACAAAAAGGTATATGTTCGGTGTGTGGTTCAAAAAAAAATCAATTTATCTCCAAACACAAACTCGGAGGAGATGTACAAAAGTTTTTATCAGGAAGTAAATTTACAACTACTGGAATACCAGGGGAATTACATCTTCCAGGGTATTCTTTCTGTGGTCCAGGCACAAACTTGGATAAAAGATTAGATGAGGCAGACAATCCTAAATCCTGGAGTAAACCAATCAATAGAGTTGATGAAGTGTGCATGAGACACGATATTGATTATGGGAATACCACAACGTTGGAAGAAAAGCATGAAGCCGATAGAGAAATGTTGTATAATTTGTCTCTGATACAAAATCCAACCTTGAGAGAAAAAGTTGATAGGTTCATCGTGAAGAAGATGATTAGTGCTAAATTGAAACTTGGACTTGGAAATTCAAAAAACTTATAGGCTCTAATGATGCCATTAAGACTGAAGAGCAATTAGCTGATGAATTACATTAACCAATATTCACAAAGTTTCAGAGAAGGAAAGTTTATTCCAAGGAAGTTGATTATATCTGGTCTGCTGATTTGATTGAACTCAATAATGATAAGGGGTACAAGTATGCTTTAACCGTTATTGATTTGAGGAGTAGATATGCGTGGGTTGTCCCTTTAAAAAACAAAACAGGTAATACTCTTATGTTAGCTTTTCAACAGATATTTAATAAAAGTAAGAGAAAACCTAAAAAATTGTGGACTGATGAGGGTAGAGAGTTTTATAACAAGACATTTATGAATTTTCTAAAAAATAACAGTATTACATTATACAGTACCTTTAATGAAGGGAAGGCAGTTGTTGTTGAACGTTTTAATCGTACCTTAAAGGAGAGACTATATAAAAAATTCACACAACTCGGTTCACAACAATGGTCATCTTTTATTCAGGATATTGTGGATAAGTAGAATGACACGATTCACACGTCAACAAATATGAAACCATCAGAAACATTTACAAAATTAAAATATGAAAAAGAGATTAATGTCAGAAAACCTAAGTTCAAAGTTGGTGATATCGTAAGAATATATAGGTGGAAATCTCATTTTGAAAAGGGTTTTACTGAACGATGGACGAAAGAACTTTTTAAAATTGTTGATGTAATAGATACAGTTCCTTGGACTTATAAAATATATGATTTAGAAGGGGAAGAGATTTTAGGTTCATTTTATTCACAGGAATTACAAAAGACAAAACAAAGCAGATAATACACCTTTGTGGACACTCGAGGGCCAAGTCCGAGGTGTATAACAGTATATAATGTGTGTCAAGGGGTGGACGTTCTTACATCTGTGAACCCCAAACACAGAATCCTCAACTGAATAGTCAAGGCTTAACTTTTGTTTGTTGATGTGTATGTGTGTGTGTGTCCCAACCCTCACATTCAAAATCTCAACCCCAACTCAATCCTCACCCAACACAGTCTTTTTCAACATGAGATTTCCACCTATATATATATATATATATATATATATATATATATATATATATATATATATATATATATATATATATATATATATATATATATATATATATATATATATATATATATATATATTTTTACGTTTTTTTTTTTTTTCCTCTTCTTCCAATTCTGTCTTTTAAGGCTTTCAGGTTTAATGACATAGAAAGAGGGAGTAAGAACTTTCTTGATAGGTTTAAATCCCAAAGAGTGGTAGCATTTCAAGTCTTCAAAATAACCCCAACTTTCCAAGTCTCCAAGGTAGTTATTTAAACCATCAAGGCAGAACTCATTTACTGATTTTTTCAAAATTTGTGAGTCTCCAAGGTAGTTCCCATATTTAGAACCATCTTGGCAGGACCCTTTTCCTGAGTCTCCAAGGTAGTTATTTAAACCATCAAGGCAGAACTCATTTACTGATTTTTTTCAAAATTTGTGAGTCTCCAAGGTAAAACTTGTATTCTGGCTCATCAACGTATAACTTGTTCAGTGGGTATTGTCTTGATAACTCACAATGAGTACTATTGCTGTAAAACTCTTTTTCAGGATTTTGCTGGTCTCCAAGGTATAACTCTTTGGTTGGGTCATCAAGGACGAACTCGTTCTGTGGGTCTTGGTCGCTCATTAGGTCTTCAACCAAGCCAACAATTTCGCCCCAAGTTGTAGCAAAAGCAGTATTTTCATTTAGTATTTCAGACACAATTTCCTGTGAGAGAAAATAATAATGTATTAATTAAGTTATTTAATTATTAAATGAGTATGCTTCAATCAAAGTTTGAAAATAGGAAAATAAAAATCTTACCTCAACAGATAAGAGGTTTGAATCCAGTTCATCAACTTGAAGGTTTAGTTCCATACAAGACAGAGAGTTCCAAGGAACACCAAAGTCATCCCACTCAAGGTCTTGCTCGTTCTGTCGGTCTTGGTCGCTCACAAGGTCTTCAACCAAGTCAACAATTTCGCCCCAAGTTGTAGCAAAAGCAGTATTTTCATTTTGTATTTCAGATACAATTTCCTGTGAGAGAAAATAATAATGTATTAATTAAGTTATTTAATTATTAAATGAGTATGCTTCAATCAAAGTTTGAAAATAGGAAAATAAAAATCTTACCTCAACAGATAAGAGGTTTGAATCCAGTTCATCAACTTGAAGGTTTAGTTCCATACAAGACAGAGAGTTCCAAGGAACACCAAAGTCATCCCACTCAAGGTCTTGGTCGCTCATAAGGTCTTCAACCAAGCCAACAATTTCCCCCCAAGTTGTAGCAAAAGCAGTATTTTCATTTTGTATTTCAGATACAATTTCCTGTGAGAGAAAATAATAATGTATTAATTAAGTTATTTAATTATTAAATGAGTATGCTTCAATCAAAGTTTGAAAATAGGAAAATAAAAAATCTTACCTCAATAGATAAGAGGTTTGAATCCAGTTCATCAACTTGAAGGTTTAGTTCCATACAAGACAGAGAGTTCCAGACAAGCACACAGCACACCATTGCCAGCAAAAACAAATGTTTAAAATGGAGCCTGGGTTTGAAGCTTTTATAGAGAAAGACTGGTGGGTGTGGTTTCCTTTGGAAATTCCCTGGGCAAGCCTAGGCAAGCCTTCATTGGGAAATTTTTCAAAACCATAACATCCTGTAATTTTCTAGTGATTTC
>NC_140970.1:1805604-1810604 GCF_056783735.1 Eptatretus burgeri | reverse complement strand
CCTTTGACCTTTCACCTCGCTCCCCATTGGCCCGACAAAAAGTGGGCGTGAATGCGTATAGATCCACAAATTTGCATATATCGATCGCCCTGGGGGCGGGGCCAATTCGCCCCTCGCTCACCGATTGGACGGCAAAAAGTGGGCGTGTGTCGTTTTCGATCCGTTTTTGAAGCAGAAAATCCGTGATTTTGTACACGCTGTTCAACGTGCGCCCTACACGAGTCCAGCATCGGTGCCCATGAGTGGCGCGAGATGACGGTGATGCGATGGTGGCGAGTTGTGACGGTAAAGGTCGTGGCGGTTGTGGTGAAGCGGTGGTTGTGGTCGGTGGTTGATGTTGTGGTTGTGATCATGGCGGTTGGTCCAAAATAAAGATAGTAAAAGAAAAACGGCTATCCTGAAGAGTCGCAGCACGTATAAATGACATGTATTCCCACTAGACAACGGGTTTGGGCCTAACTACACATGCACTTACCGAGATACCTCACCTAAGGGACCTGAATGGTGGTTTGCGAATCTGGTAACCACAACACTACCCCCTTCCCTTTTTACAGACTCGTCCCGAGTCGTCAAATTTTCGTGTGCCATCATGTGTAGTTTTCCCCTAGTACATTTTACCTACGGATCCCTGAGTGCGACATTCATGGTATTCGTGTCCCCAAAATAAATAACCTGAGTGCTGCGTAACTATCTAAACAAACTCACTCATACGGACGACTTAAATAAAATTGCCGGCGCTAGACAGACATGCCGGGGGCGCACTCATATTTACAGTACATCTTAACCTTAACTTACAAATTTTACACTAAACCATGGCCCAGGATCATTGAACTCTGCAAAAGAAAGCAGTTAGCAGGGAGCCAGGCTGCCCACATGCAGTCTCTGACTCAAAACAATGCAGGTGACAGGGAACGTGGCTGGCTGCTCACACGCAGTCCAAGGCCTTCCCTTTTGAACTGAACTCAGTGAACCACAACGGTGCTTGGGCTGCACAACGCAGTCTCCGTGCCAGCTCAAGTGGCACACGCAATGAACACAACGAATGGATGCATGGACACAAACACGGTGCACGGGCCGCCACTGCAGGCCCGTGTTGTAGCTGCCAACAGGGCAGTTCTTGCAGCTTGCAAACTGTTGCCTTGCGGATCCTGGCGCACATGGCAATGAACAGGGGGGGGGGGGCAAAGCAAAAATTGAACGGGGCTGGTGAACGTGGGCAGTGGGCATGGCATGGCAAAGGCAGCAGGCAAACACAGCCCGCAGAAGAAGGCCGCTGCAGGCAAACACAGCCCGCAGAAGAACTGGCCGGCACAGGCCTCGAAGAAAAACAGCCAGCAGATGAACTGGCCGGCACAGGCCTTGCAGCACACAGCTGCCGATGAAGTTGGCCGGCCTCCGCCTTGAAGCAAAACACGGCCAGCCGATGAAGTTGGCCAGCTCTTGCCCTTCAGTGGAGGTTGGTGGAGGGAGTGCGGTGGTGCTGGCCACTCGGAAGGCGGGCTCGGACCTCCCTACCTGTCTCCCTCCCAACCTATCGCCTTTGCCTGTCACTGTACATACCCACTCCCTTAATTTGTCAAACCCCAATTTAGCCCCAACTTATTTTTTTGTTGTTTTTATTTTTACTTCCCCTCTATAAATCGTCCCCTAACCCCCTTTATCGTCTTTGTTCGGCTAACCTATTCTGTCACCTAGCCTACTCCCAACCCCTACGTTCCCTTCCCGGAGGGGAACAAGGGAGAGCTAACGTCCTGTGTCGAGGCCCAACTCAAGCCTCAGAATGGCCTCCCCAGAGTTCGGCGATCTTAACACCAAGTGGGTCCAGCGGCCCACAACGACAGCGAGGGGATGGATGGTGCGGAGGGGTACATCTCCTAATCTACCCTAACCATTTAACTGTTAAACTACCCCGGGGCTTTCAACAAGCGCTTCTCGCTTAAACTATTGGTTCTAACAACCCAGATTCCCGTCGCCTGTGTTGGTGTCCTCACAATTTCGGGCCTCGCCCCTCAATTTTCTCTCCGTGCCCTCACACGGTCTCCTGGCTGGGACACGTGGCTCCCTTTGGCAGGCACGACCCTCTGCCGAATCTCCCGCTATGGCACCCCGGGCACTACACTGCCTCCGAGCCTACCAGCTCCCTAACACCGGGGAGTGCCACCCATGGCACCTCCCCTGAAACGCACACGTGGCAGGGCGGCATGCGGGGCTCCTTTCCGAGGGTCACCCGTGCCCACTGCACTGCCCACGCGGCTAATGGCGCCCCGGGCCCCCGCACCAAGCAGGCGCACCCGTGCCCACTACTCTATCCCGGCCCCCCATGGGCCCATGGCCTACCGCGGCCGACTAGCCTGGTGCCCGGGGTACCCACTCAGCGATACTCACCTTTCGCAGCCACGCTCCCAAGCCCGTCAACAGGGCTCCTGCACCCCTCCAAATGGGTCTCGAGCCTACTTTCCCACCAACAGCAAAACGACCTCCATTTTTCAATTTGACTAACCCAGCTAACTCACTTTACTCTGACCCCGGGGTCCCTTGGGCGGGAGTCACTCCTCCCCCCAATCACTCATCGCACCATGCATTCCCCATTCGCTCCACACACACAGACCCGCTGGCCTCACTCACTCAACATGTACACGTACTCACCTCACAACCCACAACTCTTCAACACACTCACCGCTGAACTCTGCCATTCTTCGAACTACATCCCCTAACTAACTCGTGCTCCCACGTCGTCCCTTAAACTACAGCACGTTCCTTTTAACACTACGTAGCTAAACTACGTCAACTCTACACATCCACAAGTCTGTCACTGTCTCCAAATTAATCATTTTATTTCCCAACCTAAAGCTCACTAAATCCCTCTACCTAATCCATTCCACGGACTCCATGAGGACTTACCCCTGCCCCATGAAGTCGGTCTAACTAAGCTAACCCTTCCCCCTAACTAGTTTCCATCCTGTGCCCAGGGAGGGGGTCTTTCACCCCTTGCCCTGGAATCCTTTGCACCCGAAAGTGAGGCTTGCTTTTTTTTTTTTTCCCATGCGCAGCACCTGCGCGGCAACTCAGAGCTCGCGCACTTTGCACCTGCCCGTGACGTCATGCAGCTGCACGTGTTCCTCGTCCCTCCTTGGACGGGACCATCCGGCAGAGATACCCCTCCTGCCGGATTCCAACCCCACGTGCAGCCATGACGTCACCGTGCGCATAAAAAAAAACACAAGCCCCACGTTTCGAGGGGTTTCCCACGCGAACACATGTGCTTTGCCCGTTGGAGCCGAACACACACGATCGCGTGGAGAACCCGTCCGGTCCAAATCCATTTACCTGCCTAAACTTTGTCCGTCCGCGGGATCGGCAAATCCACCGCGTGCGTTTCCGGACCGGGACTTCACTCTCGCAAGCGAGCACGTGGCGGTCTCGTGCGTTGCACAGCACGAACCTCGTGCTCACTGCTGGGTGAACCCGGCACGGTCCACGAAACAACTACAGCCGCTACTCGGCTTTCTCTCCTCTGTCGCCGTCGTCGTCTCCATTCCACACACGCATACCTGCGTGTCACGACGCACACAGTCCACACCATCACATTCACACGGGGAGACGCGGCTGCGTGCTCCCGCATGCCAACCGACATCTCCCTCTCATACCGCTCTCTCACACACACGGTCTCCCTGGCACCCAGCGACCTTGCACACGGCCGTTCACTCACGCGTGCCTCACTACTCACACAAACCATACTACTCACACGTGGTGCTCCATTCACTCGCGCGGGGGCACTCACCCGCGGTGCCTCACCCACACACGCGAGGGCACTCAACCGCTGTGCCTCATCCACACACCGTGCCTCATCCACACACGGTTCCTCACCCACACACGCGGGGGCACTAACCCGCGGTGCCTCATCCACACACGCGGGGGCACTCACCCGCGGTGCCTCATCCATACACACGGCGACACTCACACACGCGGTCTCTTCCACACACGGTGCCTCACCCACACACGCGGGGGCACTAACCCGCGGTGCCTCACTCACACTCCGTGCCTCATCCACACTGGCCGTTTCATCCACACACACGGCCTCACTCACACACGCGGGGGCACTCACCCGCGGTGCCTCATCCACACACCGTGTGCTGGGAAGCACACACTCCGGCACACTCGCCACCACACCACTCACACGTGGTGCCTCACTCATACTGGCCGTTTCACTCACACACACGGCCTCACTCACACACGGTGCCTCATCCACACACGGCGTGCTGGGAAGCACGTACTCCGGCACCATCGCCACCACACCACTCACACACGGGGTCGCTTCCACACACGGGGACGCACTCACACCTTGCACCACACACACAGGGACAACCACACTGGGGATTTGTGTCCCCACAAGGGTCTCCGGGGCCTCCATACCCCCCAAGCTCTCCGTGCACCTGTCCACAGCACTCGTCCCCTCAACCTCGCAAAGCACGACCGAACTCACCTGGTCGTGACTCGCCTCAAGGGGGCATACTCCCTCCCCTCGTTCCTGGAGGAGGTCATCCAGCTGCTCACACCGGGTCCCCACACGCTCCGCGAGCTCAACCTCACTATCCTCCACTACCTCCGTGTTTGTGTGCGCGTCACTTACCCCGTCTTCATCGTGTTTATTGGTCTCTGCTTCTTTCTGGCGTCTTTCCCTTATCTTTATGTAGGTCAACCTTGCTTTCTCTTCAAGTCGCTCCCGTCCTTCCCTGTTTTTCACTCCTTGCTCTTTCACGATCTCCGCGTACCTCATCCTTGCTTTCCGTATTAATTGTTCTTTTCTCTCCCTCCCAATTACTTTCACCTCGTCTCTTGTCTCCCGAATTACCTTTTCCTTACCCGCCTCCACCGCGGGCCTGTCAGCCGTTGCACTCCTTCGCCTCGTTCCGACTCCTTCGCCTCCGTTCTGCTGACTCTTTCTCGTTCCCGTTCTGCTGACTCTCTTCTGACTCCTTTGCGACTCCCTTCTTCCTCGT
>NC_140970.1:1733104-1788104 GCF_056783735.1 Eptatretus burgeri | reverse complement strand
CTACCTTCCTTCCTGCCCCTGTCTGACATTCAGCCTCCGTTGCTCTGCGTCTTTCACTCCCACGCTGTCACCGTGTTTCTCGGCTTTCCATTTGGTCAAAACTTGCGTGCGAGTCCAGGGAGTCAGATCCCGTGGCAATGGATGTACCCGGCGGGGCCTGATCCTGGGATTAAACGGATATCCCCGTGACCTACCCGGCGTTCTTCGACACCTTTTGTCCCTTCAAAGTAATAACACCATCCAGGCTGTGGACACGTAATTGTTTTTATACCCGTTTGGTAAGTTTGGACATGTTACTCTCAATGCCTTGTCTAATCTGCCCTGTTTCATTGCCTGTCTTTGGGGGGGGGGGGGTCTTCAATGCATTCTCTTTTCATCTTCACTCTCCCTGCCCGGACGAATGTTGCGTCGTGTCCCATCTTTTGTCATCAGCACCGATGGCCCGTTACGTCGCACTCCCTTGGACGTCCCTGCCGGTGTCCCATTCCGTTTCACTCCTTTGGACGTCCCTGTCCCGTTCCGTCACACTTCCTTGGATGCCCCTGCTGATGTGCCTTCCCGTCCCACTATTTCGGATGCACACCTTTCTGCCACGGTGCTTCGGCCGTACGTGTCTGCCGCGTCACCTCATGTTGCTTCCACCGTCCATGCCTCTGCTGCTTTGCCTGTCGATGCTTCTGCCGCGTCGCCTCGTGCTTCTTCGCCTCTGCCGCGCTGCCTCGTGTCTCCTCATGCTTCTTCTCCTTTGTCGTGTCTCCTCGTGCTTCTTCGCCTCTGCCGCGTCTCCTCGTGCTTATTCGCCCGTGTCGCGTCTCCTCGTGTTTCTTCATCTCTGTCGCGTCTCCTCGTGTTTCTTCGCCTCTGCCGCATCACCTCATGCTTATTTGCCTGTCGCGTCTCCTCGTGTTTCGCCTCTGCTGCGTCTCCTCGTGCTTATTCCCCTCTGCCATTTCTCCTCGTGTTTCTTCCCCTCTGTCGCGTCTACTCGTGTTTCTTCCCGTCGCGTCTCCTCGTGTTTCTTCGCCTCTGCCGCATCACCTCATGCTTATCTGCCTGTCGCGTCTCCTCGTGTTTCGCCTCTGCTGCGTCTCCTCGTGCTTATTCCCCTCTGCCATTTCCCCTCGTGTTTCTTCCCCTCTGTCGCGTCTCCTCATGTTTCTTCACCTCTGCCGCATCACCTCATGCTTATTTGCCTGTCGCGTCTCCTCATTTTTCGCCTCTGCCGCATCTCGTCTCATAATGTTGCCCTGCTTCGATTGTTCTTGCCTGTGTTATGCCCACCTCTTCTCTGTGTGTTTTTACTTTTTTGCATTGCCTTCCTCATTCATAGTTCACACTTCTGTTTTTATTATTCGGAAGAAGCACAACTTTCATGCTCCTCTATCTGTCTCTTTTGTTTTTTCTGCTGCTTCGTAAGATGAGCGGTAAATACGTGACAGATCGCTCGTATATTGATTGACCTTTTCTTCGTTCTGCTTGTGGTTGTGGTTCTTTTAACTGCCCTTTCATCGTCAACCATGAGGTTTTTGTTCCTTCCGATTTTTGGCAGCTGCTTGCGAGTTGGCGTGGTATTCCAGCTGGGCTTAAACGGAAAATGGTGACGTAGTAATGCTGTGTGGAAGTTGTGGTGTTGCCCTTGTGGTCGTTCTGATGATATCTGAGAAACCATGTTTTATTTTAATTCACCCCGAGGTTCTAGGAACATGTTTATTTTTAACTATTTGGCACGCATCCTTGGTTGCTTCACCACCCCACCCCTAACCTCACTTCTTCGATGTGATGCCTCTGCTTTTGCTTCATGTCCTTCCGATTTAAGAGGTTCTCCTCACCTCGACAAAATTGACCACGTGAATCAAATCCCGTGATGGTCTTTCTTATTATCTTATTTTCTTATTTCTATAAGATATTATTATCTTATTAATCTGTCGATTATACAGTGCGATTCGTGTTGCAGCGTTGGTTTCATTAAATGTTCGTCAAAAGTTCTTCGATGGCTCGTGGCAGATCATTTATTTGAACCTTTCTGCTTGAATCAAGGAGGCTTGCTTGCCTTTTTCCTCAGGAAACAGTTGCAGTTTAAGAAGGAATTTTGCATGACTGACTGTACAGTAACAGTTGCGGAACTTCTCTCAGTTGCTCTTCCAGTTTTAACGAGCCCTTCTGCTTCTTGCCAACACGCTTGGACTTGTTGGATGCTTAATACCTCTCTTGAATGATGCCCGAGTAGCTCGACCCAGCGTTGGGTGTTTAATTTCACATGGAATTGTTCTTTACGTTTTATGCACTCCACGAATCGGTGGCTAAATCTGTGTCTATCTTGACTTGATATTAATCAACACTCATTGCAAAGGCTGCATTGATATTTGAACGTGTGATGCTTCGATGTCCTACTTTATCATTGGTCGGTCTTCAAATTGGTCTTTGAGTTTGTGTTGACAGCTCTGTCTGTCTGTCTGTCTGTCTGTCTGTCTGTCTGCGACAAAACGAGTGTTAGCAGCTGGTTCCTCCAGCTTAACGTCCTCCTGATAGACGTCTTGCTTATTGACGCATGATCACTCCGCATGCGAATCGGCAGAGTGAGAGTTTATAGCTGGGTCCCAATTCAAACCCAGGCGAGTACCTTTCAAATAACCTGCCAGCCCTATGTTGGCAGCGATTGTGTTAATTTTATGTTGTTGACTCCTGTCTGTTTTCCTTTTTGAGACAGAGACAGAGAAAGACAGAAAGGTGCTAATGGGATCGATAGGATTATCCCTTGACAAAAGCAAAGCATGTGCTCTGGGACATTCATGCAGTTCTTTTTTTTTCCTGAAAGTTAAAAAGCGAACGCTTCCAGTATCCCTTGTGCGAGCAATCTGCGTAATGGTGTGATGAAGTTCCAGGAAGAGATGTAAAAATATACGGGAAGGAGGAAGGAAAGCGATTACTTGAGGAAGGGTTGAAGGTGGAACATGTACTCTTGGCTGGGGCAAAAGTTAAAGGGCCATTGACTTGTGAACTTACCCACAAATGGCAGAATGTTTGATTCTTTCCTTTCCCAGTCCCTTCTTCTTCTTCCTATGTCTATCTCTCTCTACATTCCCAACTTCTCCCCTTCCTTTGTTTTCTCTAGTTTTTTCCCTCTCCTCTTTCCTTGTGCACTTTACGTTAGATGTGGATTTATTCATGTTGGGGTGTGTGTGGATGGGAGGGTTGGTTGTTGGTTCTGCATTGTAAACATTTCTTAGATAACTATCGAGTTCATAGAACACCTTACCCCACGCAATCTTGAGAAAAAAAAGATGTGGGCAGGTTTTGCGAGCAACAAATATGATTTGTCGAGATGTAAAATTCTGTACCATTTGGTCTAAGTGCTGCTAAATGAACGGATTTTTTTTAAAGTGCCGAAAAGGTGATTTGTGTACTTGTGTTTTAGTAGAAAACTAGATTGAAATAAAATTGTAGAAAATAGAAAATTAATTTTTTTGGAAGTTTATGGCCATTGATGCAGCATTTTTTACACCACCCCATCTAACACCCTGTATTAGTTTTTTGTAACTGTTGTTTGTGTCCTTTATGACATTGTTAAAACGGTAAGTTTCCTGTTTGGAATGATTTTCAATTTTGTCTGATTGCCAGGCAGGCAGACAGAGTAATATATTATCTCACTCCTCTGTACATACATGATCTGGATGAATTCGGAGCCAAAGTACGGTGAAATTACGTGTTTGTTTTCCCGATTCATGTTCTGATTGGTGTTCAAAATATAACATCAAATTGGAATCAAGTAGTTCCTCGATGTTTGTGGAGACAGACAGAGAGACACAGACTGTCTGTTTGTCTGTCTGATGGTGGACCAATTGCTTTTAACCCCACTTTTTGCTTCGTGCCCCCTGGGTCATAAACCATATTGTGTTTTGCCATGATCCTTGACTCTAATGTACAAAGATCTTTAATGGCAGAAAATGATGCCCTTCTCATGCAACCTTTGAAAAAGACCCAGTGAGTGTCTATATTCTGTTTTTCAGTGTGGCTTTCACTTGTTTGCATTCCACATTGCAGGTGGATCACCAAAGCTCATGTTGTAATGTCTAATTCATTACGTTCAGCCACATTTGTAGGGTTGTTTGAACATTGTGCATGTGATGTGATTTAAGGGGTCCCTTACTTGGGATTTTGTAGCCGGCGTTCCTTATTTGGGACGAACTGTAGCATGCAACTTCAAGATCCTCCATTGGTTGTTTTAGAGTTGGAGCAGAAGCTTTTTCTCCTCACCCTGACTTGTTCCAGCAAATGCAGCTCCCTGGTAGCACAGCTACCCGATCCTTTGTGTGACACATGCCTCTATCTGGAAAAATCCCAAAAGAAAACCCTCCTGGCACCCCTCCCTCTCCTCCGCGTTGCCTATTCTGCAGCTGTAAGCTGGGTAGACAGTGCCTGCCCTATCGCCTGAGGCTGTACAGCCTCCCACCCACTTTTGTATTTATTTATTGTTTATATACGTGTTTGTGTGTATATATGTATATATGTGTATATGTGTATATATGTATATATGTGGATATACATACATATATATATATATATATATATATATATATATATATATATATATATATATGTATATACACATATATGTGTGTATTCTTTTCAGTCAACATGATTTCGCTGAATTGGCTTCGGACTCGCTCTCTGTCTTTGATCTTTTACACTTTTGTCACATTTCCTGTCCTTTATTTTATATTTCCATTTAAGTGCAGACACTTCTTTAGCCTTAATCTTTCTCAACTTATTGGTGGTTGTGATAAACATGTGCAAAAGATTAACCACCAAGCATCTCTCTTGCTGGAAGAAACTGAGGCAGCCTTTGGTGGGAGGGGTATGCTGATGGGATTTGGACTTTGGAGCCCTGTCATGAATCTGGGTTTAGCCTGAGGACTGGGCTGGTTGCTAGGATCTAAATTATGTGCCTTTACCCATGGGCAAGGGATGCCGTGTTTTATTGATGCATGTCTGATTTTACATCCCGAACAGCACACCCCATGCCTCTCCTCCTCCCTCACTTTTCCTCCCCTCACTTTTCCTCCCCTCACTTTTCCTCACCTCCCTTTTTCCTCCCGATTTTCCACCTCCCCCATTTTCCTTCCCTTTTTTTCCTCGCTCACCCCTTATTATTTACCTCGCTCACCCCCTTTTTCCCCCCTCACCCATCCTCTCTTTTTTGCCCTCACTCATTCCCTATTTTTCCCCCTCACTCACTCCCTATTTTTTCCCCCTCACTCACTCCCTATTTTTTCCCCCTCACTCACTCCCTATTTTTTCCCCCTCACTCACTCCCTATTTTTTCCCCCTCACTCACTCCCTCTTTTTTCACCTTCACTCACTCCCTCTTTTTTCCCCCTCACTTCCTCTTTTTTCCCCTTACTCACCCCTCTTTTTTCCCCTCACTCACCCCTCTGTTTTTCCCCTCACTCACCCCTCTTTTTTTCCTCTCACCTCTTTTTCTTCACCTCATTAGCCTTTTTCGTTTCTCTTCTCCTTTTCCTCTCCCCTTGCACCCCTCCCCATTTGCTCACCCTTTTTTCCTCCTACCCTTATTTCCCCACCCCCAACCCTTTTTCCTCGCTCACCCAACCCCTCTCTTTCCTCGCTCACCCAACCCCTCTCTTTCCTCGCTCACCCAACTCCTCTCTTCCCTCGCTCACCCAACCCCTCTCTTTCCTCGCTCACCCAACCCCTCTCTTTCCTCGCTCACCCATCCCCTCTTTTCCCTCGTTCACCCAAATTCGCTTTTCCCTCGTTCACCCAACACCTCTTTTCCTCTCCTCTCCCAGTCCTCTTTTCCTCCCCTCTCCCAGTCCTCTTTTTCCCCCCTCTCCCAGCCCTCTTTTCCTCTCCTCTCCCAGCCCTCTTTTCTTCTCCTCTCCCAGCCCTCTTTTCTTCTCCTCTCTCAGCCCTCATTTCCTCCCCTCTCCCAGCCCTCATTTCCTCCCTTCTCCCAGTTCTCCTTTCCTCTCCTTTCCCAGCCCTCTTTTCCTCTCCTCTCCCAGCTCTCTTTTCCTCTCCTCTCCCAGCCCTCTTTTCCTCTCCTTTCTGACTCCCTTATTTCTATCCACCTCCTCCTCCCTCTCTTATCCTCCTCCCTCTATTTTGACCCCTCCCCCCTTTTTAGGTCATCTCTCCCGAGATGACCTAATAAAGCCGGACCAAATGTCCGTCCGTCCGTACGTCCGTCTGTCAACAATTTTTCTTTCCGACCTTGATGAAACTTAGTATGTGGGTAGAGGTCGATGAGTGTTGCACAACGATATAACTTTTGTCCGGGTTCAAGGTCAGGGTCAAGGTCACGACGTCACGTAAGTTATAAAAATCGCCATTTTCAAAACCTATCCAGTCTGCCATTCTACAAGATATTCGGCAACTGTTTATTGATTATGATAGTAAAAAATATTATCTTGTATCTAACTGGACAGATTTTTGAATTTCCGTCCCGTTTGGCCGCCACGTAACCTGGAAGATGGTCAAAAACACCTCCCGGTACAAAGAAAACTTTTTTTACTTCCGATCTTGATGAAATTTGGTATGTGGGTAGAGGTCGATGAGTGATACCCAACGACATTTTTTCCCAGATTCGAGGTCAGGGTCAAGGTCACGAGGTCACGAAAGTTGTGAAAGTCACCATTTTCAAAACCGATCTAGTCAGTCATATTAGGAGATATCTGGCAACAGTTCATCGATTATGATAGTAAAAAACATTTTAGAGATAACCGTCACCCCCACACGGGGGTAATTTTTTTTCTCTCCAATTCTTTTTGCTATCCCCTCCTCACAGATTCCTTATTTTATTTTAGTCATCACAAGTTTCTTCTTCTTAACCTGTCATTCTTATTTGCAATAACCTGGATTGCCCAATACAGTATTTATATCCTGTATTTAAAAAAAAACATTTTTTTTGTATGATGCTTTGTTTTGCTTGTTTGTACCCTACTGGTTTCAATGCAGGGGGACTATTGATTTACTCTCTGTCTGTCCATCCCACTTGTGGTTTTTCAGACTTTTTTCCAGAAACCCTTTAATAACATATTAAACTGAAACTTGGAACATGGCTTTATTTTGATAAATTACAGAACGAGATCGAGTTTTAGGGCATTTTGTCAATTTTTCACAGACTTATCCCCTTTTTGAACTTGGAAAATATCACATAGGGAGGGGACATGTATTGCAAAGCAATTCTCGCTTTTCTTCAAACTTGTTTCCTCCTTGAAATCTGTGATATGATAAAGTTGTTCTGATTCTGTAAAAAAAAAAAAAAAGCCTCTTGAAGGTTGTTGTTCATCTCAGATAAGTTAATTTTATTATTTTGATAGAATGATGAACATCTGTAGATCAGATTGCTTTTTTTTTCTTATAAATAAGCTTATCGTAAATTGAGGATTGTTCTTTTTGTCTTGTCACTCGGTGTAAGGTTGACACAATATTCAACTGCTTGGCTGTTTATTTATCTGTCATGTTAAAACAGATCTATGCTTTGAAGCACTGTTATGAGGGACCATTTTTTTTTTTTGTTATTGTTGCAACTTATGCCCCCACCCCCCCCCCACCTCCACTCAAACCCCCATCCCTTTCTTTTCCCCACCCCTTCCAAACTTTAAAAGATTATTTAATCTCTCCAATCACCCACCCTCACCCTTTCCCCTCTTATTGTTCCCTTTGTTAATTTTATTTCTCGATCATCAAAAGTGCTCCCTTGAGAGGGTTGCATTTGTGATGAGGCGAATAGACAGTACTGTACATGAGATTCCAACCTGTACCAAAATTGTTTAGTGGTAAGTGCTCTAAACATTGGATACAATTTGCTTCATTCACATTGATTTGACATTCATTGTCAAGAAAGGGATGGAGGAATTGATTTTGCTTTTGTGGAATTTTCTTTTTTCCCCCTCCATAATTCAAAATTCTTGAAAGTATATCATTAACCATCTTAAGAGATTCAAATTCTATGGCAAACAATTATGGGTAGAGTTACAGGATTTTTATGAGGATTGCTTTTCAGTCCAGTGAGAGGCGAAGCTCAACATGACATAAGGTGGAGAGTCCACAAGCTGGAGAGAATGTCACTGTACAGGATATTTGTAAAATCTTACCTGGCAGGAAATCACCCCAAAGTGCTGCTAGTTAATGTATTCCATTGAGTCTTGCCGTTGCTATGGTATATGAATGAAATCATCATATCTCTTTATAAATTGCATAAAATAAATCTCGAAGCAGACTGCAATGAGAAATTTTTTTTGATTGACCAAGAGTTTCCTGTATTTTTTTGGGGGCGTGAGATTGGAAAATGAGTTGAAAAAAAAATATTGCTTTCACAATTACTCATGTACTTGTTATTGAAGCATAGGTACAGAAACAAGGTCAAGACTGAAAAAAACCCCCTAAAAAACTCCCCAAAAACATCAGACCCACACAAGGGCTGTGGTTGAACTCACTTATGTTGGTGCTGGAATGAGGTGCTACATGATGTCAATACCAATTTGCCATTACGTCCATATTCCACCTCAAGCTGCGTCATGATAGTAATGAACAAAAATGTTTAGAAATACTCACGATTGCCACATGCCCATGAGTTCCCTACTTTTCCAAGATATTTCATAAGAATATGTGCTGCTTAAAATATATTTTCCTCCTGTGAGCCCACGGCATGCCGTGGTAAAAATACCATGATTTTGAATTTTGAAAAAATAATAAAAGGAAATCATTTATTCTTTGCTGGTTGAAAAACCTTAAAAATAGGTTATATCTTCAACAGTTGTTTTTTTTTTTCTTCTTTTTTTTTTCTGGAGCGATTAAGGCAGTGGCCTATGGCCTATACACTGCCCAAGTTCAATCTCTTTGCTTGATTGAAAAATTTATAATTTTCCCATACATTTGGATGAATGTGAAGCTGCCTTTACTTGATTTTTTTTTTCCTCAAAGGACCATCTCCATAGTTCATGGTGGGAAAGAAAGACAGACAGCATTACATATATATATATATATATATATATATATATATATATATATATATATATATATATATGTATATATGTATGTATGTATATATGTATGTATATATATATATATATATATATATATATATATATATATATATATATGTGTGTATTGTTGTTGGCTGAGGGTCGGGTGACAAGACCACTGGGGGGGGGGGGGGGGGAGCGATCTCGCCTCATACCAGATTCCCCGGAATTGTAGGCCGTCGTACACAGATAATTCCGTGACGCAGTGGGTCGCTTAACCGACCGTGGACGCCAATAACTCAACCACGTGACTTAGGGTCCTCCGTCTTGTTAATCTGGTAAACTAAAAATAACCACGTGATTTAATTAACGGGGAACACACCCTCGGTACGCCTTGTACAAACCGGATCACTCCACCGGACCAGATCACTTTACCGGATCGGATGCAGCCGAGTGACACTGCCAAGGACGTACCAGCTAAAAGGAACGGATCATTGGGAATAAAGTCCCGGCTAAGCTAGGATTCGGAACATGCTGGATCAATGGAAGAAATGACAAAAACGAGCAGGGCACATTTCTAATAATAATTTATTTACAATGGGCTAGGAAAGGTATGTGGTACAATGAAGAGATTTATTGGGGTGTGTTGTGCAGAGATAGGGAAGCGAGGTGTGGTGCAGCAATAAACAAGCAACTTATAAAAGTGCACACAGAGCAGACCTAACCTGAAAATAATAATAACAATCTTCTGCAGGCTTACTTACATAGACAGGTGCCAGGACACACACGCACACACAGACACAGAAAACCCGATGAAGAGGGATTGAAGCAAGACAGGAGAGGAGTTGAGGCTATGGTCTCTCGGTACCTTTGCATCACTGATACACGGTACCCGAATGCGCCACTAATACGTTTGGATTGTGATGCCCAGTGATGACGATAGAAGGTGAGGCAGGGCAACAGAGAGAAAGCGAACCTTTATATGACCTTTATAGGCCCCGCGGCGCGGGGCAGGGGCCACCCTGAAACTCGGTGACGTCACCCGAATCGGGTGCTCTGATTGGCCCCGACCCCCTGCGCGGCCCGGCCACAATGGCCGAAAACTGCAACGTTATATTCCCGGCAAGATGACCCTACGCCACAAGGATGTCCTGCTCCGACCTCACGACATGATACGAATCGCCCACACCGAACTCCGTGCCATGAATCACCTTGCAAGATCCCCCAGGCCGTGCCCTGATGACTGGCCGAGGGCAGCGTTGGTCTCGTACGCCCGCTCGTGCGCCCCCGACCAGCGCTGGCCAACGCGCCCGCTCCGTGTGTGCCAACGTGGCCCAAGCTGTACAACATGCTTATGCCCGATTGCAGCCTCACTGGCCGTAGAGGCGAGAAGGTAAGATCTTATGGCAAACCCATGCACAGACAGTAAGATGTGTCCCTTCGTGCCCGGCTCTGTACGATAACAAAGTGTCGCGAGCGGCGCACGGGTCTGCCTTTGGGCACATTCCGTACAATGAGCATATATCTGCCATTACGCACGTGGCCACTGGCCAGCGTTCGCGTTTGCCCAATTTTGCTATCGTGTGCACGGGGTGAAACCCGATCGATATAATTAGTCCAGAAATGGGTTGAAAGGAACGTGCCGCTTGTGCCTTGTACCCTCACATCCTGCGCAACGTTGCGTGGGTTGCGTTTCTATTATCGGCCTCGGTACGAGTTCCGTGCGTGCAGCGTGGGCGACGTGCTGGGTGTGTTTCCTGTGTTGTGGAAAACACCATCAGGTGGAAATTACCGCTGCGAGTGCGTTTGGCAGGCTATGTTTTGTACGGAACAGGGGTTTCCTTAGAAGCCGGTTACCGGCGACACGCAGCCGTCTACTCAGAGAAAAAATGTCAAAGGTCGCCGCCTACTTACTTCAGAGCCAATTTTTCGATTATTTATTTATTTTTTTTGTCACCACGAAATCTCTACATCCCCCTGTTTTGACATCCGAGAAATGGAATATGGTTTCCTTAATGAATGCTAGTTCATCTACACTATTATTATGTCACACTTACTTCAGATTGCTCACTGTACTCCACCATGTGCAGTATCATCTCCCTATTAAGAACTAAGGTATGGCCCAAATGTTGCTAAAATGACTCTTTAAAAGTGCTTAGATACTCCATCTTCCAGACACCTTGGTGTGCTCTAAACCATGGCCTTAAATTAATGAACCCTGTTTAAAAGCTGCTTCAACTAACTATACAGTATAGCTGAATTTCAGTCAACCAGTCAGTCGGTCAGTCATTATGTTAATGCAACTACATCCAGTACAGGCCTAACCACTTGTTTTTGTGGAGTTTTCCACCCCAACAGCATGATAATATGAGAACTATTTCATGTCAGAAATCATGCTAGAATGCATCTCCAGCCATCTAGGATCTTCCGGCTTCCAGGGCCCTAAGTGGGCCCTGGACCCCGGCCATACAGCTGCGCTCTCTTTGCTCACGGTGATGGTAACCTGCTACTTTTTAATGGTAGCCTCCTACTCCAAGAAATAAGGAAACCCCTGACGGAAGGTTGTGGGTGTAGTGCCTGCTTGGTCTTTGCTGATGACCCATCTCAGAGCGCAGGGTGCACATGGCTCAGATTTACCTCAGGAATTATAATCAGAAAAGAAGAGTAGAAATGAAATTAATAAGAAATGATGTAAGCAAACGGAGCTATGATAACCTCACAATGCACGCCCCTGTTGTCCCGCTTGACAAAAGGGAAGGGACTATCCACGTATAATAATGGAATAACTGTCTTGGGACCACTATCTGTTGTATGCATGCGGTTCCGAGAACCGCAACAATATATATGTATATATAAAAAATATTTCAATCATATCTCCTGGCTGTAATGGTGAGCATCAGCCAAGCATTGTCTCGCACGGTAAGACTGCATAATCTGCAAAGAACAGCAGTCTGTCTGCCACCCAGACCATTGTTCCCACTAATGCAAGCCAATCAACCAGAAGGCATGTGGTGCAATCGGGTGGATAAATCAAAATGTGTGGAGCGTGACGAGTGCTTCCCCAATCTCCAATGGACATAAAGTCCTGCACAAGGATTCTTATGCATGTACTATGACGGCATACCCCAAGCAATACAATTCTCATTTATATGCTATTTGGGATTCTCATTTATGTGCTATTTGGGATTCTCATTTATGTGCTATTTGGGATTCTCATTTATGTGCTATTTGAGATTCTCATTTATGTGCTATTTGGGATTCTCATGTAGGTACTATTTGTGAATGTTAGGGTTTGTTAGGAACTCTGGTTAGGGTTTGAAACAGCAAAGGGCTTACCTTGGGTAGCCTTTCATGGTTGCTTTATGCAGCTTTTTTTGGTGTAAACAACATGGAAGGAGTTGATTTATTCATATAATCCTAGACACCTGAGAGGAAAAACTGTGTCCTTTGTGAAGAGTTGGTGAGCTCTCGCCAGCACCATGGGCAAATTCCAAACTCCTGCCTTAACCAGCAGAGGGCTTTGCATCAGCGGCACAGCCGTGCCCTCAGGCAATTATGCTACCCCCCCCCCCCCCAGCCTTGTGCTGCATGCGCATGAAGAAGAATCAAAGCCAGGCCTCAAATGAAACAAAAAAGAACTGAAGAGATATCGAAGTGAAGAGAAGGAAGATAATTGAATACTTTTTGAGGAAGTTGAAAACCTGATATTTGAAAAGGGCCAGGTTATACCTGTTCGGAAAGATGTGAGAGGTAAATAATTCCCGAGCTTAGCGGTGAATGAAAAGAAACAAACATCATAACGACCCACCCTTGAGGTGCCAACAGCCACACAATAATCATGTGATTTAGTGGCTTGCTGAGTATGTTGTGGTCGAGTTAATGGTAGAGGTACACAATCAGCCAGTTCTCAGGAGCAGAAACTGGAGTAATATCTTTAGAAAATGGAAAGAGAGCCAACATAATGGCGTGATTCAAGCAAGTTGAGTTTTGAGATCAGATTGGGAGAGTTTATAAGTTGGATTGCTTAAGACTCGACTCTGTCAAGGAAATATGTCGACCTACAACTTCCCCAAATGTGAGAGCAGTTCTCTATACAAGGACGAATCAATCCTTTATATAATCGCAACAACTGTTCAGATGAGAAGCATCTGAACAGAACTCTTAGTTTCTTAGCTATTTGTACAATGTGAGGTTTCCAAGATAGATTTGATGTTGCAAGTAATACCAACTATATTTATTGTATTGAGTGGTAAAATTGTGGAGCCTTCAAAGGAGATGGGAAAGTTGAGAGGAGTTTTCGACAGAGAAATGGGAAGAATTGATTTTTAGAAGCATTAAACCTAACTTGATGACATTTGCCCCACTGAGAAATCCTGTCACAATCCGAAGGTAGAAGACTACGATGAAACGAGATGTAGCTCGAGCAAGAGAATATGGAGCAGATGTGAAAATGTGGAGGAATTTTTATGTTGAGTTGTCGGTATACGAATGCATTTGGTTATTCTTAAAATAAAGAAGATCATTGATTAAACAGAAGGAAGAGTATATGAGACAGGACAGAACCATGAGAGATTCTGCTGTTGGTAGGGAAGGAGGGGGAGGTTGAACCAGCAACAGTTGCAGAGATAGAACGGCCAGAGAGAAAGCCAGATATGAGAGAGTGGAGTGAAAGAGGGAAGCTTGGATATCAGACACCGATGCCA
Source organism: Eptatretus burgeri (assembly GCF_056783735.1). Classification (NCBI taxonomy): domain Eukaryota; kingdom Metazoa; phylum Chordata; class Myxini; order Myxiniformes; family Myxinidae; genus Eptatretus; species Eptatretus burgeri. The sequence continues at coordinate 1,774,411 of NC_140970.1, read as the reverse complement.
CACCCTGTCAAAAGCTTTTGAGATATCAAAGGCTACAACAAAGGATTTCCCCAAAGTCTCTCAGAGAAGAATACCAGTCTTTTGTAATACAGGAAAGGATAACACCAGTAGATCTCGCCTTGCGAAAGCCATACTGATTTATTTCTTTCCCTCCTGCATCTTTTTTATTATATTTGTATTGATGGTCAGAGAGAAGACTGTGAGATTCAAGATGCTTTGGGAAATGAGAATTGAGAAGACATTCAAAGACTTTGGAAATAGTAGAAGTCAGAGCAAAGGATGATAGTCAAAATGGTTTGAACGATCACCCTTTAGAATAGGCTGAAAGAGGGGAGCATGTTTTCAGGAAAGAGGAAAAGTTTTGTTTTTCAACAAAAGCAAAATAAACGAGGAAGCACACTCCTTCAAGATACGAGGAGGAATGCCATCTAGTCCATATGCCTTGCTTGTGTCCAGAAAGAGAAGTACATTTTTGACTTCATGAAAAGAGATTATAGGGAGAGGCATAGGATTGGTAAGGGGTGCATCAGGAGATGTTGGAATGTTAGTCACCCAATGTGGAATTGGAGGAGAAAAGAGAACCAAAAAGAGTTGCTTTGTTAGTAGGAGAGACAGCTATAGCATCATGTGAACGGAAAAGTGGAGTGACAGAAGTTGTTCTAAAGAGATACTTCTGGCTAAGGACCAGAAAGACCAATTGGTGATAGAAGAGCAGGGGTTGCCACACCTCTTTTGGATACCTCATCTCACGAATAACATATTTGCAATTATTTCAGATAGAAATGAAAGCTGAATGCGAGTTAGAGGAAGAAGAGTTGTTCCAGGTCCGATATGCCACATGCCTTGTACAAATGGCTGCCACTGCCTGAGTCCTCCCTCTCCTTGACAGCAGAGATGGGCAGGACTCAGAGATTCTTCACATCGCACCCCATAATGCCAGGATCTCTGGGACCCAAACTTCTTGGACTTTTCCATGTTTGTAATTAGTGGTTTAGAAGAAAATGAAAGGAAAGAGAAAGAAAGAAAAATGATATATAACATAATATTTCAAAACATTTTGGACAGATTACACTGGGGATCAAATTTTTTGTTGTATTGATACCAGCACAAGATCTTACCTAATTTGAGTGTGCTGAATTCAAATCTGAAGTTAGTTTTTCTCTGGAAGCTCTAGATTTTTTGCAATCCACCATTATCAACATTTATTTGGTAAGTTACAATTTGTATTAAAAGCAAATTTACATAAAACATATATTTTGCAATTCAACATTTTCAACATTTATTTGGTAAGTTACAATTTGAATTAAAAGCAAATTTAAATTAACATATATTTCGACATAAAGACGATAGCTGATTCAGAACAATTGATAAGGATGGAATGCAAAGTTCAAATAAGTCCTATTCAGTCAAGAATTTGTGCTTGTAGCTCTTGCGTTTGTGGATTTACACAGGGCAATCTCGTTTGATGCTCCAGCAGTAGTCTGCCATCATATTTTTGTCCCATCGCCCTTGGTAGCGCTCTTCCATCGTCATGAGGTCCTGATGGAAGCGCTCTCCCTGTTCCTCACTTACAGCCCCAAGGTTCTCAGGGAATTGATCAAGGTGACTATTCAGGAAATGGAGCTTGACACTCTTGTTGCACCCAAGATTGCGAAAAGCCAACAGCATTCTAGTAACCAGAAACTCATAGTTATCTGCCTTTTTGTTACCAAGAAAGTTTTGTATAACTGTGATGAAAGACAGCCACGCTGTCTTCTTGTCATTCATCTTCCTTACAAATTCTTCATCACATACAAAGGCACGAATTTGAGGTCCATCGAACACACCTGCTTTGATCTTCTCGAAAGACAAAGCAGGAAAAGCAGAAACTATATGTTGAAAACATTCACCATCAGTACTCAATGCCTTCACGAACTGTTTCATCAAGCCGAGCTTGATATGGAGTGGGGGAAAAATGATCTCTCGGCTGACGATTGGGTCATTCACAATGTTTGGCATGCCTGCTTCCAGAGTTTCACGGATGGGCCACTCCTTCTGGATCCCGTGTTTCTCTCGAGCTTGGCTGTCCCACATGCAGAGATGGCATGGAAACTTTGTGAAGCCTTTCTGTTGACCAAGGAGAACGTTGACCATTTTCAGGTCCACACAAATGATCCAGTTGTGCTCATGATATTTGCGTAAGTCAATGACCATTTTTATGTCATTATGTTCTTCTCGCAAATGCACTGAGTGACCAACTGGAACCGCTCCATAAACATTGCCATTGTGCAAGAGAATACACTTGAGGCTGCGCTTAGAGGTATCCAGAAATAATCGCCATTCTGTTGGATTATACGAAGTAACACCTAATTGCCTGAGAAGACCTGGGATATCGTGGCAGTAAACAAACTAAACTGCTCGTCTTCTGAGAAAAAGGCGACAAAGATCTGGTCCCGCTTTCGGATTCTGAAACATTTGCAGAGTGGTGAAGTATATTTTTTTTCTTGCAGCCTGGAGGCTAATACCTCAGCTGCTTTCTTGGAGAGCCCCAAATCACGCACTAAGTCATTCAATTCCGGTTGGCTAAACTGCTGAGGGGCTGATGACTGTTTGGTATCAGATGAGGAGGCTTCAGATTCTGTAACCATTTCTTGAAACCCTTCATCACGACCCTCGTGCTCTTGCTGATCATATTCACTGCCTTCATCTTCAGATAAGACAAAACCATTAAAGACTGGAACGGGGAGTTCCTCAGAGTGCGGAGTAGGTCGAATTGCTGAGGGAATACAGGGATAGGAGATCTTTTGCCAGTTTTTCTTGCCGACACCCTTTGAGTTGACCAGGCAAAAATAGCAGTCAGTTACGTGGTCCTTGGGTTCTCGCCAAACCATGGGAACTCCAAAAGGCAGACCCTTTCACTTTCCTTTTGTCCAGTCATGAAGAATTTCTTCACAATTATGACATACAATATGAGGAGCCCATTTCTTGTCTTGGTCACCAAGGGGAACATCAAAATAGGCGTTTATTGGCACGCCTTACAAACGATGTAATATTGCGTTTTTGACGAAGTAGTGTGGAGCAGCCACATACATAACAGAATGCATCAGGATTATTTACACATTTATGTCTTATTGAAGAAGCCATGATCAGATCTGAAACAAAGAAAAACATAAAGTTAAAGAATATGTATATCAATAAAGATAAATAAATCTCAATAAAGATAAAGAAAATTGATGTCAAATAAATCGTGAGCAAATCGTTAGCTGCAAAACGAATATGGTCTATAGTTATTTAGCAGTTTAGGCATCGTATATTTCCACAAAAGTCCGATATCGCACTCCTAGTTCTCAAATTATCCCGAGTGCAAATAGCAATGGGTGTCCTTTTTTGCGAAAATCACAAGTTTCAAATTGCATGAAAACTAGAGCATGCAGAAGAAAACCGATTTCACATTTGAAATCGGCGTTGAAAAAATACATAGAATATGTTCTCTGCTTTTCCTGCTTTGTCTTTCGAGAAGATCAAAGCAGGTGTGTTCGATGGACCTCAAATTCGTGCCTTTGTATGTGATGAAGAATTTGTAAGGAAGATGAATGACAAGAAGACAGCGTGGCTGTCATCTCATGCAGCAGATAAGAAAAAAATTGTTCCCCAGTGTTATGAGAGAACCTGGTGGAGGAGTTGGTTAGGTGACGAGAACAAACCAATTCGATTTTGGTTCAGGTCCGGATGCATATATCGCCTATCGGTGGGAAACAAAAGGTAAACTGTTCAGTCTGGTGGAAGTGTGCGCTCTACCGAGTGCCGTTCCAGTTTCTTCTTTTTGATGACCATGATAGAGCCGTTAGGTTTTGGGATGCAAAATGACATTTGATCCCTGGAAAAGTAATCCAGGCTATTCCATATCCAGGGCTAATTTGAGTGAAGAGCACAAAAGTAATCCTTCAAGGTCAGTACTGTGTTCATGTGTGTTCTTATGTGTTCTTATGTGATGAACCTTATGTGTTCATCGCAGTTCTGAACAACAACAATGTTTGAAGCTGATACTGATCTTTGGTTTCTTCTTGGGGATGAATTTGTGCTCTAAATTTGATGGTGTTATTTTATTTTTACTTTGCATACAAAGTTTAGACTCTTGAAAGAGCAGGAAAATAATGTGACAGAGGGAGTAAAGGCAACGCCCAAGTCGGTTGGACAACAGTACGACGTAAGAAAGGGAGTGAATGATTAGAGGGGAGTGAAGGAACATAGTCACCTATGAGTCAGTGGGCTTTGATAGAGGAGTGTGGGTAGAAAAGATGATTCGTAGAGATGGTGGATGACGTGACTTGATGGTGCATTGCCCCCTTGAAGCTTTGGATGGAAGAGTGGGATTGCACCACCTCAGGCATGTGGTTCTACAACCTGTAGAAAAGAGGAACAAACGAGTGCAGTTAGTTGAGCATTAGGTCTAGATTTTGAGAGTTTAACAAGGAGAGAGTGACTGGATAAAGGCGTTTTTTTTTCCTTCAGTTTCTGAAGCTCATGGGAGACCTTTCACTTGCAAATAGGCAGCAGACAACACAGGATTTGACATCAGACAAACATTGCTCTTTACTTGTGAGATGTAGCTTCCCTGAACACACTGGGTGCCGGTGTTATTCTCTCCATAGTCAGTGAGGCACTTTTTGGGAGAAACTTTTGTTTCATCTGAACTTCTCATACTATACATATTGTGTCATTGAAGGTTGTTGAACCTTCAAAAATCTTCAAGCAAGTTGTATTTTTTTAAAGGTCAAATAAGGGTGAGATGTAGAAATACAATGTACAACATTCGCAATTACTTATGATTATCGACTGGTCATTGATTATGTTGAAGTGCATATTAAAGGAATGACTGAGGAGTGATTTGTGGTTAATACAGAACTGATGCCTAACCCCATTTGTGGAGATGCCTACATATTTGGAATTTATTTTACCCCACCCCCTCCCTCTGGAATGATGTGCTGTTGGAATGATTGAATGAATGATTACACAGGGCTCAGTACGATATTGTACAATGGAATATGTACTAGTCTTCATGAAGGCTAGTGTCCATATACTGCATGTCGGTACACAAGTTTGTTGATGGATTGTATCAACTGAAAGTTGATAACGATGTTTGCCGCCGAGAGAAGCGAGTTACAGCTAACCTTTTAAACATTAGCCCTTTGTCAAAGCAAAAAAGGGGGTTCTCCTTGACGAAGGGCTAACGCTAAACGCCCTCTGCATGTTGCTTCCCTTAGCGGTTAACATTTTATTATCGGCTTTTAGTTGATAAAATCCATTAATTTTGATTAAAGGTAATCTTGTAATAAATGCACATCTTAAGAACAGGATAGTGTTGTACTTTGAGCAGATTTAAAAAAAAGAAGCAATTGTCGTCACATACAGGGTAGGTCTTCGTCAGACTGACAAGTGAGACTTGTATGTACTCCAAACCAAGCACCTTCATGACGTTGTGAAAATGCACGAACATTTAATATATATATTTTTAAGAGAATGTCATAAAATTGATCACACTGAAGCTTTTGGGACAATGTGAACATTACTCAAACCTCGGACTATTACTTAAACGATTCGAGAACAAAACAAAAATATCCTCAACTCTGCGTTGGTTCAACCTGAAGAGGCTTCTGCCTCCTAACGTTCTTGTGATATTGTTTACTAGTTAAGGTACCCGGCATTGTTGGGCAACACCGGGTACCTCCTCCTCCACGACCTACACCTCCTCCCTCTGGACTCCCAATCCACCCCTCCCTCCGGACTCCCACCCCACCCCTTCCCTTCCCTCCTCCCACCTCCTTACATCCCACCCACCCTCCCTCCGGATGCCCATCCCACCCTCCCTCCGGATGCCCATCCCACCCCCTCCCTCCGGACTCTCATCCCACCCCCTGCCTCCGGACTCCCATTCCACCCCCTACTCCGGACTCCCATCCCACCCCTCCCTCCGGACTGCCATCCCACCCCCTCCCTCCGGACTCCCATCCCACCCCCTCCCTCTGGACTCCCATCCCACCTCCCTCCCTCCGGACTCCTCCCACGTATATATATATATATATGTATATATATATATATATATATATATATATATATATATATATATATATGTATATATGTGTGTATATATGTATATATATATATATGTATGTATATATGTGTGTATATATGTATATATATATGTATATATGTATATATATATGTATATGTGTATGTATATATGTATATGTGTATGTATATATGTATATGTGTATATATATGTATATGTGTATATATATGTATATGTGTATATATATATATATATATTTATATATGTATATGTGTATATATATGTATATGTGTATATATATATATATATATATATATATATATATATATATATATATATATATATATATATATATATATATATATATATATATATATATATATATATATATATGTATATATATGTATATGAATATGTGTATATATATATATATATGTATATGAATATGTGTATATATATATATATATATATATATATATGTGTATATATATATATATATATATAATACACACATACACAGGCACTCCTCACTTAACGACCAGCTGTCCGACCAGTCGGCAGCGGCAGCGCGTCACCGTTTTTAGGTCATCTCTTCGAGCATGACCTAATAATATTGGTGTTGAGAGGAGAGGTGACGGTCAGTCCGTCCGTTCACAATGAAGTTGAAGCGGGAGATCTGGTCATTCGTGATTCTGATAGAGGTCGATGAGACGTACATGATGGTATGACTTTCAAGGTCACCGAAGGTCAAGGTCAAGGTCACAAGGCCTTTGCAGTTGCGAAAATGCCGATTTTCAAATTATATATCTCCTACATTTCTCAAGCAATCTTGAATTTGATTGTGGCATATGAATCTATGGGACAATATCTAAATTTTGTCAGGCTGGATTTTCGATATTCGCTTTCGTTTTCATGTCATGTGACTTCAAAGTTGGCAAAAAATGCGAAAATGACGATTTTCAAAATCGATCTCCTCCTACATTTCTCAAGCAATCTTGAATTTGATTGTGGCATATGAATCTATGGGACAATATCTAAATTTGGTGAGGACGGATTTTCGAATTTCGCTTTCGTTTTCGTTTCACGTGACTTCAAAGTTTGCAAAAACTGCCCTACCTTCAGGAGGCTATATATTTTCGCGCAGAGATGACCGTCACTCCCGCACGGGTGTATTTTTTTTTTTTCTCAGTCTCAGTCTCGTTCCCGCAGTCGGCCGGTATTCACTACACTAGCATTCGCAATCTCAAAGACTACATATTTCGTCTATAAATTTGTACTTTATTGTGCACCCCATAGTACAAGATGTCGGCGAAAAGGAAGTGTCGGCGGCGTCGATGTCAATAATAAAAAAATTGTGGAACTTTCTAACGTGCTTAATTTAGATGTTGAAGTGGAAGATATTGAAGAATTAGTGGAATACGTCGAGGGAGAGCTAACTAACGAAGACTTAATTGAGTTGGAAGCGCAGCAGCACTTGGAAGAGGAAGAAGAAGAGGAAAGGATGGAAGACGTATGAAAGAAGTTCACTGTAAAGGGGTTAGCTGGTGTGTTCTCGAAAGTGAATGTGGCTATATTAGAAATAGAGGGTATGGACCCGAATGTTGAACGGTTCACGAAAGTGGAACGGCAAATGAATGAACTTTTACGATGCTACCGTGAAATTTATGAAAAAAAAGCTCAAATGAGCTAAGATCCTCGTCTTAATGATGACGTCATATAAACGAATATGACATCATTGTGATGTATCAGGTTTGCGATAAATTATCCGTGCTAATGCCCTGCTTGATTCCCACAAACAAAATTCAAACAGCTTGCCTAGTTTCGGAGATAATGGTATAGGCGATTTCCATTAGTGGCGATATTATGACGTCAACTGTTTTTTCTAGGAAGAATTTCCAAAATCGGAGATGGTTACTGCCTGCGCGTGGGCTTTCTGCATATGCATGGCAAGTTTCACGAAGATCCGATCAAAACTCTGGGTTGTGAAACAAAAAATGTCCAAAAATAGGAATGACGTCATAAAAATTGATATGACGTCATGGTGATGTATCATATGTGCTGTAATTCATCTTTGCTAATGCCCTGTTCGATTCCCGCAAACAGAATTAAAAAAGCTTGCCTAGTTTCGGAGATAATTTTTTCGGCGATTTCCATTAGCGGAGATATTTTGACGTCATAACTTTTTTTCTAGTAGGAATTTTCAAAATCGGAGATGGTTACTGTCTGCGCAGGGTATTTTTACATATTTTCGCCAAGTTTCAGGAAGTTTCGATGAAAACTGTAGGCTGTGAAACAAAAAAGTCCACAAGAAGAAGATGAAGAACAACGTGAGTAAGACTTAGAGATCCTCCACGAGAATCTAAAAAAAAGAAAATTACAACGCAGACCACACTAACGGGATTCTTCTCGAAAGCTACACCCAGGACCCCTACCCCTACCCCTACAAGTCCTTCCATTTCCTCTCCGTCATCGCCCTTACCCGGGCCCTCTACAGCTCCTGATAACCCTGCTGATAACTCTGATGATGACGCTGATGACCCCGAACCACTACCACACTTTGAAGGATTCAATGACTAAAATGTTAATCTGAATGTCTTTTTTTTATAACTTTAATGTTTTTTGGTACATCATTTTTATAATTTTTGCTGATTGTATTTTTATGTTCTGTAATATGAAAGAGTTATGCAAATTAAAACAAAGTTATCAAGTTGGAGTTTCCTTTAGACCTTTTCTTTATTCAGAATAAATAAAAACGATTACCTGTATTTACAGTATGCAAACCTAAGTAATGTATATTAGAGCTGATTTCCTCTATTCTGTTCATTACAGTATACAGTACACTACTGTATAAACATTAAAAAATGCTTGCTAAAAAAAAAAAAATCCTCATTAAAAAAAAAGTAAAAAAAGACTGTATAAAAATAAATCCTCGCTTATAGACGAATTTGCTTAACGACCTAGTCGTAGGAACGGAACTCGGTCGTTAAGTGAGGAATGCCGGTAAATATACACACACACGCACACACACACTTCCTAATAAAACCTGGGGCCTCGGGTATACAGTTGTGGAAATGTACAAACACCTAATCCAGTTTTTCTTGAGTAGCACTTAAGCGCAATCTAGATTTTCATCTTCAGAATAATTCGCTTTTCAACACATCTGCATGGACAGACAACTGAGCAACATTCGTGTGACTTCCCTTTTTTAGAGGAACATGTCTTTTTTTGGAAGTTACACAAAGTTCATACACACTATCCATTTGTTTTATATTTTGGAGATACCAGCTTCTTCTCAACATTTTGTACATTATGGCAAAGGGAATTTTGATTGTGACAGTTGTTTACCTTTCTCCATAAACTGGACAGCTTTTCCAACTGGTGAATGAAAAGTGCAATGTTGCCTTTACTTTTTTTTTTCTGCTGCTTCAAAGAAATATTGTTGTAATGCTGGGATCGGGGGTGAGGAACGACCGCTAGATGGAGCAGTTGGGCCGTCTCCCTCCGAACACCCGGAATTGAAGGTCGTCACTCCGGAAGTCGACGGGTCGCTTAATGGACTGTGGATGCCAATATTTTGACCGCGCAGTTAGGGTCTTTTTGTCTGATTCCAATTTACCTAATTAGCCGCACGGTCCAGCTACCGGGGAAGCCACACCCTCGGCCGGCTTTGTCCGAACCGAGTCGCTGTTACCGACTCGGATCCGGCATAACCGAGCGGGAATTACCAAAGCCACGCCGGTCCAAATAACAATTTACGGCACAATCGGCCTCCCTAATTCTCAAGCCCGAACCATACTGGGTCAATGATGGAAAACACAGACAACGAACTGGAACATGTAACAGTTATTTATTTACAATGTCAGAGGGAGGGAAGCACAGAGCAGACTTCACCACAAATATGAATGTAGGCAAATGTACAATGGCAATCACTTAAACGATTTCTACTGATCAGACTGGCCACAGACAGACACACACACCCAAAAAGAAATGGACCTCGTGGGTCTTTATTCCGCCCTTCAGCTCGGGATGGAAGGCGAGCTGAGGGTCAGAGTCTGGCCGGGTACCTGGCCGCCTCGTGCGGTTTTACCAACTCGCACTTGTGGAGCTCGGAGTCCGTGGACGGGAACGGGGATCCCCAGCTCGAGCGCTCCAACACAACCCACCACGGTGGGACTCGAACCCACGACCCAGAATCCAACGAGCCCACAATCCTGGCTGCGCGAACGACGATCGACGACATGAGCACCACGAAACGCCTCGGCCATGACCACCACCACCACGAGCACCAACACGACCACCGACCACCAAGGAACCCCGAAAAAGACCGCCGTTGAGACAGCTCGCCACCATTCTTATCCCTCCCCGGGCGGGTGGAGGGATCCGCTCTGAGGTAGCTCGCCTCCGGATCGGTCGGGGGGTGTCGGGCGATCGGTGTTCTCCCCTCATTGGACGAGGCGAACATTCCATCTGGCTGGGGCGAGGTCGGCTCTGAGGTGATCTCACCCCCGATTGGACGAGGGGAACATTCTATCTTGCTGAAGTGGAGTGGGCCCTGAGGTGATCTCACCCCCGATTGGACGAGGGGAACATTCCATCTTGCTGGGGCGGAGTCGCCCCTGAGGTGATCTCACCCCCACCTATGTCCGGGACCTCAAACTCGTGCGTAATGGCGCTGAAGGAGTGGATGGGGATTTAATGCAGAAGACTAACTAGAAAGAAACTCCCAGTGCACACATGAAATTCCCATTAGACATAGGGGAGAGATTCTAACTATCCACATATACGTAACAAAATAACTAAACTTTGGGTCAACTGTATGTGTTAATGTGAATGGTTTCCAGGTTCATAACAATATGGATCTTCAAAACAGATAAATTACCACAAAGGGCATGCAGAATGGCCTCGAGGTATGCACACTCACTTTTGAGCTATCTCGCCAGGGTTTGAATCTGAACCCAACTATAAACTGTCATCTTGGTGTTTTACAGGCAGTGTGATTGACATGACTGTTTTTGCCATCCATGGGTGTTAAACTGAGTGTCTAGTCTCCCGCCACAGTCGGTGGGCTTTTAATATCTTGTATGGTGTTCTTTGCGTCGCATAGGCGAGCTATTGCCGGCACACTGGACAAATTCCAAATTCATACTTTAAGCCAGCGTTTCTCAACCTTTTTCCCTTTGTGGAACCCTTGAAATAGTTTTCATGTCTCAAGGAACCCCTGCATAAAAATTATTATATACCATTATTAATATCTCACTTTTATATTTTTATCGAAGTTCATGTGGTAAATATAATATATTTTTTCGGATACCTGGTTTGAAGAAAAAATGACCCCCTTTTTGTCAAATTTATTGGCAATGAAAAAAAAAACATACTGCTCGTTTATGAGATCTCACACCGAGCTTTTAATTCACAAAAAACAAAAATCTTTTTTAAATTTAAAAAAAAAAAACACACCTCATGTAACTTGATAAACAAAACTTAAACAAATAAAGCTGAAGCAATAAAGGTAAACAGAAGAACTAACCTTGAGAGAGAGAGAGAGACTTCCTGCTTGGAGGCACAGAGAAGATAGATGGACACCGTGCATGCATCCCATACTTGAGTCAGTCACTCAATGATACACGAATCCACCGCGTACAGGACGTCCACGAACCAGTGAGGGCGGTTTCACACTTGCGCCATATAGACATCGTTAAATACATTCCCTATGGCTGTTATAATTGTAAATAATATGAGGCTGAAGCCTCTTATAATAACCAAGGAGTTTCCAACAATATGCTGTACGTGTATAGTAAAATTACGAATATTACATCAAACAAAAACTACTCAAAAATACATTAGCCTATTTATTACTGTTTCTCGCGGAACCCCTAGCGACCTCTTGCGGAACCCTAGGGTTCCGGGGGAACCGCGGTTGAGAAACACTGCTCTAAGCTATAGGGGCAATTGCATGAGTGGCACATCTGCACTGATGCAGCCATGGATTACATGCAAAATTAATGAATGAATAACAAAAAATTCACTTTTCATTTGCACCATTTATTCGGTCCCCCTTTTTTGAAGGCACATGGTGGACAAAGTCCAAGCTCATGGAAGAGCTGGAACAGAGAAAGGATAATAATGCAACAAAACAAAATAAACTGTAGAAAGAAGGGGGAAACGCCAGCAGTAGGGTTGAACGACAAAATAGAGGAAGACTTCCGGACAAATAATGGGTGTGGGGAAGAATGAGGGGGAGGGGATGATGCACGGGATCCAGAAGCAAGCTCTCAGGAAGGAAATTAACTGGAAATCTGGAAGGTGGGCTTTGGTTGGGAGGGGGGTTAACTTTGCTCTCCTATGTAAAGCGGATAGCCCCCATCCCACAGACTCCGTGCTTTCACTTCATCAAGTGCTTTTTTAAATCCTCGTATTTATCATGTAGCTTTTTGGTGCAAATCTTGTGAGTGGTGGTACACAAGCTAATCCTGTGAGTGGTGACTTTTTGCATTGTTTTACTTCAAAATGACCTGCGATGATCATTTCTGTTTCATGAGTGCATTTTTGCCTTTTCGATTGATGGAATACAGCCAACTATCCTGATGTTTCAGCACTTGTTACGCCAGAAATCATTTCATGTTTTCAAGCAGTGTTTAGAGTGTTAGAAAACTTAATGTTGCAGCACATGCCAGAATAATGTCTGTTCCATGTGTTCATTTGTGTGCTGTATTTTCATGGTGTATTTGAAATAAGAGTCCATGAAACCATTTCCTCATTCAATAATTTTTTTTTAATGCAGGTTTACAAATGATGAGTGGTGGTCATATTTCTGAGAGAGCTATGAGCCACACATACTTCCTGTCTATTGTCCCAGATTCGCTGAATTGCCTGCTGCACTTCAAACACAGCTTCTTTTTGTAGACTACAATCTGCTGAAATAGAAATAGACAAATCTGGGTCAATATTCAGGATGTTTTGAAGGGGGGGGGGGGGGCTTTGCGAGTTGGACCCAAAAATAGAAGAATAGTAGTTCTTGTGAAACGCAGATTACCCTAGAGGGAGAGGCAGCGAGCAGCATCTGCTTCATCAGCCTCCATCCAACCAGAGAATTTGTTTTGTTTATGTATACACAGTGCCTTCAGAAAGTATTCACACCCCTTGACTTTTTCACATTTTGTTGTGTTTCAGCCTGAATTTAAAATGGATTACATTGAGATATTTTTTTAAAAAATTTTGGTCACTGATCGACACCAAATGCCCCACAATGTCAGTTTTTTTTTAATGGAAAATTTTAGCAAATTCCATAAATATGAAAATCTGAAATGTTCATGCACACATCAATAAATATTCAACCCCTTTGCTATGACATTCCAAATTGAGCTCAGGTGCATCCAATTTCTTTTGATCATCCTTGAGATGTCCCACAACTTGATTGGAGTCCACCTGTGGCCAATTCAATTGATTGGACATGACTTAGAAGGAAAACACCTTTCCATGCAGGAATACACAGTTGACAGTGCATGTCAGAGCAGAAACTCAACCATGAAATCTCAGGAACTGTCCATATAACTCTGCGATAGAATTATGAGGAGGCATAAATATAGGGAAGGGTATAAAACAATTTCTAGAGTGTTGAATGCTCCCAAGAGCACAATGAGCTCCATTATCAGAAAATGGAAAGAATATGGAACTACCAGACTCTTCCGAGGGCAACCGAGCAAGCAAGCAAGCAACAAATCAAACTGAGCAACTGGACAAGAAGGACCTTGGTCAGGGAGGTGACCAAGAACCCAATGACCACTTTGACAGAATTACAGATTTATTTGGCTGAGATCGGAGAACCTGCCGGAAGGACAACAATCTCTGCAGCACTTCACAAATCTAGGCTTTAAGGGAGAGTGGTCAGACAGAAGCCTCTCCTTTGAAAAAGGCACATGACAGCATGCCAGGAGTTTGCATACAGGCATGTGAAAGACTGAGAGCATGAGGCAAAATATTCTGTGGTCTGATGAGTCGAAAAATGAACTCTTTGGCCTGAATGCAAAGCGCTATGTCTGGCGAAAACTGAGCACAGCTCATCACCCATCTAACACCATCCCTACTATGAAGCATGGTGGTGGCAGTATCATGCTATGGGGATGCTTTTCACCAGTAGGGACTGGAAGTCTTGTAAGGATAGAGGGAAAATGAATGGAGCCAAATGCAGGCAAATGCTTGAGGAGAACCTGCTTCAGAGTGCAAATAACCTTAGATTGTGGCGAAGATTTGCATTTCAACATGACAATAACCCCAAGTGTCCAGCCAAAGCAACACTGGAATGGCTTCAGAACAAGAATGTGAAAGTCCTTGAGGACCCACCCAAAGCCCAGACTTGAATCCCATTGAGGATCTGTGGAAAGACTTGAAGATTACTGTTCACCGACACTCCCCATCCAACTTGGCAGAGCTTGAGCAAATCTGCAAGGAAGAATGGGATAAAATCCCCAAATCCAGATGTGCAAGACTGATAGACATACGCAAGAAGACTCGAAGTTGTCATCGCTGCCAAAGGTGCTTTTTCAAAGTATTGACTCAGGAGGCTGAATACTTTTGCAATTAGATATTTCTGTATTTCATTTTCAATAAATTTATAAAAATTTCTAAAAACATGTTTTCACTTTGTCATGAATGGGGTGTTTTGTGTGGATCGATGACAATTTTTTTTAAATTTCATCCATTTTAAATTCAGGCTGTACCATAAAGTAATGTGAAAAAAATCAAGGGATGGGAATACTTTCTGAAGGCCCTGTAATTGTCCCAGGTGCCCTTTTAACCTGCCGTGTGGGCCACAGACAGGAATGTATGTGCAAGGTAGCACCTACCATTGTCATAAATCTAACTTTTGTTTCTCGACTAAGTTTTCTCATCCAATTTATCTTTGCTGTCCTTTATTTTATTTTCTTCCTCCCATCACCATGTTCGCTGTTGCAAGCGATTTATTTGAGATGTCTAGGCTCATGATCTCACCTTGATTTGTGCTGTTTTTTTTTTCCTTTGATCATCTTCTGTACGTGTATAGTAGGCAGACTACTATACATGAGTGGTGGTCCCACCCTAACCCTAAACCTAAACCTAACAGCCCCCCCCCCCAAGAGGGGCCGTAAACCATGAAGCCAACAACAGACATTCAGTCCAATGTGCCAGTGTTGGGATTGACAAAAGCAATCGCATTGTTTGAGGGGTGTTGTGCGCCAAATATGGGCACAACACCCCTCACCCCCCACATTCCACAAGATGCGATTGCTTTTGACTTTAGATGTTGATACATATACATTATCGTGTGTGTGTGTGTGTGTGTGTGTGTGTATGTGTATGTGTATGTGTGTGTGTGTGTATGTGTATGTGTGTGTGTGTGTGAGTGTGTGTGTGTGTGTGTGTGTGTGTGTGTGTGTGTGTGTGTGTGTGTGTGTGTGTGTGTGTGTGTGTGTGTGTGTGTGTGTGTGTGTGTGTGTGTGTGTGTGTGTGTGCGCGCGCGCGCGCGTGCCTGACAGTCAGAGTAGCGGGACGTTCCAGCTATATTCATCATATATCAACTTGAACGCAACATACTCAAGCATTCCATAAACCCAGTACTTTGTCCTGTAATCTGTTTTGACATTTCGGTTTATCAGCATTTGCTGACTGCATTAAAAGTAAGTGTAACTGAAAGGCAGTGCCAGGAAGTCCTTGACACCATGCACCTTAACCTTTACAACTCTGACCACATCCACAAAATGGGGGTTTTTTTCTCCCCCCCCCCTAAAAAAAACCCAGTTAAGCTTTCTCACTCATTCCTTTCATTGTTCATTGGTGACATTGGTTATTACAAGGTTTTCCATGATAGTACTGTAGTATGTTTTTCATGCGTTTTCTTCTCATCCAACATTTCTTTACTTTGTGAACTTTCTTTATCTCTTCCTTTTCTCTTCCTGTTCAACCAAGCTTCACTAATCTTCAACTACCTAGTGTTGCATAAAAATATTTAACTCTTACAAGGAATGGTTGTATATAATATGGCGGTTTAATGAATACTGTACAATCAGTCGCCGATTTATGTTGAGTCTATTTGCGATGTTTTGATGGAACGTCGTTAACACATGATCAAACGAGTTGATTTAAGTCGAACTAATGCAATATTCTTGTGAATTTGGAAGCTTACTGCACACAACAGCCAGTTCCTATAAATCAGCTATATCGGTAAGTATGTGTTTCAAGTTAGGGTCCCGTCCTATGTTTAATGGGTGATTAATTGTACGTGCGCTGTGAGTTATTTTGATAGTTAGGATTTAAATTACCAACAACAACGACAATGAAACCTGCCTTCGCTTCCTTTCACCATCATCCACCGGCACCATTGCACGCATGCGTGTCAGCACGTACGTGGGTGGAGTCCAGTGTACTAGGCGGGGTTTCTCTGGATGTTAGTGTGCTGGCTTCGCCCCAAATATGGGCACAAGCGTTTCGTTCTGGCTTGGCTTCAAATATGGGCATCTAGAGCGTTCTCTCGGCCCAATGAAGGAGTGCGAGCCGGGGGATAAGAGAGGCACGCGTGTGCCAAACAAGAGAGTAGAGAGTTGAGAATTGTCTTCTGGTCTTCGGTCTTCGGACGTCTGGTGGTCTTCTGAAGCCAGTCGTGGCCTTCCTGGGGTCCCGCCAACAGAGCGTCTTCTCTTGTGGCCTGTGTGCCTATGAGCCTGTCCCGCGAGGACGCCTGCCTGGGCTGTAGCGGCATTGTGTGGCGGGTTTGAGTCCTGCCACACCGGATCATCGAAGACCACAAAAGGCGGGAAGGTCCAACAATAGGCTCTGACCTCAAGCTCGCCTTTCCTCGAGCTAGAGGCCTCCAATAAAGACCTGACGGGTCTCTTTCTTTTTGGGTGTACGTGTGTGTGTGTTTGTGGCACCAGTCTATTAAGTAAAACTGCATAAGTGCTTGTACATGAATTGCTATTCCTTCATTATTCGGTTAACTCTGCCTTCTTGCGTGCTCCCCTGCCCCATTATAAATAAATTTCCCATTTGTTAAATGTTCCAGCTCGTTTCTGTGTTTCTTTCATTGGCTTGGCATGGTGTGTACTGAGAAATAGCAAGGCCGTTCGGGCCGGTAAATTGTTCATTTGGTCCGACGGGCCTTGGTAATCTCCGCTCGGGTTACACATGGTTCGGGCTCGGTAACGGCTCGTTCCGCTCGAGGTCCGTCAAGGGTGTGAATTCCCCGGTAGCTTTGTCCGCGTGGGTAATTAGGTATATTGAAGTTTGGCAATTGACCTTACCCCACGCGGTCAAATTATTGTCGATTCATGGTCCAGTAAGGGACCCGTGCCTTTCGGACTTATCCAAAAGGCACAACCTCATTTCCGGTGTGTTAGGTGGAGCCGACTCCACTGCTCCCTCTAGCGATCGTGCTCGCCACCGATATCTGGCCCCATAACAATATAATGTCACTCAAAAATTTTAAATATAATACACTGTAGTTCATCTTGCAACTTTTAAAAATAAAGTAGCGCACCGTCTACCAGTGTAGAAACGACAATGTCATATCATCTGCTAGTGGAGAACAGACAACATGGCAAGCATTCAGTGGATCCATCCATCCATGGGGACCATACTCTGTGCAGAGCGTTGGTGCTGCCTCAGCGGTCTCCTTAGCTATTGGACACAATCCTGGAGGGGTCACCACTCCGACACAAGATACCAGCAAGCTGGCAATCTTTTTGCCAACCTCGGAAGGATGACAGGCAAAGTCAACCCCACCTGGTGTGAATTCAACAGCCGAGTGGGATTTGAACTCGGGATCCTGGGATCCCAAGTCCACCACCTTAACCATGAAGCCAACACCAGACATTCAGTGGATGCTGCATCACGTTATCTTGCAGTCTCGCCTGTTTTGCCTTGTGGGCAACATTGTTTTTTTTTTTTTAGTGTACTTCTTCCATGTACAGTATTTTTGCATCCAACTTTAAAAGAGCCCTTAACCATTAGTAGAAAAATGTCTTGCAACTCCTGCAAGTAATCCAGCCAAGAAATCCCATCAAGCCATCAATTTGGATGGCATTACACTTCCGGTCAAGAGTTTTAGAACATCCCTGTTTTTCCAGGTTTTCACTGAAATTTAAGCAGTTCAAGTCCAGTGAATAACCTGAAATGGTACAAAGCTAAGCGGTAAACTGCCAGAGGTAAACTCAGTTTCAACTGTGAAGAGAAGACTTTGAGCTGCAGGTTCGACAGGTCGAGTGGCAGTAAGAAAGCCATTGCTAAGATGGCAAAATAAGAAAAAGAGGCTTGCCTGGGCCATGAAGCACCGCCAGTGGACTACTGAAAACTGGAAGAAGGTCTTATGGACCGATGAATCAAAATTTGAAATCTTCGGTTCATCACACAGGGTTTTTGTACGCCGTTAAGTAGGCGAAAGGATGGTTCCTCAGGGTGTGACACCACCTATCAAACATGGAGGAGGAAGCCTGATGATCTGGGGCTCTTTTGCCTGATCCAGAGTCGGCGACTTGCACAGAGTGACTGGCACCCTGAATCAAACAGTGTTGGGAAGAACTTTCCAAACAATATTTGATTTTCATTGCAGAAAGAATGCCACGAGTATGTTAGGGTGTTATATCTGCAAAAGGTGGCTACTTTGATGAGTCAAAAATTTAGATTAAATTTTGTTCAACAAAATGATTCCATGATTTCTCTTTTTAGGTCATCTCTACCGAGATGACCTAATAAAGCCGGACCAAATGTCCGTCCGTACGTCAACAATTTTTCTTGATGAAACTTAGTATGTGGGTAGAGGTCGATGAGTGTTGCACGACGATATAACTTTTGTCCGGGTTCAAGGTCAGGGTCAAGGTCACGAGGTCACGTAAGTTATAAAAAATCGCCATTTTCAAAACCTATCTAGTCTGCCATTCTACAAGATATTCGGCAACTGTTTATTGATTATGATAGTGAAAAATATTATCTTGTATCGAACCAGACAGATTTTTGAATTTCCTTCCCGTTTGATCGTCACGTGATCTGGAAGATGGCCAAAAACGCCGATGCGATTCGCAAAGAAGGAAGGAAGGAGAAATGAAATATAAATATGAAACACATTTTTAGCCTTTTATATTTATATATTTTCCGCCGAAGGTGCAAAAGTTTCAAAACCCGAAATGTAAACGTCGGCATTTATTTTCAAAATATAATTTCGTGCGCGCGCCAAAATGCCGAGTCATCTTTAACCAAACTGCGCAGTCGAGTTGCGCAGTAGTCTTCGGTCATAACTGAACATTGGGAACTTGTGGTATTATAGAGATGACCGTCACCCCCACACAGGGGTATTTTTTTTTATCTGCAATTGTTTATTTGTTCTATGCTTTAATTTCAGAGTGCATTGACACATTAAACTGCTTAAATTTCAGTAAAAACTGGAAAAATGGGGGTTTTCTAAAACTCTTGACCGGTAGTGTATATATATGCATGCAGAGCATGGTGAGTGTGCAAGTAGACATTGGGTGTGCTATGGGTATGCTGCCAGTGAGAACCAGAGTGAAAAACAGTGAGAAATGAAAATAAAGTGCACCAAGTGTTACATATTAATGCTCAAGGAAGTGCATTACATATTACAAAGGGTAGAGTTTCTGCAATGGAGAATATGGAACACATGCTAACTGTTTAGATGGACCTCTCCCTCTTGTCCCTCCTCTCCCACTCTCAACCCACACCAGTAAATTGTCAATCTGTGCACATACAATATTTCAATCATGTTCTGTATTAATTTGTTTAATTTCCATCTCTCATATGTACTTAAATAAAGGTTTAAGTTAAATTTCACGAAAAAAAAATTCCCTGGCAATGCGTTCCCTCATTAAAACACCATACATTATGGGAAAATTGTATCCAAATAACGTCGTTTGGTATAACAGCACCGTTTTTTGAGGAACGCATCCATGACATAAATCGATGACTTGCTGTACTTATACAGTGTTCACAATATGTACAAATCACGTTGTTAACTAACCTTTGTATAAGTTGATAATGGAGACAAACTGTTGCTGCATTATGTTGTATGTATTGCGAACCCTGGTGTTTGGCTGCCCATCCTTTCTTCTGTCTCCCGTTGATTGTGGCCACTTCCCGCGCTGCGTTTGAAAAGCTACCCACGCCAGCAAAGTTCCCACATTCACTTTTCGAATGACGGGAGAACAGGCATGATGTTGAATTTTATTTTGCAAGCAGGATATTCGACGCACTTTTTATACAAATCCAACCTCCGCCGCCCAAAGTTACACCACCATTTTGCAGTGAGTGGTCTAAGTAGCTCAGAAGTTTGTCTCTGAGTGAAACCAAGAGGGTAACACAATTAACCTTTTTAAAGTCCATGTAATATTTTGAATTGATCGATTAACTTAAACTTTTCCATCACTGGGGATGGGTATTTTTGCCTGCTTTTCTGTCACAGGGCACCGTTACTTTTGCTTGTGCACAATAGAGACTGATTGGGGCTGGAAAGATGGCTTAGAGGTATGCACCCATGCTTCTAAGCTGTCTAGCCTGGGTTTGAATCCCAACCCAGCTCTAAACTGTGACATCCCAGTGTTTGCACATGTCGGTTGATTCATCACTGTGTGTGCCGTCCCTCGGATGGACGTTAAACTGTGTGTCCCATCTGCCGGCATTAGTTGGTGAATGTTGAAGATCTTACAGTGTCCTTCACCAAGAGTAAGCGAGCTCTCACTGGTACCCTGAACAAATTCCAAATTCCTGCCCTAACTATTAATGGGAAGTAAATGGCAAACCACCCAGTATAACTCTTGCCAAGAAACTGCTTCGGCAGCACCGGCGCTCTGTAATCGAGTATGGTACATCAGAATTAGAGTCAGAATAGACTGATTTGAGCACTGATGAAATTATGGAATAATGCAAGTCTTGATTTGCCAACATACTTCATTTGTTACTGTGTCCTCTCGGATTGTGGTTTCTCAATAGCCAAAATAATTTTTCCGTATAACATGCCTGTCCATCTGTCTGTATTATATAACACCTTGTTCAGAATTTCCAAAATCTTTATGAGAATACCAACTCTCAAGGTGCCATGATTAGGACCAGACTTGTTCAGCTTTTTAGGTCATCTCTTCGAGCATGACCTAATAATATTGGTGTTGAGAGGAGAGGTGACGATCCGTCCGTCCGTCCGTCCGTTCACATTGAAGTTGAAGCGGGAGATCTGGTCATTCGTGATCCTGATAGAGGTCGATGAGACGTACACGATGGTATGACTTTCAAGGTCACCGAAGGTCAAAATCAAGGTCACGAGGCCTTTGAAGTTGCGAAAATGACGATTTTCAAATTCTTTCTCCTCCGCCATTTCTCAAGCGATCTTGAATTTGATTGTAGCATATGAATCTATGGGACAATATCTAAATTTTGGTCGGGCCGGATTTTCGATATTCGCTTTCGTTTTCGTGTCACGTGACTTCAAAGTTGGCAAAAAATGCGGAAATGACGATTTTCATGCGAAAATGACGATTTTCAAAAATCTATCTCCTCCTACATTTCTCAAGCAATCTTGAATTTGATTGTGGCATATGAATCGATGGGACAATATCTAAATTTTGTCAGGCCGGATTTTCGATATTCGCGTTCGTTTTCGTGTCACGTGACTTCAAAGTTGGCAAAAAATGCGAAAATGACGATTTTCAAAATCTATCTCCTCCTACATTTCTCAAGCGATCTTGAATTTGATTGTAGCATATGAATCGATGGGACAATATCTAAATTTGGTCGGGCCGGATTTTCGATACTCACTTTCGTTTTCGTGTCATGTGACTTCAAAGTTGGCAAAAAATGCGAAAATTATGATTTTCAAAATCTATCTCCTACATTTCTCAAGCAATCGTGAATTTGATTGTAGCATATGAATCGATGGGACAATATCTAAATTTGGTCGGGCCGGATTTTCGATACTCACTTTCGTTTTCGTGTCATGTGACTTCAAAGTTGGCAAAAAATGCGAAAATTATGATTTTCAAAATCTATCTCCTACATTTCTCAAGCAATCTTGAATTTGATTGTGGCATATGAATCTATGGGACAATGTCTAAATTTGGTCAGGACGGATTTTCGAATTTCGCTTTCGTTTTCGCGTCACGTGACTTCAAAGTTTGCAAAAACTGCCCTACCTTCAGGAGGCTATATATTTTCTCGCAGAGATGACCGTCACTCCCGCACGGGTGTATTTTTCCAATAGGTGTTTTGTTCTTTGGTATGCTCTGCCACATTGCTTCACCATCAGTCAAATCCATCTTGTTTAGCTCACCATATGGTATATTCAAACTCACATCTCAGAAAAAGTTGATACTTTTGTTTTTCTCCTGAGTCAACTTTTTTATTGGTACCTTTTGTTTTCCGAAAATAATTAGCAGGTATTGCCATAAGAATACAAATTTCCACTGTACCGTAGATGGGGCCTTTGTTGCTTAACTAAAAATCTTGGACCTCCCATGTACATCACAAATATTTTTCTGGTAGAATGATGATTGCAGCTCTTGAAATTCTTCCAACAAATGCTTGGTCTTCTCTCATTTATTGCAGACCTCACTTTGTCTGCTCTCTCTGGCATCTGCCCATCTCCAGCCCTGGTGCTCCTTTGTTTCCCTAACTCCCAGGTGCATTTTTGCGTCCATCCAGTTTCACTTTTTTCCACTTGGCAGTAAGCTGGCACATTGAAAACCATCTTGTATCATCCACTATAGTCTAGGCTCATATAAGAGCAGGAAGGTGTAACATGAGAGGGCAGAAAGGCAGCCCACATATAATGGGTCAACAGGTGTACATGACAAGCAATGAAATGAAGAGGAGAGCGAAGGAACATAGTAACTTGTTATTAAGAGCATTTGGAGTTGGGAGTGTGAATCCACATCTCTAACTGTGACCTGTACAAAAGATTACAGGTAGAGATGTGGGATTCCATGAGAAGGTTTGCCCTTGAAGCCCTGGAGTGATGAGTGGGATTATACCAACTGAGGAATTGCATGCAGTTCCACAAACAGAAGAAAAGAGGAACAAGGGAGTAGATTTGAGACGCAAGCCTGGATTTTGGGAGTTTATCAATGAGGGAGTTGCTAGAAGAACACTGGCATCCTTTAGAAACCTCGATCACAGGTTCGGAACTTAAGAAGAAAAGAGGGTTGAAAGAGCAGATGAAGCAAAATCAGAATAAACAGTAAAAAAAAAAAAAAAGAGCAGCCACCAACCTGTCTGTGATGGGACAGCAGCAGGCTTTATGCCTGATCCTTTTTTGTGGGAGATACCAATGATATTCGGAGCTTTGGATTCTACAGTGCCCAAGAGAGAGATGAGAAACTTGGTGGTACTATACCCTGATGGGGGGGGGGGGGGTGGGAGCAGGGAGCAGAATTGTATTGTGCTCCAGAAAAAGGCCTTGCAGATTCTTGGCATGACTGAGGATACCAGGCACCTTGGATACATGGTCTGTGCAGGAGAAATCATGACATGATGAGGCCAGGAAGCTAAACAATGAACCTTCCATTGGTTGATTGTGGAAATATATAGGTAGGCTTTATGGGACAATTCTTCTGGAGAGACAGGATGAGAATATGAGATTTTCCGAGAATGAATGACATTCTATTTGTGAGATCCTTTCCAGGTGACCAGAGAGATGAGCTGCCGCTGCTCTCCTTTTAGGATGAAAGTTACACGCTGACTGTGTGAGTTTTTTTTATCCTTTGTTAGTAGGTTCACTTTCACAACGTGCGTAACTCGTAAATGGACTTTTGAATTGCCTTGAGTAACTGGCATGCATAAGTATATGAAGACAACTTTTCATGGTGTCTGCAGTACTGTTCATCCCTTTGATCTGGGGAGGCAATGTCGATGAGAGAGCTATCCAGTTGTTATTTGCGGATTTTTTTCTTGTGTAGTGTGGGACAAAGTCATTTATTTCCCATTTGAGGAACAAAGAACTGTGGTCAAGCTTCTTGCAAATATTTTTCACTGTCTTGTGTTTCTCCAAGTTTGTTTGTTTTTTCTGCAGCTGTGAAACTTCACCACAGCTCCTTGTCACTTTAACAAATTCATGCTTTTCACCCACTTCATTGTTTAAATATAGTGCCAGGCTGGTTTTGTGTCAAGGCCGATATGCTTCATATTCTTGAACTATTTCTTTACATTCGCATTTTGCGATCTTTCTAGCTCATCTCTTGCAGTTAAACGCAAGTTAAAAAGAAGTCTTTGTTTAAAGTCTTTAAAAAGAAGTCTTTAAAAAAGAAGTCATAAAAATATTACAAGAGCAAAGTTCCCATGCTTCCCACTAAAAGCAAAGTTGGAAGATTACAAACGTTTCCACCAGGAATGACCAAACATCAATTTTTGAGGTTAAAAAATTATTTTTCCATTGTAACCCTGTGAACCTAGGTCCCCAACCCCTAGTGCATGAACCGGGGTCAAATCCAAAAAATCGTTACATATTTCATGTGTTCCCCAATGTTGATTGCATATACAAAGTTTAATTAAAGACTAAAAGGGGCACTCTTCGACGTCGCAACGTTGCCAGATATGCCTCTGCCAAATTATTACATCATCATACAAACTTGTACCAAGTTTGATTTGAATCCCTGAACCCAGATTCAAAATATTAAATAACTCTGGCTGCCAGACCATGTGTCCGATCAGGTTGAAATTTAAAACACGTATTCTCTATGACAACTGGATCATAACTGTGAAGTTTCACGTTAATTGATGAAGCAGTTCAAGAGAAAGAATTGAAATTTTTTTTTTGTTCAATCCAACATGGCTGCCAGACCATGTGACATTTATTATTTGTGAACACCCTGGTATCCCCAAGGCTTGGGGAATTTGTGGGTGAAGCTTCCCCTCAATCTGTCAAGCCATTCTGGAGAAGATTATTTTTAAAGGTTTATTCTTCAAAAAATCATACCTGCCAAACCATGTGACCAATGACATCATAGGTGGATAACATTTTGTTCCTCTTTGAGAGGCGATCTTTTTCTTGGTCTTTAACAGCGACTAACAGCAGGGACGCATTGGTGATCATACCTGTAACGTTTCACCTCGATCTGATCAGCCATTTCGGTGAATATTTTTGAAGGTTTTTATGTTAAAAACATTATGGTTGTCAAACCACGTGACTTGCTAAACCGCCCACCGAATTGTGAAATTTTTCATATCGATGGGATAAAGCGCTCGACCTATGCAATTATGATGTCATAACGAAGCCACCTACAACATCAAAAAAAATCGCACTTGTTTCCCATGGGGAGTACATCGCATTTGCCCAATTTCAATTTTTTTCCATGGAGCAGTTTGAGATAGGGATCTCGTTTTTTTTCCTTTTTTTAACATGGCTGCCACACCACATAACCTCTGACACCGTAAATATCATTAAAGCATTTTACGTGAGTAGTCTCACCGATGGTGAAAATTTTGTGTCAATCAGATAAGCGGTTGCAGAGAAAACAGAAATTTGCATGGACGGACAGACGTACGGACAACCCAAAAACATAATGCCTCCAGCGACTTTGTTAGTGGAGAAATAAAAATGTGCCGGTAATTGCATTTTTTTAATGTTTGACCTTTTGACCCCACCCCAAGGGAAGAGGCTAAAAGTGATACTGCTCTTCCATATTTGTGCCATGTGGTGATCATAACCACCAAGTTTGGTGAAATTCTGCACAACTGTTTTGGAGATAGTGTGACAGACAGAGAGACAGACAGATGGAGTCGATTACAATATCCCCCAAAAATAATTTTCAAAAATTGTGGGGATGATTATCTGGATTCTCCCACTGTACCTGCTGATACTTACAGTATTAGTCCAAAACTTTTACATTTCTTGTCTCTTTCCTGAATAAACCTGCATTTGTCCTTCAAACGGTCTATGCCAGGAACATAGATGTTTTCAAACTGCTCTTTCAACCACTTTTCGATTGCTTCAGTAGTTCCTCATTGGTGATGATGCAGGTGTGAGACTTCAAATGTCAAAACAGATTATAGTCACTTTTTACCATGTTCAATACAGGCAGATATATATATATATATATATATATATATATATATATATATATATATATATATATATATATATATATATATATATATATATATATATATATATATATATGATTGACCCCGCCCACACTCCCTTCGCCGAAGTAGCTGTAGAAAGCAACCTAAGAAGAGTTACACAGGGTAAGTGCTAACGCTTCATTGAACCCTTCCCAGAGTTCCTCAACAACTATAAAGATGTTCACACACAGTACACACATGAGAATCCCATACACCCCCTCAGTTACCGGATCGTTTTCAACACACTAGTCTTTTACACCTAATATGGGGAACTTCTTAGGTTGCTTTATGCAGCTACATCGGCTAGAGGAGTGTGGGAGGATCAATCATCTATCTATAATTCCAGCAGTGTGTGTGTGTGTGTGTGTGTGTGTGTGTGTGTGTGTGTGTGTGTGTGTGTGTGTGTGTGTGTGTGTGTGTGTGTGTGTGTGTGTGTGTGTGTGACCGCTGTTTCTCGACAACCACTGGTCCGATCTAATTGAAACTTGCCAGGTATATTGCTGGGGACCTGAGGATGTGCCTTTTCAAGGTTTGATATTAATCGGACAAGTGCCTCCCAAGTTATGGCCATTTATTTACCAAACCAATGACAAGACACGTTGTTGCGTGGGCATGGCCGATGGGGAAGGAAAGCTCAGCCGCGGTCCCCATTACGGGTTACAACGTACGGGCTTCCGGAGAGTGATGACTTCGTGTATTCTAATAATTTCTCTATTTCTTATGCGCATTTATAGATAAACACAATTCCCCAAGTTATGATCGTTTTCATATTAGACGGTGCATACATTTTGGTAACATCAGAGTGCGCTGGTTTGCTCCGAACCAGGAAGTAATTTTTTTTCTCTCTTCTCTTCTCTTTTTGTTTTTCCTTGCGATGACATTGCGAAAAGGCAAAATACATTGGCGCTAATTGAATATTTGGGCATTAAAACTAAATTGCAAATCATTGTAACTGCGAATAATATGCGAACTTCCGGGCCACGCACGTACAGGCACGCGAGAGCGAAGAAACGGCCTGTGTGGTTGTTGTTTCTTGCTCGCGGTTTGAATATTTATTTATTTATTATTATCATTATTTTTTTTTTTTTTACGGGCACGTACTAGTTTATATAATCCTAGCAACCTGGGTGTAGTCGATTTGGTGAGAGCTGATTAGCTATTCCCTCCATTCACAGGTGAGAGATGTGGGTGTCTTTTTTATGTGTTTATATGTATATACATATACATATACAGTAAATAGCCATTTCAAATGGTAACTATGTAAAAAGAGTAAATCTGCTGTTTTCCAGAAAAATAACTACATTGGGGATGGTATATAAACCCCACATTCCTCTTTGTAAACACACGAGTCATCATTTTGGTAACTGTCCTTGTACATGATCCTTCTGTTGTTGACCTGGTAAAGGATGCTCACTTTGAATTTTTCAGTTTGTGCTTGTTCTTTGGATGCTTGTCATAACAGCGCCCTCTAGGCTCAAAGCAAAGGGCTGGAATCATTAAATGTAATAAAACTGGGTATGACCGAAAATGTACACTTGTTCATGTAGCTGGAATTATCACTTCTTTTTTTTTTGAGCCTGTATTGTAGCAATAACATCTTTAGAATTTGCTTAATAAAACCTTGGTGTTGAAAGCTTGTTCCTCTTCTGGTTTTTTTTTGTACACAATGTCGAAGCTCCTATAAGAGCTAACACAGAACATATAACAAGGGGAACAGGAGACAAGAGGGTGGGAGAGGGAAGCACAAAACTGGGGAACAGAGACATTAGGAGATCTGTGGAAGGGAGAGGAATCGGGCAGGATACACGGGGAAAATATGATGGACACTACAGGGACTTTCAGGAAGATAAGCAAGGAATTTGTGTGGAAATTTGGAATGAGGAGGGATTGAGGTGGGTTTGGGGTGGATTAACGGGGGTAGAAAAGATTGTTTTTTGGATGGGGGGAAGATATGAGATGGTGGTGAACAGCCGTTTTTAAGATCTGGAGGGAAGAGTGGTATTCAAGAGAGTGTGGGAGTTAGTTCCAGAGGTGGGAAAAAAATAGGAATGAAAGAGTGAAGGTGAGCATTGATTCTTGATTTTGGTAGTTTGGTAAGGGGGTTGTTGGCGGACCTTGAGTGCCCTGCGGAAATATGCGATTGGGGGTGGGGGTGGAGGGGGGAGGGAAAAGGAAAGATCAGAGACAGAGTTGGGGGTGCGAGGCTTGAGAGGAGATGGTAGAAGATGAAAGCTCTCTTTTGAAGAAGGTAGAAATCTTGAAGAAGAATAAGAATCTATGTGTCTGTACTTTTTTTTGAATAAATAATATATTTATGAATAAATATGAATAAATAATATAAATAATAAGAATTCCTGAACCCATTCCTTCAAGGGTATAGGGAAGAGTTTTAGGCCCCAACAAAAGTTAGAAAAACTAGAATGGTGCTCAGTAGAGCGCATACCTCTGCCAGGTTGAAGAGTTTACATTTTGTATCCCACTAATCGGCCGGATCTGGATCCAGCCCTGAACTAAAATTGAATTGTCTTGTTGTTTTCATCGAACCAACTCGTCCACCGAGTTTTGTTATAATCCGTCAACAACTTTTTTTAGATATCGTGCTACATATCGTTTTTGGCTCCATCTCTCAATGGTGAAGAATCATTGAGAGAATTAATAAATTCTCGTATCCTGATTCAGAATTGAATCTTAACCATAATCGATTCAATCCTCGCTCAAACACAATTCTCCCTCAATCGATTCAAACACACTAAGCCTGTCCAAATTTCATCCGAATCCGTCCACAACTTTTCGCGATGTCCTGATCGCAGAGGGACAAACGAACAGACAGACGGGTGCAAAGCATACCTCCGTCTACCGTCGGTGGCAGCAGTAAAAACAAAATTTGATTTTTTTTTCTTCAAAATGCCAACAAGATTACAACAACACTGGGCAATGCCAGCCACCCTTGCTAGTAGCAGATAAAGTGGGGATTTTCTCTGTGATCCAGAATTTCAACACCTCGCTGAAATAACATTTCATCCCTTCCTGTTGTACTGGCATATGCAGATGTTATTTGATAACCTTAGAACATAGGTTATCATGATGTGGCTTAAAATGTATTTGAATCGATCCCGAAAACGCTTTATCTTAAAGAAAAAGGAAGAATTAGAAGAATCCGAAGGCGCACTGCAATTGCTGAAGAGCAGATTTGAATGCATCGTTTGCCAGTGGACGCATATATAAATGTCTGGGCTTGTTTGGTTTGAGGAAGACGGAAGAAGTGCTATTTACTCATGCCGTTCGGTGTTTTGTCTCATCTCATGGTCTTTTGTGTTGCCTGGTGTGTCTGAGAGGTAATCGATCGTTTTCACTTGAAGGATTTTTAACAACAAAACTTGTTTTCTGTGAAATTGTTTCAGAATGAATGAACCTTTGGATGAAGATTGCAGGAATGTATTTTGCTTTGATTTATCTGGTGTCAATGTGCAAAACCAAACCATAGGTATTCTGAGCAGGGAAGGGTAAGCAAATGAAAACTGTCCAGTTGAGAGAGTCCGAGTTTTCCCTGGTGTTTGAGATTTATAATCGGTAACATTTGTTCGTTCCACTGCGATTGCTGCGTCGTGATCTTGGCGCTTTACGCTGTTGCGTTGTTTGTGTGGCACATGTCCCCCCCCCCCTCCCCCGAATCGTTGGTTGTGAACCAAGACCTTTGTCTTCCATGTGATGTATGATGTTTTTGCATGAGATTTGGCCGCTGCAAGATTAAAAATACAGCGAGGAGAACAGGCTCCACTTGCTTTTAATCAATTGTAGAACATCATTTGATTGTTGTTGTTGTTATGTAAATTGCATCATTATATTTCCTTTGGCTTTCGAAACAAACTCGAGATGATCTTGTGTTGATATTTGAAGAAATAATGGGAACCTTTTATTATAATCTTTGGCTCATTTGATGTGCAATGACCTCTCAGGTTGATAGGTCGGTATAAAAGCCATGTTTTTGTGAGTTGATTTTTAAATGAACAGGTAAATTATTTTTAATCTTTAAGTGTTAAATTAGTGCTTTAGAAAATAATATTATTTCATGGCTTGTCCACTTTATGTTGCAATCTGCTGAAAAGGATGATGCAAGACTTGCATCGTAATCTGATATTTTGGCAGCTGCTGGCTTGACAATGTATCAAAACCTGTCGTGTGTCCCTTGTATTCTAAAAGTATTGATTGCACTCTGCAAACACAGCTTGGAGCTTCAGCATTCTGAGTATTGAGCCAAATTGATTTGAGGAAGCTTGGGAGTCAATATTTGCACTTGCATTTTTCAACAGAGCAAACTTTCGAATGAAAAGGCTATATTGACAGAGACGGCAAGGCCTACAGTGTTGCTTGTGGTCCTCGATAATTATCATGTCATCCTTTCATTCACAGGGCGATAAAGGCTTTCTTAGAGGTGCTGTACATCGAGCCAGGCTTCCCCAGAGCCAATGAGGTCCACCTGCGTCTTGCCTTGATGTTCAAGTTCAACACCAACTACGAGGCCAGCCTGAAGGTTAGTCTGGGGGACAGGAGGTCGACATGGGAGGGGAGCATGGGGGGGGTTGGTTAGGAGGAGAGCCACTGGCAAAGTGAGCTGCATGTGTTCTGACCCTTCACTCAGAGTTTAACAATCTTAGGGGTGCACAGTTTGTATTCATCTGCCTTGCCTGGTAGTTCATTTAACTTTCATATTCATGCTGCTTCATCTGCACTGCTGTTCTTGCTTTGGGCTTACTGGATTAAAGTTCTTTAAATTGCAACATTGGTATTTTTGTGTTTTGTTGTGCTTTTTATTTATTACAACCAAATACCATCCGTTGCTTCTCTGATGAGAATACTGAGATTGGAGGGGGGGTGGGGGGAGAATATGGGGGAGATAGAGAGGGGAGGACGGAGCTGGAGAGCAGTGGGGGAGATAGAATAGAGAGGTGTGGTGGGAGATAGGGGTGGGGGAGATGGGGAGGGGGAGTGAGGAGATAGAGTGGGGGGAGTGAGGA
Organism: Eptatretus burgeri; assembly: GCF_056783735.1. Lineage (NCBI taxonomy): Eukaryota > Metazoa > Chordata > Myxini > Myxiniformes > Myxinidae > Eptatretus > Eptatretus burgeri. The sequence continues at coordinate 1,743,262 of NC_140970.1, read as the reverse complement.
GATAGAGTGGGGGGAGTGAGGAGATAGAGTGGGGTGGAGTGAGGAGATAGAGTGGGGGGGTGAGGAGATAGAGTGGGGCGGGGTGAGGAGATAGAGTGGGGGGTGAGGAGATAGAGTCGGGGGAGTGAGGAGATAGAGTGGGGGGGAGTGAGGAGATAGAGTGGGGGGAGTGAGGAGATAGAGTGGTGGAGGGGAGTGAGGAGATAGAGTGGGGGGAGTGAGGAGATCGAGTGGGGGGTGAAGAGAGAGGGGAGATGGAGGGGGAAAGAGGAGATATGAAAGGGGGGAAGAGAGAGGAGATGGAGGGGAAGGAGAGGGGAGATGGAGTGAAAGAGGAGGGGGGAAAGTGAGGAAAGGAAGGGGGGAGGGAAGGCAGCGAGAGGTGAGAGGAAGGGAAAGCAGACCTGTGGTGGAGCATTAATTATGATTCACACTGTTTCATCAAAATGATTCTGCATAGAATAACAGTGAAGATGGAAACAAAATAATGCCTGAAATCAATTTTCTACCGGTCATACTATGAATACCACCCAGAGACAAAAACCGCCTGGTCATGTCCAGAGATAAATACAGTCCAGAGACAAACACCGTGAGGACGCATCTGGAGTCGAGCTGTCCGGAGACAAACTCCCGTCCCGACATGGGAAGGTTCGGAGACAAACTCCCGTCCAGACACGTCCGGAGACAAACCCCGCCCAGACATAACCACCATCTAGACGCATATGGAGATACACATCCGGAGACAAACTCCCGTTTGGACGTAAACACCGCCTAGACGCGTCCGGAGACAAACGCCACTCAGACATGTCCGGAGACAAACTCCCGTCTGGACAGGTCTGGAGATAAACCCCGCCCAGACGTAACCACCGTCCAGACATATGGAGATAACCACTGTGCAGACATAACGACCGTCCAGAGAGAGAGAGATAGGGAGGAGTTATTAGAGAGAATATGTTATGCTTTGTGAACAACACACACACACACACACACACACACACACACACACACACACACACACACACACACACACACACACACACACACACACACACACACACACACAGCCGATATCAACAATTTTTCAGGAATCGGTAGGTTGGAGTCAGTGTAATTGAAATCCTGATAGAACCTCCAAAAGATACGGGATGAAACTTTGCCCCAAATCTACCTATATATACCATGTCCGTGTGTGCTGTATACGTACCTCTACCTTGTAGTAACTGTCGACTGTACATCCCGATCAGAACACGAACTGCACCGCTATCAACTGACACGTACTGTACAGCTCGGTAAGTGGCTTAATCACTCAGGCAAGCACTCCAATGTAACGCCTGGCTTGGCAAGAGACTAATTGCCATTGATACAACTCTGCACCCGGAAACGCCCGTGCAATGTCCGAATTGGACAAATGAACACTTTTTTTTTAGGAGTCAGAACTGTTGATACTTTCAAATCTGGAGCTTACATTTTGTAATTCTGGTTAGTTTAAGAGATTATCTCGGTAATTCATATACGCAAATGAAATAAAGCCATGAATGCTGGCATCTCCAGGTGTTTATATGCATTGCAATATACCCAGCAATTTGTAGCTATGATGAACGGGCATTCGATATGAGTGAGGAAATGAAAAAAAAAAAAAACTTTATCGTTAAGAAATCGTTACGGCCTGTTCCAAGTCGAGGCATGGTTGAACAAGCCAGAAAACATAGCAGTTTCAGACCCCAGCGAGGTTACCCAGGAAATGCTTTCAGACCCCAGACAGTGAGGTGGCCGAGGAATGTGAAGGATATAATTGATTAAGGCCGTTACCTATCCTCAAAAGGGGTGTTTTAATTAACCCAAACACTAATTTTTCACTCTTGCACTTCCTTGGAGTTTTCTTCGTATGCATGCAAAGTTTCAGGCTGATAGGTTTTATGGTTTTGGAGTTATGGAGAACACGCACGCGCGCGCGCGCGCGCACACACACACACACACACACTGCCTTTTATTGGTTGGTTGTGTGTGCGTTGGTTACTTCACCACCGAAGGTGGATGGAAGTTGTGTTTTTACCCGTCTGTCTGTATGTCTGTCTGTCATTGTTTGTCTATGAGCAGGATATCTCAAAATGTTATTTACTGATTTGGATGAAATTTGGTGGATAGGTTGGGTGTGTGATGAGGACAACTTGATTAGATTTTGGTTTTGATCCGGATCCGGGTACTGGAATTTTTTTCAGTGATTCTTCACCATTGTGAGATGGGGGCAAAACTGATATATAGCACGATATCGCAAAACGTGGACGGATTTGGACGAAAATTGGTTGACAGGTTGGGTGTGTGATGAGGACAACTTGATTAGATATTGGTAAAGATCCAGATCCAGATACCAGAATTTTTTTAATTGATTCGTCACCATTGAATGATTGGGCTAAAAACTATATATAACACATTTCAAAAAGTTGTGAACAGATTTGGACTAAACTTTGTGGACTGATTGGGCGTGTGACCAGGACGAATCTGTTCGACTTTGGTGAAGATTCAATTCCTAATCTGGATACGATAATGTTTTAATTTTCGAAATGATTCTTCACCATGGAGAGATGGGGCCAACTCAACATATAGCATGATATCTCAAAAAGTTATGTACGAGTTGTGACAAAACTAGTTGACCCAGTTGTTTCGATGACAAGAACAAGCCGATTACATTTTGATTCAGGTCCACATCCAGATTGGCTTATCAGTGGGATACTAAACGTAAACTGTTCAGCCTGGCGGAGGTATGCGCTCTACCGAGTGCCGTTCTATTTCTCACTTGTTTCTATTATGTCTGTCTAATGTATATTAAGGGTCATTCCATGCCAACTCACCTAAATTTCAAAAACCTCCCCAGGTCACCTCCTCAGATTTTGCTGGAAAAATTCTTAAATGTAGATCTATATGGCTCTACCCACCATGCAAAAGATTAGCTTTCAATTCCTCATAGTTTAAAAAATATCTATCTCTAGAGACCTTTGAAATTTTGCCCTAAAAATGCCAAATGTGAAAAATGCATTTTTTTTCAACTTCAGGGGCTTATAATTTTATAATGGACTCCTCTAAAAAGTTAATATTGCAAATATTTACTAATTGGCATCCAAATTTTTCAATTATGGCATCAGATAGCCTCTGGGATGCATATTTCTCACTCTATAGGAAGCTAAAAATGGCTTTTGGGCCAAAACGAGCTAAAATAAGGTGAAACTATAGGAGCCCTCCTGAAAATATGGAACAACTTAGAATTTTTTCCTCATAACACAGTGATTATAGGGTCATTATCTATCCATAGATACATTTTTGTTGGGACAATACAGTTAGGTGATGAATTATAAAAGTCTTACCATAAGCCCTTGCCTCCGAGGGCTCTAAAGTGGACCAATTTTGTCCCCTGGTTTGACCATGTGGCAAGGGGTTTAGGATCTTCATTTTGTTTCTAAAGATTGCCTCATATAAGATGTGTCTACTGACCGAATAATTTTATCGAACGCCCATGGCTTCATATTAAAATAAATTTTTATTTACATGCACGTTTTTTTATAATTATTCACTTTTTTCATATTCATGAGCTTATAAATCCGAAACTAAACACTCTAGCAAAGTGAAACTGCAGATATTTATAAACTGGCATATGAAAGTTAAGGATCTGTTATCAGAATGCCTGACAAATGCATATGTTTCTATCTGTAGGAAGTTGAAAATGCCACTTTCACCAAAAATGGTGAATATTCTCATGGTCTCCAGAAAAAAAGAAAGATCAATGCTGGGTGCCATTACTCGACATTCTTTGTGTGGTTGAGGCCCCTGACATAAAATCTGGTGGACATCAGTACCAACTGTCACAGCATGACTTTAAGCATGTTCAAGACCTGTTTTCTAAGATGTAAAATTTTGTGCCTCTGAGTGCTTAATGTCATAAAATTTTGTGCCTATGACATTCATGATAATGAATGTCATAAAAGATGAAAGATCATTAAAGAGTTTTCTGAGGTATAAAAATTACTAATATTCATTGTCTCTGTATATCTGTAAATAAAAAAGCTGCTACTCAACAAATCAAATTTGTTCTAATTTATAATTTGCAATCAATTACGAAAGTAATCATTCGCATGTATTTATGAATAAATAACATCCTGATCACTAATGTCTAATAAGAAGCATAATTTAGCCTCATGCGTACCCCTGCAAGTTCACCATGTTTTGTACCAAGTGGGCCAAATTGCCATATTTGGCTTCCCAAAACTAGGAGTATGTGCTTTCTAGAGACATTCTGATGCTACAATCTGAAATCTTGTATACCAGTTTATAAAATTCTGCAGTAACTCTTTCCTGGATAGTTCTATTTACGATTTATAAACTTCTGAATATGAAAAAAGTTAAGAATTACAAAAAACGTGCATCTAAATAAAAATTTATTTTACTATGAAGCCAATGGGCGTTAGATAAAATTATTCGGTCAGTAGACACATCTTATATGAGGCAATCTTTAGAAAATAAATGAAGATCCTAAACCCCTAGCCACATGGTCAAACCAGGGGACAAAATTGGTCCATTTTAAAGCCCTTGGAGGCAAGGGCTTATGTTAAAACTTTTATAATTCATCACCTAACTGTATTATCCCAGCAAAAATGTATCTATGGATAGATAATGACCCTATAACCACTGTGTTATGAGGAAAAAATTCTAAGTTGTTCCATATTTTCAGGAGGGCTCCTATAGCTTCACCTTATTTTAGCTCGTTTTGGCCAAAAAGCCATTTTTAGCTTCCTATAGAGTGAGAAATATGCATCCCAGAAGCTACCTGATGCCATAATTGAACAATTTGGATGCCAATTAGGAAATATTTGCAATATTAGCTTTCTAGAGGAGTCCATTATAAGATTATAAGCCACTGAAGTTGGAAAAAACCGAGTTTTTCACATTTGGCATTTTTAGGGCCAAATTTCAAAGGTCTCTGGAGATAGACATTTTTTAAACTATGAGGAATTGAAAGCTTATCTTTTGCATGGTGGGTAGAGCCATATAGATCTACATTTAAGAATTTTTCCAGCAAAATCTGAGGAGGTGACCTGGGGACCCTTACGTGAGTTGGCACGGAATGACCCTTAAGTGATTACACAGGCCAGCAGAATGTAATTGCACGATTTAGAGAGGTTGTATTGTATCTTGCTGTGTTTTTTGTTTTATTAAAAAAATTTTTTTAATGCTAATGTAATTGCACGATTTAGAGGGGTTGTATTGTATCTTGCTGTGTTTTTTGTTTTATTTAAAAAAAAATTTTTTAATGCCTTTTCAAGAAGTTAGATGTGCATTTTCACCAAAATTGACACCGATTTCTGAAGTCTGTTATCACACCAGACCCAAGTATGAATTCTAGAAATTGCCTACGAGGAAGACACATAAAATGTTTTGGGCCTTTGAAAAAAACCTAATCGGAACGTGAACAAAAACAAAAAAGCTAAACTTGATTGCTATTTCCTATATCTTTTCCAGAATTCATTCGATTGAACCACAATTCAACTTTATCCTTGAAGAAATTCCTTGAATTATTTCACCGACACTGCGTGGGCATGTTAAGACGCATGTTCTGGTTTTTTCTTTCCTCTGCAGTTTTGACAAAAAGCAGACATAAACATCAAGTTCTCAACTGGCATGCTCTTCCCTGTCTGTAATGTACAAGATGCTTTTTCAGTGTTTATGGCTTGTCTTTGACAACCTGAAATTATTCCAGAGTTGATGTGACTACATATATTTTGTTCAGCAGATAATGACTCCATTCTGTCTGGATTAGATCTGTATTTTTGTTTTTTCTCCCCAACAATGCAAAGACATACTTTATGTACCTCCTCCAAAAGGAAGGGGCTTTTGTTCCTGACAAGGGACATCATCACCAGGTTACAGAACAATTCGTTCAGATCAATGTGTACCAAGTGTATGAACTAACTTGTATACTTTAGCAGTTTAAAAATGTATGTGTGTGTTTGTGTGTAATATATATATATATATATATATATATATATATATATATATATATATATATATATATATATATATATATATATTGTTGCGGGCCGGAGGTTCGGTGGCGAGAACGACCGCTAGGTGGGGGGAGTTACGTCGTCTCCTACGAGACTCCTGGAATTGTAGGCCGCCGCTCTTGGATAATTCCATGAGCCGGCGAGTCGCTGAACCGACCGTGGAACGCCAATATCACGACCGCGTGACGAAGGGTCTTTTTGTCTGGAACCAATTTACCTAAGTAACCACGCGGGGATCCACGCCCTCGGCACGTCTTGCTCGAACCGGGTCACTCTACCGACTGCGGTGTAGTTCCAACTACTGACTACCAACTCCGGTTCGGGTGCAGTCGAGTGGAGCTGCCAAAGCCGTGCCGGCGAGGATGAACGGATTATCGGGAATAAAGACCCGGCTAAAATTCAGATCCGAACCATGCTGGACCAATGAAAGAGAGGACGGAAACAAACTGGGAACATTTTTAATAATGGTTTATTTACAATAAGGACACAGAGCAAGACTTATCGTGGAATATACAAGAAAGAATTCACAATGATCAGAAATTTAACACTTAAGCAGTTCTACTTAAGAGATGGCGCCACACACGCAGACACACACAAAGACGAAAATAAAACCCAGGTGTTTTATTAGGACCCCCGCAGCCAGGGAGAGAGACGAGCTGGGGTCGCGGTTCGGCAGGGTACCTGCACGTTGGAGGGGTGGGGGTGCTCCGTGGTGCGGCACCTGCCAATGGCCGTGCAGCCCAGCCCACAGTCACACGCGTGGGGCTCGTGGCCGCGGAGGAACTTGAGAGGAGACGTCGGAGTCCCAGGGCGGGTCAGGGTCGCGGAAAGGACCCAGCAAAACTTCCACGAACGCCCCAGACTCCAGCAACGAATTCCCCGTCTCCAATAAACTTCCGATGAATGCCCTCGAATGCGCCATGCAGAGCTAAACTCCTTCTGAAATGAACTGAACTCAGACTTCAGCTCAGAACACACGACGCACACCAACCACTCACTCCTCCAAAGAACTCCCCTCAAGACTGAGAATGGTGTCGTCTTTTTATGGACCTCCCCGAACGGGGTGGGAGCTCGGTGGAACAGATGTCACTGTCCGCTCTGATTGGACAGGGCCTCCATGGATCCGCCTCTTCTGGGCGGGGTCTCGGCCTTGTTGGGGGAAAAACCCGCCCCCGCTTCCACGCGTGTTTGCACTCGTTGAGCAAGAGTTACAACGTTAGAAAGGAACGCTTGTGGAAGCGGCAAGAAACTGCTGCAAGATCTTGCCTCGGCAAGTCAGGGTGCGTGTAGACAGCAGGTGGGTAGTGGATCGTGATGGGAGATGGGATGGTTGTTGGATCTAAAGATTTAATAACCTACCTGAAAAAACATCGCAACGCACGCCTTTGATTCTCCCACTAGACAAAAGGAAGGGACCTGTCTTCATATGTACTTAACGGAATAACTGACTTTTGGGACATCTGTATGTTTGAATCCATATGGTTTCCAGATGCATCGTAATATATACATTATATGTGTCATATATATATATATATATATATATATATATATATATATATGTATATATATATATATATATTTTGGCACGCCCCTTTCTTTGTTCCACCATCAGATTTTTGTTACTGCATGAAATGAAACAAGATTTGGCACATATACTAATGATATTATTGTCTTCCTAAAGAGGCCCCTCAAAATTCGTTTTGATGCATTTTCACAAACTCCAACCGATTCCACTCAAATTCGGTACGATTATGGCTTTTGATCCAACTTAGGTCATTGGCGATAAATTTTTTCCATAACACTTCCGATATTCGAAAAAAATCGATATATCGATATCCCTTATGGGATTTTCCATTCAAATCCACTCAAGTTTAAGGCCTACGGGGGACGCAAATTTCCACTTTGCCCCGGGCGCTGTTTACCTCCGCTACGCCAACTGTTAGGGTTAGGGTTAGGGTTAGCTGTTAGGGTTAGTGTTAGGGTAGCTAACCCTAACCCTAACACTAACCGTAACAACTAACCCTAACCCTAACAGCTAACCCTAACCCTAACAGTTAACCGTAACCCTAATAGCGAACCCTAACCCCAACCGCAACCCTAACCGCTAACCACTAACCCTGACTGCTAACCCTTAACCGCTAACCCCTATTCAGGAAATTTGCAAGAGAGCCCGGGCGTTGCCCGAGCCACGCCGGGCATTACTACTCGTGTATATATATATATATATATATATATATATGTATATATATATGTATGTATATATATATGTATGTATATATATATGTATGTATATATATATGTATGTATATATATATGTATGTATATATATATGTATGTATATATATATGTATGTGTATATATATATGTATGTATATATATATGTATGTGTATATATATATGTATGTATATATATATATATATATATATGTATGTATATATATATATATATGTATGTATATATATATATATGTATGTATGTGTATATATATATGTATGTATATATATGTATGTGTATATATATGTATGTATATATATATATGTATGTATATATATATGTATGTATATATATATGTATGTATATATATATGTATGTATGTATATATATATATATGTATATATATGTATATATGTATGTATATGTATGTATATATATGTATATATGTATGTATATATATATATATATATATATATATATATATATATATGTATGTATATATATATGTATGTGTATATATATATGTATGTATATATATATATATATATATATATATATATATATATATATATATATATATATATATATATATATACACAGATACAGTATATATGTTTTATATATATATATATATATATATATATATATATATATATATATATATTTATATATATATATATGCAAGCACTTTATTTACACGACACACGGAGAGCACACATATAGCAATTAAAACAATTATGCACAAAAAGCAAATGTAATACGACCGACTAACGCGTACACACGGCAACACTTATACAGTTCTACTTCACAAGACATCGCGCCACAAGATCCATACAAAAACAAAAGAAAAGGCCACCCTCAAAGACAAGGGAGCAGACGGGGCCTGTGGGCCTTTATGGCGTGGGACTTGGCAGACCGAATGAGTCCCACGAGACCGTTGCAGGTTACCTGCACCCTCGCGGTGCGATGGTGGGCGAGCTCTCTCCGGCGCTCCTTGTACGAACGCGCAGGTCCGCGCGACACAGCTGGCAGAGCGGCACCTCCAGTCCGCGTCCCTTCCGCGACGTCCGGACTCTCCACCGACTGCAGCTCCAACGAGCGGGTCGCTCTACGGACCGCTTCTCCAAGACCCAGACGGGCAGAAGACCATGAACCGCCGACTGATACTGACACTCTCACTGACCGCCCTGACCTGACCTCCTCTGACCTGACTTCCTCTGGTGTGACTTTCTCTGGTGTGACTTTTTTGGCGGCGCCTCCGTGCGCCCTTTTATTTCCCCGGCACCCCGCCCCTCCCTTCGTGGCACGCGGGGGGGGGGACATTCCACCAGGGAAATCTGGGCCGGAGTTGAGTTTCCAACCGTCATTCTTGTGTACCAGAGAAATCGGAGCGGGAGTTGAGTTTCCAACCGTCATTCTTATTTACCAGGGAAATCCGGGTGGAAGTTGAGTTCCAACCGTCATTCTTGTTTACCAGAGAAATCGGGGTGGGAGTTGAGTTCCAACCGTCATTCTTGTTTACCAGAGAAATCGGGGTGGGAGTTGAGTTCCAACCGTCATTCTTGTGTACCAGAGAAATCGGAGCGGGAGTTGAGTTTCCAACCGTCATTCTTATTTACCAGGGAAATCCGGGTGGAAGTTGAGTTCCAACCGTCATTCTTGTTTACCAGAGAAATCGGGGTGGGAGTTGTTGTTCCCCTTTTGTGTTCGTAGAGATGTTGACGGTTGCTGGCGGAGTGGTGAGGATGGCGTGGTTGTTGAGAGGCAGGTGTGGTTGTGGTTGTTGTGAAGCGGCGTTGTGGTTGGTGGTTGTTGTGTGATGGCGGTTGAGACGTGGTTGGTTCAAAATAAAGATAGAACAGAAAAACGCCTATCTCAAAGCGTCGCAGC
>NC_140970.1:1718104-1728104 GCF_056783735.1 Eptatretus burgeri | reverse complement strand
TGGATGGGGGGGTTTTGTAAACGGTCCTTTCGAAGAGACATAGTGAGAGTGTGAGATTTGAGTGGATTGAAAGACATGTTCCACGTGTTGGACCAGTTTGTGATTTTATCCAGATCTGCAGTGAGCGAAGAAGCTGCTGCTTGCCGGTCTGAGGGATGACAGATGGTACGGCAGAGGGTGGAGTCATCGGCAAAGAGAAATAGAGGATTTTCCAGAGAGTCCGAGAGATCATTGATGAAAACCAGAAAAAGAACAGGGCCCAGAACGCTACCTTGAGGAACTCCAGCCTGCACAGGAAGAGGGGATGAAAGAACTCCATTTAGGGCCACACGTTGACTGCGACAGGAGAGGAAGTCTGCGAGCCATGAGTGGAGATGGCCTTGAATACCATGGGAAGAGAGTTTGGTGAGTAGGGCAGGGTGCCAGACTGTGTCAAAAGCACGTGATATGTCCAGGGATACGGCTCGGATTTCCTGTCTGGCATTGAGGACCTCCATCCATTGATGGGAGAGCAGTAGCAGCATATCCAGGGTAGAGTGACCTGGTCTGAAACCAAATTGATGATTGGAAATCAAGCCATTGGAGAAGAGGAAGGATTTCATGTCTGAAGCAATGATGGATTCCATAACCTTGCTGATGATTGGGAGAAGGCTGATTGGTCTGTAGTTACAGGGATCTGTTTTTGCACCTTTTTATGCAGGGCAGTGATGTTAGCAGATTTCCAAGCAGATGGCAGATGACCTTGGGAAAATGAGAGGGTGAATAGAACAGAGAGAGGGTGAGCAAGAGCAGAAGAGCAGGCTTTGAGGACACGTGGGCTGATGCCGTCTGGACCGGTTGCAGAATCTGACTCGAGGTTTGAAAGCAAGCTCTCCACCTTGTCAGGAGAAAAGGATACAGAGTCCAGGGACAGTTGGGTGCGACTGGGTAAAGTGGGTAGAGATAGTGATGGGTTTGGGACACAAGATTTAGCTGCAAACACCGAGTTTAGACATTCAGCTTTATCACGTGTGGAATCAGCAGTGCGGCCATTTGAGGTAAGGGAGGGGATGGAGGGGGAACATACACCAGAAACAGATTTGATTAAACGCCACCAGGATTTTGAGGAGGGAGAGAGGTCTGAGAGTTCAGACTTGAGATGAGAAAGATGTTGTTTTCTGGCTCTCCTGAGGGTAGATACACACTTGTTCCGAGCTTTGTGGAAAGAACTGAGATTGCCCTCAGTTGGGTTTGCTTTCCATGAGGCAAAGGCAAGTTGTTTCAGGACAACTGCCTCGCCACAAGCTTCAGTAAACCAAGGGCGGGAGGAAGGGTAAGACAACTGAACACGAGAGGGGATAAATCTGTGCATGAGGGAGAGCAAGTTTCTTTGAAAGAATTCCCAGGATGAGTTGATGTTTGAGAAAGTAGTGATAGGAGACCAGTCTGTAAGTTTGATGGCTGCTCGGAGACCCTGCCAGTCGGCTTGAGTGAAATGCCAGACTCGACGGCGGTGAGGTGGTTCTCTGATGACAGCCAGAGAGATGTCCACTTTAACAAGGACGTGGTCAGAAGAACCAATTGGAGCGAAGGAAGAGCAGCAGATATTGTCAGGGAAATTTGTCAAAATCAGATCCAGAAGAGATGGAGTACCATTGGTTGAGATCCGGGTCGGGAAGTTGACCGATTGAGTCAGTCCCAATGAGTCACAGAAAGCTTTTGCTGACGTCCCATGGCAGGTGAGAGAGGTACCCACACCTAGCCAACTGGCGTGATGACAATTGAAGTCGCCACATAAGAGGAAGAGAGAGTTTGGATGAGAAGATAGAAGATGGTCCATGTTTTCGGAGAGTGAGGTGTAGATGGAGTCATCACTGTTCGGTGGACGGTACAGTACACATATAAACATGAGGTGGGAGTGGAGGGGAAGCCGAAGCCAGAGGTATTCCTGGGGGTGTGGGGGAGTGAGAGCAGTGCAGGGAGAGTGAGGAATAGAGTCTTTGATGAAGAGAGCAACACCTCCACCAGGACGAGGCTCAGGTCTGTCATACCGTAAGAGGGAGTAACCAGGGAGAGATACTTGGGAGTCAGACACGTCTTGGGAGAGGAAAGTTTCTGTTAGGCAGATAATGTCTGGTTTGTCAGTGGCAACCTGCATGGAAAGATCTGAAAGGTTTGAGCGAAGGCCCCGGATATTTGAGGTCCACACATTTAATGAAGAGGTAGGGGAGGAGGCTTTGGGTGCAGGAGGTGGAGGGGCGGGGGAGGGTAGGACGAGGGACGAGGGGGAGGTAAGGAGGGTTGCTGAAGGAGTGTGGGGTATTGCAGAATAGCGAGGGGAGGGGGCCGAATGAGGAGGAGAAAAGGCTCTGTGGTGCTGGGAGAGAGGGGGGACAAGAGACAAGGAAGATGGCAGTTGAGGATTTGAGGAGGTGGAGTGAAGAGATGGAGGTGAGAGGGCAGTGGAGGGAGGCAGGTTGGTGGATGAGAGGAGGGGCAACTTAGAGAAGGAAGAGTGAGGGGGATGAAAGGTGGGAGAAAGGTGAGGGGGGAATTTTTGAAAGAGGTGAGAGGGAGGCTTGGAGGGAGAAGAGTGGGATGGTTGCTTTGAGAGTGAGAGTGAGGGGTGAGGGGGGTGAGTTGGCACTGAAGTTGGAAAAAAGAATGGTTGATGGAAAGCGAGCATCCATGGCAAACTGTGGTTTTTAAAAGTTTTAGGTCAGAGATGCGATTTAACACAATTCTTGATGGATGCAATGAAGGCGAATTCAGAGCATGGAGAGAAGAAGCGCTGTAATAGTTGGATTTTTTAGGCAAGGAATGAAGGAGAGGTCGAAATGAGAGCAGTCTGTTAAAATAGCAGAAGAGAAGTGCATTGTGAAACAGTAAAGAGTACCACATGAGTGAGAGAGGAAGATGAAGCATTATAAGATCGTTTTTGTTGTTAATATTAATGTATGAGAGAGTTCAACAGATTAGGTCATGGAAGTGTAAAAAAAAAAAAGAAATCGAGGAAGACGAGGAGGAAGTTAAGAGGAAGAAGAAGTAGCAGAATCGGGAGAAGGTGAGCGTGTTGTTGTTATTGTTGGGTTTTTTTTTTTTTTTTTTTTTTTTTTTGAGATAAGAAAGAGATTAGTTGGGAGAATGGGGGATGTTTGGAAAGTGGGGAGGATGAAAATTGAAGGTAATGGGGAGGATAGAAATTGAAGGTAATGGGGAGAAAAAACAAACAAACAAACAAAAAAAAACGATCGAACACCGAGTGGAACCGGTAGGCCTCAAACCTAGGACTAGGCCTCAAACACCAAGTAAGAACGTCGACAAAAATACTCACAAAATAGCACGATTTTTGAAACAAAACCGAACTAGGAACACACATTAACATGTAGGTGAGAAAATTAAACAGTTAAAACGGGACAAATAACAACCGGAACTTAACTTTGAGAATGTCAGCAGGGAGCCCCGAAGGAGACCTCTTGCCGCTCAAAACCGGAACCGGAAGTCGGAATGTTGTTGGAGATGCAGCATTTCAAAAATGCTTGCTTGATTATGTCCGACGGTATCTCCTCCCACACCTTAATGATCCTGCCGCAGATCATCGGGAGGTCGACCTTTCTCATCCTCCCAATGAACACCGGCAGTCTCCCATTCACCATAATGCTCAGCCAATATAGTGACGGGAGTAATGGTGAAAGTTCAATCAAGATGCATGTGGCCAATGCTCCTCGGAATCAGGGTCGAAAATCCCAACGGGAAACACTGACGAAAAAAACGAATGTCGATTTTCAACTGAAGAAAATATCAAGTATGGGAAAGAGGATAGGAAAGTTCGTCTGTGGTGATTCCACGGAGATGCAGCTAATGCTCCTTGAAATCTGGGTCGAATACAAAGGCCTGCGAAGTAAGAATGTTCATCTGCTCAACGTGAGTAATCCGCAGGAAGCAAGTTAGGAACCGCTGATAGAAACGAGGGAAAACGAAGAGAACCAGGAAGAACGAAGAGAATCAAAGGAAGCCAAAATAACCGAGCAGCACTGGTACTTCTTCAACCTTCACCATCCCAAGTGGTTCCTCGCTCTCATGAGATTCTTCTTCCTTTTCAATCCATTTCCTGCCCTCGTATAGAAAAGTACTCCGGGTTGACTGGTTGTTCCTAGTTTTAAACCATGCTCTGCTATCCAGCTGTTACGGCTGTGGAAATTCCCAGGACACCATAAAGGATATCCCCAAGATCAGTTATATCGCTAAGTGTGTGTTCAGTTAGATTTCCCCACCGTTGTCGAAAGGGAATTATTCGTGTGGGCGGGGCTGTGATCTTTGAGTTAGCCGTTATTCTTTGCTATCGTTATTTTGGACCAACCACACCACCAACCACCTTTTTACAAGCACCCAACCACACCACCCTCACAACCACCACACAACGCCAACCACGCCACCATTACAACAACCACGATCACCTCAACCACCAACCACACCACCAACCACCTTTTTACAAGCGCCCAACCACACCACCCTCACGACCACCACCCAACGCCAACCACGCCACCATTACAACAACCACACCACCAATCACCTTCTCCACCCCCACGCTACAACCCTCTCCGCATCGAAAACCGTCTCTGCCATGGAGAAAGAAGAAGGCGTTCCGATAACGCACGGATTTTTCCTCTTACTCTCCCACGCTTTGGGACGGGGGAGGGGCGAGTGGAGGGAGTATAGAGAAGTGCTACCAGGATGATTGCTACGAAAAAACCCGACCCACGAGGGAAACGCCCCCTTCTGGAAGTTTCCCGCAGGAGCTGGAAGGAGGGCAGGGCGAGAAAGGAGGGGGAATAAAAGCGAGTGCTGAACGCAGCGGTGTGTGTGTGTCGTAAGAGAGGGGGCTGCGTGGAGAGAACCGAGTTTCTGTCGGGGTTCGGAGTGTGTCTGTCGGGGTTCGGAGAGTCTGGAGAAGCCAAGGAGCTGTGTGGAGGTCTGGGCTCGTGTCAGAGTCGGGAGCTTGGAACAGTCAGTCGGTGGAGGTCTGGGCGTCGCGAAGGAGACGCGGGCTGGAGGCGCAGCCCTGCTGTGTCGCACAAACCTGCGAGTTCGTGTGGGGAGAGCCGGAGAGAGCTCGCCCGCCACGCGGAAGGCCTGAGCTCAACCGCAGCTACGCTAGCTGCCATGGGGACGAGACATTGCGACTCGCCCCATCAAGGCACCACGAGGGTGCAGGTAACCTGCAACGGTCTCGTAGGGCCCTTTCGGTCACCCCAAAGCCCCATGTTATAAAGGCCCACGGGCCCAGTCTAACTCCCTTGTCTATGAGGGGGTCTTTCTTGCTTTTCTTTTGAATGAATGTTGTGGCGCTGTGTCCCGCTAAGTAGAAACTGTTAAGTGTACATTGATAATAACTAATATATGGTGGTAACTATTGGTCCTTGCTCGTGTTTTGTGCCCGTCCCGCGCATTGCTTATTTGGTTGCATGACTGCATGCGTGTTTTTGCATACCTGCATGGCTGTATATATGCATGTGTGTAAATAAATGTGCCGAGTTGAATGTGAACCCGTTCGTCGTGTCATTTTCCCATATTGAACCGCCGTATTGCATTTCGGAATGGTAGTTGGTTTTTGAATACCGATAAAAGAATCGGGTTCGGCGAGGTCTGGCGATAATACCCCACTCGGTTATCCCAGAACGGAACGAACCGCTTAAGCGGTTCGTGTCCAAGCAGGCCTTTGCCGAGGTACGGTCTCTCTGTAGGTTACCCGCGTGAATACTTAGGTATATCGATATTCGGCGATTGACCCTGTCGCGCACGGGTAGAATACGGACTCGGCCGTGGTGGGGTTAAGAACCCACCCGTGACTGGTTTCTGGCGTTGTTCCAGAAAGTCGCGACTGAATTGCTCGTCCGGTGGGCGTGTGGCTGCTATTAGTGAAAAGCGGTCGTTCGCACGCTGGGCGGGCGGTAGATTTGTAACACAGCATTTCCTAGCATAGCATCAGCATGACGCATGTAAAAAGATAGTCACCACTACAAGTCCCTCGTCTATCCTCCCTTTCTGCTGCACATGAACAATGACGCCGGCTGGAAACTTGTCCTTGGGCAGTGTCTTCCTTTTGAACATGACATACGAGGGAAGCTTGCCATGCAAGCTTATTTGAGGTGGGTACTCCATTCTTGGCCTCTAGCTATTCCATCCATCCATTGGGACCATACTGTGGACTGAGCGTTGTTGCTGCCTAAGCAGTCTCCTTAGCTATTGGGCACAATCCTGGACAGGTCGGCACTCCGACACAGGTTACCGGAAAGCTGGCACTCATTTTGCCAACCTCAGAAGCATGACAGGCAGAGTCAACCCCACCTGGTATTAATTCAACAGCCGAGTAGGATTTGAACTCAGGATCCTAGGATCCCAAGCCTACCACCCTAACCATTAAGCTAACTTTAGCGATTGTGAATAATTAATCTTTTGATGTGAGACCAGGTGTTCTTCTTTTGTGTTTAATGGCGTTTCCAAAGCCGTGAGGCTCTATATACGCCACGCACCGAAACTCCGGTGTCTCCGTTTTTTTAATATATTTAATTTATGCACATGGTTAACAAAACGCTGTACAAACTCTTAACTTGAACCTATTTTCAAAATTTAAACGGTGGAATTGAGCTTAACAGCAGTTCCCACTTCTACAAAAGTGTTAATTTGGAATATATTTGAAATTCAGCATTGATCGTTTTTAAGACTGCTTTTTTTTCTATACCCGTGTATTAACCACAAACCCCAAATTTTACATTTTTTTTGCCGATTAAAAAAGTGCGGTTTATACACCAGAAAATACGATGCACTTTTTGTAGCGAAACTACAGTGCAGCTATTTCAGCTGTCTTATTGCTTATTTTTCCTTGTGTTACAGCATTTCCAGTTGGCGCTGATCGATTCAAGCCCGTGCTCTCTATCAAAATCTGAAAGTGCGTACTGGTTAAACAAATATGAAACGTGGTAGCTTTTTGTTGTGCTTCAGATGTCTCTCGTTTAATTATCTTGTTTAGAATGCATTGTTTATTGATTTGCATATTTTGAAATGAACTTGTGTGGATAGAAGTGCTGCAATAAATTTAAACTTTTTGTCAACATTTTTTTTTTTTAATTCCATAAAATTTAACTCAAACCACATTTGATTTGTTTTCATAACTTGTAAACATCTGGGCTCATGGCAAAGCAAACGAATGGGTGATAATAAGGGTAACATGCTGACATTGGTGTGGTGGAGAAACTACAGGACAAAAATGAGCAGCAGGTATGTGAAGGAACGGAAAAAGAGGAGAAGAGAGAAAAGCCAATTGTATAAACCTGCAGGACAGAGGTTAGATTAAGGTGTTAACTGCTGTAGAAAAAGCTCACACGTAGGGATAGAATATGACATGAATTGGCAAAGTCCTGTATTGCCATCTTGAATCCCTCGAGGGAAGGTGGTTTAACAGGTGGTTAAAAAAGAGGAACAAAGGAGTGGAGGTGAACCATCATCCTTGATTTTGAAAGGTTAACAAGGGTGAGGGTTACTGGAAGAACATATCCTTGAGGAGTTAAGGTGTGGACTGCTTATAGAACAGAGGGCACAAGACCTGAGGAGAGGAAGTAGAAAACAGAGACCGCCACCCTGTCTGTGACAAGAGAGCAGTAGACCCTTTGCCTCTCCTACTTTGTGTAAGATACCATTGATGTTGAGTTTTGGATTCCACAGCATCCAGGAGTGAGGTTCCTGAAGCTCCATAGGAAAGAGCAATATGCTGTTGAGCTACAAGAGGTTTAGAATTGCCATGGAAGCATGAGGCCTGAAGAAGGATACCCTGTCTGCAGCTGGCTTTGGAGGCCAACTTTGATAAATAGTCTGCCTGGGAGAGAGGTCATGGTTGATTGTGAGGCCCAGAATATTCAAGGACTGAACCTCTTCCAGTGGCTGATCAATGAAGTACAGTAAATTGATGGGTTCACAATATGATCCCTTTGGAGAGACATGTTATGTCAGACCTAAGGAGAGAGGAGAGACATAAAGAGAGACATATTATAAGAGAGACATGTTATAAGATGATATGAAACGTACCTGGATTATAATCAGACATGTTATAAGTGTCAGATCACCATTTGATCCTTTCCAAACCTCCTGAGCAGAATGCATTTGTTGCTGGTCTTTTGAGGTTGCGGTACCTTTTGGTGTGTTGTGGTATCTTCTGAAAGGCAGAAAATAACGTTTTCAAAGCATTACAGGCATCATGCATATGAATGAGGAACAAAAGTGTGTCCAAGATATGTTGCCTTCATGACATTCAGTCCGGTAGGAAATGGAGGATATCAATGAAAAAAATTGTATTTATCTCGTGCATGCACAAGGGTTGGCAATCCAAGAGCAAGAATTATGGTGGCCTTGAATACCACAAGCAGAAAGCTTGGTGAGCAGGGTAGGATGTGAGTCATTGTTCGAAGCCTGTAATATATTAAGACAGTCCTGACCCTTTTTATTATACAGTATTTTTAATCGTGATACTTGCAGGAGTACCTGGCATTGCCCCGTTCCTGTTCTAATCCTGTTGGCATTTTGAAGAAAACAATTTTTTTTGTGGAGGCCTAAAACACTTCCCGACACCCACTCAGGAATGGGGATGGGGATCATTAAATATTACCTTTCGCATAACTACAAAAGCTTAGGCACGATAGAGGGATTAAAAAATAATAAAAAAAATTTCAATTTTTTTGCTTAAAACTCTCCCTGGCACTCACTGACGAATCTTTGAAAGCCATCTCTCAGAATAATGGCGACGCACAAAAACATCTTTTTTATTTATAGTTATAGATTCAGGGTGTATTCATTGTTCGGAGAGAAGCAGCAGACCCAAAGTTGAGTGACTGGGACATGGACGTAGTTTAACTAAACCAGTGGGTTTTACTGGGGCAAAAAGCTACCCCTCTGGTTGTTTTTTTTTTGGCACAGATTTATTACATTGTAGCTAACCAGTGTGCGTGCATTCGAGCTTCTTTTATCATCATTGTTGATAATTATTCCTTGAGAGATGCACACAGGAGTGAAAATTTACAAACCAGGCAGGAGAGTTTCATGAATTTTGATATGGAGAAGAGTTTGCTTGGAAGAGATATGGGTATAGAGACAGAGAGGAGAACATTCTAAACTAAAGGGATGCTATTGGTGTTGAGTATTTGAGTGGGGAATATAAATCATGTAATGTAATCTCAGTTTTTATAATTGTATCTCTACCTGTGCATACTTTTTAATTTTTTTTTTGAATTGAGAATAAAATTCTCCTGCCTTCCTTGGATTTCGATTTTGTGAAGAGACCATTTCCTTTTTTCTGTTTATTTTCTTCTGCTGTTGTTCATTCCTCATCTTATTAACATTGATAATTCTTAACTCTTACTTTCCTCACCTCTTCGTTTGTAAAATAATTATTTGATCTTGCTTCAAAAGGAGAATCATCATGTCAGAAATTGATTGATTGATTGAACAAGGAAATGTGTGAGCAATTTAAATCTAATTTGGCAGCAATAAATGATGTGGAAAAATGACTTTTGGAAACTGCTACCACAAAATCGGAGCAAGAAAATACAAATGAGGAAATGAAAAGGGATCCATAGGAAGAGAATTGGTAGAGAGGATGGAGCAAAAGAAAAAGGAATCTCGAGCAGTAATAACTGGATAAAGAGAGTGATTTTGCGTAGAGGTGTGCAGCACTTTTGAGTCCAGGAACTCTCAGTTCGGTTCCTTGATTTTGCTTTTCCATGATTGTATCTTGGTATCCAACAGCCTGCTTTTGCCAAATCAGATCATTTGATTAAAACAGAAATGGGTTTTAAATATTTTTGGCTTTATGAGTTTGCCGTTTTATCACATCAAATATTGTATACACTTTTGGTTTTACCATTTCATCTGAATAGAGCATATTGTAACAATAAATATGCAAATGAGTGGATGACATTTGTTTATATAAGCATTTTTAAAACATGTTCATCATTTTTCCCATTGAACTGTG
>NC_140970.1:1678104-1713104 GCF_056783735.1 Eptatretus burgeri | reverse complement strand
AAAGGAGCAAAAACGGATCCTGTCAACTACGTATCAGTAGCTGACTTTCAATTGTCAGCAATTTCATGGAATCCATCATTGCTGCTGATGTCAAGTATTTCCTGTTTTCAAACAGCCTGAACTCTGACCATCAGTTTGGATTCCATCCTGTTCATTCAACTTTGGACATGCTGCTGCTCCTCTCTCTCAGCAACGGTTGGAGATCTAAATGTCAAACAGGTCAGGTGCATCTCCCTGAACATATCTCAGGCATTCAACACAGTATGGTATCCTGCTTTGATTGCCAAGCTCACTGCCTGTGGCATACAAGTCTGCCTTCATATCTGCCTTTATGACTTCCTTCAGTCACACAGTCAACACTTGCTATCAATGGAACCCTCTTCTCTCTTCTCCCAGTTGAGGCTGCAGTGCCACAAGGCAGTGTGTTGGGCCCATCTTGTTCTCATCTCGATGAACGACCTCTCCGATGCTCTGGAAAACCATCTTCCGTTTTGCAGATGAGTCCATGTTGTGTCCTGCAGTACTCCATCCCACTGAGAGGTATAAAGCAGCAGCATCATTCTATGCTGATTTACAAATGGAACGTCTTTAAATAATGGAACGTCTCAGCTTCACCCTGTTGTTCCGGAAGGATCGTTTAAATGGACCCATTTATCTTTTTCCACGAATCCAATCCCATCGTCGTACTTACAGGTTCCAGTGTTTCCTTCCTTCCTCGCTCTCTCCTCTTTTCATGTTCTTTCATTCCCTTGCTTATTGTTTTCAATAATTGGCCCCTCTGTGCCACTGTCAGTTCATACCCTCTGGAGCCTTGCTCTTCAATGAGCCTCAGTCTTGTGGAGAGAAATAAAACAATGCATTTCCACTGTCAGGTCACCACTTTGCACACTGCTTCTGTCTTTTCAGCCTACCATGGTAAGTTTAGACATGGTTATAGAGAGTTCTGCTAATTTGGAATCACAATCGTTTTTTCCAGGGACTTGAAAATTTTATTTTTAGCCATGCAGACCCGGTCTGGTAATGGTTAGAGCGTCCACTCAGTCTGCGAACTCTCAGTCTGGGAAGCCGGCGGTTCAAACCCCGGTTGAGTCATACCAAGTAATTAAAAATGTTATGTGCTGCTTCCTTGCTTGATGCTCAGCATTTAAAAGGATAGAGCATGGACAAACATTGCCTGGAAGGAAATGACAAACCACCAAGTGAAACCCTTGCTAAGAAACTGCTTCGGCAGCACCAACACTCTCTGAAGAGTATGGTACATAATTATCATCATCGAAAAATCATTTATCCTGCAGCTATTCCCCGAGGAATTTGTGGTGTGTCATCTGCCCACCGAGTAACATATTAAGCAACTCCAAAACCGATCATGTGTTGATTACTTTTTTCACAAAACTGATAAAATTATTCTTCTTTTTTTTTCTCATTTGTTGTGCCATTTCACAACTTGGATTTAATTTTATTATGTGGTGAAAATGGTCAATAAACAGCCTTTTGAGCCATTGAATACTAAGCATGGCATTTCTGTCAAAGTTGAGAGACTTCATTAGGGTTCTTGTTAAAAATAATTTCGAATAAGAGATAATTTTGTTTGAATAGGACCGAACTGCTAATACAGCTGGGGGCCTGGTGGACACCTCGGCTCCCAGCAGCATCCAGGGCTGGAGCCCCGTTGATGCGCCCGGGTTGGTGGGGGAGGGAGCCCCCCCTGAAGCTCCTGCATTTTGAGCAATTTGGAAGGTTTACCTGATCTGGCACTTATTTAACCAACTTGAGGTAAATAAAATGATGAAAATAGCATTTTTCATTCACATGTACAAAAAAAACAAACAATTCTGCCGTAATATGCGGATTAAATGACCATGATAATTACATAGATTGAGGTAAACCAGTTCAGCAAGTGTTGATACAATCTGTCATGGCCGGTTACCAAATTTTCTTGCCGGAATAAGTCATCGTTAATTGCATTATTTTACCAGATTACAGAAAGCCTGGTGTTGGCTTAGTGGTTAGGGTGGTAGCTTGGGATCCTCGGGTCCTGAGTTCAAGCCCCGTTGGCCGCTGAATTAATACACCAGGGGGTTGACTCAGCCTGTCATCCTTCTGAGATCAGCAAAATGAGTACCAGTGTACTGGTAAGGGGGACACTGCATCAGCGGCATTACCCTGTCCCAACCAATGGTGCAACCAGCAGCCACAGGATGCACTCGATGGAGAGACCAGATTACAGAAGTCCAAAATAGATATTAAAAAATAAAATTAAGGTTTTGAGAGAAGTTTCTCAAAAATCGATCGGTGGTGACAATTTACAGAATAGACGGTAAAAATAACTGGTTACCGACTTTTAGCAAAAACCCCTTCATATCAAGACCACAATGAAGATGTATAAAGCCGATCCCAAAATTTCATGTTGTGGGGTTTATTTGGGTCATTAATGTCAAAGTCACCTGATGTATCATTATTTTTATTGACCAGGATCAAGTGATCGACAGAGTCATTGGGTTTGTTTATACCGTCATGCTTGTCCACTGTTCAACAGTGGCCTTGCCACTCGCCTTCATATTTTCAGGATCTGAGCAAACAACCACTTGATTTTTCTCTACTTTTAATACCAAGTGTACATTCCATTATCCAATGATACATTGGAAACGTCGATGCAGGAAGAGGTCATTTGGCCCATCAACATATCCCTTAGAGCACAGTCAAGCTGATCATTAACAAGTGGAAGACGTACGGTACTACTAAGACCCTGCTTATATCAGGCCGTCCCTCCAAACTGGATGACCAAGCAAGTAGGAGACTGATCAGAGAGGCCACCAATAGGCCATTGGCAACATTGAAAGAGCTACATGCATTTATGGCAAAGACTGGTCATTGTGTGCATGTGACAACAATATCCCAAGCACTCCACAAGCCTTGCCTGCACAGTAGGGTGGCAAGAAGGAAGCCATTACTCAAAAAACCCAACCTTGAGTCCCATTTGAGGTAGGTAAAAAACTACTCTGGAGATTCTGAAGGCATGTGGCAAAAAGGTTTGTGGTCTGACAAAAGCAAGATGGAACTTTTTGGCCTAAATGCAAAATGTTACATTTGGCGCAAATCCAACACAGCACATCAACCGAAGAACACCATCCCTACTACGAAGCATGTTCGTGGCAGCACCATGTTATGGGAATGTTTCTCATCAGCAGGGGCTGGGGCACTTGTCAGTATAGAAGGGAAAATGGATGGAGCAAAATACAGAAAAATCCAAGAGGAAAGAAAACCTGCTACCCTCTGCAAGAAAGCTGAAAGTGGGATGAAAGTTCACCTTTCAGCATGACAACGAGCCGAAGCACACAGCCAAAGCTACAGTGAAGTGGCGAAGGAACAAAAAGATAAATGTCCTTGATTGGCCCAGTCAGAGCCCTGTCCTAACTCCAATCGAAAATCTGTGGCATGACTTGAAGATTGCTGTCGATCAGCACTCACCATGCAACTGGACTGAGCTTGACCAGTTTTGTGCAGAAGAATGGGCAAACCAATGTGTTCAAAGTCGATCAAAATCAATGTGCGATAACTTGAGCTCAGTCAAGGTGTACAAAGCTGGTGGAGACCTATCCCAACAGACTCACAGCTGTAATCGCTGTCAAAGGTGCTTCCACTAAGTATTAATTCAGGGGGATGGACACTTATCCAACCAAGATATTCTAGTTTTGTATTTTAAATTAATTTTCTGGAAGTTTGTCATATTTGCTTTTCACTTGGAAGTTGTGGGTCATGATGTGTAAATAAAGGTGGAAAAAGTCTGATTTAATGCAATTAAATTCCAGGCTACAAGGCAACAAAAGGTGAAAATTTTGAAAGGTGGTGTAGACTTTCTATAGGCACTGTATCTGTTTGTATTCATCTTGCTTTGGCAGTCATTTCAAACAAGCTCGAATGAGCTAAAATCCTCGTCCTCTTAATGATGACGTCATAAAAACGAATATGACATCATTGTGATGTATCAGGTTTGCGATAAATTATCTGTGCTAATTCCCGGCTTGATTCCCGCAAACAAAATTCAAACAGCTTGCCTAGTTTCGGAGATAATGGTATAGGCGATTTCCATTAGCGGCGATATTATGACGTCAACTTTTTTTCTTGGAAGAATTCCCCAAATCGGAGATGGTTACAGCCTGCGCGTGGGCTTTCTGCATATACATGGCAAGTTTCACGAAGATCCGATGAAAACTCTGGGTTGTGAAACAAAAAAAATCAAAAAATAGGAATGACGTCATAAAAATTGATATGACGTCATAGTGATGTATCATATGTGCGGTAATTAATCTCTGCTAATGCCCTGTTCGATTCCCGCAAACAGAATTCAAAAAGCTTGCCTAGTTTCGGAGATAATTTTTTTGGCGATTTCCATTAGCGGAGATATTTTGACGTCATAACTTTTTTTTCTAGGAGGAATTTTCAAAATCGGAGATGGTTACTGTCTGCGCAGAGTATTTTTTACATATATATGCCAAGTTTCAGGAAGTTTCGATGAAAACTGTAGGCTGTGAAACAAATGAAACAAAAAATGTCAAAAAGTAAGATTGACGTCATAAAAATTGATATGACGTAATAGTGATGTTATTACGTTTTAATTATTACGTTTCCCTGTTCGATTCCTGCAAACAGAATTCAAAAAGCTTGCCTAGTTTCGGAGATAATTTTTTAGGCGATTTCCATTAGCGGCGATATTTTGACGTCATAACTTTTTTTCTAGGAGGAATTTTCAAAATTCGGGACAGTTACTGTCTGCGCAGGGTATTTTTACATATATACGCCAAGTTTCAGGAAGTTTCGATGAAAACTGTAGGCTGTGAAACAAAAAAAAGTCCACAAGAACAACAACGTGAGTAAGACTTAGAGATCCTCCACGAGGATCTAAAAATAGAAAATTGTATTCACTGCTGCCATCTTATTCCTTCGTTCTGAGCTTGTTTATGTCTTTTTTTATTGTCTATTTTAACTCTCCCACAAGCAGTTTTTCAAATGGAAATTTTTTTTTTGCCTCCACAAACGAAGTCGCTGGAGGCATCATGTTTTTGGGTTGTCCGTCCTTCTGTGAGAGGTTTTCATTCCCACGATAACTTGAGAACAGCGAAGGGATCCAAGTCAAACTTGGTACAAGAATGTATAGTGATGCAAAAATGAACTGATTAGATTTTGGAGTCAAACGGTCAGAGGTCATTTAAGGGAAAAATTCTGTTTCCATGCTAACTTGGGAACCAGTGTTTGGATTTTGACCAAACTTGATGCAAGTATGTGTAATGATGTTAAGATGAACTGATTAAATTTTGGCATCAAGAGGTTGGAGGTCATATCAGGTTGAGAATAGCTGAAGGGGATTTAAATAGAACTTGGTACAAGTATAATAATGGTTTCTGAATATTACCGTACATGTCATTTGTGATGTGCTTAGGCGCAGCTTTACAGCATGCCTCAAGGTGGACTGCCCGGAAAGCCACGTCTCCTGCCCAGCATCGAAGAGGCCTGGAGCCTACCCATCCCCGCAGAGCTGACTTCCCGTCAGAACACCATCGCACCTGCCGCACAGGTATCATACATACCACCACCACTGTTGGCAATTGTAACAATTCTACTTTCTGCTTATCCACTTTCCTTCCCTACCAATATCTCACTTTCTTTTTTGCTTCTGGTTATGTTGGATCATTGCATTTTTTTTTTCGTGTTGGAAAGGGGGGGCGGGGGGGGGGTGGCAAAGGATGTAGTTCCATTATTCATTGCTGTTAGTAAGCCATTTAGCACAAAAAATTTCTTTCTCTCACCTATATATCTTCATGGTGGTGCTTTATGTTCACCAGGCCTACAAGCCATCAGGGACGGTGGAGGGGTACACGGGACATAACCTTCCAAACTCTCAGCACACCATTCAGATGGGGCGCAGCAATCCTGCATTGAACCAGCAACATGCGGTGGTACCTGGTGGTCCAGGAGAGGAACTGGGAAGCCCAGCCAAACGCCGACGCAGCTCACCCTCTGGCAAGGTGATGATGCTAACTTAGTTGTTGCCTTGTGGTTCAAAATTGTGTTACTTTGGCTTCACCAAACCCATTCAGCCTTCTAATCCAGTTTCTATTGCAGCAGCCTGGTGTTTCAGACTCTTGGAGCCATCCCCTTGCCCAGCAATCACTGCAGCCATCTGATGCTGCTTCATCAGCCATGTTGTCACCTCAAAAGCTGCAGGTAAAGCCTAACAACTAGCATCTGTATTCATATCCTATGCTCAATTCTTTTTATGTTTTCAGTGTTAAAAATAGCCACCCTCCGTTTCCTCTGGTTTTATTTTTTTATTGTCTTCACGTTGTTGGGATTTTTTTGGTTATGTCTTCTCAGCCTTTTTTTTTAATGGCATCAGTGATTCCATTGCTTGTAATCCGAAAGGAATGTATTATCTACATTGCTTTGTAAACTTTTTATTCCTTCCTCTTCATCCAGCTCCTTGAACAGTTACGAGGAAACCGTGAGCAAAAAACAGGTGTGCAGTTGCAGTTGCTCGAACAGTTAGAGCAACAAGTTTGCGCAGCTCAGGTCAGGATTTTTTTATTTCCCACCCAGCTATAGACTTGCTGCCTTCATTCCTTCACCTTCTCTTTGGTTTTTTTTTTCTTTTTTGATAATTCTGCCCCATGTTTTCCCCTTATTCCTTTTATTTTTCTCTCTCCTTTTCACAAACACATAGAGGATACCCTTTCAAGTGCATGGATGTACAGTGGTCTTTTTTTCTTTTTTTTAATACTTTCTCCTTTTTTAGCAGCCAAGGCAAGCAACTCTTCCTAATGGACCTGCTCCAGCAGCCATTAGTCCACAGTACCCAACAGTCCCAAACCCTTCACCCCACCGGACTCAGGCTCCTGGTGCTTCTCCATGGCCCCTCACCAATGGTCCCCATGTTTCCACTTCGGGTTCTGCAGCGGGACCATCAGCGGTCCACGGAGCTACGGCCATAGTCTCTGGGACAATGACAAGCTGTGCAACCACTACGGTGGTTTCTGTAACAACAGGAAGTGAAAAGGAGTTTACCGCATTGGGCGGCCGGGGTCACGTGCCTTATGGGGGCCGGGGGCCACCAAGACTACCTCAGAGCCCCCCGAACACTTCCACTCAGGTATATGGAGGATGTTGTTTGTGCTGGGGAGGTGGGAAATTAAACAATTTTTTTTTCTTTCTTTCTTTTTTTTCTCTCATTCCTTTTGCCTATTGTTTGCTTTTTAAAATATATTCTGTTCATCATATCCTCTTCATAGCTCCCTTTGCCCAAGAGCCTGGACACTCCTTCCTTGTTTTATTTTTTTTTTCCTCAGGTGCTGCAACACTTGCAGAGTCGCTGCTCAGGCTTTGTCGAAGGAGAGAGTGCACAGAGCAGCACGGCCAAACCCACGTGCTCGCCCTTGTCTGCTCGGCCTGGTTTGGTAAACCCCCCAACTCCTACCTCAGCCGCCCCACCCCAGGCCTCTCCACCCCCTTCCAAAGACTCGCTCATGAAGCAGGACAAACACAGTCCTGCTGGAGACTCTCTTCTTTTACCACCCCCACCACCCCCACCACTACCAACGTTGCCCCATCGCTCACACGTCCCAAACCATGCCGCCCTTGGTTTGCGCTCACCGCAAGGTGCAGATTGTATCTCCACCAATGGTCCACCTGCATCTAGAGAAGAGTGGCCCAACAGTCTGCACCCAGCTGCAAGGGGTTGCCTTTCTGGCGAAAGGCAAATTGGTGCTTCGAGTGATCCCGGCCGAGGCTCGCCATCTCCCTCTCCTCTTGATTCCCTCACGATACGATCGAGTGCTGCCGAGATATTGAGGACCTGTCGGTAGGCTGTTTTAATAATTCCCATGTAGTCAAATGAAAGCTGCAATTGTTCAAATATACTGATTTGGTCACCAAAGCAAGTCGATTTATAAAAGTATGGAAATTGCCTTCAGAATATCTGGTTTTTGAAGTGATTCTACTGCAATTAAAGCGGCAGTTATTTATTGTTGTAATTTTTTTTTTTTTGCCTTTTTTGTTCTTTGAGTCTTAAATGTGTGTCTGTGGTTGTGTCCATGTCTGCCCCAAAGTTTGGGTTATTTTCACTTTTATTGTGCTATTTTCCATTAAACATTTGTGGGAAGTTGGAAGTATGCAATACAGGTTGATAATCCAAATTTCTGTGAAAGTCGATTTAATATCACAGTTGCCTTTAAGTACAGTAAACCCTTAAATATGATGGGCATCCTGTTTGTGTTCCGATTTAGTTATCACAGTGCTTAATGTCGACCAATCGCGGTTTTTAATCTGAGCTATTGGGTTATCTCGCACCACGAGCCTTTTGATATTTCTTGTGCACTAGTCATGGTGCCAAAGTGCAAAACGGTGGACAAAAGTGATTATGGTCGTGTCAAAAGGCAGAGAAGGGAAATGACGTGTGGAAAAAAAAATAGAGTTGTTTGATGGGTTGGCTGGAGGTGAAAGTGCAGCATCTGTGGGACATCATTATGGGATCGACGAATCTACTGTGCTATATATCTGTAAAAGTGAGGCAAATATCCGTGCAAGTGTTTCTCACGCACTGTAATGGCGCCCAAGCGTAGCATAAAATAATGGACAAAAGTGAATCTCGTGTAAAAAGGCAGACAAAAGTGATTATCCTGTGAAAACCCCTGCCCCTCCCTTCTTTCCCAGGAGGGGGGCTCGCTGGTTTGCCGAGCTGCGGAACAATTTCAAAAAGAAACACATCAACGGATTACAAAGGGAAACAATTTAAGATACACAAGACGACCCGTGAACCGGTTGGGTTTCCGTTTACAGCGGTTGATAAGAAAAAATCATTAAAAAAAAAGATAGCTCCAGTGAACTATACCGCTGAGGTTGTTTGCATTGATCAAATTCTCCCGAAGAGTACTTGACTGAATCGGGAATTTATTTTTTAATAATTTTTTCGTTGCCCGATTTGAACAAAACTTGATACTACACACCGCAGGAGAATGGTGAGTAAGGTGGGCCGAAAATTTTTGCGCTATCGTGTACCGTTTTGGCTATATTTCGGGAACATACATACATGCACATATACAAGATGAGCGTTTTAGTAATATATTGATTACATGACCAAAAGTATGCGGACACCCCTTCTAATTAGTGGATTTGGCTATTTCAGCCACACCCATTGTTGACAGATGTATAAAATCAGGAACACAGCCATGCAATCTCCAGAGGCAAACATTGGCAGTAGAATGGGCTGTACTGAAGAGCTCATTGACTTTCAACGTGGCACCGTCATAGGATGCCATCTTTCCAACAAGTCAGTTTGTCAAATTTTTGCCTTGGTAGAGCTGCCCCAGTCAACGAAGTGCTGTTATTGTGAAGTGGAAACATCTAGGAGCAACAACAGCTCAGCCACAAAGTGGTAGGCCACACAAGCTCACAGAACGGGATCGCCGAGTGCTGAAGCACGTAGTGCGGTAAAACTGCGTGCGTGCGTGTGCATGTGCGTGTTGGTTGTTATCTCCATATGTGGGTTTCAGAATGTGGAATGGAGCCCTCCCACGTCTTAACGTATCCACGTGTGTGTGTGTGTGTGTGTGTGTGTGTGTGTGTGTGTGTGTGTGTGTGTGTGCGTGTGCGCGCGCGTGTGCGCGCGCGCGTGCGCCAGAACGACCTGCTGTGAAAATATGACCAAATGTTGTGCTCTCCACAGTCGATCACTCTGAAAGCTTAAAAGGCTTTTACGTCTTTTGTTTTCCGAAGGTGGACAGAGGTTATGTTTTCACTCCTGTCTGTTTGTCTGTCTGTGAGCAGGATATCTCAAAAAGTTATGGACAAATTTGGAAGAAACTTGGTGGACAGTTTGCTTGTGTGACAAGAACGAATTAATTCAATTTTGTTGAAGATCCGGTTCTGGATAATATAAAGTATAAGATAGTTTTGTAAGCGATTATTTACCATTGAGAGAGGTCAAAAAATGATACATAGCACGATATCTCAAAACGTTGTGGACTGATTATGACAAAAACTTGGTGGGTGAGTGGGTAGGTGACAAAAACAAGCTGATTAGATTTTGGTTGATGTCTGGATTCAGATCCGGCCTGTCAGTGGCATCCAAAATGTAAACTGTTCAGCCTGGCGGAGGTACGCGCTCTACCTATTGCAATTCTAATATATTTGTGTATTTGTCAGAGTTACAAACCAATTGTACTGAGTAACACTTTTTTTTTTCTCCCCTGTATGTTTGCTCACCCCTGCCAGGAGTGTAAGTAAAAATGGCCTGTCTCACACCATACTAGCAGATAGGCGGCCGCCTCCACGACCCCCACAACCACCATATCCTCCCCTTTCTCCAGACAAGCTGCAACCTCTTGTACCCAGTATATATGTAAGTTTTTGTTGAAGGTGGTAATCCTTTCTTTGTATCTTCTCATTACCTTCCCCTTCTCTCTCCCTTTTTTCTCTTTTACTCTCTTCTTTTCATCCATCTTTATACAATCTTGACTTACTCACGTGCATGCTTCTGTTACTACAGTTGGAGAATAAGCGAGATTCTTTCTCTCCTGCTCTACAGCAGTTCTGCACAAACCGCAACACCCCGGTCACTATCATCCGGGGCTTGGCTGGTGCTCTCAAGCTTGGTATGCCAAATCCACAGCACTGAACAACCATTGACTGGGAAAAAGAAATAGATGTCATGAAATCGGTCATTTTAAACAGCTCATTAACTTTATGGCTTCCAATTTGTAGTAAAATGAAGTTGGATGAATTTATTAATTTTATTCATCCATTTATTTATTGTGATGGTTGACAAACTCTTTGTTTTCATTTCAATTAATACATCTTAAAATATCTCTGCATGAAATTTAAATCATTCTGGGGCTATCATTTACACAACTTACGTTGCACATAGAATGCATGAAATTGTGAGCAGTTTTGGTGTTTATTTGAACAAATGCAGTGCGTAACAAAATCCAGACGAGGTGGAAATTTCCTGGTGTGAGGTCATCATGACTTTACTGTGCCAAACGAGGTAGAGAAAGGAGAACACGAGCAAATGACTAAGAGTGGCTCACGGAATTCTTGATTTTTGTATCTTTTTCTTTAAAAAAAAATTCTATACAATGTCTAGGCTCATGCAATAGCTGGAACACAGAACAGGACAGCTATAACTCCGTGGAACGTCAGGAAACACACCAATAGAAGGCTAGGGGGACATTACAGTGGGATACTTGGAGGAAGGATGGGTCAGGGAAAGAATGAGAGAGTAAGGGGAGGAGGAGAAAGACACAGGGAGTGAAAAATCTGGATAAAAGCTCAAACATAGCAAGAAGAGTTCTGGGTCTGAGTGCATTGGTTGTGGGATTGTGTAGTGCCTCCTTCCAGTTTACCAAAGCTAGTTTTGCCGGACCAGATCCGTCGTATCTCTGTCATCTTTGCATTCCAGTGTTGCTAGTTGTGTTTTCGTCCAATTTTCTGAACCGTACCTTCTTGTGTTTTGTTTGAATGAGTGTCCCTGTGAGTGGCCTACTCGCCAAGGCCTCAGCTAATGGGCGTGCAAATTCCGTGTCTGCTGTGACGCCACGTGCCTCGTTCCGATTTCTTTATCCTAAGTGTTTTCTTTTCATGCTCCTCAACTTTATCTCATTACTTGTCACTTCAAAAAAATTAATTTTTTTCACTCCCAAAGAATCATGACCTCATTCTGCCTTTATTTCCTTCATTTATTATTTTTACTTCCTTCATTAACCCTCTCCAATCCCACTTTTTTCTTCCACTTCTGTGATTGATCGTTTGCAACCGTATCCGTTTTGTTCACCCTCTGTGTCTTCCTTTAGCCCTCATTCTTCCCAACATTCCTTATTTCTCCAAGTCTCCCTCTATTTTGTCCCTCAACCTTGTTGTTGGTGTTTGTTCTTTTTACATCCAGATCTGTTCTGTGTTCTAGCTCCTCATGAGCATAGATACTGTCTGCAAAAAAGAGGGAAGATAGAAAAGCATTTACATAGAAAAGGCTGCAAGCTCAAATGTGGGGGGTGAGATCGAAATGGAGCAAAAAGCAGAAATGTTGGTGGAATGAGAAGTGTGAAAATACAATGACCTGGAAAGGAATCGATCAGCTTGGGGGAAGGTTAATGAGGGGAGAAAAGATCATGAGACTGGGTGGGGAATGACCTCTAGAGGTGAGCAGCCACCTTGAAGCCCTGAAGGGAATAAAATATGGTTTAAAAAAATTATTTTAACAATAATATGTCACAATGCAGCCATAAACACGAGAGTCTGTTTGCTCTATCTGCAGACCTTGGTCTCTTTTCCACCAAATCCTTGGTTGAAGCAAATTCGGATCACGTACTTGAGGTCCGCACTCAGCTAATGCAACCGGCGCATGAGAACTGGGATACCATGTGTACACAGAAGGTTTGCCACTCCTTAGTCTTCTCATTTTCATACTTTTTTCATGCTCAGCAATTCTCCCACCCTTGTACTAGACTTCACCACCCTCTCCAGTCCTTGTACAAATTGAATTGTGTGATTCCAGGTTTGGCGATGTGAAAGCAGTCGCTCTTATACGACAATTGCAAAGTATGCACAGTACCAGGCAGCATCATTCCAGGAGTCTCTGAGGGTAAGTCTTTAAATACAAGGCCTGGCTGGACAAAGCACTTTTTGAAAGAGATTCATCAGAAAAGTATGGATTTTAGCTTGATATGAGCTGATTAGGAATCTAGAATCTAATATTCTATTTTACCTTCCATGTATGGTATTGCTTCTGAGCAGGAGGAGAGCGAAAAGAAGAACAGCCTTCAGAGAGACCTTTCAGACAGCGATTCAAACTCGTCAGAAAGGTGAAGTAACTTTTACTCCCGGACTCCACCCACCCCACAACCACCCCATCTTAAATGTTTGGGCCAAAATCAACATAATTCCCTTGCATCTTACGCACATTCCTTGATTATTTACTCATTCCCATGCTGTGTGTTTTGCAGTTGTTTGAAGAGGAGACAAAGAGGCCCCTTTAAAACCATCAAGTTTGGAACGAACATTGATCTTTCTGATGAAAGAAAGTAAGAACTTGACTTTTATCTTTTCCTTATTTGCTGAAATATATTTTTTTCATAATCCTCACATCACTTTTCCTTGGTTTATTGAGACTTGGATTACCATGGTGGAGACAAACTTGCTTGAACACGTGGCTTTTTCCATTCACCTTTTACAAGCTAACTCGGACATTCCACCAGGTGGAAAACACAGCTCCATGAGCTGACTAAACTCCCAGCTTTCCTTCGGATTGTCTCTGCTGGAAATATGCTGAGCCATGTCGGACATACGATCTTAGGCATGAACACAGTGCAGCTGTACATGAAGGTGCCTGGCAGCCGCACACCAGGTAAGTTCAAGCTGCAGTTAAAGTCCCGGTTTTATATTTTTGGTATGCGTTGTGTTGCATGTGTTATTTATTTATTCATGTACTCGCAGGGGCTACTTGGCACTGCCCAGGGGATGGAGGGGGTGGGGGGATGGAGTTGATGACGTCATCAGTCAAGTGGTTCGACAGCCATATACTGTATATATATATATATTTTTTTTAACATAAAAGCCTTCAAAGTCATCTTCTCTGAAACAGTTGAACATGTCGAGGCAAAACTTTACAGGTACGATTGCCTATCCATGAGGAATTAAAAGTTATCCACCTATGACATCATAGGTAACATAGTTTGGCAGCTATGTTTTGTTTTTTTAAAGAATAAACCTTTAAAAGCCTTCTTTTCCATAACGCCTGGACAATTCGATTTGTTAGCTGTTATATCGGTCACATGGGGAATGCCAGGGTGTTCAAGAATAATTGATCGGTCACATGGTCTGCCTGCCACATTGGATTGAACGAAAATCATTTTTTTCAAAATTCCTCTTGAACCGCTTCATCGAACGATGTGAAACTTCACAATTATGATCTAGTACTGATGGGGAAGATATGTTTTAAATTTCAACCTGATCGGATGCATGATCTGGCAGCCATATTTATTTAATTTTTTGAATCTGGGTTCAGGGATTTAAATCAAACTTGGTACAAGTTTGTATGATGATGTAATAATTTGGGTGGAGGCATATCTGTCAACGTCGTGATGTTGAAGAGTTTCGTTCTAGTTATTTCTAAAATAAAAACTCGATTTCAGTTTCCATTTGTGAAATTTATATTTGCTTGAATTCCTGATGATTGAATTTGCTCAAAGATCCAGTCGTTGAATTCCTGATTCGGGGGCTCAAATGTAAGACTCGGTGGACGAATGATTAGAGCATCTGTTCCAAGTCTGGGAAGTCGGCGGTTCAATCCCAGGCCTTGTCATACCAATTTAAGACTTTGAAAATGGTACGTGCTGCTTCCTTGATTGATATTCAGCATTGAAAAGGATAAGAGCACGGACAATCCCCATAGGTTGGCATCCATGGGGAGGAGGAAATTCCTCCTCATTCAGCCCATCATGCTTGCAAAATGCCCCGCTGAATGTGGTGAGAAAGGCGGCACCATTGTTATGGCGTCACCAGCAACCAGAGTGCCCTAAGAAGTAATGGGACTCCCTGCAAGCTCAGTGGCTTTGTGTCTCATCTAACAGGCCTGTGTTGTGTGTGTGTGTGTGTGTGTGTGTGTGTGTGTGTGTGTGTGTGTGTGTGTGTGTGTGTGTGTGTGTGTGTGTGTGTGTGTGTGTGTGTGTGTCCTACTATGAGCCTTAGATGCCCTTAATAAAAAAGAAATTAAAAACTTGATGGTATTCAAAGAATACTTAGCTCACACAGTCTTGAGAAGGACTTGGTGTGAGCCAATTCTTCTGGCAGCAAATTTGATATGAAGAAAATTAAATTCAAATCAAATGGAAGACCAAGTACAATCGGTGTTGCTGCATTGGAGTCATCAGAAGGAACCTGAACAAGCAAAAAGCAAAGGTGAAGTCATCAGGAGGAACCTGGATAGGACTCAGGTTTCAGCTGCCACTCCTCTACTCTCAGACCCATCCAGGCACAGCCAAGTGAGCCTTATTCAAAAAAATTAAAATAAAAAAGAACACAAATTCAAAAAATTAATATTTCTGGCTGCCAGACCATGCATCTGATCAGGTTGAAATTTAAAACATACAAGTCTGGAGACGGCGATGGTTCACGAGCAATGTACACGGTTCGCCTTTTTTATTTTTTGACCTTCGAGGGGACGCCACGGGTAAACTGGCAGGAATCGGGAAAAACGTAAATGATGAAAGTTGTAGTACTCGAAGAGCACTACTTGCATACCAACTTTCCTTCGAAACAGTTGAAAATCCTAGGAGCTTGATGCCCAATTTGTTGTTTTTTTTGACATTTTCTAAGTTCGTGACCTTGTGACCTTGACCTTGGGACGAAAATGAAAAATTGAGCTCCGTGGGGCTATGCAGGTGCGATTGGGCTAACCAAATACCGAAACCCCTGCCAGATTCGACAAACCCCCTCGGAGAAGATGTAACTTGAAACCGGCTACCCCCTAAAAACACATGTTTTTTGAATGGGCGGAGCCACGCCCATTCTCCGGAAAACACAATTAGATCATGATACAAACCTCGCACCCTAATTTTATCAAGATTGGATCAAAACCCACGGAGCTATGCTCGGGACAAACAGACAGACACACACCCATAACTAATATAGTGGTCACTTACTGACTCGTGAACCAATATTCCCCATCACTACTAGATCATAATTTTGAAGTTTCACTTTGATTGATGCAGTGTTCAAGAAAGATAATTTTAGGCATTTTCCTTCAATCCAATATGGCTGCCAAACTATGTGACCTATCAATTATTTATGAACACCCTGGTATCCCCAAGGTTTGGGGAACATGTGTGAAGTTGCCCCTCGATATGTCCAGCTGTTTCGGAGAAGATTTTTGAAGGTAAAAAAAAGGCTGCCGAACCATGTGACCTATGATGTCATAATTATCATTCAAACATTGTACATGAGTAGTCGCACCTATGGTGAAAATTTCGTGTCAATCCGACAAGCGGTTCCCGAGAAAAGGGAATATCAAAATGCAGATGTGTACGTACTGGACTGATCGCTTCACCCCTCCTTTCGCTTCGCGGGGGCGGGATAAAAATCAACGTGAACTGCACCTGTATCAAGGTCAATTCTGGAAGTTGAAGAAATGATGCCACGGTGAGCAAATATTCACATGAAGAAGATTATTGCACAATATCAGCAAATTACTGTGACAGACATTGAAGTAACTGAAAATTATGCTTTTTGCAGGTATGTAATCTGTGAAATGATTTCTATCATTTCCATTTTGGCTTCATGATTACCGTACTCTCATAAATGAATTTCTTCTTGAAATTAGCAACATTCCTTTAACACATCTTCACATGTAATTGTTTCCAACATAACATTTTCCTTTTTAAAGAACTTTATCCCAAAACGCCTTCAGTAGTATTGTTACGAATTTGGAAGCTTACTGCACTCAGCATTCAGGTCCTTATAGAACAGTTATATCGGTAAGTACGTGTTTCTAGTTAGGGTTCCGTTCCCTTTGTCTAATGGGAATTAAGTGTGCATGCGCTGCAAAGTTATTTTGAGAGTCAGGGTTTTATTTTACATTTTTATATCAACAACAACTTTTTAATGACGACACCTGCCTCCGCTTCCTTCCACCATCCTCCACCGGCACTGTTGCACACGTGCGTGTCAGCACGTAGGTGGGCGGAGTTCACGAGGACCCGACGTCTCTCTCGCCAAATCCGAGGGATGCGAGCGAGGTTGCTGTCGGTCGGCCAATAAGCGCAGCCCACGCAGGACAATGTTACTCTCCTTGTTTGAGGGGCGGTCCGCCGCGACGGCCGCCACGCCCCCCCCCCCGGTCCAGCGGACTTGGCACCCCTTTCGGCCAATCACGGGGGCGATGAGCGAATCGCGCGATGCAACCGTCCAATGAGGAGGCGAGGGAAAGAGGCCCCTCCTGCATGAGGAGAAAGTGTGGTTGTCTGGACCAGCAAGGGGAGAGACGGTGTGCTCGTGGCAGGAGCGTTGGCCAGTTCAAGTGTTTGGGGCGTTCTGGCTGGAACGTGAAGGTCTCGTCGCCTGGTCGTCTCGTCTTGCCTGCTGGCGTTCTGTCCGGTCCACCTTCGTGCCGGCTGGCGTCCGTCATTGCATCGTGTTGCGGGTTTGAGTCCTGCCTAACCGGATTATCGAGAACCGCACGACGCGGGAAGGTCCGAGATAGCTCTGGTTTCCAGCTCATCTTCCCTCGAGCTGGGAACCTTCAATAAAGGCCGCAGCCATCACTTCTTTTGGGTATTTGTGTGTGCGTGTGTGTGTCTGTGGGCCCGTCTGTAAGTAGGAATTGTTTAAGTGCCTTGTTCATACTTGCATTTCTTTTAGTCGGTTTAACTCTGCTCTTTGTGTGTTCCCTCCCCCCCATTATAAATAAATCCCCTGTTTAATGTTTCAGCTCCTTTCTGTGTTTTCTTTATTGGTTTAGCACGGTGCGTGTTGGGAAATTTGAAAGTGGCAAATTGTGCATTTGGACCGACGGACCTCGGTAACCATCCGCTCGGGTTACACACGGTTCGAGCACGCTAATGGCTCGTTCCACTCGAGCTCCGCCGAGGGTGAATTTCCCCGGAAGTTTGGACGACGTGGGTATTTCGGTAAATTGAAATTGGCAATCCACCCTATCCCACGCGGTCGACCTATTAGCGATCTTCGGTCCGATAAGGGACCCGTCGGCTCCGGAGTTATCCGGGGTGACGACCTATAAATTCCGGGTGTTCGGTGGAGCCGACTCCACTGCTCCATCTAGCGGTCATGCTCGCCGCCGATACCCGGCCCACAACAGTATTTCTTGCTATGATTTGTTTTATCTTCTATTCTTAGCGTGTATTGTTCCTAACGGTGGACAGAGGTTATGTTTTCACCCCTGTCGATCTGTGTCTATCTGTTTGTTTGTCTGTCTGTGAACAGGATTTCTCAAAAAGTTGTGGACAGATTCAGACGAAATTTGGTGGACAGTTTGGGTGTGTGACGAGGATGAATCGTTTCGGCTTCTGTGAAGCCCTGAATCCAGATCTGGATATGAGAATCTTTTAAAAAAATTCATATGTGATTCTTCAGTATTGAGAGATGGGGCTAAAAACGATAGATAGCATAATATTTCAAAAAGTGGTGGACAAGTTATGAGAAAACTCGGTGGATGAGTTGGTTTAGTGACGAGAACAAACCAATTCGATTTTTGTTCAGGTCCGGATCCAGATCCAGCTGATCTGGGATACAAAACATAAACTGTTCAGCCTGGCAGAGGTGTACACTCTACCGAATGCCGTACTAGTTCTGTTAGTTTCCCATAAAGATGCAAAACAATTGGAGTACCTGCCCTTCGGGCGATCTTGTTCCAAGCAGGCAACACGTTCTTCTGACTCGTACCTTTATTTGGGTGGTGTGTAGGCAACTGACAGCCAAAAATATCCCGGGTTAAGTGCATGAAGCAAAAACATACCTGCTGCTTATAAATCAAAACACCTCACTGTACTGAAAAATGTGGGGACGGGAATACAGTACTGTACACTAAATGGGGTTTGACTTATTATACCCTACCCCACCTGGAGGCGGCACTACATGATACACATTTACAAAGGGAATTTGTGTCGTCCTCCCTTCCTCCCCCCCTCCCCCCCGAAGGACCACCAGCAAAGATAAAAACACCCCTATACATTATTTTGGGTCATGCTGATCCTATGTAGCAAGTCTGGATGTAATGTAATCAGCCCAGAAATGTAGGAGTAGCATGACAAACAAATAAATATACAAACACGCACGCAAACAACGGTCCATGAATTATAGTAAGGATGCTTGTGATGCTGTTACAGCCTACTGCATATTTTGTGTGAAATGGAAATGGGGAGGTGGTGGGGTTGGAGGTGGGAGAGATGAAGGAAATATAATTGTGAAATGTCAGAGAGGGGGAAGTGGAGGTGGTTGGGAGTGTTAGCGAGGTCAGTAAAAGGGAGTTGGTAGTGGAAGAAACGTGATGTATCCCGCATATGAGGAGTTTCGTGAGAGTGGGAGAAAATAACGTGGGAGTGGGAGGTGTTGAAAAAACATTTTATATATATATATATATATATATATATATATATATATATATATATATATATATATATATATATGTATATACACACACACACACACGCACGCACGCACACACACACACACACACACACACACACACACACACACACACACACACACACACACACACACACACACACACACACACACACACACAGGGGAGAACAAGTATTTGATACACTGCCGATTTTGCAGGTTTTCCCACTTACAAAGCACGTAGAGGTCTGTAATTTTTATCATAGGTACACTTCAACTGTGAAAGACGGAATGTAAAACAAAAATCCTGAAAATCACATTGTATGATTTTAAAATAATTAATTTGCATTTTATTGAATGAAATAAGTATTTGATACATCAGAAAAACAGAACTTAATATTTGGTACAGAAACCTTTGTTTGCAATTACAGAGATCAGACGTTTCCTATAGTTCTTATAACCAGGTTTGCACAGACTGCAGCAGGGATTTTGGCCCACTCCTCCATACAGATCTTCTCCAGATCCTTCAGGTTTTCGGGGTTGTCACTGGGCAACACAGACTTTCAGCTCCCTCCAAAGATTTTCGATTGGGTTCAGGTCTGGAGACTGGCTCGGCCATCCAGGACCTTGAGATGCTTTTTACGGAGCCACTCCTTAGTTGCCCTGGCTGTGTGTTTCGGGTCGTTGTCATGCTGAAAGACCCAGCTACGCCCCATCTTCAATACTCTTGTTGAGCGAAGGAGGTTGTTGGCCAAGATCTCGCGATACATGGCCCCATTTATCCTCCCCTCAATACGGTGCAGTCGTCCTGTCCCCTTTGTAGAAAAGCATCCCCAAAGAATGATGTGTCCACCTCCATGCTTCACGGTTGGGATGGTGTTCTTGGGGTTGTACTCATCCTTCTTCTTCCTCCAAACACGGCGAGTGGAGTTTAAACCAAAAAGCTCTATTTTGGTCTCATCAGACCACATGACCTTCTCCCATTCCTCCTCTGGATCATCCAGATGGTCATTGGCAAACTTCAGACGGGACTGGACATGCGCTGGCTTGAGCAGAGGAACCTTGCGTGCACTGCAGAATTTTAATCCATGACGGCGTAGTGTGTTACTTATGGTTTTCTTTGATACTGTGGTCCCAGCTCTCTTCAGGTCATTGACCAGGTCCTGCCGTGTAGTTCTGGGCTGATCCCTCACCTTTCTCATGATCATTGAGGCTCCATGAGGTGAGATCTTGCATGGAGCCCCAGACCGAGGGAGATTGACTGTTATCTTGAACTTCTTCCATTTTCTAATAATTGCGCCAACAGTTGTTGCCTTCTCACCAAGCTGCTTGCCAATTGTCCTGTAGCTCATCCCAGCCTTGTGCAAGTCTACAATTTTGTCCCTGATGTCCTGAGACAGCTCTCTGGTCTTGCCCAATGTGGAGAGGTTGGAGTCTGATTTATTGAGTGTGGACAGGTGTCTTTTATGCAGATACGAGTTCAAACAGGTTCAGTTAATACAGGTAATGAGTGGAGAATGGGAGGGCTTCTTAAAGACAAAACTTACAGGTCTGTGAGAGCCGGAATTCTTACTGGTTGGTCGGTGATCAAATACTTATTTCATGCAATAAAATGCAAATTAATTATTAAACAATCATACAATGTGATTTTCAGGATTTTTGTTTTAGATTCCGTCTTTCACAGTTGAAGTGTACCTATGATAAAAATTACAGACCTCTACGTGCTTTGTAAGTGGGAAAACCTGCAAAATCGGCAGTGTATCAAATACTTGTTCTCCCCACTGTATATATTTTGGTCTATTTCGCAGAGACTGCAGATGTGCTTGAGAACTAGGCATGCATGATTATGCGACCCAGATTTCATGGTGATGACTAGAATTGTTGTGTGGGATTTCAGTATCAGGTGGAATTTTATCAGTTTGTTTTGGAACTTACAACATTCCGCTGATATGCAGGAGTGATAAAGGTGTGCAGTTGGTGTAACTTTAGAATGGGTTGGGGGTGAGGGGGATATACATGTGTGAATGAGGTGCTGATGTCACCAGGATTGATGAGTGGCTGCTCTGCGGAATGTCGAATGGGATAACCCCTGAAGGAGGGTGCTTTGCCTTTACATGACAGAAATATTTGTAATATTTCTGCCTTCTCTCTTGGTATAACTAGGAATAACAAGGAAATTTGATGAAGGAGTAGATCATTCAGCGCATCATGACTGTGCAACGCCAATGCCAGATTTTTTTTAATCTGTCAAACTAACAACAGATCACAAACATAGCCGGGGGGGGGGGGGGTCAGGCCGCATAGAAGACGGCAGAAGACAGAAGGACCACCGACCTGCCTGTGATGAGAGAGTGAGACCCAAAGACTCGGCTTCATCGCGGGAGATTCTAATGATACCAAATGCCTTGGTTTCCACAGCGTGAAGCAAGGAAAAAGGTGTGAGGGCCAGAGGGGAGAGCAGTAAGTACTCAATCAGGCTGCAGATGAAAGCTTTGTATGTGGTCAGGAGCTCAGGTGTGCTAAGGAAGGTCTTTGTATGACGGAAGATGCCCAGTCGGCAACTGGCTTTGGAGGCCAGCTCGGAAATGTGGCTTTCCCAGGAAAGATCATGGCAGATAATGAGAGCCAAAAGCTTGATTGAAATGACTTTTTTAAGAGCATTGTTGAGAAAGTATGTTGGGGGTGGGGGGTGGTTTTCAGATGGTAACGGTTTCCAGTTTTCAGACGGTTTACTTTTGGAAAGACATCGTGAGAGTGTGAGATTTATCAGGGCTGAAAGACATGTTCCAAGTGTTGGACCAGATTGTGATTTTATCCAGATCTACCGAGAGTGAAGAAGCTGCTGCTTGCCGATCTGAGGGATGACAGATGGTATGGCAGAGGGTGCAGTCGTCAGCAAAGAGATAGAGGATTTTCCAGGGTGGGAGAGATCATTGATGAAAACAAGAAAAAGCACAGAGCCTAGAACACTCCTTCAGGAACTCCAGCCTGGACAAGAAGAACTTTCTGCTTATATCCAACTCCATTTAGAACTGGAAAGAACAATCATAGATTGTCGACCCTCGCCAGAACTTGTTTTGTGTGGCGTTTGTGTACTGGTGTTAATTAATTAGAGACATAATTAGAACTGCCACTTTATATCTGCTGGCAGTGATGACCGGGTACCAAGACATCCCTCTTTGCAGCCCCGCTTTGATTGGACACCTGACCCTGACTCATGACGTTTTTCATTATTATTCAATTGAATTTAGAATGGGATTAAAATAAATTAAATTCAAATCACAGGGAAGACCAAATAGATGCAGTCCTGCATTGGAGTCATCAGAAGGAACCCAAAGAAGCAAAAAGCAAAGATGAGGTCATCAGGAGGAACCTGGATAGATTTCACATTTCAGCTGCTACTCCTCTACCCTCAAATCCATCCAGATACAGCCAAGTAAGCCTTATTCAAAAACAAAAAAACCATGTGTCCAATCAAGTTGAAATTTAAAACATGTATTCCCCATTGGTACCAAATCATAATTGTGAAGTTTCATGTTGATCGATTTCAGAAGCGGTTCCAGGAAAAACACTATTTAATAGTTTTGTTCAAATCAATATTGCTGTCAAACGTGTAAAGTTTCACCTCGATATGTTCAGCCACTTCAGAGAAAATTTTTGAAGGTTTTTTATTTCTGTTTTTAAACAATATGGCTGCCGAATCACATGACCAATGACATCATCAAATTTTTTTTTTCTGTGGAACATTTTATTCTTAAATGACCCTCAAATTTTCATACTGATCAGTTGTAGCATTATACATATGCAATTATGACATCATAATGACACCTGTGACGTCATTAAAAAATCACACGTTCCCCGTGAGGAGTATTTGCCGTGTGCCAAGTTTCAATTTTTTCCTTGGTGCAGTTTCAGAAATGGAGGTCCAAAGCTTTTCGTTTTTCCAACATGGCTGCCACACCACGTGACAGATGACGGCACAATTATGATTTATACATTCCACATGAGGAATCGCGCCTATGGTAAAAAATATTGGCTTAATCCGACAAGCAGTTGCGGAGAAAAACACTAAAGGTCTGTGCGGACAAACAAACAAACTAGAAGGGTACTCAGTAGAGC
This sequence comes from Eptatretus burgeri, assembly GCF_056783735.1. Lineage (NCBI taxonomy): Eukaryota > Metazoa > Chordata > Myxini > Myxiniformes > Myxinidae > Eptatretus > Eptatretus burgeri. The sequence goes on along the minus strand of NC_140970.1, from coordinate 1,689,863 downwards.
GCGTACCTCCGCTATATAATGCCTGATCCACGAGAACATATTGGGCCCAATACGTTTTTGAATTATCATGCTATACAGTACTATATAGTTTTGACCCCATCTCTCAATGGTGAAGAATCACTTTTAAAATTCAATTAATCTCGTATCCGGATCTGGACTCGGATCTTCATCAAAATCGAGCAATTCGTCCTTGTGACACACCCAACCTGTCCACTAAGTTTCGTCCGAATCCATCCGCAACTTTTTGAGATGTGCTATATATCGTTTTTGGCCCAATTTCTCAATGGTGAAGAATCACTGAAATAATTTGAGTATCCAGATCTGGATCTTCACCAAAATGTAATCAGTTCGTCCTTGTCACACACCCAACCTGGCCACAAAATTTCATCCGAATCCCTTCACAACTTTTTGAGATATCCTGCACACAGACAGACAAACAGACGTGAAAACATATTCTCCTTCCACCGATAATGTTTGTTGAATGCTAGTTGGAGGGGTTTCTTTGTCCTCACAGTTCTTCCTCTCAATTACGTGACTTTTTCATTCACCTTAGTGTTTGCCACCTTACTATGATTTTTTCACCCCATCTGTTGAACTACATTGCCCAATATTTACTGAAGCATAAACCTTGGATGTCAAAATAAATCAATCCTCATTCCATGAAATTCCTGTCGATTGATACTGCCTGGCTGGCAGGACAAGAGGTATGTGAACTCTCATTTGAGCTGTAAGCCTGGTTTCAAATATCGACCCAGCTATAACCTGTCACCCTGATATCTCACTTGCTCGGGCAGCATCAATGTATGTGTTGATGGATGTTAAGCTCAGTGTCCCATCTGCTAGCATTAGTTGGTGGTTGGTGGAAAGATCTCACTTTGTCCTTCATGAAGGGTAGTCAATTTATTACTGGGAGACGTAGTGGGAGACGTACGCTCGATTGATCATCTGTAAACACACAGGAAGTGACTTGCTGAAAAGTTTGATAATGACTGAACTTTTGCCAAACATTGTCTGGTAGCTGAGGCTTTCTGCCATCTACAGTTTGATCAAGGCCTATCAGAACTGTCCTTTTGCTTTGCATTATGTTTCACGGGTTAAACTGAATATTATACGATCAGCGATTCAATAAATGATGCTGTCTGAAATTCCATGTTTGAAGTCTTGATCAGACCAAGTAACAGTTTAGCAGTGTATAAGCCTCACATAATCCACCTTCCATAAATACTCACCCCTCGATTTTCTATAAATCCTTGATATTTGTGCTTCTGTGGTTGAGGTCCAACATTCGCTGCCCTTGTCTTCCCCTCACTTTTTCTTTCTCACAGGGCATCAAGAGAACAACAACTTCTGTTCGGTGAACATAAACATCGGTCCTGGGGACTGCGAGTGGTTTGCTGTGCCGGAATCTTACTGGGGTCTTGTTAACGAATTCTGTGAAAAGTAAGCACAAAAGAGCAATTGCTTGTAATGCTTGTACTGGGCCTTGAGTTCTCGACCACATGATCAACAGTGTAAATTGCCCATTGCATTGTTCAAACATCCTTTTCGCACGTTTTCTTTCTGATGGGATTTATTTATCAAAACTGAAACACTTCCGTGAAAAAGTTTAACAAGGTATGTAAGGAACTTTGGCAAAGGAGCAGACCATTTGCCCCTACCTATGCCCTATCAACATCACATTAATTCAATCTGTCTATTCATTATGCTGAAACTACCGTTCCAAGGAGACCGTTCCCTGCCTTTCCAACTTTGAGTGAAAGACCCCTGCCATACTTCTCTCCCTCACCTTTGCTTTGCTCTAAGGCTTTGACCCCTGGTCTGATCACTGTCAATTTTGCTGAAAAACTCTTCTGTACTTATTCTGTGTACACCCTTCATTATCTTAAACATCTCCATCAGCTGTCCTCGTAATCGGCTCCTTTCTAGTGCATAAAGTCCTGTCTTCTCCAGCTTTTCCTCGCAGCTTAGTCTAGCGAACCCAGGAATCGATTTAGTTGCTCTGCAAACGGACATGGGAAAGGGTCTTTTAAACTCTTGCTTTGTGTTTCCGAGCACAATGTATATTTTCTAAGAGCTGCCATTTTGTCTGACTCTCGATATTCCCCAACGCTGAGAGCGTGAGCGGCATATTTGATTGTTGGAGATGGCGTAAAATGGCGTCATATTTTGCCCAAGCACTGCTAAACTGGAGGTTTTGGAAGTGGCAAGAAGGCGATTTGTGTTCTGCAGTATTTAAGTATATAAATCTATTGAAATAAAATAAATGTTTTAAAGGATGTCGACAAAAAACAAACAGACCTTTTTTCAGAAGTTTACCACCAATGATGGGATTTTCTTTTTACACCACCCTATTTAACACATTACATTACTTCTTCGTGCCTGTTTTTGTGTCCTTTATGACATCCCTAAAAACAGTACGTTTCCTGTTTGGAACGGTTTTCAATTTTGTTTGACTGCCAGAGATAGAGATAGAGACGAAACCAATTATCTCACTCCTCTGTGCGCACGCCCAATTGGGACAAGATTCTGTACAATTTGCCAAATACAGAGCCAAAATACTGCTAAACTTCAAGTTTGTGTCCCGATTCATGTTCCAATTCGTGTTCTGCAGTGTTTAGAATATAACGATCAATTGAAATTTAGTAGTTCCTCCATCATAGTCTGACGTCTGTAGACAGATAGACAGACAAACAGGCAGACAATGTGAACAAATTGCTTAACCCCGATTTTCACTTCGTGCCTGGGGTAAATATCCTAGTTGAGGCTAGCCTCACTAAATTATTGTACAATGCCAACACAACCTCTTCCTCTTTTAAATTTCGTATGCAGTCCATGGCTGCAGGTAGCATCATTCGGGCAGCTGTCCTGGTGATGCAATGCCCCCCTGGTTAGAGCTTTCTCTCTTCGCGCAGGAGACAGTGGGATCATTAACGCCCACCAACTAATGCTAGCAGTATTTTAATGTATTTTAATTTAATACCAACTAATAATGCTGGACTTCCCCAAATCTGATCAGCCCACTCACTCTGCTGTCTACCTGACCTTACTGATATCTACCTCATCACCACTCTTTTGGTGTATTTTGGCTTTTTTATAAATTTTATTTTTTTTGCTTTGAATGACAGTTTGCTATACTTTGTTGTTTATTTTTTTTTATTTGGCAGTGTAAATAGTTACTAAATTACTTTTACAACAATAACTTATTTGTCTACATTGCCACTTTAGGAACAGTGTTAACTACCTCATGGGCTCTTGGTGGCCTGTGCTGGAAGATCTGTATGAGACCCATGTACCGGTATACCGCTTCATCCAACGGCCGGGTGACTTAGTCTGGATCAATGCGGGCACTGTGCACTGGGTTCAGGCTGTGGGCTGGTGCAATAATATTGCTTGGAACGTGGGGCCACTAACCGGTGAGTCCTGTGGCCCATATTACGCATCATTTGCGTAGTCTCAGGCTCTGAGTACCAATGCCTCACACTTGTCACCTCATTAAATGCTTTCTTACCTTTCGCCACCACTAGCATGGCAGTACTGCCTGGCTATGGAGCGCTTTGAGTGGAACAAGTTGCAGAGTGTGAAGTCGATCGTTCCTGTGATGCATCTCACGTGGAATATGGCTAGGAACATCAAGATTACCGACCGGCAACTCTTCGATAACATCAAGTATGCAACCATGTACCCCTGACCTTGCGGCTCTCTAGACGCATACTCTTTCTCCTTCCAAATGATTGTACTTTCCTATTCAGTCTGTTACCCTCCCCTGTACCGCAGGATGTGCCTCTTACGTTCTTTAAAGAGTGTCCAATTGGCCCGTGATGCGCTTGCCACAGCAGGAAAAACCATCGTGTGGCACGGGCGTGCAAAAGACGAGCCTGCACATTATTGCACTGTCTGTGAGGTACTCCCTTTGCTCTTCTTTCTTTTCTGCCTTTATTTTGATATTTTACTTTATTTCATAATTCATATGCTGTATTATCATTTTTAGTCACTTTTTTTTTTTTTTTTTTTGCATTTGCATTTGCATTTACACATCCAGAATTTGTTCAAAGTATTATTATATTTTCTCTTCCTTTGTTTTTGTCATTAGCCTTATTCTTTGTCTTTCCCTTACTTTTCTTATTTTTCATCTTTATAATCCACACCTTCGCATTCTTCATTTTTAATTTTTGATAATTGAAAACTTGCATAATCCTAAATGGACATTTATGGTGTTCTGTGAACAAATTCCCTTTGTTGGTTTTGGTTGGAGGAGATATGTCAACTATACAATGGTGGTTGTAGTATTGACCTCAGAAACTGAGTAAAGGCAATTTTAACTTTTTCTGGGCACAGGGTAGATGTTCACATGCTCTTCATTCCATCAGTGTCATTTGTGCAGAACTTTTAAAATCCTGCATTTATCACATCGTTTCATTGGATATTCAAGTCAGTCCTGAGCTTGCTTTCTTGTTATGGAACCTTCGTTGTTCATTGGTACTTCGTCAAACAAGACTGAAGTACTGATGCAAGCAGTATTTCTTGTTACCTCCGCCACCGAAAGTGGGACACGTGCTACGTTTTCACTCCTATCTGTCTGTCTGTTTGTCTGTGAGCAGGATATCTCATAAAGTTGTGGACAGGCTTTGTGTGTGACAAAGCCAAGTTGATTAGACTTTGGTGAAGATCCGAATTCAGATCTAGATTCGAGAATAAAAAAAAAAATTTAAATGTTTTTTCACCATTGAGAGATAGGACCAAAAGCGATATATTGCATGATATTTCAAAAAGTTATGGGTGGGTGATTACAAAACTTGGTGGATGAATTGGGTAAGTGAGAAGAACAAGCCGATTAGATTTTGGTTCAAGTCCGGATGGAAATCTGGCCTATTGGTGGAATACAAGATGTAAACTGTTCAGCCTGACAGAGGTATGTGCTCCTCCAAGTAACGTTGTCGTTGGAGGTTGTGTTTTTGTGTTCAAGTTGCCCAAAAGTTATGCAAGTCAACCACAAAGTGTGGAGTAGTACCACCTGGAGGCCAAATCAAGTGAAACTGGTTGTGAACAACTCACATTATCCTCTCGAAGGCAAACCCTACGAATGGCAACCTGTAGTGTCTCCACACAACTTGGAACCATTGTGTATCTGCCCTTTGAAGATTTAGGAGAGAGTGCAATGGTAGGATTAATATATAGTTCCTGAGGAGTTGTGGAATAGGTGTCAAGCTGGGTAAGAAGCTTCTCCACGATGGCAAGAGAGAAGTCTACATGCTGAAGTGAACATTCTGTGAAAGTGAAAAGGGTGGGTGCAAGAAGTGCCAGATTTGAGCCATTGGCCTTTTGAGTGAAAACAGAGTTCAATAATTCTGTTTTTTCCTTGAACAGTTGAGCATAACTCCATCCTTTAGAATGGAAGTAATGGAGGAGGACAGACCTGACCAGCTCCCACCAGGATTTGGAGGATGGTGAGATGCTGCAGAATTTGAATCTCAGGCGACCCTGGCTTTTTCACAGATTCATTATGAATCGGCAACTTCCTCCTCCTTAGAAATTTGCAAATATCACTCTGAGCCACAAGACAGGTTCCAAAATTGATCCCCTCAACTACAGAGTTATCAGCCTTCTCCAAATCATAAGTAAAGTAATGGAGTGCATCACTGCAGCAGACCTCAGCAACCATCTCTCTAACTCGCTAATCTCTGACAACCATCTTTGCTTCTGACCTGGCCTTTCACCTTGGATGTCTTACTCCTTCTGACACAGCAGTGGATGGATATCCTCAACCACAAGCAATAGGTTCGGGCCATCTCTGGATATCCCTCGAGTCTGGCATCCAGCCTTGATTTCAGATTTGCCTTTGTTTTTTGGTAATGAGGACCCTCTGCTCATGTGGTTGTCTGATTTCCTCTATACTAGTGCATGCCCGTAGATGTGTGGCCGTACGTGCAAACCCTCCCCCTCCCCCCGCAAAAAAACTCAAACCGCATGCCAGAAACAACAACCACACAAGCCGTTCCTTCGCTTTCACGTGCCCGTACGTGCGTGGCTGTACGTGCAAAAAAAAAAAAAATATATATATATATACTTTAAAACCGCTTGCCAGAAACAACCACACAGGCCGTTCCTTCGCTCTCGCGTGGCCGTACGTGCGTGGCCGTACGTGCGTGGCCGTACGTGCGTGTCCGTACGTGCATGGCCGTATGTGCATGGCTGTACGTGCATGCCCATACGTGCGTGGCCGTACATACAAAAAAAAAATTAAAAAAACTTTCAAACCGTGTGCCAGAAACAACAACCCCACAGGCCATTCCTTCGCTCTCGCATGCCCATATGTGCGTGGCTGTACATGCAAAAAAAACAACTTTCAAACAACCACACAGGCCGTTCCTTCGCTCTCATAAACGACGACTGGATTGGGGCATTGTGTTTATCTATAAATGCGGATAAGAAATCGAGAAATTATTAGAATACAGTAAGTCATCACTATCCAAAAGTAGTGCGTGCCTGTACGGAATGTTCACATCATTCCACGAATTATCGCTTGCATTGAAGTAACAACTGCTGTGATACTTACACACAGAATTAATTAAAATCAAGTTTACCTCCCTGTCTTTGCTTGCCATGACATTCGCTGCCATTTACCATTGGCACTCCTACCCCACGGTAACTAAGGCACCGATCGATCTCCATCGTAACCAGCACGGCACGTGACGTCATCGTCGGCCGGCCGTGCACCGGCCTACGCAGCAACGTGTCCTGTCATTGGTTGGTAAATAAATGGCCATAACTTGGGAATCACTTGTCCAATTAATATCAAATCTTGAAAAGGCACATCCTCAGGTCCCCAGCAATATATCTGGCAAGTTTCAATTAGATCGGACCAGTGGTTGTCGGGAAACAGCGGTCACAGACACACAGAAACACAGACACACACACAGACACACACACACAGAGATTGCTAGAACTATAGAAAGATGAAATGAGGTCAATGAGATGACAAATGAAGGGGTTGAATCCAGACTGCAGAGCAATGAGTAAGGAAACCCGTCGTTGTGAATCGTTTTTACCACCAAATTGAGATGTATTTCGTTGGCAAGCATGTTGAGTAGAGCTGAATTCCTTAACACTTCCAAAGGCCACAGCGTTTTGACAATTGAAAACAAAAAAAAGTTGTGCACTTTTTTTGTTAAATTATTTTTAGAACAATTTTTCTTCAATAAATAAATAACAATACAAATCGTCTCCATGTACATTGTACACACCTTTATCTCATTAGCACCTCTTCAGAAGCAACATCGCTGAGGAAACGGCACTTCTTCTTTGTTTTCTCGTCCAGGGCAAGAATACGGAGGCTTTTAATGGCCAATTATTCAATTAGCGCCAACGTATTTTGCCTTTTCGCAATGACAAACACGAAGAGAAGAGAAGAGAAAAAACCCGTAATGGCGAACGCAGCTGAGTTTCTCTTCCCCATCGACCACGGCTACGCAGCAACGCTTCCTGTCATTGGTTGATAAAAAATGGCCACAGCAACGGTTCCTGTCATTGGTTGGTAAATAAATGGCCATAACTTGGGAAGCACTTGTCCGATTAATATCAAACCTTGAAAAGGCACGTCCTCAGGTCCCCAGCAATATACCTGGCAAGTTTCAATTAGATCGGACCAGCGGTTGTCGAGAAACAGCGGTCATAGACACACACACACACACACACACACACACACACACACACACACACACACACACACACACACACACACACACACACACACACACAGATTGCTGGAATTATAGATAGATGAGCAGAAAACAACTGGTGTCCCTTGATAGTGTCCTTTCCCATGACCTTTCTCTTAAGGCTGGTGTTTCACAAGGCAGCATCTTTGAACCGACATTATTTTTGACATATATGGGTGATTTGTCTGATTCTCTTGGAAACCAACTTTCCCATTTTGCTGATGACTCCACCCTGTGTAAAACAATACATTACACTGATGTAAGGTTGGCTGCTGCGGAATCCCTTTCATCAGAACTGGACAAGATGAGCTGATCATCTTGTCCAGTCAGCTACTTGGACCATGATGTTCTCTGTAGACAAGTTCTACACTCTTACACCATCTCTCCACAAGAATGGGCAATCAAACAATCCAATCTACTTCTCTGGGCAGCCATTGGAAGAGGTGTAGTCCATACAACTCCACGGCTTCACTATCTGCCATAACATTCATGGGAGGATCATTTCACCATGCAAGAAGCAAAGGCTAGTTGCCATCTGGGTATTCACCGTAGAGCCAAGGTATTCCTGAGCCACATCGACTGAGCTCCATGGGAGTCTGACTCCCCAATCTGGGCTGGCACTACCACTTTCCACGTTGCTCCTCTTGAGTAATGAAAAACAAGGCTTTCTATACCAATGGTATCTTGACGCAGGAAGACAATTCCCAAGGACTGTCACTTTCCTTTGGTTGGCAAGTTGGTGGGCTCTATATTTTTATGCAAGCTTGCATCTGACCTTGCTCCTCCTTTCCTCTCCTATCTCGGCCCTGTTGAACCTATCCCGGGTCACACGTATTCCTCCAGAAACCCTGATCTGCTCACCCTCCCAATGTCCCGACTGGTTGCCCACCTGCATTCTTATTAGTTTCCTTATTCTCCCAATTATGGAATTGTCTCCGTGTCTGTTTCGTCTTCCTTACTTCATTCTGTCAAATCCGCTGCTCATCACCACCTCATGCACTCAACAAAGAACATCCACAATCCCTTCAACACATGGTTATTCGTTCCCTTTCTGTTCCTTTTTGGGTCATGGTTACTCCGTTTCGGTGACTTCTCTCCTCCATCTGTATATACATCCCCACCCCATACCATTTGTTAGTTTGTGAACAGTACAGTTCATCTCCTCCATGAACTTAGACCCCTGCCCCCAAGCAAAATATATATTTAAAAAAAATCCTCCTCAAGGGTCATTCGAGCCAGCTCTTTTTGTTTGTTTGGTTCTTCTAATTAGTTTGGTCTTCTTTTCTTTCTTTCTTTCTTTCTTTCTTTGACATATTCTCCCCATACAAGCTGATTTCTGATAGTACCCTTAACCGGTGCTTCTGCTCTGTTGATGTATATGAATGTGCTTTCTCCCTCATTTCTTTCCTCCACTAGGTGGAGGTGTTTGACCTTTTGTATGTGTCCAGTGAGAGCACGGCGCGTCGAACGTATGCCGTGCACTGCCTCTCGTGTGCACTTAAAGCGTCAGCTTCTCTCGACTCGTTTGTCATCTTGGAGCAATACCGCATTGAGGAGCTGGCTCATGTGTACGACTCCTTCACACTGGTAGGATTCTGGCTCTGGGACATTAATCACTCAATCATTTTCTTCTATTGTGCATTTTATTGAGGTGCAAAATATTGAAGTGCTTTACAAATAAGGAAGAACTTAAGGAAAGTAGAAATTAAGAAAAAGCAACAGTAATAAGATGAAGTTTTTTTAATGAGAGATTTGTAACCTGCAATTGATGAGGCTGTGAAATACATGTTTTTGTTCCTTTTTTTTAAAAGGTAGCAGATTCCTGAATTGAAACATATATGAAGAATGCTTGATCACTTAAAGTCTTTGATCCTCGTGTGAGATATGACTACGAGATTTCTGTTGGTGTACCATTGTGTTCTTCCAGGGTTGTGGTGTGATTCTGGTGGAAATTCAGGCAGAAATTGATCAGTATTTGGCTTTAAAGTTTATCAACAATATTTTTAATATACCTGCTGGCATACTGGGAGCTTGTGAAGTGTTTTGATGATGAGAGTGAAGTGATCAAACTTACAAGCTTGAAATACCAGCCTGGCCGTTTAATTCTGAATAAGTTGAAGGCTTGAGAGAAGAGGCAGATAAGTGAGTTGCAATAAATAATCCAAGTCTCACAAAATGAGAGTATGAACCAAAGCTTCAACAGATCATTTGCTTCAACTGTGAGTGGACTTGGGTAAGATTGTGCAGATGGAAGAAAATCTTTTTTTCCAGATTTTGGCAATGTGCAGAATACAAAGAACCATTGTGACACCAAAATTTATAATGGTCGAAAGTAGAGGGTCAGCTGGTGATCCCCAAATATCACAAGCTGAGATTGGATATTTTTAAGATCTTTAAGTTCATGTTCTCTGTTCTGTTCTTGCTCTTCTATGAATTTTGAGTTTGTATACTAGACAAAAAAAACAAAGTAAAAAAACAATGGATGGAGAGCCAACAATCAGCATGTCAGACATTGCAGCATAGAGTTTGAGAAAATTAATGTACATCCATGTTTGATTTGCAGAGAGGTGCAGAGAAGGAGCAATTCCGACTTTTAGAAGAGAATAAGTATCTCACGAGGTTGAATCAACAGATTGCGCGACATATCATCAGGATAGCGATGACAGTTGATGTTGGAGTTCCTCAAGATTTGTACTATGTTGATGAAGATAAAGATAGAGTGCACCAAGAGAGCGATACCTGGGAAATGTTGACAAGAGAGACAAGTTGGTCTGATGAATAGCCAGCAATATTTATCAGGTCCAGAGATAGTAAACGAAGACTGAAGACAAGCAAGTAATATATTATGGTGCCTTGCGTGAAAATCAGCGACTCGGTCCTGGAGTATTATAATTGTAACTAAATATAAATATATATATGTATATATATATATATATATATATATATATATATATATATATATATATATATATATAAATATATACATACACATATATGGATACAAACAAACACGACATAAAAATGACCAAAGCTTTTCGTGCTGCACTCCTCAGAGTAAAAAATCGCAGCAAGTGAAGAAGGAAGTGAAGGCGCGTGCTTTATACGCAGGTCTCAATAAGGTATACGCTGATTGGTTCAACCGTAATGACGTCACGGTTAATCCGAACGCCCATTGGTCGGCTCATCATCTTCACCTCGAGCTCCCATTGGCTGGAGCAGAGTTCGTCGATGATTGACGTTTGCAACCACATCCTGGAGAGAGGGGGGATGGGTTTCCCCTGAGGTCCATTCACCATTTGTTACCGTACTTCCCTTGATCTTTCCATGCTCAAAGAGACACAGAGATCATACAAATTCCTTTTGCGGACATAGTATTGAATCGGTGGTAAGGATGAGGGTTGCTTCCAACATACGTAAATGAAACAAGCTCCGACCTCGGCTCAACATCCTGAACATATCTGCATTGTACTGGTCTGCACAGATAGGGTTGGCAACCAGGTGCTGTGGAATGGCAGATGAAGCAGGTACAGTGGCCGGTGGTTGCTGGATATTTCTACATGCTCGCACTAGTTGTGCTCTAACCCTCACAATCTTTCTTCGAATCGCCAAGGGGATGTGTTGTTTGATCCGATCAGCCAATCTTAGTGTTGTGCGGCCCACATACCGTGCTTCACATCGGCACTTAAACTAATAAATAACATTGCTGGTTTGTGAGGTGGGTAGCACATCCTTGTTGACTGACGTCAGCAAACGGTGAGAGGTAAAGATTACTCGGGGTTGCACAACCAGAAACGTGTTTGATACAATTTGTTTGATTTGTACTTCAAACCTTCATGATGATTGCCCTTTCCAGGGCATCCTGATATAGACTGGACATTTATCCGGACCGATATTCCAATCTCTTGTCGTGTTTAGAAACTTGTGTATGTATCTCTTAACGATATGCTCAGGATAACCATTTTCACTGAGTATATTCATGATTTTGTCAATTTCAGCAGGAAGATTACAAGGTGAACAAATCCCAACCAGAATATCAAGAGGGAA
>NC_140970.1:1663104-1673104 GCF_056783735.1 Eptatretus burgeri | reverse complement strand
GTATAGAGGATCTTTATTATGTGCGACGAGCGTCTCCACCTCGGCCAGGTCGCGCTGTCGGCCTCCCTCGGGTGCAGCTTCCTGCACGACGCGAGCACCCCCTCGTCTGGTGTCGCCGCCTTTCCACAGCTCCGTCCCCTCCGTTCCGACTCCAACGCACACGACGAGCAGCTCCACCGCCCGCGAAGTCTTGACCCTCTGCTTCCGACTCTCCTCTTCTTGACTCTCCGACCCTCCTTTGCGACTCTCCTCTGACTGACGAACACCGTCCTTTTATCCCCCCCGTAACTTCGCCTTTGACCCCCTCCCTTTGACCTTTCACCTCGCTCCCCATTGGCCCGAGAAAAAGTGGGCGTGAAGGCTTTTTGATCCACAAATTTGCATATATCGATCGTTCTGGAGGCGGGGCCAAATCGCCCCTCGCTCACCGATTGGACGGCAAAAAGTGGGCGTGTGTCGTTTTTGATCCGTTTTTGAAGCAGAAAATCCGTGATTTTGTACACGCTGTTCGACGCGCGTTCTGCATGAGTCCAACACCGGTACCCACAGCGGGGCAAGAACGGTGGCGATGCTACGGTTGTGAGGTGTGCGTGAAGGTCGTGGCGGTTGTGGTGAAGCGGTGGTTGTGGTTGTAATTGTGATGGTAATCCTGGCGGTTGGTCCAAAATAAAGATAGTAAAAGAAAAACGGCTATCCTGAAGAGTCGCAGCTCGCATAAATGACATGTATTCCCACTAGACAACGGGTTTGGGCCTAACTTCACATGCACTTACCGAGATACCTCACCTAAGGGACCTGAATGGTGGTTTGCGAATCTGGTAACCACAACACTACCCCCTTCCCTTTTTACAGACTCGTCCCGAGTCGTCAAATTTTCGTGTGCCATCATGTGTAGTTTTCCCCTAGTACATTTTACCTACGGATCCCTGAGTGCGACATTCATGGTATTCGTGTCCCCAAAATAAATAACCTGAGGGCTGCGTAACTACCTAAACAAACTCACTCACACGGACGACTTAAATAAAATTGCCGGCGCTAAGACATACATGCCGGGGGCGCACTCATATTTACAGTACATCTTACCTTAACTTACAAATTTTACACTAAACCATGGCCCAGGATCATTGAACTCTGCAAAAGAAAGCAGTTAGCAGGGAGCCAGGCTGCCCGCATGCAGTCTCTGGCTCAAAACAATGCAGGTGACAGGGAACGTGGCTGGCTGCTCACACGCAGTCCAAGGCCTTCCCTTTTGAACTGAACTCAGTGAACCACAACGGTGCTTGGGCTGCACAACGCAGTCTCCGTGCCAGCTCAAGTGGCACACGCAATGAGCACAACGAATGGATGGATGAATGGATGGACGCAAAACACGGTGCACAGGCTGCCACTGCAGGCCCGTGTTGTAGCTGCCAACAGGGCAGTTCTCGCAGCTTGCAAACTGTTGCTTTGATCCTGGCGCACATGGAAATGAACAGGGGGGGGGGGGGCAAAGCAAAATTGAACGGGGCTGGTGAACATGGGCAGTGGGCATGGCATGGCAAAGGTGCAGGCAACACAGCCCGCAGAAGAAGGCCGCTGCAGGCAAACACAGCCGGCAGATGAACTGGCCGGCACAGGCCTTGAAGAAAAACAGCCAGCAGATGAACTGGCCGGCACAGGCCTTGCAGAACACAGCCAGCAGATGAAGCTGGCCAGCTTTTGCCGTCAGTGGAAGTTGGTGGAGGGAGTGCGGTGGTGCTGGCCACTTGGAAGGCGGGCTCGGACCTACCTACCCGTCTCCCTCCCAACCTATCGCCTTTGCCTGTCACTGTACATACCCACTCCCTTAATTTGTCAAACCCCAATTTAGCCCCAACTTATTTTTTTGTTGTTTTCATTTTTACTCCCCCACTATAAATCGTCCCCTAACCCCCTTTATCGTCCTTGTTCGGCTAACCTATCCTGTCACCTAGCCTACTCCCAACCCCTACGTTCCCTTCCCGGAGGGGAATAAGGGAGAGCTAACGTCCTGTGTCGAGGCCCAACGAAGCCTCAGGATGGCCTCCCCAGAGTTCGGCGATCTATAACCAAAGTGGGTCCAGCGGCCCACAACGAGAGCGAGGGGATGGATGGTGCGGAGGGGTACATCTCCTAATCTACCCTAACCATTTAACTGCTAAACTACCCCGGGGCTTTCAACAAGCGCCTCTCGCTTAAACTATTGGTTCTAACAACCCAGATTCCCGTCGCCTGTGTTGGTGTCCTCACAATTTCGGGCCTCGCCCCCCAATTTTCGCTCCGTGCCCTCACACGGTCTCCTGGCTGGGACACGTGGCTCCCTTTGGCAGGCACGACCCTCTGCCAATTCTCCCGCTATGGCACCCCCGGGCACTACACTGCCTCCGAGCCTACCAGCTCCCTAACACCGGGGAGTGCCCCCCATGGCACCTCCCCTGAAACGCACACGTGGCAGGCCGGCCTCCCGGGCCCCTTTCCGAGGGTCACCCGTGCCCACAACACTGCCCACGCGGCTAATGGCGCCCCGGGCCCCCGCACCAAGCAGGCGCACCCGTGCCCACTACTCTATCCCGGCCCCCCATGGGCCCTTGGCCTACCGCGGCCGACTAGCCTGGTGCCCGGGGTACCCACTCAGCGATACTCACCTTTCGCAGCCACGCTCCCAAGCCCGTCAACAGGGCTCCTGCACCCCTCCAAATGGGTCTCGAGCCTACTTTCCCACCAACAACAAAACGACCTCCATTTTTCAATTTGACTAACCCAACTGACTCAATCTACACTGACCCCGGGGGTCCCTTGGGCGGGAGTCACTCCTCCCCCCAATCACTCATCGCACCATGCATTCCCCATTCGCTCCATACACACAGACCCGCTGGCCTCACTCACTCACCAAGCACATGCCTCCACCTCATAACTCACCAACAACTCTTCAACACACACACCACCGAACTCTGCCATCCTCCTAACTACCTCCCCTAACTAACTCGTGCTCCCACGTCGTCCCTTAAACTAGTAGCACGTTCCTTTTAACACTACGTAGCTAAACTACGTCCCCTCTACACATCCAAAGTCTGTCTCTGTCTCCAAAATAATCCCATTTTATTTCCCAACCTAAAGCTGGCTACAATCCCTCTAACTAATCCATTCCACGGACTCCATGAGGACTTACCCCTGCCCCATGAAGTCGGTCTAGCTAAGCTAACCCTTCCCCCTAACTAGTTTCCATCCTGTGCCCAGGTCAAGGGGGTCTTCCACCCCTTGCCCAGGAATCCTGTACACCCGAAAGTGAGGCTTGTTTTTCCCTTTTTTTCCTTTTTCATGCCCAGCACCTGCGCGGCAACTCAGAGCTCGCGCACTTTGCACCTGCCCGTGACGTCATGCAGCTGCACGTGTTCCTCGTCCCTCCTTGGACGCTACCATCCGGCAGAGATGCCCCTCCTGCCGGATTCCAACCACACGTGCAGCCATGACGTCACCGTGCGCATAAAAAAAAAACACAAGCCCCACGTTTCGAGGGGTTCCCCACGCGAACACATGTGCTTTGCCCGTTGGAGCTTAACACACACGATCGCGTGGAGAACCCGTCCGGTCCAAATCCGTAGTCCTGCCTAAACTTTGTCCGTCCGCGGGATCGGCAAATCCACCGCGTGCGTTTCCGTACCGGGACTTCACTCTCGCAAGCGAGCACGTGGTGGTCTCGTGCGTTGCACAGCACGAACCGCGTGCTCACTGCTGGGTGAACCCGGCACGGTCCTCGAAACAACTACAGCCGCTACTCGGCTTTCGTTTCTCCCATGTCGCCGTCTCCGTCTCCATTCAACCCACGCACACCTGCGTGTTACGACGCACACAGTCCACTCCATCACATTCACACCGGGAGACGCGGCTGCGTGCTCCCGCATGCCAACCGACATCTCCCTCACATACCGCTCTCTCACACACACGGTCTCCCTTGCATACGGCCGTTCACTCACGCGTGCCTCACTACTCACACAAACCACACCACTCACACACGCGGGGGCACTCACCCGCGGTGCCTCATCCACACACCGTGCCTCACTTATACACGCGGGGGCACTCAACCGCGGTGCCTCATCCATACTCCGTGCCTCACTCACACACGGTGCCTCATCCACACACGGCGTGCTGGGAAGCACGCACTCTGGCACCATCGCCACCACACCACTCACACGTGGTGCCTCACTCATACTGGCCGTTTCACTCACACACACGGCCTCACTCACGCGTGCGAGGGCACTCACCCGCGGTGCCTCATTCACACACACGGCGACACTCACACACGGTGCCTCATCCACACACGGCGTGCTGGGAAGCACGTACACTGGCACCATCGCCACCACACCACTCACACACGGGGTCGCTTCCACACACGAGGACGCACTCACGCCTTGCACCACACACACAGGGACAACTACACTGGGGATTTGTGTCCCCACAAGGGTCTCCGGGGCCTCTATACCCCCCAAGCTCTCCGTGCACCTGTCCACAGCACCCGTCCCCTCAACCTCGCAAAGCACGACCGAACTCACCTGGTCGTGACTCGCCTCAAGGGGGCATACTCCCTCCCCTCGTTCCTGGAGGAGGCCACCCAGGTGCTCGCACTGGGTCTCTACACGCTCCGCGAGCTCACCCCCATTGTCCTCCACTACCTCCGTGTGTGTGTGCGCGTCACTTACCCCGTCTTCATCGTGTTTATTGGTCTCTGCTTCTTTCTGGCGTCTTTCCCTTATCTTTATGTAGGTCAACCTTGCTTTCTCTTTAAGTCGCTCCCGTCCTTCCCTGTTTTTCACTCCTTGCTCTTTCACGATCTCCGCGTACCTCATCCTTGCACTCCGTATTAATTGTTCTTTTCTCTCCCTCGCAATTACTTTCACCTCGTCTCTTGTCTCCCGAATTACTTTTTCCTTACCCGCCTCCACCGCGGGCCTGTCAGCCGTTGCACCCCCTTCCAGCTCGTTTGCTCCCACACGTGGAGTCGCCATTTTGAGCTCCCTGGTCACGGCCTTCATGCCCGCCTGCAGGCATCGGCCCATGTTCTGCGTCTCACCCCGTAGTTCTTTCATTTCTTTTCTCATTTGCTGTGTATTCGCATCCATCGTCGTTTTCACTTCATTTGTATTTGTATCCATCTTTTCGTTCATTTGTTTGTTCATGCCTTTCATTTCGTTTTTCATTTCGTTTGTATTTGTATCCATCGTCGTTTTCACTTCATTCATTTGTTTGTTCATTGCCGCCAGCATGGCGCATAGCTGGGCCATGTTGGATGCACTCAGCTGAGCCGTTTCGGCAAGGGTTGGGGAAGGGTCTTGGTGGAGAGGGGGGGGGAAGGTGTCATACACCGCGGCCGCTGCCGCACCCACCTCGGGCCCTGGGTTCAGTTGGGCGAGTCCGTGTTCCTGCACAATCAACATTTCCTGCTCGGGGATTCCATCCTGGACCATGGATTCTACATTACTACACATATACATTTCTAATACCCCCGGCTCCCGCTCGCCTTGAGACGCCATCTTGCTTCTCGTGAAGGGTTAATTTGCTCGCTCGTAATTTGGAGGGAATCGGGGGTCGCTTCTCTCACCCCTGGACCGATTCCCGTGAATTTAGCCGGAGACAGGACAGCCCGTTTTCCTGTTCTCCGATACCAGTGCCGCGAGGAGGGCGATGAATTTGTATCGCACGACCTGACACCAGTGTTGCGGATTTCGCGCCCGCCGGCGTGCGGACGGCCACGTAACTCGAATCGCGGCACGTCGCCCACCGGACGGACAATCCAGTCGTGACCCTCTCGGACTAACGCCGGGAACCAGTCACGGGTGGACCTTTCGGTCTCACCGCGATCGAGCCAATCAGCCCCCGCGTGGGATAGGGTTGCTCGCCAAATTCGACCTACCTAAGTACCCACGCGGAGGGTAGACCGGGCGATCGCACCTCGCCGCAGGTCGACTTCGGACACGGGCCACTTAAGCGACCCGTTCCGTACTATCAGAATAACCGAGCGGTGTTATCGTCGACCTCGACGGTTCGATTAATTATCGGGCGTATTCAGCCCACTACCAACCCTTTACGTGAAGCAAGATGAGGGTTCAATGGAGGAAAAGACGAAGCGAAGCGGGAGAACAGTTCAACAATAAAGCACATTTATTCGCGACGAACGGAAAGCACACAAATACAATTCCACCAAATGCACACAAAAAAAGAAAACACAATTCCATTTACACAAAAAGCAAACATAAAAGTGAAAACACAGTGCAGAGCTAATACCGACTACCGAGCACACGGCAACACTTATACAATTCTACTTCACAGACGGCGCCGACAACACATACCCAAAACCAAGGAAAAGAAATACCCTCAAGAATGAGGTAGGCCTGAGGCCGAGACCGGGTCGCGCCTACCCGTCTGGTGATGAGACGCGGAGCGGCGATGGCCCCGCAACCCGCGGGCCTCGTGGACAATGCCTGGCAGGGGGTGGGAACGGGGCCCCCTTTGTCGCACTATCTCAGCGCGGGGGGAAACAGGAGGGGGTTGCTGATGCTCGGGGTATAGAGGATCTTTATTATGTGCGACGAGCGTCTCCACCTCGGCCAGGTCGCGCTGTCGGCCTCCCTCGGGTGCAGCTTCCTGCACGACGCGAGCACCCCTCGTCTGGTGTCGCCGCCTTTCCACAGCTCCGTCCCCTCCGTTCCGACTCCAACGCACACGACGAGCAGCTCCACCGCCCGCGAAGTCTTGACCCTCTGCTTCCGACTCTCCTCTTCTTGACTCTCCGACCCTCCTTTGCGACTCTCCTCTGACTGACGAACACCGTCCTTTTATCCCCCCGTAACTTCGCCTTTGACCCCCTCCCTTTGACCTTTCACCTCGCTCCCCATTGGCCCGAGAAAAAGTGGGCGTGAAGGCTTTTTGATCCACAAATTTGCATATATCGATCGTTCTGGAGGCGGGGCCAAATCGCCCCTCGCTCACCGATTGGACGGCAAAAAGTGGGCGTGTGTCGTTTTTGATCCGTTTTTGAAGCAGAAAATCCGTGATTTTGTACACGCTGTTCGACGCGCGTTCTGCATGAGTCCAACACCGGTACCCACAGCGGGGCAAGAACGGTGGCGATGCTACGGTTGTGAGGTGTGCGTGAAGGTCGTGGCGGTTGTGGTGAAGCGGTGGTTGTGGTTGTAATTGTGATGGTAATCCTGGCGGTTGGTCCAAAATAAAGATAGTAAAAGAAAAACGGCTATCCTGAAGAGTCGCAGCTCGCATAAATGACATGTATTCCCACTAGACAACGGGTTTGGGCCTAACTACACATGCACTTACCGAGATACCTCACCTAAGGGACCTGAATGGTGGTTTGCGAATCTGGTAACCACAACAATATATATATATATATATATGTATATATATATATATATATATATATATATATATATATATATATATATATATATATATATATATATATATGTACTACCAGTCGAAAGTTTTAGAACACCCTCACTTTTCCAGTTTTTACTGAAATTTAAGCAGTTTAATGTTTCAATGTACTCTGAAATTAAAGCATAGAACAAATAAACAATTGCAGATAAAAAAGAAATCATGGAATCGTTTTGTTGAACAAAATTTAATCTAAATTTCTGACTCATCAAAGTAGCCACCTTTTGCAGATATAACAGTGGAACATACTCCGTGGCATTCTTTCCACAATGGAAATCAAATATTGTTCGGAAAGTTCTTCCCAACACTGTTGCAGAAATTCCCACAAATGTGTTGCACTTGTAGGTTGCTTTGCTTTCACCCTTCTGTCCAGTTCATCCCAAACCAGCTCGATGGGGTTCAAGTCTGGAGACTGTGCTGGCCATTCCATGATTTGAAGCCTACCGTCTTGTTAATTTCTTCATTGGTAGTTCTGACATAGCCTGGAGGTATGTTTTTGGTCTTTATCTCACTGTAGGATGAACCCGTGACCAACGAGGCGTAGACAAGAGGGTATTGCATGGCACTGCAATATGCTGTGGTAGCCCTTTTGGTTCAGGGTGCCAGTCACTCTGTGCAAGTTGCCGACTCTGGATCCAGCAAAAGAGCCCCTGATCATCACGCTTCCTCCTCCACGTTTGACAGTTGGTGTCACACACTGAGGAACCATCCTTTCGCCGACTCGACGGCGTACAAAAACCCTGCGTGATGAACTGAAGATTTCAAATTTTGATTCATTGGTCCATAAGACCTTCTTCCAGTTTTCAGTCATCCACTGGTGGTGCTTCCTGGCCCAGGCAAGCCTCTTTTTCTTATTTTGTCATCTTAGCATTGGCTTTCTTACTGCTACTCGACCTGTCAAACCTGCAGCTCGAAGTCTTCTCTTCACAGTTGAAACTGAGACTTCCTTACTTCGACCAGTGTTAAGCTGTGCTTGAAGCTGCTGTCCTGTGAGCCGCCTATCACGCAAGCTGTTGACTCTCAGAAACTTGTCTTCTGATTGTGTTGTGGCTTTGGGTCTGCCAGATCTCTTCCTGTCGTAGTTTCCTCTCGTTTCCAATTGCCTTTTGATGGTGGAGGAAACTGTACTCACTGACACCTTGGCTTCTTTGCAATTTCTCTGCAGGAAAGACCTACACTTTTAAGGGTTATAATGGTCTGTCTGTCTTCCTTTGTTAATTGTCTTTTTCTCACCATTATGATAGCAATATACTACTTCCTGCACTGCAATATTGTCCAAATAATGCTTCAAAGGGTGCAGCAACACAGTCTGTTCCAACACTGCTTTTATACAGACAGAGAGTTTGTAACTACTCAACAAAAGTTGGGACACCTGTAGGAATTGTTTGCATCAACTTTCAAGGCTGAATTTACTTCCATTGCTGCTAGTGGGGCAGATAACAGCAATTTTTGAGAGGAATCGTGCAAATGATGATACAAGCATCAAATTTGGCACATTTGTTCTCCAGGGGATTCTAATCAAATCTGCCAGATTGGCCATTTGAAAATCCAAATTTTGAAAAATTTGAAGAAAAAAAAAAACTTCAAAAAAGTCAAGATCACGCAATCAATGTTGGATGCTGGCTGAGATTGGTGAATGTTTCAGAAACATCATCAAAGACGTTCCAAGTCTGCCATGCAGTTTTCTTCCCTTTACCATGGAAGGCAGACACGACGTCACATCCAGTGAACGCATGGAAGTATGGGATCCCTCTAGCTTTCTCAGGTCCTATTGCAGAAACTACCTCATGGAGTGGAATCCATCGCGCCTTGGCTCCTTGGCCAAAGGCAATCCACATGTTCTCAAGACCTAGTTCCTGTAAGGATGGCAGTACAGATATTGCTATGACGAGTACGTCCGTGTCATTAGCCTTAATGATGATGGACTTGCTTCCATCCGTTATTGCATCCCTGGCGTGTACAAATATTCGAGTGTCAGCTTCTTCATGACAACATGGAGACACAGCATCCAGGGACTTCCTTGTGTTGCTAATGGCATCTTCTCCTTTTGTGACAATGACTGTGCTTGTCGTCTGTGCTTCACACATCTTTTCCGCAAGGAAGTGAAACAGCTCAGTCTTGTTGCTGTTATCTCGAAGAAAGCTTCTCCAGTTACTTGGGGTCTTGCTGGTTCCTGTCACTCTTCTTCTGATTCCTTGCCCGCTTTTCGACCTTGCCTCGGCCTTCAGACTTGACTTCTTGGACACATCAAACACTACGTCCACCCTCTTGTACCTGGCACCATAGGATTCCACCTTTGGGATGATGTCTTCTTTAGCATAGTCATCAAATATCTTTGAAGTGCGTGGAGGTAGGGCATTGATAAGTGCTGAGCCATCAATGATGAATGCATCTCCCCTTGGTTCCCTGTCTGGGATGTTCACTTGCGCTTCAAGAATTTCAGCCAGGTGTGACTTCAAATTTTTTCGAAGTTTTTTTTTAATTTTTTTATTTTTCAAAATTTGAATTTTCAAATGGCCAATCGGGCAGATTTGATCAAAAAGCCCTGCAGAACAGA
>NC_140970.1:1640604-1660604 GCF_056783735.1 Eptatretus burgeri | reverse complement strand
GGTAACCTTCCCCGGTCAGATTGCGGTAGTGTGTGTCAGGATGGAGCTGAGATGTCGTCCACCACACGGCAGTGTCTATTGGGTTAACCTGAGGCAGTCCCTTCAGGTGGGTGCCTGGAATGTCCTATCCCTAAGAGAGGATGATCACCTGTCTCTGTTATCTGAGCTCAAGCATTTGAACATTGGTATTGCAGACCGGATCGTGGTGAGATCATGGTGGGTTACCTTCGATTGGTCTGGTCGCTCTGATGGTTACCATGCCCAAGGAGTTGCTGCAGCTGTGTCCAATAAGCTGACCCCAATGATAATTGAGGTAACACCGGTCAACGAACGTATTATGAGATTAAGGATTCGTCACTCCTTAGGTGTCATTTCCCTGGTCTCTGTTTATGCTCCGACTGAGGCGAGTGACCTCACCGTGAAGGATGCATTCTACTCCACGCTCGAGTCTGTGGTTGATCAGTGCCCCAGACGAGATACACTTCTAGTCTTGGGGGATTTCAATGCATCGACTGGAACTGATAGGGATGGTTATGAGGTGTGTGTTGCTCCCCATGGGTCAGGAACTATGAACCAGAATAGCACTAAGTTCCTTGACTTTGCAAGAATTAATAGACTTAGGGTGGTAGGTTCATGGTTTCAGCACCCACAGGCTCATCGCTGGACTTGGTATTCCAATGCTGGTGGTGTGGCAAAGGAGATTGACCATGTGCTCATTGATGGTTGTTGGAGGATGATCTGGAACGGCAGGGACTACCAGTGTGCTCAGTTCCTCAAAAACGATCACAGGCTTGTGGCAGCACCTCTGATGTTGCAGCTTAAATCAGGGAGAATGGTAGCATCCCAGCCTCAGCTGGATGTTGGCAAGCTCAGGAATGAGAGGGTAGCTGAGGATTTTGCGAACAGACTAAGTGTGGATTTGGTGGGGTCTTGGTGCTTTGGGAAATCTCGAAGAGTTGTGGAGTGCCTTCAAGACCACTATCCTTGATGTTGCTGGTGGATGTCTAAGAACTCAACATTGGGCAAAGAAGAATTTTGTCTCGCAAAGGACACGATACCATTGGCCAGAGTCACAGGGCCAGGTTTAATTGCAGAGCTGAGCTATTCAGGCAATTGAGGTGTAGAACTGTATTTGCGTTGAGGGTGGACAAGGAGGCCTTTGTGCGAGAAATCTTTGAGAGGGCAGAGCATCACTTGTGGTCAAGTGATTCTCATCCTGCTTTCAGGGGAATTCGCACATTGCATTCCTCCAAGCCCGTCCCTCGGTGTACTGCAGTTCGAGAGGAGGGTGGATGGCTCTTGACAGAGGAGTCCGAAGTGAAGGCCCACTGGGCTGGTTACTTTGAGCGGCTGCACCAGGCTGATCCACCAGCTGTTGAGTTGGATGTCAAGGGTGTTGCTATTCCCATTGCTGACCTTCCAATCAACTGTGATCCACCTTCATTTGTGGAAACACAGGCTGCGGTGAACCGGTTGGAATGGGGTAAAACTTCTGGGATTTGTGGCATCCATGCTGAACTTCACAAGGCTGGTGGAAATGCTGTGCTCATGTCATTACATTCAGTTTTGTGCTCTGCTTGGAATACAGACGTCATCCCAACTGACTGGAAGAGGGGCCTTGTTGTCCCTCTCTGGAAAGGGTGGGGTGATCGCCACGACTACAACAACTACCGATGGGTGACGCTGCTCTCAGTGCCGGGGAAGGTCTTTGCTCTGATAATTATTGAGAGGGTTCGCCACCATTTGTTTGAACAGCTCCAGCTCCCAGAGCAGTCAGACCTTACATCAAAGAGGTCAACGATTGATCGTATCCTTGCCCTTCGGGTCCACATGGAACGCAGACGAGAGTTTTGGCAGGAACTGCTTGCAGCCTATTTTGATCTCTGCAAAGCGTTCGATTCAGTGAATCAGGATTCCCTCTGGAGGATCCTTGGTCTTCGTTGGGTGCCATCAAAACTGATCAATCTGAGTCTTTGGGCCTCTCACTCAATCACCGCAGGTTGGTCGGTGGTCTTTCTGTCTTCTACCGACTCCTCTCCAGCCTTGCCCCCCCTGCTCTCTCTGCGATTTGTCCCAACCACATTTCCACAGGGCGCTCAAGGTCCGCCAACAACCCCCTTCTGGTAAAACTACCAAAATCACGAATCACTGCTCATCTTCACTCTTTCATTCCTCTTTTTTCCCGCCTTTGGAATAAACTTCCTCACTCTATTCTTTCCCATTCTTCCCTCCAGGCTTTCAAAACAGCTGTTCACCACCACCTCTTATCTTCCCCCATCCAAATCCTCAATCTTTTCTACCCCCGATAATCCACCCAAGCCCACTTCCTTCAATTCTCCTGCTTTCCTTCCTGAAAGTCCCTGTAATGTCCATCTTCTCTTCGCCATGTTCCCCGTCCCATCCCCATCCCTCTCCCTTCCACAGTTCACCTGTGTCTGTTCCCCAATGTTTTGTCCCTTCCACTCCCACCCCTCTTGTCTCATGCCTCCTTGCTGTGAGTTGTGTGTTAGCTCTCATACGAGCCTCGACCAAGGTATACAAAAAAAAAATCTGATATCTGCACTATACTCTGGTACTGAGAGTGCTGTGAGATGTGGTGATACCACCTCCAACGTATTTCCAGTTGTTACCGGAGTTCGTCAAGGGTGTGTACTGGCCCCCACACTTTTCAGCCCTTGTATGGACTGGATTCTGGGGAGGATGTCGGCGAAATCAAGCTGCAGTGCATCACTTGGGAGTGTGATGATCTCTGACCTTGATTTCGTAGATGATGCTGTCATCTTTGCGGAGACTCTGGATATCCCTTTGAGGGCCCTCGAGGTGCTGATTGAGGAGTCAGAGCCACTGGGATTACGGGTTTCCTGGGTTAAAACTTATGATCCAGGCTTTCAGTGACATGTTGGATGCTGCTATCTTGTCTGTACCCATTTGTGGTGAGTATGTTGAGGTCATGGAGAGATTCACTTACTTTGGCATTGATAGTCATATATCTGCTGGCTGTGAGTCAGAGGTCACTAGACATCTAGGTCGGACCTGGGGAGTCATGGATTATCTGGGTGTGGTGATGTCGGTACCTCTGCAGGACGAAAGTACGAATCTTCAGGTCCTTGGTGCTTCCAGTCTTGCTCTACGGATGTGAGACTTGAACTCTGACCAGGGACTTGAGACGAAGACTTAATTCCTTTGGTACTATGTCTCTTCGTAGAATCCTTGGCTATCGCTGGTCGGACTTTGTGTCCAGCGAACGGTTGCTGGGAAGACTCAAATGTGATTTGTTACCTGCATAGTCCGTGAGCATCAGCTGCGGCTCTATGGACACGTGGCTCATTTTCCTGATGCTGATCCTGCTCACCAGATTCACTCAGCGAGGGAACCTCGTGAGTGGAGGAGACCAATGGACCGACCATGTGCCTCGTGGTTGCAGCAGGTTGATCAGCATCTCAAGGAGATGGGGATGGGCCAGGCATCTGCCTGTAGGATGGCCAGACGGAGGCCCCTGGAGTTCTGGCGGAAAGTGGACGCAGTGACGCGCTGCTCCGGCGCATGCTCCCATACATGACCTGACCTGACCTGACCTGTGAAGGGGCAGTCTAAAACTGGCCATGGACCATAATGAAATTAATGCTTATTTACCTCTTGTTCTTGTTGTCATAAAAATCATCCTCTTCAGATTATTTTCTGTCTGTGTGTGTGTTTGTGCATTCTGTGGAGCAAATGCAGGCTTGTGTACAATCAAGACCAGCTTTTTGACACTTGTAATTGCCTTTGCAGCCTCGTTTACACCGGCAGGTAACTAGTTCTCCAATGACAGCTAGAGTAGCCTCTTTATGCATGAAAATGGGGTTACATTTGTCATCCCATCTGTCTGCTCAGGGAGGGCATTTCAGATCATCCTTCTGTGCAACGTTTCCAAACTGCTGCCTGATAATTGACCCTTTGGATGTGCTGCCTCAGAGTGTCTTGGCAGTGTGAAAGGTATGTGTTGCGTTTTTGCAGAACTGATTGTAACGAAGACTATCTTCAGAAGCATTGTCACAACAGGTCTTATTATATATCAACAATGATGTTTTCAGCACCTTGAAAGACTTCCTCAAAGCAATCAAATTATTCCTCCATCTCCTCAAGAAATTCGGTGCAAGACCTTGCAACGTCAACGGCCGTCTTCTTTCCATTGCCTGCAAACACGGAAGTCGCATCAGCTCCAGTTAACGCATGTAGGGCTCGGAGGCTATCAGCTAATTGACCACATTCTTTTCCAATATCTGACATATCTATAATGCAAAAATTCCCTGTTGCAAAATAGAATAATCCACTGAACTTTGGTACATTTGCAGTACACAAAACAGCCACTTCTGTGTCAGGACTCTGGATGATGACAACTTCATGGCCTCTTGCAAAAACATGATTTGCATGATAAAGATGATGAGTACCTGCCTCCTCGTGACTACATAACAAGCTCGGTACAGTTTCAGCTGCAATATCTTTTGTGATTGAAGTACAACAGAGTCCATCTTCTTTTTGCATGCCAGCAAGATGGAGTTTCTGCCCAGGTTTCAGAAGGTTAGGTGAGGTGCTTATCCAATGCCTCTGCAGAAAGTCTGCCAGCTTAATTGTGTTTTCTACTTCAATGATGAACTTTTGCCACAGCTTGGAAATCGGCATACTTGATCCTTTAATGCTAATAATCAAGCTGTCAGATGTTTTTTTTTACGATGACTCCGCTCACATTTCTTGATAGAAATCTCCTGGTATTGATCTCCAATTATATCAATTCCTGCTGCGTTCTTTGATTTTGATAGAATAGTATCAAGCAGTTGATCCGCATATTCTCCAAAGGACTTGCTACCTTTTGCAATTTTTGCTGTGCTCTGAACAAGTGCCATTTATCAGAACAAAACACACATAACTTGCTAGTAACAGGAACAGAGACACTTTGCACTGACGTTTTCTTCTGTCATCATCTTTTCAGATAGTTGCTGCAGCTTGTACTGTACTTGCTCCTTCAAATGTGCTACATCTCAGCTTGTCATTGTTTTTGCTCACACTCTCACAGAAAATGCACTTTGACCAATCGGTGGTTGTTCTGGTTTTCTTCGCTGGTGGCACCACTCCAACTGCTGATAGTTCTTCCATTCCACAACAGAAGAAATAAATACTTGCTTTAGAACAGTTGTAGAGACATCACCAACTAGAAGGGTATTCGGTAGAACGCATACCTCCGCCACGCAACGCCTGATCCACAAGAACATATCGGGCCCGTTACATTTTTGAAATATCATGCTGTGCAGTACTACATCGTTTTTGGCCCGATCTCTCAATGGTGAAGAATCACTTTAAAAAATAAATAATTCTCGTATCCAAATCCGGATCTTCAACAAAATCGAATCAGTTCGTCCTTGTCACACACCCAACCTGTCCACAAAATTTCATCTGGATCCGTCCACAACTTTTTGAGATATCCTGTACACAAACAAACAGGCAGAAAGGGGTGAAAACATAACCTCCTTCACCTTCGGTGGTGGAAGTAGTAATTGAGTCTTATGTTTAAAATTGCCTTGAAAAATCATTTCATCCAAAGAAAAGATAATTTCATCGAAAAATTGGTTTTCCTCTTCAAATTTTCCCCTCCCTCCAAGCAAGAAATATCGTTCAAAACATTAAATGCGATAAAGGAAAGTCGTTGCAAGAAAAACCTCGATAAAAACTGCCATAGAGACTTGAACATGGCTTAAAAACAGTAGTTTTTTTCTGGGATGACGTCATCAAAGGACCAAAAAAACCACACCTAGCCACACCTTTTTGTCTGACATCTACCAAGAATGATGTTCTGAGGTGACGCCATTGCATGAAAAGTTGTCAAACTAAAGTTGCCAGGACCGGACCACGAACCCCAAAAAAATCCAGTTTGGCTTCTGGACAAACTATGAAAATGTGGTCATTTCTTGAATTCTAAAATCGACATTTAATTAAAATAAACCCTTTTAATTAAAAGTAATTCAGGAATATATAAATAAACAGTTGATGCTACATGCCATCAACCTGTACAAGTCAAGACTTTAATTTAAGGAGGAATTTCTTTGGAAGCTGCTGTTGTTCAAGTCATCCTTCAGAGACCTGAAAACTTTCATTTTTTTTCCTTTTTTTTTGGTACGCATGGTCGAGGCTCGTGGAAAATTTAGAGCAGAATGAAAGGGAACAAAATGGAAATGGGGAAACACCAACAGCAGAGTAGAGGTGAGGGTGAGATCAGCGGGAGGAGGAAAAGGACACATGGGGGTGAACAACCTGCACACAAGCTGAATGAAAGGCAGTAAGAAGAGGAAGGGGAAAACCACAATCTATAATGTAAAAGAAGCTCGGTCTTGGCGTGCCTGCGTCTGTCCCTGCATCCGTCCGTCCCTGCCTATGTGTGTCCGGCCGGCAACAATTGGCCTACAGGGGATCCCACTAATGAAGCAATAACGGTACCACCTACAGAGCTCTGATCACCATATTTTTTTATCAATCTGCAAAGAGTTTGATATAGTTTAGTAAGGTGAGGATAAATGGGCCCGTTTCAAACAGTATGATATAGTTGAGTAAGGTGAGGATAGATGGGCCAGTTTCAATTTACATTAAAACAAAAACTCCTCCTTCACCTTCTTCTTCACTTGTAATAAGGTGAGTCTCATTCAATCCCATTTCTCATATCGATTAGATTCAGAAACCACTGAAAATTATACACTGCCTTTTAAAGCATCACAAAGCAGGTCACTCTACTTGCAACATAGGTAAGAAAAGGATATGAAAAAGCAGCTAATATTTCAATAATTTATTTGTATGATTTTAAAAGAGTGAAAGTTAATTTGTATTCGTTTTTTATTTGGCAATTACACAAAGATTGGTATTTATGTCAGCAAAGCGACGTGTCTTACATTCTTATAGTAACCTAGAAAAGGGAGTGCTTTGGAATGGGGTCATTTGAAGTACAAGAGATCACTTGTATGGATGGGGTGGTATCCTGAGGTAGTGGTAAACAGCTGTCTTGAATCCCTGGAGGGAAGAATGGGACTGAACATACTCGAGAAGTTGGCTCCACAGGCGAGAGAAAAGAGAAATAAATGAGAGTAGGTGAGCAGTGAGTTTGGATTTTCGTAGTTTAAGAAGAAGAGCGTTACTGGCAGACCTTTTTTTCTTCCTAGGTTGTCTGTCTATGTTGATGACTTCATTCGATTCTAAGCATTTCTCCACTCCAGCAACAACAAACAGGCCATATCCCCTTGACAGCAAGTTTGAAGAAGATTAGAAATTGATTCAACACTTGTCACATGACCTTCAATCTGTACTGTTGCTTTGCATCTCACTGAAAAGACTGGCAAAAATAAAAACGTTCGATCATTTGTTTGTTTATTTATTTATTTTCTTGCAGTCAGCATTTGGTGAAGCTAAAGTTATGTAGACTTCTGCTGCTTCACTGTCAGATACAACCTGTCTTGCTGCTATGTACATAGGATGACCACTTTAAAGACAGATATTCTCTGAGGCTTGCTTCGAGCTTCGCATTTTCTCGGCTGATAACACCTTTCACGGTGTAGAAAGCACTGTGATATTGGAGGATAGAAGTATAGATGATAAATGGGGCTTCTGGGATGCCCATTCAAATGAATGAGGGAAAAGGGAAAAACTTTCTGACTCAAGCTCCAAAAGCTCAAAATAGGAGACTGGTTTTCTCCCCACCTATCCCCTTCCCTCCCACACAAGCAAATGTAAAATTGAGACTCATTTTCTCCCCCTCCCATAAAAGCAAATGTAAAATTGAGACTTACTGATTAAAGCACTTCTTCCCTTTCATATTTTCATTCCACTCAAAGAGCGAACCAATGAATATTTGTCCATGTTCTACTTTAGGGAAAAACTTAATTTTCCTAGTACATTCATCACCATCGAGTATATTCACAAAGATTACTTTGGAACTTGGTTCTTGGTTTTAGTGTCTTTGTTGAGCAGAAATGAAATGATAAACTTCTCTCAATGCTCTTATTTGACCACCTCCTGAGCCACATATCATTTTGAGATTGTAGTAAATTGTTTTTCCATTGTTCAATTGATAACCATCAAAGTTTTCAGTCCATTCAAGGATATTAATTTTTTTTCTTTACATGCTCCAAATTATTTGTAATGACATTTATCCGCTCATTTGTTTTATGTACTTTTATCCTGGTTATTTCTTCAATAAGACTTATTTGATATTTCTCACATTCTTTATGTTTCCCATTTAAATACCAAGGCTGATTAGATCTCCACTCTTTGGTTTGGTTATTGCTTGGTTCTATCATTTATAAATCAGTAAAAAGATGGCGGTAGCCTGTTAAAATTCCCAACCCAATATCTTAACACTTATACTTATAACCACAAGGGAGACTATTGATTCCATTCTCTAAAATATATCTTTGATCATCAAAAGCTCCTAATGCTTTCTTATTTCTCTCTTCTGCATATAATAATTGATGTTTATAACTTCTTATTGTATTCATTTTTCTGTACTCTTCCTTCTTAAAGGTTAAACAGTTGTAATAATGTTTAAAGTTTATTGTTTCCTTGATTATATTTTTCTTTATTCCCTTTAGCTTCTTATCATACCTTTCAATGTTATTATTATCAATATACGTAAAAGCATAAGACTTTGATCTCAATCCTATAAATTCACTCATGACCTTCCCACCCAATTCATCTTTAAACTTACCAATAACCTTTTTATTCTTCGATGAAAAGAACACATCACCTGAGTTATAATTACTTGTATCATATATATATATATATATATATATATATATATATATATATATATATATATATATATATATATATATATATATATATAATCAATCATATCCTCATATACAGTACATCACTTGTCTTAATTTCTAATATAAAACTATCTGTATCCATATATAACAATGACACATTATCCTTATACTTTGATTTTAAATTATTATAGTAATAGTCATACATTAACGACTGACAAGTCAAAAATTGATGTTGCTATATAAATAGGTTTATCCATTTCAATACTCTCGTTTTTTCAAATAAATAGCACAAAAGTTCTCTGAAAACACCTCCGCTCGTTCAAAACTTGGTCTATTAATTAACTTTGACGCCTGTTTCCAAGATATAGCAAGTCTTGTTTTGTTGATTCCTTACATTTCCCAGTCTTTCCAAATACAGCATTATTCATTAATTTATAAAAGTCCTTCTCAAAATCTGTTTTTGCTTCTGTTCTCCTTTTTGTATTAAAATCAATATACTTCTTTAACAAATGACTATTTAAATTTCAAAATCTGATGAATTTTCCTCTCTCAACCCAGCAGATAAATATTTTCTCAAGTTCCTTTGATGCAAAACATAACTTTCTTTCTCATTTAATGTAGTAAGTAGTTTTTCTGGAGATTTACCTTTTATATTAAATGACTGTTGGTAATCACTTAACCATTCTTTTCTTGGACTTTCTTTATCAGGGGTATAAAGTAGGTCTTTATGTTTGTGATGATGTTTTTTGGATATTTTAAATCAACCTCAAAATAATATCCAACTTCAGCTTCATCCAATTCGTTTTGAGAGGTAATTGTAATGTCTTGTAAAACTTTTTCATAATGTTTTTCTTTCACCCACTTAAGTTTTCCATAAGGTAAAGATTGAATCATAGCCCACCTATACAAATTGTTTGCATCACAATACATCAGGTGAGAGTTGTCCTCATTCTTATTATAATCAGGAAGATATTTGTTATTTGCTTGAGCATATCTCTTGGAACATACTTGAGATATTCCTCCTCTTTAGCCTTCTCTATCATTAAAAGCATATCTATATCACTGATTAATTCCAAATTTTGTTTTATTTTTAACATAGCACTCAAAGCCAAACCCGGGGCTGTGTAATAGTGAACGGGGTCTAATCCAAAAGAATTTTTGTTATGACAGACTGTTCGAAAAGTTTCAAACACATCAACCAATAACAATACATCAGTTTTTCGATACAAATCATGATATTCTCCAAGATTCTTTATATTAAACTACTCTCAAACCTTTTTAGCTTGTGTATAATCTCTATCAGAAATATGAGTTTTATTCAACTTGCTATAGAAACTTTCCCTTGAAGGAAGTTGTGTTTCTTTAAACTTCTCAAATGAATCCATGTAGTCATATGGATATATTCCCTTTTGTGATAAGAGATCAATCACTTCTTGATTTGAGAAATGTGATTTAAGATTCGGTAAGTTTTTAATATTTGATGCTAAGTTAGATAATGGACTTGCCATAAACTTGTATGTGTCAAGAAATATGATATGGGTTATGGGGGATGTTTGAATTGTTTTTGTGAATGAGATGTATTTTTGATCTGTGTTAGGAATAGCAGAAATATCTCCAGGTGTCTTTGGAAGTTCATTTATAAATAGATGTGTGTCATAGTGAGCGTTGTTGTGAAGAATGACAGGAATAAAGTTTGGGGGCTTGTAATTAAAATTACAATGGGAATGAGCTGGACTTCTATATTTTAAAGTAAGATGACAATGATCCCTAACTTTGACCTCTCCCTCAATTTTTTCCTCACAAATATGACAGATACTGTTATTTCTAAATTCCTTAAATATCATTATCATATTAAATATCATTTTAAAGAATATCATTATCACATCTATCACAATGTTTTGTTTCTTGGTCAAGTGGAGATATTTGTCTGAAAAGATTGAATGTGTGTTTGTTGGTTTGAAGGTGTTTTTTATAACATTTATATTCATGATTACAAACATCTCAGTATGTTGTATTCACCATATTTATATAACAAAACTTTGCTTAAAATAAAATTTTCTCGATGAAAATTCTGTTTAATTTATAGGTGAATCTGTGCTTAAAACCATTTTATCCTCCAACTTTTTCACTTGATAAATACAATGTATCAAGACACAAAAGACAAGTTTCAATCAATCTCTTCATTTGTAAAAGATACTGAGAAATATGTCGAGGATGTAAAATTGAATAAAGATTAATATAACAACTATTGGATAAAAACAATTATGGTGAATAATATGAGTTCTTCAATTTCCTTCAGTGGAAGGGCTTTTCGTATATATGAAAGAACAGCAATTAAAGTAGCCTTAACAAAAGTTCTCCTCTGCTTCTGGCAATATATTCAAAACTAGAAAAAGCAATGAAACAAGAAAAAGTATCAAAAAAGAAAAACCTCATGGATGAAGCTTGAGAAAGAAAAGACAAGACTATCTGTAATATGCAAGGAGAAATTTGTATTTTTTTTTCAACAACCCTAAAGATGTATATCCTGATGAAATAAAGGATGTTAATATATCAGGTGAAATGACATTTCATTCAATAGTAGTTAAGGACCATTTTAAAATTACCTTTAATATAAAAAATGTAGTGGTTGAATCTGTTAATGAAAAAAAGTATATAGATATAGATGGTAATTTTTTTCTCCTAATTAAATGTCATTATTCAACTGAAGATTTTGAAGATTATGAGAATGATGATAGTATCTCTGTTGGAACAGAAGACAGATATGATACCGAGAGTTTGTGTTCAAATGATAGTTATGAAAGTAGTTTTATAGATGATTGTGAAAGCACCAATGAAAGTACCGAAGATGATACCGAAGATGAATTTTATTTGAAGTAAAGTTTTACTTTATAAATATGAATAGCTTACTAGTTCTTGAGCCTCTTGAATTCCCTGATTCTACATATGACAAATTTGAGAATTGTCCTGCATGTGATAGATTGGGATTAAACACAGAGTCAAAAGCCTATAAACAATGTATATTCTGTGATTATCTTCTTTTAGGGATAATAAAAAATATAAAAAGGAATAGCATTCTTTGAGATTTACACCAAAAATGAATTGCTTTACAAGATTGATTTGAGAAATGAATGTAAAGTATGAGGGTGATAATACACCTTTTCTTTCAAGAGAAGAGACTGAACAAATGACCACCATGTTTCGTGGATTGATGATTTATATTATTAACGATTGCCATTTTCAGGGAAATGTCAACACAAGATATTGTATAAATAAAATAATGGATTATCTTGAAATTAAACCTGAACTTAGGATAAAACATAGAGTTTCTAAAAAAGCCAATAAAAAACTAAATAACCTGTTTTCCAAATATATAAATGAATGATTTTTTACCCATTTGGGAAAATAAGATAAAATTGAACAACCATAAAAATCTTCCAAATTCATTAAGATGTCTCATAGTTGGTTCAAGCGGGTGTGAAAAAATCTGCTTACTTTTAAAGATGCTCCTTACTCTCAACTTTTTGGATTATGATAATTTAATAATTTTCACAAAGTAAAGTTTTCAACCTGAGTATCAACTACTCTCACAAGGTTTTAATGCTGGTCTTCAAAAAGATGATATACTCGATTTATTTAAACTTCACAAACAAACTAAATGATTATAACATTGAAGATATAATGCAACTATTTTGTGATACATAGAGATATAAAAAGAAATCAAAGCCGATAACTTGTATTCTTAGTGATAATACGAATGATCTACCTTCTCCCCAAGATTTGGATAAATCAAAAAAGAACCTCGTTATCTTTGATGATTGTGTTAATGAGAGAAACAAAATGGTAATGGATAGCTACTACACAAGAGGGAGACATTCTTCTTGTAATTGTATTTATCTTAGTCAATCATACTTTCAACTCCCTCGTCTCTCAATAAGAAACAATGCCAATACTTTTATTTTATTCAAGTTAAATTCAATAGATTTAAACAATTTTTGGAAAGACAATTGTTCTACATTACGTAGTAAAAAGGAATTTGGGGATTATATGAAGCACACGACTGAAAAATATAAATATATTGTTGTGAAACAAGATGAGATATTAAGGGATATATTTTTTATTTTATAAACAATTACATATATAAATGACAACTATTATCATATATCTTGTCGGCATATCTGCTTCTGGAAGAAAACTTTCATAAATCAAGGTTCTTGTATAGTACCAATGAGAATATTTTAAGTTTGCTTAAAAAGCACCATGTAGTTCTTATTGTATCAACAACAACGAGAGCAATAAGACCTGGAGAAGTAGAAGGTGAAGATTATTACTATATTTCAGAAGAGGAACATATGCGATTGAGGAATAAAGGCCAGATATTTGAGGAGGTTTCTCTTGGTACAACAAAATATTCACATTGTAAGAGTGAGTTAAAGAAACTAAAATCTGGTGGTCCTGGGATATTGGAATCTAATCCAGAAGGAATGAGACAAATTTTTAAACATCTGAGTGGTAATGGGGTTAAGATTTTATCATTCGGTTTTGATGTTGATGAAGAAATTCAACGCAAACGTATGAAAAACAGAGATACAAGTATTAGTGAAGAAGAAATTACAACTTGTATTAATGTTAATAAAGAATTTAATGAAATATTTAAAGAAAAGGATTTATTTGAACACATCTACTTTAATGATGAAGAAAAGGAAAATTTCCCTGTTGACCTTTATAATTCAGTGAATGATATTTTCCAATAAATAAATAAATAGATGCAAAAGAAAGAGCAAGAAGATTTAAGGAGCATCAAGAGTTGGTTTCAAAAGTTGTAAAACTACAGGAAGATATAAAGAAGAAACGCAGACAGAAACTAACGGGTGAAGAAGCATTTGAAAAGAAAACAAGAGAAGTTTCTTAAACCACTTTTAAAAACTTCCCAATAAAAAATTATACATGCTTCCACAGTTGCCACAATAGAATATACTCCTAAAAAACTTCAAATGTTAAAAGATTTCAGTCAAATGACGGAGGAAGAATTAGAGCATATAGGAGAATTAGAATGTGATGAGGAAGGATTATTTCAACAACTGGAAGAGATTAATCAACCCCCTGATTATATTGTGAAGGCTCTTCAAAACAATGAATATTCAGCGGATTCAAAAACCAAAACAGGACTCATTCCAACAGAACAACCAGCAATATTTCATCCTGTTCAAGAAAAGGGATTGATATTTTTAATGATGAATTAAGGTTCTTGAGTTCTGCTCAACCCCCTGTTAAACTAACTCCGAGATTAATGTTTCATCTATCAAAAGATGGAAAACAAGGTTCAACTGTGAGGGATGAATCAAAGTATTTTGAGAAACCATTGGATATGAAAAATAAGGATGATAGAGTATATATTGGTCTGCTAGACTCTTAATTATAGGGTTAGTCTATCTGGTAAAAGTAGGAAGAATGAGAAGGTGAAACACATTATTCAGGCTTTAAGTAGGCTTGGTTCAGGTGTTGGTTTTCTTCCAAATGACCCATCACAATTAGTTAATAGACTGTTATTGCTGTTAGGTCATAAGAAGGCTGGAAATAATTGTTTTAATGAAGCATCAGCCATTTTAGACCAGTTGATGAACATGAAAATAATGAATAAATGTCAATACAAAGACATTTTATCCCATCTTAAATAAGATGAGAAGCACAATCCTTAGTTTTAATTTCACAACAAGCGACCATACATCTTCATTCCCATACCCACTACAACTTGACGCAACAAAAGAATATGAGGTGTCTTTATTGTCCATGGAAACTTATAATACCTTATTTAATATCACCGAGAAAAATGACAAGTTTAGGTATAATCTGGGAAGTGGATACAAAACGATAACAGTTTCACCCGGAGCATATGAGATTTCTCAAATATCTTCCGAAATTGCTCGTCTTATGAAAGAACAGGGTGATGAACCAAAAAATATTGTTATAGATATTCAAAAACATACTTCAAAATAAACGATTAAACTTCAAGGTTGATTTCACAATTGATAATTCATTTAGAGAGTTATTGGGGTTCTCCTCAAAAAAGATTGAAACTAATGGAACGTTTTACAGTGATAATGTCATTCAAATATCCTCAGGCATAAATTCGGGATTAATTCACTGTGATTTGATTGATGGTGCTTATAATGATGGAATAAGAACAAATACAATATTTTCATTCAGCGCATACTCAACCCCAATTGGTTATAAATTCAATATGGAACCCAAAAATCTGGTTTATCTACCTGTGTCAGGAAAAACCATGTACAGGGTAAATTTTAGGATAACCGACCAAGATAATCGCATGATTTCTTTCAACAAACCATACACCTTTTCTTATTAAATTCAATTATCTGCTTAGTATTAAATTTTATAAAGAAGGAAGAATTGTTAATATGAGAATAGAGAAATGGAGGTATAATATGTGTGATTTAGGATATAATTGGACTTTTTCATTCAACCTGGAAGACCTCCACGATTTTTATCAGTCTCTTAAAGAAGAATCTTATCCTCTAGGTAAGAATCAGGAGATATGTGGAAGCACAATTAGCAAGCAACAAATACACGATTTCAGGAATAGGAAATTATATGATGGTGAAGCAATAGTTTATATGACAAAGAAGGAAGGAAATTGGATAATTATACAACATCAAAGAATACAAACTGATTTAACAACAGGAAGATAGGGTGGTATTGTTGTGGGCCGGGGTTCGGTGGCGATAAACGACCACCAGGGGGAGCAGTAGAGTCGTCTCCCACCGAACACCCGGAATTTAGGTCGTGACTCTCGGACAACTCTGAAAGGTCACGAGTCCCTTGGTGGACCGTGGTCGCCAATATTTCCACGGCGTGGGGTAGGGTTAATTGCCTAATTTCACTATACCTAAGTACCCACGTCGTCCAACTACCGGGGAAAACCACACCCTCAACCAACTTTGTCCGAACCGAGTCGCTATCACCGACTCGGATCCGACGTAACCGAGCGGAAGCTACCAAAGCCGTGCCGGACCAAATGAACAATTTAAGGCATAAACGGCCTTACTAATTCTCAAACCCGCACCATGCTAAGCCAATGGGAGAAAGCACAGAAAACGAGCTGGTACATTTGAGGCATGGCGAGGAGGAGTGATGTAAGCGACATTTTTTTAATGATATGATGATGATAGGCTCGGATGATAGGCGAACGGTTAAAATAGTGCTATATGGCATTAACTCCAAAATGGCCGATGTGGCACTTGCATCACTCCTCCTCGCGGCACCTCATTTAACAGGGGTTTATTTATAACAATAATCGGGGAGGGGAAGCACAAAAAGAGCAGATTTTTTACGAATAAAAAAAATGTAATGTACAATGAACAAGGCACTTAACGATTCTACTTACAGACGGGGCCCACGGACACGCGCACACACATGCACACACACACACACACACACACACGCACGCACACACACACACACACACACACACACACACACACACACACACACCCAAAAGAAACTGGACCCCGTGGGTCTATTCGGTAGAGCCGGGCCGGGGTACCTGTCCCGCCTCGTGCGGTCACACCGACTCCGAACCACCACGGTGGGACTCGAACCCACGACCTGAAGTCCATGGCCCATGAACGAGACCAAGCCACCACGACTGCCAATGCTCAGCCTTCGCCACGATCACTCCAGAGTCCAGACGCTAGGCAGTCGCCTCGATCACTCCTTTTCGGTCACCACCACCACGGTGAGCCACCGCAAAGGACCGCAGACCGCTCAAACCACTACCGCAGACCAAGCCAATCGCCACAATCACTCCTCTGGTCTCTTTAGGTGGGAGCGGTTTCTTTCCTCGCCACTCACCTCCTGATTGGACGGTCCCATCGCGCGATCCGCTGGCCATCCCTCATTGGACAGGCCCACGGTAGGCGGGGCAACTCTCACCTTTCTGGGGCAGTCGGATCGGAGGTGATGGAAGCTCCGCCCACGCCTTCAGCCAAAAACACGTGGGCAATGGTGACCGGGTTGAGTGCGGGTGGTTTCGTTGTTGTTGTTGGTGGTGTAGTTTAAAAACCTAACTATAAAATAACTCGTAGCGCACACACGAAATTCCCATTAGACAGAAGGAGGAATTCTAACTATAAACACATACTTATCGAAATAACTAAGCTACGGGGATTTCTGTCTGTTTGTGTGTAAATGGCTTCCAAATCCGTAACAGTATTTCGTGTCATCATATTAATCTGTCATATATTTCTGATACATAAATGACAGCAAGAAGACTTCAAGAAAATTATAATTTTTGCATTCAAGGATACCTACAAGAAAAGGGTGTTCGATTTTACATTCCTTATGAATTGGAACAAAGACACCAGCAATTTTCAATTAAAAACTGGCCTTATACTGATGTTAAAAAACCCACAAATAGAGATTTGATGAAAGTATCAAATAAAAATGAACTTCTAAAGGTGATGAAATATAAAACTCTTTTAGAAATCATCAACAAATCTTTTGGTTTCCTATTATGAGAAAAATAATTGTGGATTCAAGAGTATCGCAGAATCCAGATGAATATATATATGATATTCTATGGGGTGAAAGTGGTTCAAGGATAGTAACGGATGAGGAAGGAGTTGAAGAAACTGAGACAAGAGAGAAGGAGGATATGGAGAAGGAGGAGAGGGAGAAGAGAGAGAAGGAGGAAAGAGAGAGGGAGGAAAGAGAGAGAATGAATAAATTTAAAAATATGGAAACCAGTGAGATTTTAAAAAGATCGAAGGTATTACAGAAAATAAATCAATCTCAACGCACTGAGGAGGAAAACAAAGAATTGACAAGTCTATTAGAAATATATGCATCAAGAGTATTAACATCGATTTCAAGAAGATATAAACGAGAAAGTGGAGATAAAGAAGAGAAAGAAGGAAAAGATTATATTATTGATGATGTTGGTGTCAGGTCAGGTCAGGTATGGGAGCATGTGCCAGAACAGCGCGTCGCTGCGTCCACTTTCCGCCGGTACTCCAGGGGCCTCTGTCTGGCCATCCCCCAGGCAGATGCCAGGCCCATCCCCATCTCCTTGAGATGATGGTCAACCTGCTGCAACCACGAGGCATGTGGTCGGCCCACTGGCATCCTCCACTCATGAGACTCCCTCGCTGAGAGAATCTGGTGAGCAGGATCAGCATCAGGAAAATGAGCCACATGTCCATACAGCCGCAACTGACGCTCACGGACTATGCAGGTAACAAATCTCATCCGAGTCTCTCTCAGCAACCGCTCGTTGGACACAAAATCCGACCAGCGATAGCCAAGGATTCTCCGAAGAGACCTGGTACCAAAGGAATTAAGTCTCCGTCTCAGATCCTTGGTCAGAGTCCAAGTCTCGCATCCATAGAGCAAGACTGGAAATACCAAGGACCTGAAGACTCGGACTTTCGTCCTCCCGCACAGGTACTGGCAGCGCCACACCCCATGATCCAGTGAATCCATGACTCCCCAGGCCCGACCCAGACGTCTATTGACCTCTGACTCACAGCCAGCAGAGACATGAATATCACTGCCAAGGTAAGTGAATCTCTCCACGACCTCAACATCCTCACCACAAACAGACACAGACAGGACAGCAGCATCCAAGATGTCACCGAAAGCCTGGATCTTAGTTTTGACCCAAGAAACCCGTAATCCCAGCGGCTCCAACTCCTCATTCAGCACCTCGATGGCCCCCAAAAGGATATCTAAAGTCTCCGCAAAGATTACTGCATCATCTGCAAAATCAAGGTCCGAGATCTTGACATTCCCAAACGATGCACTGCAGCTTGATCTCTCCGACATCCTCCCTAAAATCCAGTCCATACAAGTGCTGAAAAGTGTGGGTGCCAGTACACACCCCTGACGAACTCCAATAACAACTGGAAATAAGTCAGAGATGGTACCACCACACTTCACAGCACTCTCAGTACCAGAGTAGAGTTCAGACATCAGATCGATCAGTTTTGGTTGCACCCCACGAAGACCAAGAATCCTCCAGAGGACATCCCGATTCACTGAATCGAACGCTTTACAGAGATCAACATAGGATGCAAGCAGCCCCTGCCGAAACTCTCGTCAGCGTTCGGTGAGGACACGAAGAGCAAGGATACGGTCAATCGTTGACCTCTTTGGTGTAAAGCCTGACTGCTCTGGACGCTGGTGCCCAAGCAGATGGTGGTGAACCCTATCAAGAATTATCCGAGCACAGACCTTGCCCGGTACTGAGAGCAGCGTCACCCCTCGGTAGTTGTTGCAGTCTTGGCGATCACCCTTCCCTTTCCAGAGAGGAACAACAAGGCCCCTCTTCCAATCAGTTGGGATGATGCCTGTGTTCCAGGCAGAGCACAAAACTGCATGCAATGACACGAGTGCAGCATTTCCACCAGCCTTGAGAAGTTCAGCATGGATGCCACAGATCCCTGGAGCTTTGCCCTGTTTTAACCGGTTCACCGCAGCCCGTGTTTCCACAAGCGAAGGTGGACTACAGTTGATTCGAGGGTCAGCAACAGGGATTGTAACACCCTTGACGTCCAACTCGACAGTTGGGGGATCAGCCTGGTACAACCGCTCAAAGTAACCGGCCCAGCGGGCCTTCACTTCAGACTCCTCTGTCAAGAGCCTACCACTCTCTGCTCTAACTGCAGTGCTCCGAGCAATGGGCTTGGATGAACGCAATGCGCAAATTCCCCTGTAAGCGGGACGAGAATCACCTGTCCACAGGTGATGCTCTACCCCCTCACAGATTCCTCGCACATAGGCCTCCTTGTCCACCCTCAGTGCACGTACAGTTTTACCCCTCATCTCCCTGAACAGCTCAGCTCTGTCATTCAGCCTGGCCCTGCGACTCTGGTCAATGGTATCCAGTGTCCCTTGAGAGACAAAATTCTTCTTTGCCCTGCGGTGAGTTCCAAGACATCCACAGGCAACATCAAGGATGGTGGTTTTGAAGGCACTCCACAACTCTTCAGGACCCCCCCCCCCAAAGCACCCAGACCCCCCAAGTGTCCACTCAGCCTGTTCGCAAACTCCTCAGCTAATCTCTCATCCCTGAGCTTGCCAACATTCAGCCTAGGCTGGGATGGTACCATTCTCCAGGATTTAAGGTGCAGCTTTAGAGTTGCTACAACAAGCCTGTGGTCAGTATTGAGGAACTGAGCACTCCGGTAGACCCTG
>NC_140970.1:1568104-1635604 GCF_056783735.1 Eptatretus burgeri | reverse complement strand
TTCTCTTCACACCCTGAACTTGCTCTACTTTGTGGAGGGGGAA
Organism: Eptatretus burgeri; assembly: GCF_056783735.1. Taxonomy (NCBI): domain Eukaryota; kingdom Metazoa; phylum Chordata; class Myxini; order Myxiniformes; family Myxinidae; genus Eptatretus; species Eptatretus burgeri. Next base: position 1,635,561 of record NC_140970.1, on the reverse strand, counting down.
GGGGTGACCAATTGTTTGGGTGTAATCTCAGGAGTGATTGTAGGCTGCTCATACCTGGTGTGGAATGACTTTTGGACCTAACCCGATCTATGCAAGTTTTTGTTTTGACGAGGATGGCGATAGAACAAAGGAACTGGACAGGAGAGAAGGAGAGCACAGGGTAGATCTGACATCTACGGCACTCTCCCTGTCCTGTCCTCCTACTTCTCCATCCACCCTTCTCTGGACTGTTTTCAATAAATATCGAGAAGTAAATTTACCTTCGATCCGATAATCCAAGATCTCAAAATTATTTTTTAGTCCCTAATAAACTTATCAACTTCCTCTCCCTTTTTGCTTCCCCTCCTTCAAAATATCTCGCTCTGTCCCACTCCCACTTCCCCTCACCCTCCGTTAATCCCTCGCTTTCCAGTGGTGTCGGGAGAGCTGGGTTTTGCACCGCAAATAGCTGGCTTTGAGAAATAATGCTTTTGTAATTAACAATCAATTATTCGCCAACCATGAAATCTGTTTGGTTAGTGTTGGGAGAGGGAATGAAAGTCGCGGTTGTTTGGGGGAGGGAGTCCTCCTTTCCTTGCTCACTTTCTCTCAGTTGAAACCCAAGGAGATGGAGACCTGGCCATGTGCAAACGTTCTATCTCCTTCTCTGGTTTTGTAAACTTGTAGCTTTAGATGTTTATTCTAGTTTTGGGGGATACATCTGTTGTAAAATAACAATTTTTGTAATGTGAAGAGTTTAGGTGAGATTATAACTTTTGTACTGCTTTTATTTTGTTTTGTTTCTTTTCGGTATTCTTTTTTGTGTAATCTTCACAAGCCACGATGTTTGAATAAATTTTAATTTTTTTTTGATATTTTATGCTGTCGGGTTTAAACCTCCAATGTTTCCCCAGCTCTTTACGGGATTACACGCCCTTTTGGAATAAACCCCATAACCCAGGATTTTTCCTCCTTTTCCTGTTTGTTATTTTTTCTTCTTCAATCCTCTTGTACATTGACACTATTTATAAATATATTTATTGCTTGGATGTTGTCTTGTGTGTTCTCGTGTTTTTTTTAAACGCATTGCGGCCAATAGGCTGCCACGAATATCCGATTGCCTGTTGGGAACATTCCATTTGTGGAGCCTCATGAGGCTGCCATTGCGCTCAGACCAGGAAAGCTCTTCATGAGGCAAAGGCAAGGTGGTAGATCTTACACTCAATCCAATATCATTTCTTTTTTGACCCAAAGACCGCTTATTGTAAAAGATTGTTGCCACAACTGTCGACATTTCTGTGAATTTTTGTGCACAATCTCATGTCCCACGCCACATTTGATGATTTTATGGAGCTGTAAATCCAGTGGTCATGTGCTTTTGCCTTGACGCATCCGTACCTGTCGGGTGTTTCGCATTGGGCATGAGAATAATGCATTCGCACCTCGTCTTACCCTCCCACACACCGAATGATCTTTTTTTCCTGACAGTGAATCAAGACTACATACAGTACATGCAGGACAAGGACATGCAAGATTACAGACAATGGACAAGTCAATACTATGCATGGGATTTAGATCTGGGATTGCAGCATCACAAGCTATTTGCTTTGATGGGGATGTTAAAACAGGCTCCATTTCTCTGACATAACAAGAATACATTAAAAAAAATAATTTGTATTTTGACCTTTTTGAAAATCGCAATAATGTGGTTGTTTTCACCAGAGATTCCTGAACCATTTGTTAGGAGCTAGGGACGATCTCTGTTGAAATGTTTTCCATTATCTTGCAGGTTAAATGCACAAGCGTGTCTGTTCAGAAAGCCCATATTGATTGCAGTGATAATTTGGATATGCGTCACGTTTCCATTGCAGATGGTTTTGTTTTGCTTTTGGCTTGTGAAAACATTTCTTCTTACCTGGTCACTGTCGTGGTAACACAGTTAAATACCAGGAAATTTAATGCACAGTAGCTTGTGCATGAGCATCGCCTTCTGCAGTTTCATTTGTGAATGAGACCATTTTGAGCACGATATTGTCTCCCTCAATAAGTACAGAACAGCCGGTGTCAGTTTTGATTTATCTGAGACTTTGCCTGCCCCTCTCCCCTTCTACTTGTCTATCAACATTGAATCTTCTTGCTAGATTCTTCACAGCACACTTTTCTTCAGCGTTTGTATGAAGCTAGTTGGCCCCAGCCCACAGGTCTTGGAAGAAAACAACAATGGCAATGTGATCGTGAGACTATCCTATATATTGTTTCTCTTAACGTCTGCGCGTAATTTGACGTATCTCCTCCGAAACTGCCGGACGGATTGTCGCCACTTTCGGCAAGCGGGTGCTCTGTGGGCTAATGAACAGCATGGGCTGTGTGAGATCGCGCCAGATGGACAGGTTTGGGAATTTTTGGCGATTTTCTAATTTTTACATTCGTTTGCATGGCGATCTGTGACGTCACCGCTGAGAGGCATAATGACGTCATGACATCATCGGTCATTCGCTGACGTCACTACATCTGTCGTCGACAGACCGTCACCGCTGAGAGGCGTAATGCCACTCCGAGAAAACAGTGTCTGCAATGTAAAACCCTCTTCTGCACGCGCTGACTTCCTCAGAAGGTGAATTTGACACAAAAAAGTCACAATAACCATTGTATATAAAGAAATTCGATAAATCACATTGTGAACACTGTGATATATTGACGTCCTAATGAGCCCTCACTTTCGAAACTTCGCGCGGAGCGCGGGTTTGGCTTGTGTCCAATATAATACCACAGTGATAATTTTATTCTTTTATTTTGCGAAGTATGACCTGTTTTGGGTTTAGGGAATTCTGCACTCTGGGTATGTGTCCAGCCCAGCGTCGGTGATCGGCACCAAAAGTGAAAGATGGGCCGAGTACCAGCTCATTCCACAATGACATCGTTGGTGACTCTTTTTGAATTGTGACATCAGAGGTATATTTACTGCATTGTCATAACGCTACAATGTATTGTTAGTTATGTAATTTTACACCATTAATGTCTTTGTTGACTGATTACCTCCACCACCGAAGGTGGGTGGAGGTTATGTTTTTACTCCTGTCTTGTCTGTCTGTTTGTCTGTGAACAGGATCTCTCAAAAACTTGTGGATGGATTCGGACGAAACTTGGACAAGTTGGATGTGAGATAAGAATGAATTGATTAGATTTTGGTGAAGATCCGGATTGGATAATTTGTGTTTTTTAAGTGATCCTTCACCATTGAGAGATGAGACCAAAAACCATATATAGCATGATATTTCAAAAAGTTGACTACTTATGACAAAACTAGATGCATTAATTGGTTAGATGACGAGAACGAGCCGATTCGATTTTCATTCCGGTCCAGATCCGGATTCAGTTCTCGCATGTCGGTGGAATACAAAACGTAAACTGTTCAGCATGGCGGAGGGAGGTATCCGCTCAACTGAGTGCCGTTCTAGTTGGATTTGACATACCATACTCTTTATAGAGTGTCAGTGGCCACTTTATGTGGTGGTCAATACCACCAACGCACTCAAAGTAAACCCAGCAATGGGGCCTGAGGTTGCGTAGTACTAAAAATGACCCTTTTCAGGGCCAAAAACCATTGACCTCAACAATACCAGTGGGTTCCTCACTCCACATCCTCCAACTCAATGTTGAAGGGCTGACATTTCCTAAGTGCGAGATCCTCACCAATATCCTGAAGGGCTACAATGGTGATGAAGCCATACTCTAAGAAACTTGAAGCAAGGATGACAAAAACGCCTCAAAGAAAAAGATTGCAGATTACAACCTCATGGCCTCTGTGAGCACAGCAAAACATGGCCTCACCACTTCCATCAGACAAAGTCTTCGAAACATCAAAACCAGAGACAACAATACGCTATATGCAACAGCAAAGGTAAGCAGTTGCACTGTTGCAAATGTGGATACTGTATCACATGCCCAACTCCAATTTAACCACCCTGCGGTTTGCATCAGGGATTTTAATCGTCATCACATGGAATGGGGATATAGGGAAAATGACCTCTCTCTCTCTCTCTCTCTCTCTCTCTCTCTCTCTCTCTCTCTCTCTCTCTCTCTCTCTCTCTCTTTCTCTCTCTCTCTCTCTCTCTCTCTCTCTCTCTCTGTCTCTCTGTCTCTCTGTCTCTCTGTCTCTCTGTCTCTCTGTCTCTCTGTCTCTCTGTCTCTCTGTCTCTCTGTCTCTCTGTCTCTCTGTGTCTCTGTGTCTCTGTGTCTCTGTGTCTCTGTGTCTCTGTGTCTCTGTGTCTCTGTGTCTGTCTGTCTCTCCCTCTCTCTTCCTCTCCCCCTTTTCTCCTCTCTCCTTTTCTCTCCTTCCCTCCTTCTCTCCTTCCCTCCTTCTCTCCTTCCCTCCTTCTCTCCTTCCCTCCTTCTCTCCTTCCCTCCTTCTCTCCTTCCCTCCTTCTCTCCTTCCCTCCTTCCCTCTGGTGTTGGCATCATGGTTTGGGTGGTGGGCTTCGAATCCTGGAATCCTGAGTTCAAATCCCACTTGGCTGTTGAATTAATACCAGGTGGGGTCGACTCTGCCTGCCATCCTTCCGAGGTTGGCAAAATGAGTACCAGCTTGCTGTTATACTGTGGCGGAGTGGAGACCCGTCCAGGATTGTGTCCAACAGCCAAGGAGACTGCTCAGGCAGCACCATAATGCCTTGTGTTGGCTTAATGGTTGGGGTGGTGGGCTTGGGATCCTCAGGTCCTGAGTTCAAATCCTACTCAGCTGTTGAATTAATACCAGGTGGGGTTAACTCGGCCAGTCATCCTTCCGATGTCAGCAAAATGAGTTCCAGCTTGCTGGTATCCTGTGTCGGAGTGGCGACCCATCCAGGTTGTGCCCAATAGCCAAGGAGACTGCTTCGGCAGCACGAACGCTCTGCATAGAGTATGGTCTCAATCTCCTCCTCCACCTCCCCCTCCTCCTTCTTCTTCCTCTCTCTCTCTCTCTCTCTCTCTCTCTCTCTTCATATCCTGTTCGTTCATTCCCTCATTAGTCTGTCAGATCTACAATGCTGTTGCATTCACCTTGCTCCCATAAAAAAATAATTATGAGGGGCTTCACCAGTATGACTAATCAGTGCAGTCTTCTGTGCAACAGCCCTCACAAAGTAGTTTTGAATCAGTTTGCACGATATCTAAGTTTGGTTGGATTAAACGTCTGCTCGAGATGGAAACTGATTAGCAAAGAACCGAGCCTTACAAATGGGTTAATTTGCCCACATTTTGATGTCCTTGGCATATTTTATTATTACGTGTAATACCCGCTTCCACCAGGTGCCATTACAAAGATATATATTTACCCCATGCATGCAAAGTGCAAAGTGGGGTTAACCCTTTGAGGACCACAAGTATCTTGGAAGTAATTTTTAGATACAAATCCGATTTTATTATTAGTTTTGCTGTCATCATCACGAATATGAATTGAAATTAAAGAGTATTCATGATGAAAAATCTTTTAAAATTTACAACAAAAAGTTATGAAACGATAAATGCTCTTCCACAATGTTAGCAACAATGTTTTCCAATGTACAAACCTGAAGTTATCTAAAATTTCAGGGAAAATATCAGAGATACACCACTTTAAATTTTTGGGACATACGTCTGTCTCCCTTGGTGCTTAAAAGGGGGTAATTGGTTCATTCTGTCTGTCTACAGACATCAGTCTCTGTCGAGGAACTATATAATTTTAGATTTTTAATATAAATCGGACCAGGAATCTGCAACTCAGCTGAACTTTGGCTCTGAATTTGGCAAATTGTATGGAATTTCATCCTGATCGTGCAGATTTAGAGTGAGAATCTTTTTTACTCTGTCTGGCAGCCAAACAAAATTGAAAATCATTCCAAATAGGAAACTTAAGATTTAAAGGGACGTCATAAAGAACACAAATTACAGGCAAAAAGACCTTACGTAATGTTTTGGATAGGGTGGTGTAAAAGACGGTGCATCAATGGTGGTAAACTTAAGTAAAAGTTTTTTTCCCCCTTTATTTACCTTTAAATATTTATTTTATTTAAATTGAATTATATACTTGAATACTGTAGAACACAAATCACCTTATTGGCAATTCCAAAAACCTTCAGTTTTGTTGTGGGTACTTGGACAAAATTTTACATGATTTCAACCAATCTAATTTGCCCAAAGTGCTCTCAGCATTTGGGAAGATCGTGATGCAGACAAAATTGTAGCTCCAAGCCAGCACATTCTCTTCCCTCAGCTCGTCTTCCCTCCGAGCTGAAGGGGCAATAAAGACCTCGAGGTCCATCTCTTTCTGGGTGTGTGTGTGTGTGTGTGTGTGTGTGTGTGTGTGTGTGTGTGTGTGTGTGTGTGTGTGTGTCCGTGGGCCCTGTCTCTAAGTAGAATTGTTTAAGGAATTGCTTGTATATTTGGTACCCTTCTTTTTTCGGATAACTCTGCCCTTACGTGCTCCTCTCGTCCCCCGATTATTGTTAATATATTCCCCTCTTGTTGAATGTACCAGCTCGTTCTTTGTCATTTCTGCCATTGGTTTACCACAGTGCATATTGGGGATTAGGAAGGCCGTTGTTGCCGTAATTGTTCATTTGGACCGACAGGCCTCGGTAACCATCCGCTCGGGTTACACACGGTTCGAGCACGGTAATGGCTCGTTCCGCTCGACGCCCTCCAAGGGTGTGAATTCCCCAGTAGCTTTGCCACGTGGGTACTTAGCTATATTGAAGTTTGGCAATTAACCCCACTCCACATGGTCGAATTATTGGCGATTCATGGTCCTGTAAGGGACCCGTGCCTTTCGGAATTATCCGAGGGTCACAACCTAAATTCCGTGTGTTCGGTGGAGCCGACTCTACTGCCCCCCCTAGCGGTCGTGCTCGCCACCAAGACACGGCCCCACAACAATTGGTGTTCAGGAGTGCGATTCGGCCCCTCTGCCTCTGAAGAGAAATTCACGGGATTCAGATCAGGGGTGGAGGGAGCAAACCCCCCTCCCCCCCCCGTTTCCCCCAAATTGCGAGCGAGTAAAATGTATTTCTTATACACAACATGGCAAGCCAAGATGAGTTGGAACAGGTGCGTATAGATGTAGTGTTAAAGGAATCCATGGTCCAGGACAACGCCATGCAGGTTGACCATCCCCCGCAACCGGACCCAGAGGTCGAAGTGGGGGCGGCGGCACAAGAGCGCCCCCTCCGTCAAATTTCCCCCCCAGTCCCCAGCGAAACCGCGACCGACCGAGGCGAATCGGCTTCGTCAGGGACGTTTGACATGAACCGGTTGGGGGAAATGTTAATGGGAATGACGAAAGAAAATGCGTGCAAAATGCAAGCGATGAGAAGCAAAATGGACGCAAATGCGCAAGAAATGAAGGCTAATGTGCTCAAAATGGATGAGGTCAGGGGTGATATGCAATGCATGGGGTTGAGCCTGCAGGAGGGCGTCAGAGGCATAATGGCGCCTGCACGTGGGGGAACGACCGAACCGAGGAGTGTGGAGGTTTGTCGGTCCGCGATGGAGACGGGTAAGGTCGAGTATCAAACATCCCGCGTTTTGGAAGAGACCGTCGCGTGGACGGTTAAAAGGTAGACGGCGAGTGTTGTGTGAATTTGGAACGGACGGGTCCCCATGCGAGCGAGTGTGTGAAGCTCCACGTGCTGCGCGCCACGTGTTCTGTTCACAGAATGCGCGGAGCGGGTCCCTGGGACGATACGCTCGTGCTGGTCTGCACGGGAAACCGCGCAGGTTCAGTGTGCGAGTGATGTCACTGGGGACCTGGAGGCACGAGTTACGTGCGAGCGGCGCACGTTTGCTCGCATGGCGGACCCCTCGGACGTGAGCGCTGATTGCGATGCGCAGGGCGACGACAACGCCTCGTTTATCGGCCATCGGAGGGGACGTTATTATCGCCCATAGGAAGGGATGAGCGAGTCGCAGACTGCCGCCTTGGCGGTGCAAGGAAAAAAAAAAGCCTCGCTCCAAGTACACGGCCCCGCAGGATGTGGTAAACCTCCTGTTTGGGCATAGGAGCATTAGTTAGTGGGAAAGGTTTAGCGATAGATAGACCGGCCTCATGGGGGCATGAGCCATCCTCCATGGGGCCCATGGACTAGTTAGTGGGAAAGTGGATTTAGATTTAGAAAGGAAAGTGGATTTTGGGAGACATGGACTGTAGTGGGGACGTAGCTTCCCTACGTAGATTAAATGGAACGTGCACTAGTTTAAGGGACAACGAGGGAGCACGAGATAGTTAGGGGAACATAGGTAGAGTGTGGTGTGAATTGAAAAGTGAAAAATGTGTGATGAATGTGGGATGGCGGGCAAAAGTGTATGAATGGAGTGAATGTGGAATGCATGGTGCGAATGACTGAGTGGGGGGAGGAGTGAATCCCGCCCAAATGACCCCGGGGTCAGTGTAATGTTAGTTAGTGGGTTAGTTAAATTTATCAAAAGGAGGTCGTTCTGTGTTGGTGGTGTATGAAGGCACGAAACCCATTTGGAGGGGTGCAAGAGTTCATTGACTGGCTGGGAGCGTGGTTGTCGAAAGGTAAGTATTGAGTGGAGGACACCCCGGGCACAGGACTAGTCGGCCAGAGTAGGCAAAGGGTCCAAGGGACCGGGATCGTGTCGTGGGCACGGGCGACCCGCGGAACGGGACCCGGAGCACCAAAATGCCACGTGGGCATCGGAGGGTGGCAATGCCAGGAAGGGCAACCCCCCGCGTTCATCGGGAGCTGGTAGGCTCGGAGACAGCCTCAGGGCCCGGGGGTGCCGTAGTTAGAGTCAGGCAGGAAGGAAATTTCTGCCAAGTGAGCCACGCTGCCCAGCCATGAAATTGCGCAAGGGCATGAGTGAATATTTGAGGGCCAGGCCCAAATTAATAATGGACACCAACACAGGCGACAGGAACCATGGTTTCTGGAACCAATAGTTTAAAGTGACAGGCGTTTTGAAAAGCCCTGGGGTAGTTTAAAGTTAATAAATGCTAGGATAGTTCGGAAATGTACCCCTTCGCACCATCCATCCCTTCGCTCTCCGTAGGCCGCTGGACCCACCTTGGTAAGATGGCTGAATTATGAGGAGGTTATTCTGAGGCTTCGTTGGGCTTCATATGCCGGCCTGTTGCGTTGTATTTGCTGGTCCCCATTTGCCATGCCTCATTTGCCTGCTTTTACCTTGACCCCATGCCTGCTACCCTTTTTGAATTGCCCTTGTGTTCACCATCCGTCCATGTGCGCCAGGACCATCGCTAGTGTTTGCAAGGACTGCCATGCAGGCAGCCACACCATGACGATTGCATTGTGCAGCCCGTGCGCCCATCTCTGTTTTGCACCAATGACTTTGAGTGTGACTTTTTCTTCCACAGATCAAAGGTCCTGGGCCATGGTTAGTGTAAATATTAGTTAAGATTGTAAATCAGTTTTGTAACCCACCTGTATGTTTGTCTTAGCGCCGGCAATTTTAGTTAAGTCGTCTGTATGAGTCTGTTAGTTTAGTTTCGTAGCGCACTAGGTTATTTATTTTTGGGACACGTATAAAAATATCGCACTCAGGGATCGGCAGGTAAATCGTACTTGGGGAAAGCTTACACATGCTGGTCACACGAGAATTCAACGACTCGGGACGAGTCTGTTAAAAGGGGAGGGGTAGTGTTACGAATTTGGAAGCTTACTGCACTCAACATTCAGGTCCTTATAGAACAGTTATATCAGTGAGTGTTTCGAGTTAGGGCCCCATCCCTTGTTTAGTGGGTAATTAAGTGTACATGCGCTACGAAGTTATTTTATTGATAGGATTTAACACCTTGATGTGCACCTAGTCACTGGGCTGGATGTCGTGGTGTTCTTCCGCAGCCGGTCTGGTCGCGCTTGTTTGACGTGCGAGTCAAATTCTTTGACAACCTTTGTAAGAGCAGCACAGAAGTTGATCATTGTCCTCTCCCCATGTATGTCTTTTTTTCAGGGTTAATGGGGCGGCTACCGGCACACGCATCGGTCGCCCCATCAGTTTTTTTTATGTGGGGACAATCCGCCACGCCAGCTTGTTTACCATTTGAGAATGAGCTTAACATTTTACTCACATTATGGTGTTGACAATACATACAGCTTCTACAAAAAATTCTGCCACAGCTGTAAATCTTGGAGCGTGCCATGTCCGTAGCACCTCCTTCTGCATCCCCCATTTGCTCGTGTGGCCACTTCCATGAGCCAAACGAGCAGACCATGGCAAAAATGCATTTGGGGCAACCACCTTACCCTTTGAGACCCAAAATTTTGTTTCCATGTTATAGCAGCAACCTGTTTTGTCCCACTTGGCTCTTTCACTTTCCTCAGTTGCCTCCTGTAGTGCTGCAATGTTGTCAGTATTCAGCGCCCTTTCCTAATTTTTCCTCTTTTGAGAGCATGTTTGCTCCCTTTCAAAAGAGGTGTATGATCGGTTGGACATGGGCTCATTGTTACGATAAACATTGAATGTTGATCAATAGACCTGACTTGAAACAATCACCTCCACAAGGCCGAAGGAACTCTGACATGAAATGCATCAACTTTCATCCAAGAGGCGGAACGTACATTGATGCTTCGTCTGTTTGCGATCATAGCAGTATGAGCAATGATGTCCATTTTTATATTATGTATGCAATTTTTGTTTTCACATCATACCATCTCCTTCACCACATGCATGCGCTCATGTGCACCCACCGAAGCTCACCTGAACAAGGCTTACCCAAAATGTGAAAGGAACCAATTTTGATCAATGACTCGTGTCCCATCGAAGCCCTGCACCAAAAACTCAAGAGACACGCATATGGTCTGCTGCCAAACCCCCGACCACACTCCACTTGCACACCCGTTCCTGAAATGCCCTTTGCGGTTTCAGCTCTTATCAAGCGAAGCAAATACATATTTTCGCACACCTCTCTCTGGCCGCAACATATTAGGCCATCAGCCGTAACTTGTATCGTGCAGTTTTGTCCCACCTATCGGGGGGGGGGGGGATAGATAAATCCTGAACAGAATTATTATTTATGATGAATACATTCTCAATCCACAAGATCTCCACTCAAAATCCTGCATTTATTGCGTATTTCCGTCATGAAAATCGCCCTTTTGTTTCGCCCGCTCAGCTGTTTGTTCTTGGAACCAGCGCTAATTGATGGTCATGTGACCACTGAGCAGTGAGCGTATTTCCCGAAAACAAATTAATTATTCAAGATGGCTGCGCCCGTGAAGCGGTGTGTTTAACATTTTCGTTGTTTTCATCGTCAAAATGTTCGGTTTTGAACCTTGCGAGTGCATAATTCATCAGCCAAATGTAGAAAATGACGGTGCCCTGCCGTTTTCGGTGGCGAGGTGGGAAAAATGTTTCGAGCCATGTTGCCCTGGTTCTTTTCCTATGACCGGGTAAATTATGCCAGGTATCTTCCTGTCTACTGGATTGAGATGGTGGATCTTCAGAGGACACACCCTGCATGTCACCAGGAAATGCTCGTCACGGAGCAGTGGACCGTACAGCGTCAATATCGCCACCCATTCTCATCAATTGCTTGTGATCAGGCAATAGAACAAATGTGTAATCATGACTCGAAGACCAGTGGAGGATTGACTGGGATAACCCTCAAACCAGGTGCCATACAGAGATGGATACTGGCGCAGCCCGAGCGTGCTGCAATTGCAAGGCAATGCGAGGTTATGGCGGGTATGTCGCCTGACTGCACCAAGAGGAAGGGGTTGTACGAGTCGCAAGTGAGGAAAGATGATCAGGATGTCCAGCCAATCATCACTACGATTGGGAGTATGATCAACCCATTCGAGGTTGAGTCTGATCAACTGGTTTGTTTAAGTTCTGGGGTCATAGCTAACGATCGTGTCAAACATGATCTCCTGTCTGCTTATCAGACTGGCGAGGAATCTCTGAGCCGATATATTAACGACTGTTTGACTGTGAGAGATGAAAGTCTGGACGGAGTGGATGGATTGGGTGAGCAGACTGCACCCAACCATAAGATGAAGCCTCATTCTGATATGTTCTCTCCACTGACCCCATACTTCTCAAAACTGAGAACCTTTGCCGATCAAAGTATCTCAAAATCTTCCAAAACAACCAGTGGTTAAGAAGTCATTGTGAAAAATGAGAGAAATGTATTCTCGCTTCTTGCCATCGGTCAGTCTCAGAGTATCAATCTCCGTGACATTCTGACTCATTCCCTGGCACCCGTCTCACTACCTCTTTCCAGTGCTGACGGTTCCTTGACAAAAAATGTTAAGTCAAAGCTCCTGACAATGGTCGAGGAAAAGTGCATTGACGACCTGAAGAGTGGCATCCCTGACCACGCAGCGATCATTGTTGATGCGGATCCCCTGATTCGGTCCATTAAGCCTATCCCAGCTACTTTTGGAGGGTTGGCTGATGCCATTTTCTCTGCCTGAACAAAATTTGCCAAGAACACGAATTGTGCTCACCTAGATATTGTTGTCGATCGCTACCCTGATATAAGCGTAAAAAATGAGGAAAGGGATAGGAGAGCGGTCAGTGGCAGCCAAACAATACATATTTATGGTAAAGACCAAAAACATCGAAGCAATGCTCAAAATTCATGTCAAGCGGTCAGAATAAAGAATTTACTTGATGCTTTCCTCGTGTCGGTATGGAAGGACATCGACTTGCGCGCCTACTTCGAAAGGGATGTTGATGTGTACATTACACATGGAGAGTACTGTCACGTTCTGAGGACTAGGAATGCCATCACAACCATTTGCTCTGTTGATGAGTTGTCATGTGACCATGAGGAAGCAGACACGCAGCTTCTTCTCCACGCGCAACACGCTAGTGCAACATTTGAAGATGTTGTCATCGTGAGCTGCGACTCGGATGTGGGCATAATTTCCCTTTGTCTTCAACAAAATCTGTCCTGCAATACATTCTTCATGACTGGCAATGAGGTGTTTGAGACATCACGCATTATGGATTTGCAGAAGATGACCTGTTGTCTTAGAGCTGATGTATGCAAGGCACTAATAGGTTCACACGCATTCACGGGATGTGATTCCACCAGCGCTTTCTATGGAAAAGGCAAGCAGAAAGCGTTCACTATTATGTTTGATCGTGACGACTACACACAGTCTTTCATTGAACTGGGACAAGGTTTCGATCTCGATGAAGTTTGCCTCAAATCCCTGGAATCCTTCGTATGCCATCTTTACGGGCAGCCAAAACTAGATGACGTCAATGAGGCACAATACAAAATGCATTGCGTCTCCTCAACATCTGGTGTATCCATTGTCACATGCCGAGTGAGTGTATCGGGATTCCTTCTTACTTAAAATAAAAGTTTTTATATCGGTTTTAATCTGTATTAACTTATCTTTTTTTTTTTGTATACCTTGGTCGAGGCTCGTATGAGAGCTAACACACAACTCACAGCAAGGAGGCATGAGACAAGAGGGGCGGGAGTGGAAGGGACAAAACAGTGGTGAACAGACACATTAGGTGAACTGTGGAAAGGAGAGGGATGGGGATGGGACGGGGAACATGGCGAAGAGAAGATGGACATTACAGGGACTTTCAGGAAGGAAAGCAGGGGAATTGAAGGAAGTGGGCTTGGGTGGATTATCGGGGGTAGAAAAGATCGAGGATTTGGATGGGGGAAGATAAGAGGTGGTGGTGAACAGCTGTTTTGAAAGCCTGGAGGGAAGAATGGGAAAGAATAGAGTGAGGAAGTTTATTCCAAAGGCGGGAAAAAAGAGGAATGAAAGAGTGAAGATGAGCAGTGATTTTGGTAGTTTTACCAGAAGGGGGTTGTTGGCGGACCTTGAGCGCCCTGCGGAAATGTGGTGGGGACAAATCGCAGAGAGAGCAGGGGGGGCAAGGCTGGAGAGGAGTCGGTAGAAGACAGAAAGACCACCGACCAACCTGCGGTGATTGAGTGAGAGGCCCAAAGACTCAGCTTCATTGCGGGAGATGCCGATGATCCTAAATGCCCTGGTTTCGACAGCGTGAAGCCGAGAAAGGTGGGAGGCAGGAGCACCAGCCCAGAGGGGAGAGCAGTACTCCATTAGGCTACGGACAAAAGCTTTGTAAGTGGTCAGGAGCTCAAGAGGGCTGAGGAAGGACTTTGCACGACGGAGGATTCCCAGTCGGCGACTGGCTTTTGAGGCGAGGTTGGAAATGTGACTTTCCCAGGAAAGGTCATGGCAGATAGTGAGACTTAGAAGCTTGAAAGAAAAGACTTCTTCCAGAGGATTGTTGAGAAAGTGGATGGGGGGGTTTTCTAAACGGTCCTTTCGAAGAGACATAGTGAGAGTGTGAGATTTATCTGGATTGAAAGACATGTTCCACGTGTTGGACCAGTTTGTGATTTTATCCAGATCTGCAGTGAGCGAAGAAGCTGCTGCTTGCCGGTCTGAGGGATGACCGATGGTACGGCAGAGGGTGGAGTCGTCGGCAAAGAGAAATAGAGGATTTTCCAGAGAGTCCGAGAGATCATTGATGAAAACCAGAAAAAGAACAGGGCCCAGAACGCTACCTTGAGGAACTCCAGCCTGCACAGGAAGAGGGGATGAAAGAACTCCATTTAGGGCCACACGTTGACTGCGACAGGAGAGGAAGTCTGCGAGCCATGAGTGGAGATGGCCTTGAATACCATGGGAAGAGAGTTTGGTGAGTAGTGCAGGGTGCCAGACTGTGTCAAAAGCACGTGATATGTCAAGGGATACGGCTCGGATTTCCTGTCTGGCATTGAGGACCTCCATCCATTGATGGGAGAGCAGAAGCAGCATATCCAGGGTAGAGTGACCTGGTCTGAAACCAAATTGATGATTGGAAATCAAGCCATTGGAGAAGAGGAAGGATTTCATGTCTGAAGCGATGATGGATTCCATAACCTTGCTGATGATTGGGAGAAGGCTGATTGGTCTGTAGTTACAGGGATCTGTTTTTGCACCTTTTTTTATGCAGGGCAGTGATGTTAGCAGATTTCCAAGCAGATGGCAGATGACCTTGAGCAAATGAGAGGGTGAATAGAACAGAGAGAGGGTGAGCAAGAGCAGAAGAGCAGGCTTTGAGGACACGTGGGCTGATGCCGTCTGGACCGGTTGCAGAATCTGACTCGAGGTTTGAAAGCAAGCTCTCCACCTTGTCAGGAGAAAAGGATACAGAGTCCAGGGACAGTTGGGTGCGACTGGGTAAAGTGTGTTCTTTCTTATGTGTTCTTTCTGTTGTACTACCATTGCGTATTACCTAGTTTTGAGTGCTCGTGATGTCAAAGGCAATTATGAACGAAAATTTTTGTCCACAATATACCAGAAAAATGATCCATTTTAAGTAATTTCGCCATTTTTGGAAGACCCCCCTAGACGAAATCAGATGCAGCAGCCTTCAGAACTCTCCGTAATGCGTTCAGAATACAGATGATAACAAGTCTAGGCAGTTTGGTGAGTGTGCGCATTTCAGAACAGTAGATATCGACGTCCAAGCTTGGTTCTCAGACGCGTCAAACCGACCCATTTTAACCAATTTCGCCTTTTTTGGAAGACTCCCAAGAATAAATTAGATGAAGCAGCCTTCAGAACTCTTTGTAATGCGTTCACAATACAGATGCCAACTACTCGAGGCAGTTTGGAGTATGTGTGCATTTCAGATCATTAGATATGGACTTCTAAAGTTGGTTCCCAGACACTTCAAACCGACACATTTTAACGAAATCGCCATGTTTGGAAGATCCCCTCGAAGAAACCAGGTGCAGCAGTTTGGAGAACTCTCTGGAATACGTTCACTATACCAATGATAACGTGTTCTGAAAATTTTAGGCATGAGTGATGTCAATGTCTGTGGATATTGGCAGCTGAATTTGCCTTCAGACACCAAAATGACCGTTTGGGCTCGAATTACCCTAATTTCGAATGGCTAGAAGAAAAAAAAAACTGCAGGAATCTCCATGGAGAACTTTGGCCCCTCATTTTATAAGGTTAATAGCTATCAGAATCCGCTAAAACCAAGTGTCCCCCCGATCAGTGGAACGAAACTCGTGTTCTAGCCCCTTTTCCAGTTATGGCTGATGGCGTAAAAACCTATATGCCAAGAAAACTTATAGAAAACCAAGACGCCAAGATCTTGTGAAAAAAGCCAAGGTGTGGTCACACTGATGCAGAGGTCCAAAGTTTTTCCTTTTTTCCAACATAGCTGCCACACCACATGATCTATGACATCAAAACATTCTACATGAGTCGTCACTCCTTTGGTGAAAATTTCGTGTCGATCTGATGAGCGGTTGCAGAGAAAAACCCATATTCACGTTCTGTGCGGACAGACAGACAAACATGAAAAATCATTCATCGAGTGACACTTGGCGAAACAGAACAGCCCTCGGTGGAGTGTGTACCTCCGCCAGGTTGAACATAACAGTTCACATCTTGTTTGCCACAGATAAGTCGGATCTGAATCCTTACCTTAACCAACATCGAATGGGCTTGTTCTTGTCACTTAACTAACTCATCCGCCTAGTTTTGTCATAACTCGTCCACAATTTTTTGAGATATTGTGCTATACATAGTTTTTGGCCCCATCTTTCAATGAAGAAGAATCACTTAAAAAAATTCTCGCATCCGGATGTGGATCTTCACCAAAACTGAATCGATTAGTCCTCGTGACACACCCAACCTGTCCACCAAGTTTCGGTCGAATCCGTCCACAACTTTTTGAGATATCTTGCTACTGTATATATCGTTTTTGGCCATGTCTCTCAATGGTGAAGAATCACTGAAAACATTCTCAGATCTGGATCCCAATTCGGATCTTCACCAAAATTAAGCGTTGCTGTCCTTGGCCGGTTACCTACACACAAAAGATTACAGAACGATTGCTTGAAAACTGTGGCCAAAAATCGTGTGACAAACAGATAAACAGACAAACAGACAAATGCTACAAATCAACATTGGTGGTGAAGATTTTTTTTTTTTTCACGAAGTAACAGACTGATAAATGGACCCAAATCCAAGGAAATGTAACACAGGTGGAGGCCATTCATGTGGAGGTGGAGGTGGAGATGATGGAGACAGCCATCATGTCTGTGCGAACATCACACCAACCCATCGACACAAGATCCAAGGAAGAAAATACAATTTTTAAAAATCAAATAATAAATTATTTTTAAAATGTTTAAAGTTTTTGTAGTTTTATTTTTTAAATATTTTAAATTTTTGTAGTTCTTTTTTATTAAGTTTTTTTCTTCTTCCCCTGAGGGGAGGGGGCATGGGCTTGGTTAAAACATAGTACATCAACCACACAACTTCCATCAACAAGGCCTCCACTAACAGCAGCACTCTGTACACATGCACTCAATCACCCATCAATGCTCAAACTACCTAAAAGTCTTGTCAGCATCCCCATCCACCTCTATCTCCATAACTTACAGGTACCTATGTAATTCTAATTCACACTTTTTCTGCTGCCACTACCTTTCCAGGGAGACCATTCCATGCATTAACTACTCTCTGAGTGAAAGTCCCCTGCGTTACTACCATCTTAACCTTACTACCATCCAAACCTTACTACCATCTTAACCTTACTACCATCTAAACCTTACTACCATCTTAACCTTACTACCATCTAAACCTTACTACCATCTTAACTTTACTACCATCTAAACCTTACTACCATCTTAACCTTACTACCATCTTAACCTTACTACCATCTTAACTTTACTACCATCTAAACCTTACTACAATCTAAACCTTACTACCATATTAACCTTACTACCATCTTAACCTTACTACCATCTTAACCTTACTACCATCTTAACCTTACTACCATCTAAACCTTACTACCATCTAAACCTTACTACCATCTTAACTTTACTACCATCTTAACCTTACTACCATCTAAACCTTACTACCATCTTAACTTTACTACCATCTTCACCTTACTACCATCTTCACCTTACTACCATCTTCACCTTACTACCATCTTAACCTTACTACCATCTTAACCTTACTACCATCTAAACCTTACTACCATCTAAACCTTACTACCATCTTAACTTTACTACCATCTTAACCTTACTACCATCTAAACCTTACTACCATCTTAACTTTACTACCATCTTCACCTTACTACCATCTTCACCTTACTACCATCTTCACCTTACTACCATCTTAACCTTACTACCATCTTAACCTTACTACCATCTTAACCTTACTACCATCTTAACCTTACTACCATCTAAACCTTACTACCATCTTAACTTTACTACCATCTTAACCTTACTACCATCTTAACTTTACTACCATCTTAACCTTACTACCATCTTAACCTTACTACCATCTTAACTTTACTACCATCTTAACTTTACTACCATCTAAACCTTACTACCATCTTAACCTTACTACCATCTTAACTCTCCTCTCCTTTACTCTCAGCAAATGCACTACCTTCTCCTCTGGTGAGGGTAATAATAAACGTCATGGGTCAGGACTAGGTCTCCGATCAAAGCGGAGATCTTGATACCCGGTCATCACTGCCAGTAGTTATAAAGTGGCAGTTCCAGTTTATGTCTATTATTAATTATGTTACACACCAAAACACAAACACCACACAAAACAAGTCTCGGCAAGCGTCTTGCAATCCGATTGCTCTTTTTCTTGTTTATCGTTGTTGACCAAACGCCGAGGTCCGTGGAGAAGTCCCTGGCGTTGTCCAAAGCAACGGAGAATACGTTTAGCTCTTACGTCACGCGTACACTCGGTGACGTAATCACGTCGCTCGCATATTTGAGGAAGAGGAATATCATGGGCTCACAACACGAGAATGACTGAATGAGGTGCAAGTCAGAATCAAATGTGACGCTTTAGTACGTGTGACGAAGGGAGCTTTAACATTTACTCGATAAATAGCAATTTCATTTGAGCCGGGATTTTGAAAACAGCTTCTTCAGTTATTGTTTGGATCATCGTCATGCCGGATAGAAGTTTGTGTCCTGTGATTGGTGGTCACGTCTTCTGCAGTTAGTGTTATGATGATATGTTGGGTGGTCATATTTTGGACCATTAGCTGTGTGTTAATCAGCTGTCAGGATTCTAACCTTGCTTGTAACTGTGCATTATTCAAACCTTGCTTTAAAATGTTGCTTTAAATGTTTCAGGCTACCAATGTTCCATGCACCCCACTGTTTTTGGACAGAGCCCAGCTGTTCCTGTTTCTTGGAAACTAAGCCCTTATCACCCTTCCTGTTGCCCTGTGGTGGTGTGCCCTTAGTGCGACCTTGGAAAGAACTGTGGAAGTGTTCCTTCAGTGTATGCTGCCCACACATTCCTATTCTCAGTGATCACCAAAGCTTTGCCTTTGTTATCAGCAGGTGCTAGTGAAGGAGTGTAGGAAAGTTATTAGTTTGCAAGGCTTGCATATCTGAGAGTTGTGTAGGTGGCTTGGAAACTGTGGTTGCATATCTGAGAATTGACCGATCCAACTTCCCTGAGGGCCCCTAGGGAGGGGGGAAAGAAGCCCACTGCCGCATTTATTTCTTTATTTATTTATCCCTTAAGCACACACTTGTAGTCCACACCCATTTCTGCTTTTGTGTGATTATATATATACAACTGTTTTGAAGTAAGAATCTCAATGTGGTCCGGGGGCACCTGACTGAAGGGCCTTTGGGCTGCATTCCGCATGCGTAGTGCCATCTTCTGAAATAAATCGTATCATTCGAAAACCCTCATTCGACTCTGTCATTACTCGGCCGAGTGAAGAGTCATAACAATTGGCGACGAGGATGGGATGCGACTGATGCTGGCGGTGTGGACGGCGGGACTCCACTTGGTGTACAGCGATCACAAGGGTTCAGCTAAAGGTACGTGGAAATTGCACGTATAGGGCACCTAAGACAGGGAGCCCTAGTTAGGTGAAAACTGTACACTTGGTGGGCAGTGCCCCGCTGGACGCAGCTCCAGGATCTGCTCGGATCAAGAACTGTAACGGTAAAACATATGAGGTGATTCGAATGCGGTTTGTTTGAAGGGCACAAAGAGGGCTGGCAGGCCGTATGTTAGAACCGGTAAGGGTCGAGGATAAAGGTATCCGTGTGAAATAAGGAGGAAACAGGTTGGAATCCTGTACCAAGAGAGGGAAGGTTAGAGGCCTTCATTGGGTTTGAGGCTATTAGGCGGCGGGTCGAAAGGGATCTCGGTCCCGGTGTAAAAGGAGAAACGATTTACAGCTATTAGGCGGCTGATTGAAAGGGATTTCGGTCCCGACGTAAAAGGAGAAACGATTTACAGCTATTAGGCGGTTGGTAAGATAAGAACAAAAGATGGGGAATAACTCTGCAAAGAACATAGAGTTACCCAAAGGAACAACACTTAAAGTTATCGGTGAAAGTGGAAAACACTGGAGAGCGTTTGCAGCGTGGCTAACGGAGTCACAAAGTGAGACAGGACGTAAGCGATTAGATTCAGAGGGAATCTTGAACCAACGGGAAAAGAACACAAGGTTAATGAGCCAGGAGAAGGGCTGTTTGTAGAAGTTACCTGTTTGGATGTATTTGTGAATACAATGTGGTGGGGAAGGTTGAGTTTTGTGTTAGACGTAAGTTGAGTGTTCCAACCTGGAACTTGTATGTGTGGAACAACTTGTATGTTTGTATGGAGATAATGATGGGTCGTCATCGTCAATGTGAAGACTTTGGACGAGGTGAATTGCGCACACCAAATCTGGAGGAAGGACCATGATGACCGATTCTGCACGTGTTGTTAATTCAGTGATGGGAAAATGTCATTGAGAGAGTGTGTGTGTGTGTGTGTGTGTGTGTGTGTGTGTGTGTGTGTGTGTGTGTGTGTGTGAACTGGATGGGGAATTGAATAATTAAAACCACTTCAGCAGACAGTTTGTCAAATGGGATGTCAAATGGACCAACGTTCGGATTTTCTCATGGTCCGATAAACTCTGTATGCTGTTTTGGCTTTGAACACTGTACGTGATAAATGGATGGTCTCCACGGAGCATCATTTTGATTTCAAATTGAAATTCAGTTCTGTTTCCACTTTGCATGTTTCGTAAGGCTGATCGACGTTACGGGTTCGTTTTAACGTCAGTTTCAATTCTGGTTTCATTGTTGGGGTCATTAAGCATGTTTTATGCTTGACTTTCGTAAATCTGGGAAAAAAACTTATTTTATGGGGTTTTGCGAGTCACATGACGTGCCATAGGATTTAACAGGCGCGCCGAAAGCACGAAATCGTCCCGTCGAAGGACAGCTTATCGTGAGGGTTTACGAAATGGATTAGCACATTTTACAAGATGGGGACGCCCTTCATAGGATTCTGTAAAATTCCGATTTAAAACGAACGTATTTGAGATGTCGTCAAATATTTGTTCCGTGAGTTTGATCGTAAAAACCAACGCGCTGATAAGACGTATTGCTCATGTGAGTGCGTGATGACGTAATCACGCATGGGCCCAGCGCGCTTTGTCAAACTTGAAAGTGAAATTAACACCCTGCTGTGAATGTGCCTGCTTGTCGGAGCAATGTACAGGAATTTCTCGAGGCGGCTGATTTTGAATATGGTGGACAAACTAGATTTTAAAGAGATAGCTTTGTGGTAAAATTAATTAATAAGGACATTGACGTTTCAAAGGATCGCTCGATTTTGTGTTTCGAGGCGAGTGCACGCGCTATCGGAACATGGAAGCGACAATGCTTTGAAACAAGGCTGTAATATATATATATATGTTTGTTCCGGTTGTTGTTGTTGTTGTTGTTGATTGGGCTTCGTGACCGGAAGAGGAAAAGAGAAAAAAAAAAGAGACGCGGAAGAGGCGCAGGACCGAGGGATTTAGGATGGATGGTGTTGTGGTAATGAAGTGCCGTACTGTGATTAGCGGCAACGGAGATTGGGCGGATGTGGCAGCACTGTGTATGGGGGTCGGTGGCTAGTGATGACTCGTATGCCGCGTGCTCCGTGGAGGGTCGTGCTGGAACAGTAATGGTATGTAGTATACTGTATTAGGAATGGTGTACTCTGAGGAATGTAATTGGGATTAGAGTATGGAGTTTGCCTTCAGTATTATGTGTACAAGTTATTGTATTTTGTTATTCTTACCCTATGTATATTTATGTTGTTGCAGATATGCGTATGGGTTTTGTGAGAATAAAGCCGATCGAAAAGGTTTATTGTTGATTACTACAACAGATGGAAAGGGGGATTTAAATGCTTTGAACAAGGAACGGATTTTATTTAAAGTGGGTTTATCTTTTAGCCGCGTCTCGCGTAGTGAACGCCGGCTCTAAGAGAGCTCCGCGTTGTTCTTCTTCTTCTTCTTCTTCTTCTTCTTCTTCTTCTTCTTCTGGTGAAGACAAAACCTTTAGGACGTGGCTCTTGGACACATTTGTCCTTGTTTACATGTCAGACATCCAAGAACAAGGACGTTTGGTAGGCTACGCACTTATCAGGATGTTTTGGTGTTTTTGGGAAACATGATGATGCGGTGTTTTTGGGAAAAATTACGGGCGGAGCTCGTGCTGTTTGAACACGCAGCCATCGTGGGCCTTGACGAGGGAGCGTTTCGATTCTCTGCCTGTCAGGGTCGAGATGTTTGTCTGGAAGCGGACAGAAAAGCATGTCTGTTGTCTTTATATGAGCCTCTATCTGTCAGGATAAATTCATTGGATTTGGGAAGCATAAGCGGAATTAAAGGGATGTAGAGGAATGGTTGCTTAGCAACGACATCGATCTGGAAGGAATGGAATTGGCTTTGCACTGCACTCACTGTTGACTACGATGAAACAGGGCAGGATTATGAATACGTGGCCAAAGCACATCGAGATTACACCGTCAAACGCACTCTGATGAAAACCAACCGATGGATCGGGAAGGAAGGAGCGGCGGTGGAGGTGAAACAAGCCGCCAGAGAGCGCGAACTAATGAAGCACAGAGAAGGACTAACACCGTACATCTCAATGGCAGTTAGTAACGGACATAGTGCAGGGGAGTTAGGAAGAATGGTGAACAGATTGAGATGCGCCCCAGAACCACAAGATGGGGCAACGAACACCAGAACACTTTACTGGCCGTCAGACAAGGAGATGGATGGAAGGTATGCTTGCCTGATCAAAATCCACAGTAGTGTACAGTAAGGTCTCTGGCCTTCACGTCCACTCACCACGCACCCAGAGCAACTTCCAGTCCTGCAAGCTCTAGTCATGGTGGGAGCCTCGTACGGAGGTATCATTTAAAAATAATCTTTTACACAAATACTTGTCATTATGTTGCAGTTGACTGCAGTGTTCAGTGCAGTGGCATGCTGTAAACCTTGTAGTAACGGAGACAGTGACAGAACCTTTGACGACACAATATGCAACTCCTGGTACTGACACTACTCCTTTGTGGGGGGACCTATCACTAGGCAACACAACACACTCAAGCCAAAGAAACCGTATACACCTCCGTGGCAAAGGGGGACACGGAAATGAACCAGTACCAACCCCACAGCGACATAGGAGGGGAGCGGCTGGAGAAAGAATGGAAGCAGGTGAATACGCAAGGTTGGGGAAAACATACAACCAAGAACTAGATAAGGTAAAGATATTTTCAAAGGAACCTGGCAAGACCGCACCACTCATTTCCAGAGGGCTGACAACCATCCAGCCACAGCAGCTCATAGAACTGTCTTGCGTCCAAGCCGAGGAAACTTATGATTTGATAGAATGAAACGAGGAAATAAAATCGATTCGATGGTCTTATGCTATGATAAAACCTGTTGGGAGGGGGGACGTCAGAAAATGCAGAAAAGACAGAAGTGGCTTGGCAGAACAAAACGCAAGACAAAACCCAGTGGGGGCACTTTGCACAAATAGGATTCATATGGGGTCAACACGCATCTCTAATTACCCAAGTTCCATGGGCCCCGAAAGAACCCTTTTGGAGTACAGTTGTGAAATCTTGTGAAAATACAGTAACCTCCCGGAGAAGAACACATTTCACTTATAGGTGTTTTCACCTATAAGGCTTGAAGCTCTCACGAGCGATCGAGTGGAACGCAAGGAGGGTTACGCAGGGTGGAGATCTATATTTCATGACTGGGGAGACTGGTTACTGTGCCTGGTAGGGGCAGCAATCCTAATCATCATGGGAATCATTTTTGGAGTATTTCTGATCAAACGTCTCATTTCCATTTGTCTAAAGAAATGCTGTGAAGCCTCACCCCTCACCCAGGCCATCATAATAATTAACAGCGAACTCATGGAGGAAGACCCCGAGGACCTCTGTATGGGGCCACAACCAGACCCGACCCCCACCAGCTGAGGAGCCAACAAGGTGTTCTGGCGGAGGGCGCCCTGGGGAAGACTCTTCCAGGTATTACTGATTACTCAACGAACTTTCAAGTGAAAAGGTAAGCCAAACATGGACTCATACATCTCACTACACACGAAGATACAGGAAGTTGTAACAAGAAAGAAAGGAAATCTACAAGTAAAATGCTGATGGAGGTTTATGATAGATGTGGCAGTGTTTTGACTAGCATATGCATAATCATGGAAAATGGACAATACCAGATAGTGAAGGAATGTATGGAAAATACTTGTATGACCCTTATATGTAAATATGCATCTCATGAGACTCTTTTGTCTTCTAGCGCAAGTTGAGAAAGGAGCTTACACCATGCCTTGAGCGCTCACAGTGCTGCTCACCCATTAATACATTTGCATATTGTAAATATTATTGTTGTAATTAGTGTTGAGTATAATTGCCTAAATAATAATGTTGCTGTTAATATTGTATAGACTTGTAGTGCCTTTAATATTGTGTGGACTTAACATCAAATTTGTATATGACAACTTAATGGGAGACTTGTGGCAGTGGGCAAGATAAAAGGCAACAGAAGCTAACCTGAACCACCGGCAGTTGGGGACTTCTCATTTGGGGAATGTTGATGGCTATCCACGGCATTTGCAAATCCCGTTTGGCAGGCACGGGGGCCTAGGGGTAGCTGCTACAGGAACCAAATAGGGGTCCACTCGGTTGGTGAGTCTCAGGTGTGGCTGGGAATGGTCAAAATATGACCAAGGAGGGAAACTGTTATGATGATATGTTGGGTGGTCATATTTTGGACCATTAGCTGTGTGTTAATCAGCTGTCAGGATTCTAACCTTGCTTGTAACTGTGCATTATTCAAACCTTGCTTTAAAATGTTGCTTTAAATGTTTCAGGCTACCAATGTTCCATGCACCCCACTGTTTTTGGACAGAGCCCAGCTGTTCCTGTTTCTTGGAAACTAAGCCCTTATCACCCTTCCTGTTGCCCTGTGGTGGTGTGCCCTTAGTGCGACCTTGGAAAGAACTGTGGAAGTGTTCCTTCAGTGTATGCTGCCCACACATTCCTATTCTCAGTGATCACCAAAGCTTTGCCTTTGTTATCAGCAGGTGCTAGTGAAGGAGTGTAGGAAAGTTATTAGTTTGCAAGGCTTGCATATCTGAGAGTTGTGTAGGTGGCTTGGAAACTGTGGTTGCATATCTGAGAATTGACCGATCCAACTTCCCTGAGGGCCCCTAGGGAGGGGGGAAAGAAGCCCACTGCCGCATTTATTTCTTTATTTATTTATCCCTTAAGCACACACTTGTAGTCCACACCCATTTCTGCTTTTGTGTGATTATATATATACAACTGTTTTGAAGTAAGAATCTCAATGTGGTCCGGGGGCACCTGACTGAAGGGCCTTTGGGCTGCATTCCGCATGCGTAGTGCCATCTTCTGAAATAAATCGTATCATTCGAAAACCCTCATTCGACTCTGTCATTACTCGGCCGAGTGAAGAGTCATAACAGTTAGTACTTTGTGACGCGCAAGTTGTGAGGATTACAGAGAACAAAACCCTTCTTCACGATCCTTATTTATTTTCCCCTTTTTTACCTCAACTTATCAACCCCACGATCCTTATTTATTTTCCCCTTTTTTGTTGTTTTTTACCTCAACTTATCAACTCTCCCCCACGATCCTTATTTATTTTCCCCTTTTTTTGTTGTTTTTTTACCTCAACTTAACCACCCCCTCCCCAAGATCCTTATTTATTTCCCCTTTTTTGTTGTTTTTTTACCTCAACTTATCAAGCCCCCCTCCCCCACGATCCTTATTTATTTTCCCCTTTTTGTTGTTTTTTACCTCAACTTAACCACCCCCTCCGCCACGATCCTTATTTATTTTCCCCTTTTTTGTTGTTTTTTTTACCTCAACTTATCAAGCCCCCCTCCCCCACGATCCTTATTTATTTTCCCCTTTTTTGTTGTTTTTTTTACCTCAACTTAGCAACCCTCCACCTCCTCCACGATCCTTATTTATTTTCCCCTTTTTGTTGTTTTTTACCTCAACTTAACCACCCCTCCCCCACGATCCTTATTTATTTTCCCCTTTTTGTTGTTTTTTACCTTAACTTAACCACCCCTCCCCCACGATCCTTATTTATTTTCCCCTTTTTTGTTGTTTTTTTTTACCTCAACTTAGCAACCCTCCACCTCCTCCACGATCCTTATTTATTTTCCCTTTTTTGTTGTTTTTTTACCTCAACTTATCAACCACCCCTCCCCACGATCCTTCTTTATTTTCCCCTTTTTTGTTGTTTTTTTACCTCAACTTAGCAACCCTCCACCTCCTCCACGATCCTTATTTATTTCCCCTTTTTTGTTGTTTTTTACCTCAACTTATCAACCCTCCTCCACGATCATTATTTATTTTCCCCTTTTTTGTTGTTTTTTTTTACCTCAACTGAGCAACCCCCCCTTCCCTTCCCCCTCCCCTCCCCCTCCGCGAAGCAACGAGCCATGGAGGAGATGTATCTGGAAGATTGGAAGGTGTGGGGAGCGGCAGCCCGGAGGAAACGCTCGGCCTGGTTCCAGGTGCTGCCTGCAGGCGGTTCCCTGAATGACTCATGGCTGCGGGAAGTGACAAATCCGCATGTGACTCAGCGGCGTCCGGATCGCAAAGCGGAGGAGGAACGTCAAGGGAGGAGCAAAGAGAGCTGAGGTTTTTCCAGAGGTGAGCACCGCGGATTTCCACCCACAAGGTACACCGGGTGGCGAATCGCGTGTGCTTGTGAACGCTTACCCGACTGTTGATGTGTTTTTTTTTAAGGTGGTGTGTTACACTGACACGAAGAACTATATATCCCTCTCACCATGTTCACATGACGATACGAAGAACGAAGAACTCACTTCCTTAGCAACCTGGATAGGTCTTCACATTCATGTATTTAGGAAAAGTAAATAATTCACGTGTTGATCCCGTGCAGAAAAATAAATTATTAAGCACTATCAATGTATGAAATGATAATTAATATTCTTCTTAAATGTGTGTGTGTGTGTGTGTGTGTGTGTGTGTGTGTGTGTGTGTGTGTGTGTGTGTGTGTGTGTGTGTGTGTGTGTGTGTGTCCATTTTGGTTGACATGATGATCATGTTTTTCAAACAACATCCCGATCCCGCACTGCTTCCTGAAGTTCTGGTGGAGACAGCTTGGTTACAGTCTTTTACCCCATCCCTCAGGTCTATATGCCTGGTGTTGGCTTGATGGTTAGGGTGGCGGGCTTGGAATCCTCGGGTCCTGAGTTCAAATCCCACTTTTTTCCCGTTGAATTAATACCAGGTGGGGTTAATTCATCCTGTCCTCCTTCCGAGGTTGGCAAAATGAGTAGCAGCTTGCTGGCATGATTGAGCCATTTGAGTATCCTGTGTTGGAATGTTGACTCATCCAGGACTGTGCCAAATAGCCTGGGAGACTGCTTCTGCATCACTGATCTTCTGTACAGAGTATGGTCCCAATGGGATGAAATCGGGCAGATACAAGGTCTGCCTCTTCCTATTCTTCCCTCAACCATACCCAGCATGGTTGATTTTGCCAGACTCATTTTCTGCATGCATGATGTGTCCAAAGTATGACAGTTTCTGTTTTAACATCACTCCTTCCAATGTACATGGTGGTCTTATTTCTTCAAGTGCTGATTTGTTTGTTCTTCCTGCAGTCCAGGGAAGTTTTGACTTTCCTCTCCAACACATTTCAAAACTGTCAATCTTCCTTTCTTTCTTCTTCACTGTCCACGACTCGCATCCATACATTGCAACTGGAAATACCAGAGCATTCACCAGCCTCCTCTTGGTTTGTTTTATCACCTCTTTGTCTTTCCAGATCCTTATCAATCCTGGCATTGCTGTTCTCCCAAGTGTGAACCCTCTTAATTTATCCTCCACAATCTCCGTCATGAAGTCCTCTTTACTTTCAGCCAAGAGTGTGGAACCATCCTCCTCCAATTCCGACTCAAACGTCTACGTCATCTCGTTTGATTTCCTCATGATGTACGCAGGATGCAGATTGAACAATTAAGGGGAGATTGTGTCTGACCCCTTTTCCAATTCCAAACCATTCTGTCTCTTCATACTCTGTTCTTCCTTTAGCTTCTTCTTTAGTGTACAGGTTTATTATCAGGTATGTCAGGCACTCTGACATCCCCATTTCTATCAGCATCATCCACATCTATTCTTGATCAACACAATCGAAAGCCTTGCTATCCTTACTATAATTCACTGACCTGTGTTTGTTTGGTTGTCGCGCTACTCCTACAGTTCTCGGCTGATTACATCCAGACTTGCTACATAGGATCAGAATGACCCCAATTGGTGTATAAA
Organism: Eptatretus burgeri; assembly: GCF_056783735.1. NCBI lineage: Eukaryota > Metazoa > Chordata > Myxini > Myxiniformes > Myxinidae > Eptatretus > Eptatretus burgeri. Next base: position 1,606,939 of record NC_140970.1, on the reverse strand, counting down.
GGTGTTTTTATCTTTGCCGATGGTCTTGGGTGGCTGGGTGGAGGGGGGGGGGAGTGGGTGACGTAAATTCTCCATGTAAACGTGTATCGTGTAGTGCCGCCTCAAGGTGGGGGAGGGTATTACAAGTACCCACATTTACACCAGAGTATTCCTGTCCCCACGTTTTCCCATGCAGTGAGGTGTTTTGAATTATAAGCAGTAGGTATGTTTTTGCTTGATGCACGTAACCAGTTTTTATTTTTATTTTCAGGGGCGATTGAGGCAGCTGTGAGTTGACTATACACCACCCAAATAAAGGTATGTTGCAGAAGAACGTTTTGCATGCTTGGAACAAGATTGCCCTTAGGGCAGGTACTCTGCTCGGAATGTATAAAACAGACACACCTTCCTTTGATGTTCCCTTGCTTTTTTTCATTCTCCTCCTCATTTGCGATTTGATCTCGAGTACCTCTTCTTCTGAAACCTACTTGCTCAACAGGAATTTCTCACTTGATGAAGTCTTCCATCCTGTGTTGAATCTTCTTCTTATTTTTAATTCAGCACTAGGCTGTGGGGCAACATCATTGGCTGAGGGGGCTGCTATGCTCCTCTTGGTTAGGGCAGGAATTTGGAATTTGTTCAGAGTGCTGGCGAGAGCGCGCCTACTCTTCACGAAGGACACTGTGGAATATTTAACGTCCACCAACAAATGCTGGCAGACAGGATGCTAGTTTAACTATATCCGTCCATACAAGGGACGGCACACACATTGATGGATCTCTCTGCCTATGAAACACCGGGATGACAGTTTATAGCTCGTTTGGGATTCAAAGCCAGGCTAGACAGCAAAGAGGCGAGTGTGCGTACCTCCTAGAGTCTAGACCATCATGGCAGTCACTAATTTTTAGAAAAGCAGGAGTCTGTCTATGTTGGTGGAAAAATATGGACAATTCATTTTCCCAACCAAATGTTGAGAGCAGTATGACTAACCACCACCATGAGAAAGAAGGTGAAGTGATGTTTCAAGAGATAGAGAGATAGAGAGATCTACTATTCAGTGTAAAACTGCAGTCTCCATAAAATTTCCCTCAACTCCAGGCACGAGTCGAAACAACTATATGGGGGGGGGGGAGTAGTGTGCTAGAATTGCTCTGCAAGGCAAAGCCCTGGTAGTTGCCACACATCCCTCTATCACCTTTCATGAGGATTACAATACACACTCACTCTCTCCACTCTTGTGATACATATTCAGATATCCAGATGAGATATTTGAGGTGATGGAGCTGTTGTGCTCTTACAACCTGTCACCTATTTTCCATTCTTCAACTGGTATGCGACCTGCTCTGACTTCCTCTCGATTTTCAGCTTGCTGATAGCTTTCATCACTTCTCATACTGTTCAAGACGATGCATCTCACCCGATGACTGCCTCTGTTGGACCTTTTGTTGGACTCAGTTGAAAACTTCTCCTCTCTGTTTCGTAGATCTTTGAAGTGTACATATCATGACTGCAAGATCTTTTCCTTCTTGCTCATAATACTATCATCTTGTGCCTGTAGTGGTTGGAGGCCTTGCTGGGAGTTACTGTTGTAGCTGAGGTGGTACAGAATTTATGAAAAGCCTTTCTCGTCATTACGCTCAGCCAAGTCATGAAGTTCCTTTGCCTTTTCATCCCACCAACTATTATAAGACAGTTCCTCATCTTACTCTTGAGTTTCCTGTCCTGCTGATGGATTCTGGGACTATTATGGTTACAGAGGCATTTTGCTCATAGCTAGATTATTCCCTCAAATAGTTTGTCATTTGTCGTTTGAATCGAACCTGTCCTTCATGCCTTTTATCCAGAGGCTGAGGACCTCACAGGTTGCAGACCAGGCCATATTCTTCAGGAACTTGTGATTCTCAATAGTTTAGCCACCATAAGCATCTGTGATGTTAGCAGCATCCAAGACTGTAGTTCTATCTCTATCAGCTGCAGTTGTGTGATTTCTGGGTCTTTTAATTCATATATCTAACTTCTTGATGAAGGGTCTAGGCCCCTGTTCTTCATTGCATGGCCCGAGAGCCACTGGCGGCCCCTGGTGGCCTAACGTGCAGCCCTTGACATGCAGCTTATTATGCACAAATGTGAAAACGCCCATCATCATTTGCCATAAATGCTATCAAATTGACCCAATGGTTTCAAATGAGTGTTCCAATGTGAAGCATAAAAGTAACATAATTATATCAGGATATGGTTACCACATACAAATAATTATGCTTGCAGCCCAGTTGACCACAACGAAGAAGAGTATATGGAGGTGGGCCTGATAGCAGCCATTATGGAGCCCTGCGGTTGGTGTGGCAGCTCTCGCACTAATGTCTTATTGGCAAAAACGTCCCCCCTCTCAATAATGGTGAAGATCACTGGTCTAGGCTTTTGGCAGACTCGTACTTGTGCTCAGGTTCTTCTGAGACTTCAGTTCATGCAATGCATTGAAGAAAATGAAGCCTTCAACACACTCACTCGCTTTACAGTATACAGGAGTTACTCAAATGTCTGAACTGGGTTCCTGCTTCAACCTTGTTTTTTATGGGGTTCAACTCTGTTTTGCTTGGGTTCTCCTACAGACAAACATCTTCACATCGTATGTGCAAAATATTTGCAAATGTAAGTTCATTTGGAGAACGAAATAACTAAATGGGAAATGTTTGTTCTTCTTGTTGAGGAAACAAAACGTGCAACTAAAGGCCCGGTCACACCTTGACGTTTTAGCCAGCGATGGCAACGTATTAAAATGTATGTAAAACGCTGGCTTACGTTGAACTTTTGATGTTTTTTTTTAAAGATTCGGACGTATTCATAGCGACTTGGTCTTATGTATAACGCATTGGTAATGGACACAGAACGTTTCGTTGTGTTATAGATAACTTATACCAACGAATGCTGAACCTGTTGTCGGCCGACACAACCGATGCCCAACGATAGTCTAACTTAGGCATAGCGCGTTGCACGCATCGCCGACGATGTCGTGACGTAGCCTATTAAAAGGCGAACGCACAACGATTCGAATCATAACTGCCGTAGAAATGGAAGTGTCAACATAGCGGTCACACCTTGGCGATCTTGCCAGCCTATGCCGACCTAAGAAAAATGTGTCTAAAACGTTGGGGCACGTCAAATACGGTATGAGTAAGTTTGGGATACGTGAGTAGAACGCTAAAGTTCACTATCATACGTCGTAGTAAGTAGAGTACGTCAAGAAATTTTAAACATGTTCAAAATTTTACGACGTACTCGGCGTATGACACACGTTCCGCATGCGATGGGGAGAAGTTGTACACATGATATGTGGACGCTTACACACCTCCACAAAGGCTACTTATAAGCTACTCACAAGTCGAAACACGTCGCGGTAATGTCTTTTTTACGCGAAACTTATTTCTAACTTATGTTTGACGTGCTTTGAACCAATTCTTTACGTCGTCCCAACACACATCGACGTATGTAGACGTATTCCAATGGCGTCTTCCGGTCGATAAAAAAAATAAATGAACGTGTTTCTAGCTTACAACTGCCATATAAAGACGTGTTCCCAGCGGTTTTGGGAATTGGTATATAAAAGGGGAACCCAACAGTGTTTTTGAGTCGATGTCCATGTCAGCAGTATTAGTATTAGTATTAGTAGTAGTTTGTTCATGTTGGCAGTAGTAGGTGAGTGTGAGGGGGAGGTTGTGGGTTATGATGGATCCTCCTTGCGTCCGCGTGTCCACGGGTAGGAGACATCTTTGCACCATTGTTCGAAGTTCTTCGCGGCTAATTTTTTATGGGGCTTTTCAACAATGAGCTATGGCTTGTTTTTACGATTTAGGTCTATTCATAACGGGTTGGACAAATGCACAATGAACTAATAATGTGCATAGAGCACTTCGATAACTTATAGATACGGTATACCAACGAATAATTATCCTGAAGCCGGCGTTCACAAACTATGCCCAACGATAGCCTAACTTATCCATATCGTGCAGCAGTTTATCTTTGCCGGTGACGTGGGGTTTGCTATTCATAGGCTGCCACTCAACGATTTGAATGGCTGCATCTCCACTATTGAAAGTCGACGCTTGCGCTCAACAATTGGATTTTTTTTTACACTCAACAACTTTTAAACGGTACCACTCAGCTATTTTCATTGTTTACAATAAACAATTTAAATTGCTGTCACTCGCCTTTGTTTTTTGATGCTGGGGTTTTGAAATTTGAAGCGTTTCTTCTGAACGTGTTAAAACGCTCAAACTCGACTATTTTAAATAGACGCTGCCGATGGACAATTGGAATCATAGCCAAGCTAGACATCGAAGTGTGAACATCCTCGTCATGCCGAAGAAAAGTTTGAAGAATGCTGCAAATAAGTGTCCTGGCCATGGCCGTGGACGCTGACGCAAGGACGATCCATTATACCGACGTCTTTCAGCCTATGAGTAACTTAAAAGTAACGTCTGTCGATGTGTGGCAACGATTGCGTAACGTGCCAACAACACGTTAATCATAGGTTATAAATAAGTTTCGGGTACGCTAAACATTACCTCGGCGTGTCTCAACTTATGATTAACTTACAGGTTGCATGTGTTGACGTCTGTCAACGATCGCAGACCGTGCATACAACTTGTGGCCAGCGTAGCGGAACGTGTGAGTCGTACGCCGGCATACGTCGTGAAATTTCAAGCATGAAAAAATTTGAGGACAACCAAAAAGTACAACGTTTAAAGCCAATGTACAACGACGTATGTCAGTGTTTTTCAGCGTGCTCTCAATGTTATCAAAACTTACCCATAACGTATTCAACGTGTGCCAGCGTTTTAGAAAAAAAATTCAAAAATCGGCATACGTTGGCTAAAACGTCAAGGTGTGACCGTGCCTTAAACACCAATTCAACGTTCTTAAAATTTCGCACAGTTTGAGATCGTTCCAAACTAGGGAACGCACAAGGTCTTTATAATCGTGCACTCTTGGATACTTGTAATAAATAATGCTTGGGGAAAAAATCTGAATGCAGAAGTACAAAATCATGAAATGTCCCCCCCCCCCCGCCTCCCCAAATCGTTTTTCTCTGATGTGGTCAGAGTTGAGTTTGCTGTTTGTTTGTTTTTTGTTTCTTAAAAAAGTTTGTTTTTTATTTCAATAAAATTGTTTTTGTGCAGGGATTTTTAATGTATCTTTCTTTTTAATCCAAAATGTGACCCTCTTTTGGGTGTCATCGCTTGCTTTGCTGGGACATGTACTTGTACTTGTGGTTTGTGAGTGGGAAAAAGAACCGGTTTCACAGCCTTTTTACTTGGATACCATCACTAGAATCTGTTGTCCCTTTAAACGCATCGCTGCCAGACTACGCGAGTGTTCCTCAAGAAAAGAGTGGCTTTTTTTTGTATACCTTGTCAAGGCTCATATGAGAGCGAACACACAATGCACAGCAAGGGGGGCATGACACAAGAGGGGCGTGGAGAGGACAAAACAGTGGGAAACAGAGACTTTTGGAGATCTGTGGAAGGAAGAGGGATGGAGCGGGGAATATGGGGTATACATGATGGACATTACAGGGACTTTCAGGAAGGAATGCAGGGAATTTGAAGGAGGTGGATTTGTGGTGGATTAACAGGGGTAGAAAAGATTGAGGATTTTTATGGGGGACGATGAGGGGTGGTGGTGAACAGCTGCTTTGAAGGTCTGGAGGGGAGAATCGGATTGAACAGTGAGGGAGTTTATTCCAAAGGACTTCCGGATGCAGATCCAGCCCATCAGTGGGATATGTTTCGAAGCTAAAATGTGCCCAATGTGTTAAAGCATGAATGTGGATTCTTGTTCACAAACTCCCTTTACTTGTAAAGGACATGTAGTTGTGCTGCTTTGTGGAAGCCTGTTTTTGCTGGAGCATTAATATAGCTCTCTCATCTGTATCCGATAACAAATATCCGAGGATTCTTTTTTGGAAGAGAAGCATCTCATGCGCTCGTGTTTGCTCATGTGTGTCTTTGCCTGACCTTGATGTTTTTGCCCGATATTGCATGCCGATGTTAAACCTTGAATTGGGGCTCAGGTGCAAGTGTGACTGTTATCATAATCAAAACAATTGTTTTGCCTCTTTTGTTATCTCTGCCACCGAAGGTGGACGGAGGTTGTGTTATCACCCCTGTCTGTTTGCCTATCTGTGAGCAGGATATCTCAAAAGGTTGTAGACAGATTCGGACAAAATTTGGTGGACCGGTTGGGTGTGTGACGAGGACAAATTGATTAGATTATGGTATAATTTTTTTTAATTGATTCTTCACCATTGAGAGATAGGGTCAAAAACTATATACAGAGTGATATCTCTAAAAGTTGTGAACAGATTCAGACGAAATTTGGTGGACAAGTTGGGTGTGTAACAAGGACGAATTGATTAGATTTTTGTGAAGATCTGGGTGGTAGATACTATAATTTTTTTAAGTGATTCTTCACCATTGAGAGATGAGGTCAAAAATGATATATTGTTGCAGGCCGGGCATCGGCCGCGAGCACGACCGCCAGGTGGAGCAGTAGAGTCGGCTCGACCGATCGCCCGGAATTTAGATCGTACCTTTTCGGAAAACTCCGAAAAAGTACGGGTCCCTTTATCGGACCGTGACTGAAGCGTCAATATTTCTGCCACGTGGTACAGGGTTATTTGCCAATTTTCAAAATACCTAGATAACGACGTGGCGAATTATCGAGTCTCCACACCCTCGATGGCACCCGTACGGAACGAGCCGCTTAGAGTGCTTGAACCGTGTGCGACCCGAGCCGTTGATCACCGAGATCCATCGATCCAATTGTCCCATTACAGCGGCAACAGCCTGGCTAATTTTCCAACACGCAGCATGCTAAGCCAATGGAGGAAAGGACATGAACGAGCGGATACATTTCACAAATGGGGATGTTTATTTAACAATAGGGAAATGAGGGGAGCATGTAAAGGGCAGAGTTAGACCGACTAAAAAGGCATGTATGTACAGCACGGCACTTGTACAACTTCCTACTCAGCAGACTGGTGCCACACACACACACACACACACACACACACACACACACACACACACACACACACACACACACACACACACACACACACACACACATCGGACCAATGTGGTCTTTATTCGGACCTCCAGCCCGGAGGACAGTCGAGCTGGAGGTGAGAGTCTGTTTGAACTTTCTGCCTCGTGCGGTCTTCAAGGACCAGGTCCTCGGGGCAGAACTGGACCCCCAGCACGATCCAGACGATCCAGACGCCCTCACAGCCGGGCTCCAGGTGAACAAAGTCGGCAGGGCGAAAGCTGGCAGAAGAAGACCCTCTGTTGCACCGACCACTCCGTGCGCAGATACTTTCGCCCTGAACCACCTTGCGCGCAGATGCTCACTTCCTGCCAGAACCCCCGCATGTGCAGACCGCGCCCATAATTATACGCCCCTCTTCAGAGTGGGGGGGGGGCGCCTCCTCGCGATCCTCCCTCTCTCACTGGCTGGTTTCAGCGTGCAAATCGCTCGTCGTCTCTCCCACTGGCCAGCTTTGGCGCACAAATCGCTCATCGTCTCTCTCACTGGCCAAAACGGGCGGCAAACATCTTGATTGGCCCGGGGCATGGTGACATCACGCTCACCTCCCCCTACACAGTCGGGGAAGTCTGATTGGCCAGGCGACGGTCACCTTACTCATTGCACGCTGATTGGTCGAGGGCCGCCGCGTGGCTCCTCCTTGAACTCCGCCCACCATGACGTCAGCCAGAGCGAGGCTAAGGAAACGAAGTGAAGATGAGTGTTATGCGGTGTTGTCGGTGTCGGTGTTGATGTTGGTGGTGTAAAAATAAAAGAACAACCCTAATTATCAAAATAACTACGAAGCACAAGTACATTTAATCACCCATTAGACAAAGGATGGGAAGCTATCTATCCACATTTACTTATCTCAATAACTGAGCTATAGGACCTGTATGTTGTGTGCTCATGGCTTCCAGATTCGCAACCCTTCCCCCAACCCTTTTTATAGACTCATCCCGAGTCGACAAATTTTCGTGTGACCAGCATGTGTAAGTTCTCCCCGAGTACATTTTACCTACGGATCCCTGAGTGTGATATTTTTTTATACATGTCCCAAAAATAAATAACCTAATGTGCTGCGTAACTAACAGACTCACTCGGCCAACTAAAATAAAATTGCCTGCGGTACAACAAACACACAGGTGGGTTAAAACTTATTTACAATTTTAAACTAATATTTACACTAACCATGGCCCAGGACCTACCATCTGTGGGATAAAAGGCACAACAAGTCAACAGTTTGTGTGTGGGTGAGTGCTCCGCAGCTGAAGGTCAAACGTCTGCAGGACCTGCTCAAAAGGTCCCTCTTTTGTCACTGAACCTTCTTTTTTTTTAAGTCTTCAGCTGCTGGAGGCAACTCACCTGAACAGTGCATGCCATGTGCCATCCCACAGGACATTTGTATAGGTAGCCAGGCTGCCCAATGTGTGGCGGTGCCGGCCGCTCTGTAGGCGGGCTCGGACCTACCCTACTGTCTCCCCCCCCAACCTATCGCGTTTGCCTGTCTCTGTCCATACCCACTCCCTTAATTTGCAACACAAAACCAATTTGACCCCCTTTTAAAAAAATAATTACGTCTCCCAAACCCACTTCCTGTCTTTGTCCGGCTAACCTATCCTGTCAACCTAGCCTACTCCCAACCTCTATGTTCCCTTTCTGGAGGGGAATAAGGAGAGACTAGCGTCCTGCCTTGAGGCCCAACGAAGCCTCAGAATGGCCTCCTCAGATTTCAGCAATCTAACCCAAGGTGGGTCCAACGGCCTGAGAGCGAAGGGATGGATGGTGCGAAGGGGTACATCTCCTAACTATCCTAGCATTTATTAACCTTAAACTATCCCCGTGGTTTTTCAAGACCCCTGTCATTTAAACTATCGGTTCTAAAAAAACCATGATTCCCATCGCCTGTGTTGGTGTCCATTATAAATTTGGGCCTAGCCCTCCAATTTTCTTCCGTGCCCTTGCACAATTTCGTGGCTGGGCAGCGTGGTTCAACTGGCAGGGACTTCCCCTCTGCCGAACTCCAACCATGGCACCCCCGGGCCCTGAGGCTGTCTCCGAGCCTACCTGCTCCCTATGAACAAAAGGGGTTGCCCTTCCTGGCATTGCCCCCCTTCCATGCCCACGTGGCATCTTTGGTGCTCCAGGTCCCGATCTGCGGTCGCCCGTGCCCAGTACACTATTCCGCTCCCTTGGACCCTTGGCCTACTCTGGCTGACTACTTCGGTGCCCGGGGTGCCCACTACTCGGTGCTCACCATCCCAAGCCATGCTCGCAGCCGGTCAATTTTACTCTTGCACCCCTCCAAATGGGTATCGTGCCTTCACTCAACACCAACAACAAAACGACCTCCTTTTGGTAAATTTGACTAACCCACTAACTACCATTACACTGACCCCAGAATCTCTTGGGTGGGTTTCACTCCTCCCCCCACTCATTCATTCGCACAATACATTCCACAGTTACTCCATTCACACACTTGGGCCCACTGTCCCACACTCACTCATTGTACACATTTTTTCATTTCACTCACATCATTCCATTCCGCTAACTAAATTCCCCTAACTAACTCGTGCTCCCTTGTCATCCCTTTATTCTAATGCACGTTCCTGTTAATCTACATAGCTAAGTTACGTCCCCACGACACATTCCATGTCTGTCCATGTCTTCCAGAAAATCCATTTTCTAAATCTATCGTAAAATCCCTCTAACTAACCCATTCCACGGGCTCCATGAGGAACAACCCATGTCCCCATGAAGCCGGTCTAACTATTGCTAACCCATCCCCCTAAGCTATTGCTCCTATGCCCAAACTGGGCTGCGTAGTTGGAAGTGAGGATTTTTTTCTTCTTCTCTGCAGCGTCATGGTGGCGGTTTACGGCTTACACGTTCGTCCCTATGGGCAATACCAACGTCCCCTCCGATGGCCGATCCGTGCAGCCATGACCTCACCATGCACATCGCAACGAGCGCTCGCTTCTGCAGGATTCTCCATGCGGGACACTGTGCGCCGTTTCCCTGTCATTTGTGCCGCGAGATTCCCGCCGACGTCACTCGCGCACCGAACCCGCGCGGTTTCCCGTGCAGGCCAGCACGCGCGCGCATCGTCCCGGAAACCCGCTCCGCACGTTCCGCCGACAGACAACGCGGAATGCAGCATGTGATGTCCTGTACACATGCCCACGTGGGAACCTGAGTGTTCCAAATTCCATCAACACTCGTCTCCATTTTTACTGTCCGCGCGACGTTCTTTCCCGAAACGTGGGACGTTCCCGCGCCAGATTCCCTGCACGAAGACGCGCGCACAAGGGCCGTTCGCGAAATTCTGAACGGGCCTCGTATGCGGCGTCTCGTGGGACCGGCGCGGTTACCGGAATAACTTTATATGGCGCAAAACACTCGCCACACCCGTTTCCCATCTGAATCCGTCCGCTTTTCAACTCCCCGCATGCACTCACGCACGCCATTTCACTCATGCTATACGCACGTTTCAACACACCCTTACCACTCATACTCTTTACCACACACACCGGGACAATCACGCTGGGGAATCGTGTTACCACAAGCAATCCCGGGGCCTCTACTCCCCCCAAACTCTGCATGGACCCTTTCGCAGCATTCATCCGCTCCACCTCGTTCGGCTTGACCCGACCCACCTCGTCGCGATCTGCTTCAAGAGAGCATATTTCCTCCCTCCATTCCTGAAGGAGGCTATCCTGCTGCTTGCACCGGGTCACAATACATTCCCCAATCTCCACCCCATTGTTCCCTCTTCGCTCTACCTTTGTGTGCTCGTCTTTAGTTCCATAATCCTGCGTCTCCCTTTGTATCTCTGTGACTTTTTCCGTCGTCCCCTCGCGTTCATTAATTTCTCCCCTTGTCTCCTTTATTATCCGCGTCTCCGTCACCGTTAATTTCTCCGTCACCTCCTTTAATTTTTCCGTCGTCCCCTCATGTCTCAGTTTACACGTCTCCCCAATTATCGTCGTCTCTCGTCCCAACCTTACCCGTCTCCATCGTGGGCCGGACACATTGCACACTCCGTGTCGGTTCGGTGTCTTCGCCACGTGGTGCTGCCATGATTCCTTTCATCCCGCCCAAGCCCGCCTGCAGGCTTAACCCCATGCCCTGCATCTCCCCTCGCTGGGTTTGCATATCGCCCCTCATCTCTTCCATTTTGCCGTTCATTTTGCGCGCATTCGCGCCCATTTTGTGCTCCAAATCCCCTTTCAATTCTTGCATGTTCGCTTTCATTTCTTGCGCATTTTCCTTCATCAATCTTATTAACATTTCCCCCAACCGGTTGATGTCAGCCAACCCTGACGAAGCCGAATCGCCTTGGTCGGTCGCGGTTTCGCTGGGGACCGAGGGGGAAATTTGACGGAGGGGCGCTCTTGCGCCGCCGCTCCCACTGTGCCCATTATGACCTCTGGGCCCGGTTGTGGGGGATGGTCAACCTGCATGGCGGTGGTGTCCTGGACCATGGGTTCCTCCACCACTACACTACTACCCACCTGCCTCAGCTCGTCTTGGCTAGATATCTTGCACATTGGGAACAAAATTTAATATGCTCGTAATTTGGGGGAACGGGGGGGGTTTCGCTCCGTACAACCCTGGTCCGACCCGTAAATTTCTCTATGGAGCCGGAGGGGTTCGAAACCCGCTCCTGACACAAATTTGTTGCAGGCTGGGCGTCGGCCACGAGCACGACCGCGAGATGGAGCAGCAGAGTCGGCTTGACTGATCACCCGGAATTTAGATTGTACCTTTTCGGCAAACTCCGAAAAAGTATGGGTCTCTTATCGGACCGTGAAGCGTCAATATTTCTGCCACGTGGTACAGGGTTATTTGCCAATTTTCAAAATACCTACATAACCACGTGGCAAATTACCGAGTCTCCACACCCTCGACGGCACCCGTACGGAGCGAGCCGCTTAACGTACTCGAACCGTGTGCGACCCGATCGGTTGATCGCCGAGATCCATCGGTCCAATTGTCCCGTTACAGCGGCAACAGCCTGGCTAATTTTCCAACACGCAGCATGCTAAGCCAATGGAGGAAAGAACATGAACGAGCGGATACATTTCACAAATGGGGATGTTTATTTAACAATAGGGAAATGAGGGGAGCATGTAAAGGGCAGAGTTAGACCGACTAAAAAGGCATGTATGTACAGCACGGCACTTGTACAACTTCCTCCTTCGCAGACTGGCGCCACACACACACACACACACACACACACACACACACACACACACACACACACACACACACACACACACAATTCGGACCTCCAGCCCGGAGGACAGTCGAGCTGGAGGTGAGAGTCTGTTTGACCTTTCTGCCTCGTGCGGTCTTCAAGGACCAGGTCCTCGGGGCAGAACTGGACCCCCAGCACGATCCAGACGCCTTCATCACCGGGCTCCAGGCGAACGAAGTCGGCAGGGCGAAAGCTGGCAGAAGACCCTCTGTTGCACTGACCACTCCATGCGCAGACGCTTTCGCACTGAACCACCTTGCGCGTAGATGCTCACTTCCTGCCAGAACCCTCGCGCATGCAGACCGCGCCCATAATTATACCCCCCCTTCAGAGGGGGGGGGCGTCTTCTCGCGACCCTCCCTCTCTCACTGGCTGGTTTCGGCACGCAAATCGCTCCGTCTCTCTCACTGGCCAAAACGGGTGGCAAGCTCCCTGATTGACCCGGGGCATGGTGACATCACGCGGACCACCCCCTACATAGTCTGGGAAGTCTGATTGGCCGGGCGACGGTCACCTCACCCGTTGCACGTTGATTGGTTTGAGGGCTGCCGCGCGGCTCCTCCTTGAATTCCGCCCACCATGACCTCGGCCAGAGCGAGGTGAAGGTGAGGGTGATGCGGTGTTGTCGGCGTCGATGTTGGTGGTGTATAAATAAAAAAAACCCTAACTATCAAAACTACGCAGCGCAAGTACATTTAATCACCCATTAGACAAGGGACGGGAAGCTATCTATCCACATTTACTCATCAAAATAACTGAGCTATAGGACCTGTATGTTGTGTGCTCATGGCTTCCAGATTCGCAACAATATCGCATAATATATTGATATTCCAAAAAGTTGTGGATTTATTATGACAAAACTTGGTGGATGAGTTGGTTGGGTGACAACAACAAGCCGATTAGAATTTGGTTCAAGTCTGGATGCAGATCCGGTCAATCAGTGGGATACAAAATGTAAACTGTTCAGCCTGGCAAAAGTATGTCCTCTACGGAGTGCCGTTCTAGTTTCATATTTACTTGGAAGGTCCGCACTTACTTTTTAGCTGTGTAGTCTTGTTTTGAATCTTCGACCTGCTATAAAATGTCACCCTGTCGTTTCACAAAAAGGGTTTTGCATCACAAAGTGTGCCATCCAGCCTTCAGAAGGATGCTGAGCCAGAGGACGTGTCTGTTAACATTAATTAGCTGTTAGAAGTTAAAGACCTCACCATGTCCTTCACATATAATACAGAGGTGAGTTATCACCAAGACTGAAATTTTAGAAAAATATTCCTGCCCTGATGACTGCGAGTAAAGTAAAGGCAAACAACCCATCTAATCCTTGGCATGGCACTGGGATTTGGGGTGGAGGGTGGTAGGGAGAGAGAGACTCGTATTTGTCCACCGTGCTCAACATCGATTGTTGGTTCTGCTGAAGGAGTTTCTTGGCTCGGGTTACAATCCAAGATGGATCCTCACTCCTATGCAGGATACTTGACTGAGGAAATTTGGAATTTAGCCTGGGTGCCAGTGATAGCTCGACTACTCTTCGTGAACGACACCGAGATATTTAAACTCCACCAATGAATGCTATCACATAGGACATCCAGTGTCATAGACAATGTGTTTGCATAGACAAAGTGCTGTGATGGGTCCAGGTTAGAGGTTGTTTTTGAGACTGAGGCTGGCACGATGCAGATCAAATTTAATTTGTAAAAAAACATATGAGTGGTCTTGTTTTTGAGTAACCATTTAATGATGATTTGGGGTATCTCAGGAATAGTTGAAATATTTTCTGAGTTTTGGACGTTGGGAATCTTTACAATTACAGACCTCAATACAATGCCAGAAAGAAACACATATAAAAGACTGAAAGTGTCAAGGAAGGTGGTGGTGAACCTCAGACAGTTGGGTTACATTTCTAACTGGAAAGGCACTCGGTAGGGCGCATACCACTGATCCACAAGAACATATCGGGCCCAATATTTTTTTCGAAATATTATGCTATATATGGTTTTTGCCCCCACCTCTCAATGGTGAAGAATCACTTTTGAAAAATTAAATAAATCTCGTATCCGGATCCGGATTCGGATCTTCACCAAAATCTAATCGATTCGTTCTTGCCACACACCCAACCTGTCCACTAAGTTTCATCCAAATCCGTCTACAATGTTTTGAGATATGCTATATATTGGTTTAGCCCTATCTCTCAATGGTGGAAAAAAAATCACTTAATTATTGTAGCCAGATCCGGATCCAGATCTTCACCAAAATCTTCCGGATTCCCTTCCACAGATCTAACGTCTCTGTTCCCCACTGTTTTGTCCTTCCCTCTCCCACCCCTCTTATCTCCTGCTCCCCTTGTTGTACATTCTGTGTTGGCTCTCATACGAGCCTCGACATTGTATACAAAAATTAAATTAAATAAAACACAAAAAAAAATCGAATCAGTTCGTCCTCGTCACACACCCAACCTGTCCACAAAATTTCATCTGAATCCATCCACAACTTTTTGAGATATCCTGCACACAGACAGACGGAAAGGGGTGAAAACGTAACCTCCTCCCACCTTTGGTGGTGGAGGTAATAAATGCCATTTTTATAGACTATAGAATAAAGATGGAGCTGTTCAGTGGTGGAGTTGATGAGGCCTCATTGCATTACTGGTGTGGGTTTGATTCCCACTGATGCTGAATGGAAAATTTCTGCCCTCCTGTGACAGAGTGGCAACCAATCCAGGATTTTTTTCTGTGCACGTGATCTCGGCTCGTGGAAGAGTTAGAGTAGAAAAAGGATGGAAGGGAACGAAATGGAAAGAGGGAAACAACAATAAAGGAATAAAAGTGAGAGTGAGACCAACGGGAGGGGTTGAAGGACACATGGGGGTGAACAAGCCCTCACAAGATGAATTAAACACAGCAAGAAGAGAAAAAGGAAAGTGGTGATGAAACAGAAAAGGCACAAACCAATCGACCATAAACAAATGAAAAGAGGTGAAGGAGAGAGGAAAAATTCACAATAACCTGGAAAAGGGGAGTGCTTGGGAACAGGATCATTTTGGTTCGAAAAGATCATGAGATCATGGATGGGGGTGTGTCCTGAGGAAGTGGTGAACAGCTGTCTTGAAGCCCTGGAGGGAAGAATGGGACTGAACAGACTGGAGTGGTTGGTTTCACAGGCGAGAGAAAAAAAACTGAGTGGAAGTGAGCAGTGAGCCTGGATTTTGGGAATTTAAGAAGAAGATGGTTACTGGCAGACCATGTGTGTCCTCCAGAAACCTGGGAGGGATAGTGCCAAGAGAGGGCAGGGGGTGCAAGAGCAAAAAGGAGGAGATGCAATACAAAGAGGCCCCCAACCTGTCTGTGATTTAAAAGTAACAGACCTCGACACTCAGCTTCGTTGTGGGAGATCACAATGATTTTGAGGGCCTTGGCTTTCACAGCATGAATAACATAAGGGCAAGGTGTGAGGCAGGGGTGCCAGCCCAAAGGGGAGGGCAGCATTCAAATTAAGTTTGGTTAGGTTGTCAAAAGTTCAGATGGGCCGAGGAAAGACCTTGCATGATGAAACATGTCCAGTTGGCGGCTGATTTTGGGGGACATCTTGGAAATATGGCTTGTCCAAGAAAGATCATGGCTGATGGTGAGGCCCAAAAGCCAGGTGGTCATTTCAGAGAGACAGGGTGGGTATGTGTGATCTATTAGGGTTGAAAGACACATTCCAAGCGTTTGATTAGCCCCTGATTCTCTCAAGGCTTGCAGAGAGTGAAGAGGCTGCTGTTCTTGTATCTGAAGGATAAGAAATGATATGGAGGAGGGTGGAATCATAAGCAAAGACATAGGCAGGATTTTGCAGGGAATCAGAAATATCGATGATGAAGATTAGGAATAGGAATGGGCCCAAAACACTCCATTGGGGCACTCCAGCCTTGACAGAGAGAGGAGATGAGAGGATCCCATTAAGGGCTACATGCTGACTGTAATTGGAGGAAGTCAGTGATCCAGGAGAGAAGGTGCCTTGGATGCCATAAGCAGAGAGGTTGGAGATCAACGCAGGGTGCTAGACTATCAAATGCTCGAGATTTGTCCAGAGGGACGACCTTGATCTTATGTCTTAGGTTAATGGCTTCCATCTATTTTTTGGAGAGTATAAGTAGCATGTCCATTGTAGAATTACTGGGTCTGAAACCAAACTGATGATCTGAGATCAGGCTGTTGGAGAAAAGGAAGGATTTAATGTGAACTGAAATGATTCCTGCTTATAATTGGAAGCAATCTATAAGGCCTGCAATGAAGACGATCCATTTTTGCACTATTTTGTGTATTGCAGTGATGTTGGCTAACTCACAGGCAGACGGTAACTGCCCCAGAGAGAACAATCGAGTGAATAGAGCAGAAAGAGCATGAGCAAGACCAGCAGGTTTATCGGGCACATGCAGATGCCATCTGGGGCTGTTGCGGAATCGGAGTCGAGGTTTTCCAGAAGCCTCTCCACCTTCTCAAGTGAGAAAGATAGTATTCAAGAGCAGTTGGGTTTGAGAGGGTGGTGTCGGTGTTGGGAGTGAGGGTTTGGGAACACAAGATTTAGAAGCAAGCACGTAATTTTGAGGCATTCGGCCTTCTCACAAGCAGAGTCAGCTGTGTTGCCATTTGAAGTGAGGGAAAGGATGGAGGAACAGCATGTACCAGAGATGGACGTCAACAAGGCATCATGAGGTCATTGAAGGAGACATATTTGAGAGTTCACCCTTATTGTTTTCCACATGTTGTTCTCTGATTTTCCTGAAAGTGGACACACTTGTTGCAGGCTTTATGGAATTATCTCAGGTTACCTTCAGTCAGATTTGCTTTCCATGAAAAGAAGGCAAGTGGTTTGAAGGCAACTGCCTCACTACAGGATTCTGTGCACCAGGGGCAAGACAATAGGGATGCTAACTGCAGACAAGGTGCTATAAATCTGTACATAAGGGAAAGCAAGCTTGTGTGGAAGGATTCCCAGGCATTATTAATCTCTGGAGAGATGGAATTGAAGGACCATTCTTGACATGAGAGCTTGTAATCCCTACCTGCCAACTTGAGTGAACTGCCAGACTCTTGGTGGTGCTCAGGCAGCTTTCTTACAATAGTGAGAGAGATGTTGACTTTCACAAGCACATGATCAGATGAAACTATTCGAGCAGAGGAACAGGAGACATGAGTAAGACAATTCATCATTATCAAAAACTCTACATTGATTCAAGCTTGATGCTGTATTCATGGACAATCCATAGTGATTTGTCTGTAATACTACCCAATAATTTTATTTATTTATTTATTTATTACAGTTTTGATGTCCACATGAAAACTTTTATGATGGATTACTCAGCAGGTAGCAAACTCGTTGATGTGGCTGTCGATCATGTGATAACTGTGGCTGCAGACAGCACGGACAGAAAGCACTTCACGCTCTCATATATTGAATTATATATGACCAATTGTTTATGCTGCGTCCACTCGCATTTAATCCGTTCTGCTTATCTATGGTCCGAGACTGAATAACTCGTCCGAATCTTTTACTTACCAACTGCCGTTCATACACCTCAGCTCTCAAAAACTCAGGTTTTGTACAAGTGGATACTTTTCTGATCCCTGAAATACTTTGTGTGAAAACATCTTTCGAAATGTTAGCAACTTGCCGCGAATACACCATGTTCTGTTGCAGGGCTTACGGGACACCAGACACCATCAAACCACCATCGGAATAAGCATGCCCCAGAGAACACCATTTCTCAGAAAGATACAGGGAAAGTCAGACAGGTTAGCACACTAACTACAAATGAAAGGAAAGTCGATTGTGCACAACTTTTATGTGGAGACTGCTTACATCCAAATGTGCAAGGGAAGTTCTGCAATGCGTCTTACATTCAGACACTGGAAAATGCAAATGGGAGTACAGTGCAGGTGGAAATACAGAGTACACTGGAAAATGCAGATGCACAGATATTTTCACAGCAACGAGGTCACGTGCCAACTCGTGTGCTAATTACACGTAACAACTATTTAAACCTCAATTCAAAGTGTAATAGTTTGGTACACAAGTGCATCTTCACTTTGCTTTAGCACATCAACCCAACAATGTCTTGCTGGTAGATTGACGTTCATGCTGATAAAACTGCACACTAACCCAGCAGACAATGTAGCTGTTGCATGTAGGGCACAGGATTCTACAATGTGTGCTGGGTCAGCGGGCAGCACTGGACGTTTGTCTTGTCAGTCTGACTTTGGGTCTTCCTTGCGGCATTTGCTTGCCAAAACAGCCACCCAAGGACTGATAGTTGGTGGCATGTTTCACAAGAATTGAAGAATATGTCCAGTCACTTCAACCCTGAGAAGGTGGAAAACGAAATTCGGAACACCTGGAAAATACAAAATACTTCCATGTGAAATACTGATAACATCAATCTTGTAAACTATTGTGGTCACACCTGTGTGTGTGCAGTGTTGTACATGTACCTTGTTACCTCCCGTTAGCAAATAACACTCACTCTTTCAGTTATGTTCACAGGGTTCGTTTGTATGTGCAGAGAAACAACAATACATTTATCATTAATATCAACGGAATTCATTCCAATAGGTTGGAAACATTATTTAATACACGGGGATAGCATGGCATGGCATGGGGGAAATAAACCAAAACAAACATGATGCTGCAGGGATGTAGAGAACTGGAAAACCGAAAACAGAAAAACAAGTATATAAAAAGTGGTGTGTGCGTGTGTATAAGAGAGATAATGTGAGTGAATGTAATGAGAAGAACAATGCCAGAAGAGCCCCAGGGTTTTACAAGTCCAGGCTCATCTCTGCAAATAACAAACACCTTATTCCTCTCTCAGGGTAATTTCCACCATGCACACCCAGAAAGTGCTGTTTAAAATTAGAAATGAGGTCAAAGTTTATGAAAAGAAGAAGAATGCATTACATTTGAGAGGGGAGGTGGGGGGGGGGAATTGTTATGTTGGTCATGGACTTGAAATGAGGCTTCCAAATTTATGTTCAATATCCAACATGGTTGAAGTTCTCTTCAAAACCGCCATTGTGGTGAAGTGCCAGCAGGAAATACGTTTCGGAGAAGGTCATCCTTCAAATGGGGACACAAAGCCGGCTCTCTCAACTAAATGTATGTTGTGGCAGGAGACTGCTTACTGACATCGAAGTCAAATTACTGTTTGGAATAAGAACTGCCTCCAGTCGGCAGGTATGTAAAGCTGTAGATAGAGCACAAGTGTGATGGGCCCAAGGGCCCTGAATTATTTTATATCTGTTTGAACCAAGGTTGCAAAGGTTTAAAACTGAGGAACTCTGTCTCCCTTCCAATCGACTTTGGTTCAATGGCATTTTCTTTTCCACGACTTTGGTTAAACAAAAAAAAAGAAAGAGAAAAAAGAATACACTAGAAAACATCTAAAAATGCAAAGCGCATCCGATTTGTATTCGGACTTCTTCCATAAACTAAACCATACCTTTGAACTTTTGACCAAATTCTCATAATAAAGCTTTATTGAAAATTTGATGATAAAAGCTGAAATGATAATTTAAATTTCAGCTCAATTGGATAAAAATTGACGATTTTATGTGATGCTGACCTTTGACCCAATAAACTTGTGGCCTCCCTGTCTTGTACCACCTCCTTTATGGTCTTGTACCAACTGTCATTTCCTTGCTCTGCTCCCCCACCCATCCTTCCCAACCGAGCTAAGGTTTCTGTCAGGTGCACGTGATCCACGACTAACCCCACTTCTGGTGAAAGTCCTAAAATCCAGGTTCACTGCTCAGCTCTACCCATCTTTTCCTCTTTTCTCTTACCAGTGGCCCAATCTTCCTCAATCTGTTGAATCCCATTTTTCCCTCAAGGGCTTCATTGGCCTCTCACTCCACATCATCATCCATCCATACTCATGATGCTTTCTATACTCATTGATCCTCCCTATGTCCACCTCATCCTTTTCAGGTTATTGCATCCCCCCCTCCTCCCCTCACCCTCCTTTTCCTTTTTCTTCCATTTCTGTCTCATCCCCGGTTTTTCCATTACTCTCCTTGCTGTTTGAGCTTGCATCCAGCTTGTTCGCTCACTACGTCCTTCTCCTCACTTTCATTTCATTATTTGTCCGATCGTTCCTTCATTATGTCCCTTTACCCTGATGTCCCTCTATCCCAGTGTGTTTGTTTTCCCCTTTCCACTGTGTTCTTCGTCTTCTGTTATGTTCTGTCCCATTCCGTGTTCTAGCGTTTTCTAGTGACTTTGTATTAAAAAAAAAGACAACCTCATGCGGAATGTGATTCAAACTCTGGAATTCCCAATGTCATGCATGCATGGTTCTGAGAGCACTACACCCATCCAGATGAGCCAAATATATAGAAAATCTTGAAAAAAATGAGCAAAGGTGGAAAATTGCCACTTGCAACTCGATAAAGAAAGCAGGTACGTTCTATACGGGAGGAAGAAGCACTGGTATCAGTGACAAGCCAAGGCCGCCTCCAGGTACAAGATACATTCTTGGAAATCTGAATGAGCGGGCCATAGGCTTTGGCATTGTCCTTGTGATCTGGAAATCTGAATGAGATCCCACTGAACCATAGGCTTTGGCATTGCCCTTGTGATCTGGATGCTTACCAAGCACACAACAGTCATGGTGGGAATTAAAAACCACCACACTGCCAAGAATACGATTTCGGCTAAATGTTGAAGATAACTCGACAATCTAAAATTAAAAGCTTGCATTGGTACATCTACTTATTAAGTATGCAAATTTATCTGATTTTTATTACATTACATGCCTTTGCTCCAAGATGCTCTGAGACGTGCCCTTTCCTGTTTTTCCTCTAACTCCTACCTCCTCCCAAATTTGTTTCACCTCCCCTCACTAATGCACTTTAAAGTCTTATTACCTTAACCCCCCACTGAACCACCACTTGTGTGCACATTGTAAGCACACGTCCTCTAACATGTTTTCACCATCTTATGCAAGCACATCTGGATGGGATGGCTAAATGTAGAACTTTCCTTGTGTTTTAGACACAACTCGGTTTAGCATTTAAAACTTTTCAACTGATGTGCCCAAGTGGACCTGAAGAGCGATTTGCTGATTATGGAGTATTGGTGTTGTCGTTTGAAAGGAGGATTTGGGGTTGCGAGTGATAAGATCACATTTATTTTGCTACACAAGTCCACACACCCAGCAAAGAGTGCTTGGCTGTTTGAACTCTACAAGCATACCTGCCTCTTGTTAATGACAATGGCAACCAGCACATTGCTGCATTTTATCAGCTGGCAGGACAAAGCATCACCTCACCTTGCATTCTTTGACCATCTCCTGGTTGATCCAAATTCTCTTTTCCATTTTGTACTTTAACCTGCAGATCTTGGTTTGCTGTCGTAAGCAGCTTGTAGCTTTGCCTTTTCAGTTCCCCTCTCCACTCCCTCATTTTTCTTTTGCAAATATCCATGTTTCAATGTTTGTAACAGCGAGTTGTATTTGCCATAAAAAGCTAACAAAAGGAGGAGCAAATCTCCTTGCTTCATGCACAATGGGGTAGGGGTAAATTACGAGCCAAGGAGAGAAAATAATATTATGGTGGAGGAATGTAGTGGGAAGAGATTTGGAGTACAAGGAGTTGAGAGGAGAATGGAGAAGGTGGGCCAGTCGCCTACCTCTCACTTTTGGGATTAAGACTTAAGAAAGAAGAAGAGGGGAAAATGTGATATTAAAGAGGACAAGGAAAGGGAGGTTGTGAGATCATAGTAGGCATAATTTGCGGAAGGGTGTATGTGTGTGGTATATGCGTATCATCAGAAGACTGTAAGTGGTGCTTCCGCTTAATCATCACAGTCTTTGAAACATTTCTTTATTCAACACCGATTCAAATCAGGTAATTTTACCTTTAAGGTTATTAGCTGCACGGGATGGTACTTCTACATCTTCGTGTAACACAATGTTTCTTTTTTTTTTTTTTTTTACCAAATCATTCTCCCTCTCTCCTTCCCCCACCCCCACCAAACGTTGTCATGCTGATGAGTAAGATTAATGATCCTGTGTGATTAGATTGCATTCACAATGTCACACCATTAAAACCCAAATCAATAATAGCAGGTTGTGAGGAATCGCAACCACTCTCAAAGTCACTCACAATGTCCTGATGGCATCGGTGGACTCGCTTAACCAGGTGTCACTGGCAGTGCAGTCAGGATCAGCAATCCTGAAGGCCAATGGAACAGCACCACTGAGTCTTGCAACATAATGTGCACATATTATGTGTACATGCAGCAGGATTGGAGCCCTTATCCCCCAACCCCCACACCTTTCCTTCTCTTTAATCCCCTTGAAATGTAGTTTTATTTTCTCAATTTCCTCACCCTTTGCACAAGTGACATGGACATGGATTTCAATACCTGAACGGCCAATTCATTGTCACCCATCAATGGATGTGTGCTTTAAACAGATTGACCCTCTGAACATTTTATGTTCATCGATTATACAGAAAGAAGTGTTCCTGCTGCTGGAGGAAAACATGTACACAGTTTGTTTACATCTTCCTTATTCTTCACATTTACTCAGAGCAGATAAAATGTCGGTGCACTTTCTTCCTGCATTTGTTCAATGTTCTCTCACCCTTCCCTCAAGGGTTCTTGTGCAGTCTGCATGCCATGCATTCCACGAGACAAGATTAACGCTTTCACTACCTTTGAATCAACCACTTGCTTACTCCCATATACACATCCCATCCCACACTGATACCAATCCTCACCACATACCTCGCTTTCCACTTCCCTTGCTTTCATGCCAATCCTCACCACGTACCTTGCTTTGCCAGTCATCACCACCACCCCCGCTTTGCCAATCCTCATGACCCCTGCTTTGATGCCAATCACCACCATGTCCTTCGTTTTGATGTCAATCGCCACATCCCTCAATTGTATCCCAATCCTCACCGCATCCCTCACTTTGCCAATCACCACATCCCTTCCTTTGATACCAATCCTCACCACGTCCCTCGTCTTGCCAATCATTGTCTCTTGCTTTGCCAATCCACACCGCATCTCGTTTCGCTGCCAATCCTCACATCCCTCGCTCTGTTACCAATCCTTAACACCCCATGGCACACAGTACCTCGTGTGTCTGTGCACTGCGAACTACATCGTCTTGCTCGTTTTGCACAGCTGTAGCTGCTGTTTCCTTGCATCGTACGTACGTACATATCTCGGATGAGTACTATCATGTTTTGTTGCCACCTGAACTCTGCACGCTTCTATCCAATGCTTCATTCAAATCTCACCTTCAAAACGTGTCTTCCCTTCCTTTCGTGCACCAACCAGTCTTTAAATTTCTTCCTCGGTCTGCAGCTCCACGCCAACTACAACAACGTCCTCTCCATATCCCCTGCAATGCGCCTCTTACCCCAAACGCCCGGTGGTACCAACGGAACACTCCTTCCGCACTCACCCCCTCCCCATGACGTCATTAACCTTTCAAACCACCATCCTCGCCTCTTTGCTTTCTCGCTTTCCAAGTGCAAACCCTCATACGGCCCCCGAACTCCCTGGCGAGGCAATAATTTGTGCAACATCCTCTCTGACACCGCCACCCCCATCCAGCACCTTTTATTCTACTCCCACTTCTTCTCTCCACCACTGCACCACCACATTTTTCCCTCTACCCCCCTCCCCCCGCCTTCCTGAAGCATCGTTTTCTTCACTTCCTCTTTTCAACCCGGTCTGACTCATCGAGACTTGCATTCAAGTGGTATAGTATGACTGCCAACTCCCTCCTCTGGCAATCTTCACAACTTGCAATTCAGTTTCCATCATGTATCCATCAATACCGTTCTTTAAGATAACTACTGTACCAATAGTGCCAAAACCATGCTGTCCTCCCATGAACATCTCTCGGCCCACTTACCCTGTTGACCTGGTTGACTTTTGGCCCGGTGACATACGAGGAGGGGACGGAGAACGAGAGACCGACCGCAATCCGTCCTGGCTGATGTATCGTGCCTCCACCCAAAAGGAGGAGAGGAAACTGTCATGCTGGAGGAGTGGAGAGGCGAGAATGAGTCACGCGCTTTGAGATGAATGGAAAGTCGGAAACTACGTCACCACACATGCGCCTGTTAACTGATACAAGCCGTGCCTCCATGCATGCACGCTTTGTCCATCGGCATGTCCGAACTGCGTTGGACGATTTGTTAAGTTGATGACATGCAAAAAATGGCATAAAAGCTGGAGCTATAGCCTCTATAATAAACAGCTAGACTGACCTTTGACCTTTGACAACATGAAAATATTCCAACACATTGAGAGCATTGAAGTTGCCCACACTCATTGACAGGAAACAACAGGCTGAACTCAACCGGGTCGTGAAAATCCTTAAAGGAATCGACCAAATCGATGGCTAGTAATATTCTTTGTGATGGATGTTAGGGTTAGAAAATCGGAGGCTGCGATAAGAACATTCCAACTGTTCTAGTTCTTCCACCAGCCTCGATCATGTGTATACAGAAACAAAGAAGCTAAAAGTGCACCACCGGGATATGCTATCGATGCGACTCTTACCAACCAGTTGAAGTCTGCACTGGAGAAACACTGGGCTGACCATTTACTGGAGTCCAGTCCTCAGGGACAAATAAGCAATGCTTCGTGTCTCGACACTCAGTAAAATAAGGATTTCTGTGAGTTACTGATATCAGTTTTGCAAAAGGAAGTTTTCTTTCGATATTGAAAATGAAAAACATGTCCATGAGTAAAATACCGGAACCAAGCTTCATTGGACACGAAACCTGCACAGCAGAGAGAAGAGGACGTATACATATTTGGAAACCTGTACCCATTACCTGCTTTGTTTCCCCCCACCCCACTGTATCTATCTCCCCATCTCACCAAAAACTCATTCCCTCTTGTCTCAACCCCCAACTGGCGCCACTGTCACCTAAGGTTTATCACAGTCATAACAATCGGCATTACCCACTCCATCTGATCATTGTTCTTCTTGTAAGGTTTATTGGTGTGTGCTGTATTTACACTTATCAAAGAAAAGTACCTTTGTACATGTTCCGAAGATGTGTAATGACATCGACATCTTTTAACCTCACTGTTATAGCTTAGAAGATTGATATCGTGAGTAATTCCACCCGGATCTAAACGTACAAACATTTGATTTTATCTCATCTCTTACTGGTAGCCGAGAAGGTTTTTTTTTTTGGTTTGTTTCATCGTCAAACTCCCTTATAGACAAAACCATGATCACATTTGGTGTTGTCACCTACAAACACATTCACAAACCCTACAACCCCACCTCTCATAATTTTATACTTCAACACCGTTTCTCATATTTACAATTCACGTGCTCACCCTGGCAGTCGAAAACGATGCCAACAACACATGACCGTTCTAGGTTGACCTGGACGCTTTATTGTAAAACGATGACATTGGCACACGTAGTCATGCATGCATGCATGCGTGCTGTGTACGAGAACACAGCATGCGTGCTGTCATTAAATTTCTTATGAAGGAGAACATCAAACCAGCTGAAGTTCACAGCAGACTTTATGCTCAATTTGGTGTTGTACATCTTTCATGTAGTTGTGTATACAACACTCTGCCTGGTGTTGACTTAATGGTTTGGGTGGTGGGCTTCAGATCCTGAATTCAAATCCTGCTCGGTCATTGAATTAATACCAGGTGGAGTTGATTCTGCCTGTCGTCCTTCTGAGTTTAACAAAATGAGTACCAGCTTGATGGGATGATTGAGCCATTTGAGTAACCTGTGTTGGAGTGGTGACCCGTCCATGATTGTGCCCAATTGCCCAGCAGACTGCTTTGGCAGCACTGATTCTCTCTACAGAGAGAATCCCCATGGATTGATGGATGGATAAGACACTGCGTGAATGGCAGTAAACTTATAAATTTCTTTTTCTGCAACCTTTAAAGTCTTTATTTTATTTCAATTGAATTATATACTTGAACACTGTATAATACAAATCGTCTTTGTCACACTTTCAAAACCCTTCTGTTTAGCGGTACTTGGACGAAATATTATGTCATCACGACCAATCAAATTTACCACTTGCAGACTCGCCCATATCCTTGTTTCTCAAGACAGCATACCTGGAAATGTGTTCTATGAACTTTAGTTCTTATTCGATATTCAATACAAGATTAGTTAAGGTGGTTAGCAAAGGACCTGGTTACTCTAGTGGAGATGGGTTGGGACGTTCCAAACCATCCCCCATACAGTCCAGACTTTCAACTTGTGATTTTCATCTCTGGACCACTCAATGAACATCTGATTGGCGTAAAGTTTCATCATCATCATGTACCATGCCCATGCAGAGCGTTGGTGCTGCCGAAGCAATTACTAGCCTATAATTCTGGTTGGGTCGCCACTCCAACTCAGGATGTCACAGAAGGAATTTGTAATTTTTTCACAGTGCCAGCAATGGCTCACCTCCTATTTGCAAAGGACAACATAGGATCTTTAACTTCCACCAACTAATGCCGACAGACTGGATGCCTGATGAAAGTCCATCCGAAGGATGGCACACACATTGATGAATCACCCTGCCTGTGAAACACCAAAATGACAGGGTGATTCATCAATCAAACCTTGGCCAGACAGCTTAGAGGCTGTGAGCTTACCTCGAGACCATCCTGCCAGCCTTGCATTTTGTTGAGGAATGATGGACGTCAAAACACTTGTCGTGAAATGGTTATGTTCATAATTCAAAGATTTTGACACAGATGTCATCAAGGTGAAACCACATTGATTGAACGAGTGTGTCAGCAATCCAGGGGAAAGTCAGAGCCATCTCCCTTGACATATTGCATGCTTTTGATATGGACTCTGCCTGGTGTTGGCTTAATGGTTAGGATGGTGGGCTAGGGATCCTAGGGTCCTGAGTTCAAATTCCACTCAGCTGTTGAATTGATACCAGGTGGGGTTAACTCGGCCTGTCATCCTTCCGAGGTTGGAAAATTAGTGCCAGCTTGCTGGTATCCTGTGTCGGAGTGGCGACCCGTCCAGGATTGTGTCCAACAGCCAAGGAGACTGCTTAGGCAGCACCAACGCTCTGCACAGAGTATAGTCCCAATGGATGGATGGATGGATATGGTCTGACACCCGCCCTGCTCACCAAACTCTCTTCCTCTGGTATCCAAGGCAATCTCCACTCATGGCTCACAGATTTCCTCTCCTGTCACAGTCAACGTGTGGTCCTTAATGGAGTTCTCTCATCCCTTCTTTTTGTCCAGGCTGGAGATCCTCAAGGCAGTGTTCTTGGTCCTGTGCTTTTCCTGGTTTTCATCAATGATCTCGCCGACTCTGGAAAATCCTCTTGATCTCTTTGTTGATGACTCCACCCTCGGCTGTACCATCTGTCATCCCTCAGATCGGCAAGCAGCAGCCTCTTCATTCTCTGCAGATATGGATAAAATCACAAGCTGGTCCAACACTTGTAACATGTCTTTCAATCCTGACAAATCTCACACTCTCACTGTGTCTATCTGAAAGGACTGTCTGGAACCCCCCCCCCCATGTACTTTCTCACCAATCCCCTTGAAGAAGTCCTATCATTCAAGCTTTTGGACCTCATCATCTGCCATGATCTTTCCTGGGAAAGCCACCTCTCCAAGCTGGCTTCCAAAGCCAGTCGCCGACTGGGCATCCTCCATCGTGCAAAGTCCTCCCTTGGTACACCTGAGCTCCTGCCAACATACAAAGCATTCATCCGCAGGCTGATGGAGTACTGCTCTCTCCTCTGGGCTGGTGCTCTCGCCTCTCACCTTTCTCAGCTTCACGCTCTGGAAACCAAGGTATTTTGGATCATTGGTATCTCCTGTGATGAGGCTGAGTCTTTGGGTCTCTCACTTTTACCACAGGCAGGTCAGTGGTCTTTCTGTCTTATACAGTCTCCTCTCCGGTCTCGCCCCCCCCCTCGCTCTGTCTGGGATCTGTCCCCCTCATATTTCCGCAGGGCACGCAAGGTCTGCCAGCAACCCCCTTCTGGTAAAACTACAAAAATGAAGAATCACTGCTCACCTTCACTCTTTCAATCCTCTGTTTTTTTCCCCCCGCCTTTGGAACAAACTCCCACACTCTCTTGAATCGCACTCTTCCCTCCAGGTCTTCAAAACAGATGTTCACCACCATCTCTTATCTTCCCCCATCCAAAACTATGATTTTTTCTTCCCCCATTAATCCACCCCAAACCCACCTCCTTCAAATTCCTTGCTTTCCTTCTTGAAAGTCCCTGTTGTGTCCATCTTGTTTACCCCGTGTACCCTGCCCCCATTCCTCTCCCTTCCACAGATCTCCTAATGTCTCTGTTCCCCACTGTTTTGTTCTTCTCTCTCCCACTCCTCTTGTCTCCTGCTCCGCTTGTTATACGTTCTGTGTTTGAGCTCTTGTAAAAGACTCCACATTGAATTTTTTTTTTTTAAAGTCTTAAACGGGGAAAGTTTCAACTCCACTGTCCCAGATTTTTGTTAAAAAAAAGTCCAAGTATGAAGTTGAACAAAACTCATAATCATCCTTCCTGTAATCGAGGTGTGTGTCGGTATCAGTGTCGGTGTCATATTTTTTTTTTGTGGTGCACTGGAGCTTTTTGATTTGGAGTGTGATACACCAAAATGATCATCATCATTTTCTGAGTTGTTAGGCTAATTAACTACAAATAAACCGGAAAAATTCCCATGTTTTAAATGCACACCATATTAGGTGTTTAGAGCAGCTTAATAGGTCCTTCCATCACATGGCATTATAATTATAAAATAAACAAGTGGTGCCAGGCACAACAAATCCTGCACATTTAAGGCATAAAGTTATTTTGGGGATCAAATTTAAATTTAATACATCCTTAACCTGAATGTTAATTATAAGGAATATAATAAGGAATATTTTAGTCTTAGTTTGAAGTCAATTAAACCATTTTTGACGAAGTTATGAGCGAAAAACGATTTTGACCTTTTCGTGACCTGAGCTTGACCTTTGACCTAATTTGACCCAAAAGATAATGGGGTCGTCCGTGGTTCATTACCCACCTGTGGATACAATTTGACAGTGTTTGAGCCAGCCGTTTTCCCGTAAAGTTGTATTTTCGTAACCATGTTTTAGTTTTATTGGAAAATTTGTAATTTTGACCGATGACCATGACCCCCAAAACTTCGGACCCTACCGATCTTCACAAATATGCATTTTTCACTGAAGGAATGGGTAGGATTATAAGTGACAAATAGAATAAGGTTCACTATAAGCTTATTTTGAAGTAAATCAGATCATTTTTTTACGAAGTTATGAGCGAAAACCGATTTTGATCTTTTCGTGACCTTGACCTTTGATCCAATTGGACCCAAAAGTTAATGGGGTCGTCCAAAGTTCATTGCCCACCTGTGGATTAAATTTGATTGCGTTTGCCAAAGCCGTTTTGCCGTGAAGTTGCTAACAGACAGACAAACAGACAAACAAACCGGACGATTACAATATCCCGCTCCCTCCCTCCGGGGGGGGGGGGGGGGCGGGATAATAACAAAAATAATGATAACATTGTAACAAAGCATGTATTAATTAAAACTGATAATTTTGTTATGGTTGTGAGGGTAGATTGAGGAATTTAATAGGGAATAGAGCATTGTGTGGAGTTACTTGGTCCGTGGACGTATAGGAGGAATCTCGATGTAACTAAGTAGGGAACCTGTGAGCTTAAGTGTTATGTGTCACCACACGGTGGGGGGGGGGGGGAGGTTGCAGTGTTAATTAGTGACGGAATAAGACTAAGTTCCCCAGTATGCAATTACCCCCCATGTGACTTTTCCCTACATGTTTATAACCAAAACCATGAGGAGAAATAAGCAGGCAGAAGCCCCGCCTCCAAGGGTGACGGTGGGCAAAGTCATGCCCTTGAGGCTGATGATTGATGGACGTGACGTCAGAAGCTAGCTGAGCAGGCAGAAGCCCCGCCTTCCTGGGTTTCGTGTGAGCAGGCCACGCCCCGGAGGCGGAGGAGAGAGAGGCGTGACCGAAGAGGAAGGGTTGGTTGTGCATTTTTGGAGAGGCGAGCGTTGAGGGTGAGCGCATGCCTGAGGACGACGGCACGATCCTTGTATTCATATTGAGGAGATTTGGCTCGTGTGGTGAAGCAAGACGCTGGCCTTTGGCTCTTGGTTGGGTTGGTGAGGATGATCGGCGCACAAAGCCGCTGCACTGATCTCTGAGCCTTGTTGTGGAGTGCCGCTCGCGGATTGCCTGGCGTGCATTTGTCCCGCTACGAAAGAAGCAACGAGGCGCCATTTTGTGCATGTCTGCACGTGCTGGTGGAAGCGCCTCAATTCCAAATTCCACAAAGACCTGCTCTGGGCCAAGCGAAGTACAAGAATACTCGAAAGGAAGGGTTTTCTTTTTATTTTGTTTTCCCTTTGGCTGTATTTGTGTCTGTGTGAAGAGGGGCCTTGATTTTAGGATTTATTTACTTCATTATTATCATTACCTTTTGAATTATTGTCCTTTGTAAATGCTTGTCTCTTTTCATTAAATTAATTCCTTTTCAGAAGCTGTATCTGTGTATTTGTAGTGGGGTTTGAGTATAAACCCCCTTGTGCTGTGTTCCTCTGCCCCTCCACCATTCTGCCCCCTTCCTGCGCGCGTATTAATCTCCGAGTCTCGGCTGTTGGCCTTCAAAGGGAGAAGCTTGGGCATCTGTCCAGGTAGGGGTTAAACCCCCTGGATACAACAATATTTTCAATAATAATAATAATAGTATCATTTGGCAATAATAACGAACATTTGGCAATATCCCACCTTGGCCCAAGCACATCTGGGCTTGGTGAAAGGCATCCATACTATACTGTAAGAATGGGTTGTCTGTCTCTATGGATGTGTGTCACCATTTTTCTCAGAGATGGCTAAATGAATCTTTGTCAAATTTTTAGAGCTTCATCAGTGAGCTCCTTGGAGTGTTTTCTGCAAAAAAAAAAAAAAATTCTGAAATATTTGAAATGTGTTTTTTTTTAAATCTGTCTATAGTGCCTAAGCCTTTGTAGCTATGTGAAAGGTAATATTAAATGATCCCCAACCCCATTCCTTAGTGTGTGCAGGGAAGTGTTTTGGGCACCCACTAAAAATAGAAAAAATAACAAATTGATTTCTTCATAATGCCAATATAGTACAGCGGATAAGCTCTCATATTTTAACAAATTGTGCATTTTATGAGAAAAGCATGAAATTTCTAGCATAGTTAGGTCATACCATAATGTTTATTTTCGGATGTGGAGGGAAGTCAGATTTGACCTCTGAGGGGACAGTGAGAGGTCAAATCCAAGATGGCCACCAGTCCACCGGGTCTAATGTTCAAATGCGCTTCATGTTGGAACCAAACAGTGTAGAAAAACATTTAATTTGTCATTTCCAACTAAATTGTGGATTCCCATTCATTTGGTTATACTTTTGAGATCGCCAGAACCCAAGGACATGCATTTAGATCAAGGTCAATGTCAAATTACTTTAAAAACTTTTGGACATTCTTTTGCAAATACATTTATTTTAGCTTGGACACTGGATGGACCTATGCAATAACAGTGAAACTTCACTTCCATTTTGACACTATTAGCACTAGATATCCACATATTTCTACCAAATTGCATAACAACTTCCTTTGAAATATCATTTCTATCCAGCAAACTTGTACGGATCAATGTAGCTCACGATAACTATCAATCTTCCCACTCATACTAATTTTCGAATTCTCACTATCCACAATTTCTGAATATCCTATTGGTAATGATCAAAATCTAACAGTCTCCAGAACAAAAGCACAGTGCAGTGCATTTGAGTGCAGCTTTGGCACACTTGCGGCATCCAGTGCACCCTTTCTTGCAACGACAGTAGATCAATTCATGGCATGATTTTGATGCTTCAGGAAGAGTGGTCCAAAGCGGCTGCCACCCAGTTGTTTCCCTTGTCCAGCCCCAGTCAGATGGATCTGGCATCTGAGGATCCAGGACCAATGCCTGGTTCCAACAGTTGGCCTGGTAGCAAGTGCACTTGATGTGCTGCTTGAGTGCTGCCTGGGTTGAAGGAATGTTCTATAGAGTTCTACACTTCTGTGTGAAGAGCTGTTTCCTGGCATCATTCACTTCCGTACTCTCACTGGTTCGGTTGTACATTGGCACCACAAATCGCTCTAGCAGTAACATTGATCCTTCACTGATCTCACTTGGCATGCAGATGAGTTCATTGAAAGCATCATTCACCTCTGGGAAAGACTTCCAAGTTTCCCAGGCAGTCTTCTTTCCTCTGCCAGCGAATGCAGATACAGTGTCACACCTGGTGAAAGTGTGAAGGACTGGGAGAGTCAGACACTGTGTTGGATTCATTGTGGCAACCATTTCGTGAACAGCCATGTACCGAAAGCTTTACCCGACACCAAAGGCAACGCACAGCTCATCAGGAGCTGTCTTGCTGAATGAAGCCACAGCCAGTACCACCACATCAGTATCAACGGTACGTTTGGTCACCTTCTTCCACCCCTTTTGCACAGCATCTGCCACATGCAGAAGTAGCGAGTGTTGGCCTCCTCTTGCGAACATGGGGCAAGGCGGGCCAAGTATGACTCAGCAGGAGAGCAGAGGACTCCACTTCCATCTGTTGCATACAGTTCCTTGCCCTCTGCAAGAGGAAGATGAACAGCTTCACGTGACAGGAAAGCAAACAATTCGGTTTTGTTTTCATTGCATCAAAGGAAGTCCTTCCATTTCTTTGGCATCACAGTAGAAGGAGCCACCCTTTTCCTGGTGCCTTTCCCCTCTTCTGTCTGGTTGAGGCTTTCAGGCTGGCAGGTAGGTACACATCCCAGACAAGGTCGATGCGGCTGCTTTTTTCAAGTTGAGCAGAGATGTATGGTGCAAACACTCTTTCTCCATACTCTTGAAATGTTCTTGATGTTCCAGGATTTAGCATTTGAACCACAGATGCACCATCGAGAATTGTTGCATCAGCCACAGGCGCACTATTGTTTTCGAGCAGATCTGATTCCAGGCAGTGAAGTAGATCTGCTTTAACCCCAATCCACATTTTTCCTCCAGTTGACGGAGCTGGTGGGGCTGCATGGTTTTCATGGAAGAAGAAATTGTCCATGTTTTCATCTTGTGTTTGACAGGACATGTACAGCCTCAAAAAGAGACCACAGGCACTCTTCAGTGCTGCGAGCTTTGCCTTCTGTTTTGACTTAATCTTGATTATTTTCAGATATTGGCATACTTGGGATACTTCAGTCTTGACCTTGACCTCAATGTATGACCTCTTCTGGCAACTTGTAAATTAACATCAAATATATGGACATCTGAAGATTCGTTTAAAATGACATCTCAAACATGAGACACCACTGGGGATTCATTTGCAAATTTCAACTGATTGCTTATTTTTGGTCAATTTTTACCTTGACCTTGACCTAAATGCATTTCCTTGAATGCTGGCGATCTCAAACGTATCAACAAATGAATGGGTATCTTCAATTTAGTTGGAAATGACACCTTAAATGTTTTTCTACACTGTTTGGTTCTAAAATGAAGCACGTTTGAACATTAGATCCGGTGGACTGGTGGCCATCCTGGATTTGACATCTCACGGTCCTCAGAAGTCAAATCTGACTTCCCTCCACATCTGAAAATAAACCTTATGGTATTCACTAACTATGTCGAAAATTCATGCTTTTCTCATAAAACGCACAATTATTGTGCTTATCCGCTGTACTAATAGGGTTAGAACAGCACCAGGCAATGCCAGATACTCCTGCTAGTTGACTATAAATGGTGTGTGTGTGTGTGTGTGTGTGTGTGTGTGTGTGTGTGTGTGTGTGTGTGTGTGTGTGTGTGTGTGTGTGTGTGTGTGTCCATAACTCCAAAACCATGAAACCTAGCTTCCTGAAACTTTGCATGCATAGTAAATGAACTCCCAGGGAGTGTATGAATGAAAACTGAGTATTTGGGTAAATTTTAACACCTCTTTTGAATCTCCATGAAAAAAAAAAACAGATTTATCCTTGGTCAGCCCATGTTCACCTCTCAGGGGTCTTAATCTGCAATTTTGTTTTAGTATTATTAAAAATGCCTTTCCTTGGAACAGGTCGTAATGGTTTATGTACGATAGAGATTCATACCCACAAATTGCTGTATACATCGCTGATCGCTAAACTTCATACCGACGAATCGCTGTATACATCGCTAATTGCTTGCCAAGCCAGCTGTTCCTTATCAACCGATGTTTGTAAGCCATGGCAATAGTTGACAGCGGTATAATTGACTTTTTATCACAGCAGTTGTCGTTTTTGAAAATGAAATTACAAAATTACAGAGCCCCTCGATTACCGGCGGAAAGTGGACGTAGCGACGCGCTGCTCCGGTGCATGCTCCCACACCTGACCTGACCTGACCTGATGCACTATGCAATTGCTGCTTAATTTTCAAGTTAATAGGATGGAAATTGACAATTTCTCAGGTGAAAATTGATTTTAGCAATTTCACATTTGACCTTTTAACTTCAAATATTGGTTTCCCAATTCAGTGACCCAATATGCAAATCCTGTTCAACTTTTAAGGCAATCGCATAAAAAATGACTTAGAATTTTAACCTCAAGATGACCTTTGACCTCAAAATAAATCGGCTTCTCATTTGTGACTACCTCCACAACTTGGTAAAGTTTAATGACTATCGGTTTTCAAAATGTGACCTTTAGGCGATTGACAGACAAACAAACAGACCGAATAACAAGAAAGATGTCGTGCATAGCATGATACTTGCGAAATCCAGAAAACAAATTTGACCTTACAAATAATTGGTTGTTGAATCCAGTGACCTGAAATATAAATCCTCTTCAAATTTCAAATTTATCGGATGAAAGTTTAGGAATTTAGAAATCCTACCTAAGTTGTTGACCTCAAAAATAATTGGTGGTTGAATGAATGAACAAATATGCAACTCCTCTTCAAATGTCAAGTCAATCGGATTAAAATTGACAATTTTAGAAATCTGGCTTATGTTGGCCTTTTGACCTATGTTGACCTCAAAAAGAATTGGTGGTTGAGTTCAGTAACCTGATGTGCAAATCCTGCTTTAATTTCTTGTCAATCAGATGAAAATTGAGGATATTAGAAATTTCACCACGTTGTCGACCTTTTGACTTCAAAAAACAATAGGCTTGTTGCTTTTGACGAACTCTACCATGTGGTGAAGTTTCATGAAGATTGGTTTAAAATTGTGACCTGTAGGTGATTGACATGAGACGACAGACAGAATAATCCACACGACCAACCAATCTACTTGAAAAAGCTTCGATTTTGCAAGTAACAAGAAAGATGTCATGCATAGCAAAATACTGTACATGGAAAATCCATAAAACAAATTTGACCTTAAAAATAATTAGTGGTTGAATTCAGTGACCAAATATGCAAATCCTGTTCAAATTTCAAGTCAATCGGATGAAAAATAACGATTTTAGCAATTTGACCTCAAGATGACCTTTGACCTCGAAAATCAATAGGCTTCTCAGGTGAGACTACCTCTAAGACTTGGTGAAGTTTCGTGAAGATCGGTTTTAATTTGTGACCTGTAGGTGATTGTCAGACAGACAGACAGAATAACAAAATCGACTTGCCAATATACTTGAAAAATCTTTGAGTTTGCAAGTAACAAGCAGAATAAGGCGATTATTTATATAGATGTTTCAAACAATTATTACCTCTGCCACCGAAAGTGGACAGATGTCATGTTTTCGCCCGTTTTAACTGTCTGTCTGTTAGCAGGATATCTCAAAAAGTTTTGGACATATTCAGACTAAATGGTGGACAGCTTAGGGGTGTGACGAGGATGAATTGATTCGATTTTTGTGAAGGTCGAGATACGAGAATTTTTCGTGATTTTTCCACAATTGAAAAATGGGGCCAAAAACGATATACAGTATCGCATGATATCTCAAAACCTTGTGGACAGATTTTGACAAAACTTGGTACATGGGTTTGGTAGGTGACAAGAACAAGCTAATGAGATATTTGTTCAATTCCGGATGCAATTCTGGCTTATTAGTTTGATATAAACCATTCATTCTGGTGTAGGTATGTGTTTTACCGAGTGTTGTTCGATTTTTTTTTTTTTTTGACATGTTCTCTCATAAAAAAAAAATTACAGGTCAACCTTGAATGGCCATGTGTTGTTGTTTTTGGTGTTGCTCTTGTTGTTTGCTCGAGTGAAGCACATGAATCTACTATATCCATATACCGAGTGGGACAAAAAAACCCTCCGTTTTAATCACCATTAATTTTCATGTTTTTTTTTCTCTAATTTTAGACTGGCAGCGGTATCCAGTGTTGACCAGTTTTTTTGTGGGGGCCTAAAACACTTCCCCACACCCACGAAGAAATGGGGTTGGGGATAATTTAATATTACCTTTCATAAGGTTGCAAAGGTGTGGGCAGAATGGAGTGATTAAAAAAAAAAAAATCACTTTTTTTTTTCTTCAAAATGTTCTTTTAAAAAAAAAAATAGCCTAAAACACCTCAAGATGACATTTGATTTCAAAATCAATGGGCTTCTCAGTTGTGACTACATCTACAATTTGGTAAAGTTTCATGACTACTGACATTCAAATATGAACCTCTGAAAATTTAATGAAGATCCATTCAGCCATCTCTGAGAAAAATGACACACACACACACACACCGGCTCTCTCATAGTATAGATAACGATAGCTGAGGTCCTGTAGGAATCAATGTCCTGAACAAATGAAGAAAAGGCTTCTTCTGTGGAATCATACATCGAAATCCAATCCTTCGTCCAAACTCAAAGAAAGTTTAAGAGAAAATTAAATGCAGAGACGTGCCATGCAAAGAGAGAATATTGAAATGGATGAAGACATTTTGAGAGCAGGGAATGTGTGCAGTACCCTCCAATGAGGTTTGCCAGAGACCCTTAAATTCAGTCGAGGTACAATGAGCGAGCATGGTATCTTTGGACCATTCTGGTTCGAAGATGAGGATGGTAATGCCATGACCATCGACTTTGAGCACCACATTGAAATGCTGAATAAGTTCTTGGCTGCTCTTGGTCATAGGAGAAGCTTTTGAAGAGAATAACAATGGTTTCAGCAGGATGGTGCAACCCCACACACTGCAATGTGTCCTGTGAGTGGGTGACAAGCCATGACATTGAGAGAGTGATTGGCTGATGCTTCAGTTTTGAGCAGTCTCCACATTCCCTTGATCTGAGCCCATTAGATTTTATTTATTTATTTATTTATTTATTTTATCTTTTATTTAGAGATATTGCAACGACAGTGTATACAAGGATAACCCTAGAAGCATCTTTGAGCTAAAACAAGTAATCACAGACAAAGTTAGGTCCATCCCACTTACCAAATGTCAGCACATAATCAACAACTTAGCCCCTCGTGTTCAAATCTTGATTTGGAGCATGTGATCATCCAAGTGCCAAACTAAAGTCTTACAAGTTATGGTTAAGATATTTGGTGCACCTGTGTCACACAAAATGTAGCACATATTCTTGAATTTTATGTAATTCAGAATAAATATGAATGCATTGTGGATTTTGTTTTTATGAGCACACACGATGTAAGAGCGAGTTGTTTCTGTGTGAAGCTTTTTCTTTGATTTTTCTATCATTCTATACCCCTGAGCAGTGCTGGATTAACCATTAGGCAGACAAGGCATGTGCCTTAGGGCCAGCCAAAATTATTTTCACATTAAATATTTGTCTTTTTTTGTATTAAATATTTTGTTCTTGAGTCAGTTCATCTTTTGTCTGGGGTCCATTTCCATGAGCCCAAGATCTAATTTAAAATTTTCAGGCCATTCTCTGAAGTTTCAAAATGTGCCTTAGGGCCAGCCGAGGCTTAATCCGGCACTGCCCCTGAGTCAATTTTCCCGAAATTTACTGTACCAAATTATTTTCACATGTGGAAGGTCAACATCACAGTATATACTTTCACTTCTTTATCAAATTGAAGTTAAAACATGAAATAACGCTTTTTTTGTATACCTTGTCGAGGCTCGTATGAGAGCAAATACACAACGCACAGCAGGGGGGGGGGCATGCGACAAGAGGGGTGGGAGTGGGAAGGACAAAACGGTGGGGAACAGAGACATTAGGAGACCTGTGGAAGGCAGAGGGATGGAATAGGGAGTATACAAGATGGACATTACAGGGACTTTCAGGAAGGAAAGCAGGGAATTTGAAGGAAGTGGTTTTGGGGTGGATTAACAGGGGTAGAAAAGATCGAGGATTTGGATGGGGGATGATAAGAGGTGGTGGTGAACGGCTGTTTTGAAGGCCTGGAGGGAAGAATGGGATTGAACAGAGTGAGGGAGTTTATTCCAAAGGTGGGAAAAAAGAGGAATTAAAGAGTGAAGGTGAGCAGTCATTCGTGATTTTTGGTAGTTTTATCAGAAGGGGGTTGTTGGTGGACCTTGAGCCCCCTGCGGAAATATGGTGGGGACAAATCACAGAC
>NC_140970.1:1553104-1563104 GCF_056783735.1 Eptatretus burgeri | reverse complement strand
TCTCTCTCTCTCTCTCTCTCTCTCTCTCTCTCTCTCTCTCTCTCTCTCTCTCTCTCTCTCTCTCTCTCTCTCTCTCTCTCTCTCTCTCTCTCTCTCTCTCTCTCTCTCTCTCTCTCTCTCTCTCTCTCTCTCTCTCTCTCTCTCTCTCTCTCTCTCTCTCTCTCTCTCTCTCTCTCTCTCTCTCTCTCTCTCTCTCTCTCTCTCTCTCTCTCTCTCTCTCTCTCTCTCTCTCTCTCTCTCTCTCTCTCTCTCTCTCTCTCTCTCTCTCTCTCTCTCTCTCTCTCTCTCTCTCTCTCTCTCTCTCTCTCTCTCTCTTGCTCTCTCTCTCTCTCTCTCTCTCTCTCTCTCTCTCTCTCTCTCTCTCTCTCTCTCTCTCTCTCTCTCTCTCTCTCTCTCTCTCTCTCTCTCTCTCTCTCTCTCTCTCTCTCTTTGCTCTCTCTCTCTCTCTCTCTCTCTCTCTCTCTCTCTCTCTCTCTCTCTCTCTCTCTCTCTCTCTCTCTCTCTCTCTCTCTCTCTCTCTCTCTCTCTCTCTCTCTCTCTCTTTGCTCTCTTTGCTCTCTTTGCTCTCTCTCTCTCTCTCTCTCTCTCTCTCTCTCTCTCTCTCTCTCTCTCTCTCTTTGCTCTCTCTCTCTCTCTTTGCTCTCTCTCTCTCTCTCTTTGCTCTCTCTCTCTCTCTCTCTCTCTCTCTCTCTCTCTCTCTCTCTCTCTCTCTCTCTCTCTCTCTCTCTCTCTCTCTCTCTCTTGCTCTCTCTCTCTCTCTCTCTCTCTCTCTCTCTCTCTCTCTCTCTCTCTCTCTCTCT
The DNA here is from genome assembly GCF_056783735.1 of Eptatretus burgeri. NCBI lineage: Eukaryota > Metazoa > Chordata > Myxini > Myxiniformes > Myxinidae > Eptatretus > Eptatretus burgeri. The sequence continues at coordinate 1,562,304 of NC_140970.1, read as the reverse complement.
CTCTCTCTCTCTCTCTCTCTCTCTCTCTCTCTCTCTCTTTGCTCTCTCTCTCTCTCTCTCTCTCTCTCTCTCTCTCTCTCTCTCTCTCTCTCTCTCTCTCTCTCTCTCTCTCTCTCTCTCTCTCTCTCTCTCTCTCTCTCTCTCTCTCTTTGCTCTCTCTCTCTCTCTCTCTCTCTCTCTCTCTCTCTCTCTCTCTCTCTCTCTCTCTCTCTCTCTCTCTCTCTCTCTCTCTCTCTCTCTCTCTCTCTCTCTCTCTCTCTCTCTCTCTCTCTTTGCTCTCTCTCTCTCTCTCTCTCTCTCTCTCTCTCTCTCTCTCTCTCTCTCTCTCTCTCTCTCTCTCTCTCTCTCTCTCTCTCTCTCTCTCTCTCTCTCTCTCTCTCTCTCTCTCTCTCTCTCTCTTTGCTCTCTCTCTCTCTCTCTCTCTCTCTCTCTCTCTCTCTCTCTCTCTCTCTCTCTCTCTCTCTCTCTCTCTCTCTCTCTCTCTCTCTCTCTCTCTCTCTCTCTCTCTCTCTCTTGCTCTCTCTCTCTCTTTGCTCTCTCTCTCTCTCTCTCTCTCTCTCTCTCTCTCTCTCTCTCTCTCTCTCTCTCTCTCTCTCTCTCTCTCTCTCTCTCTCTCTCTCTCTTTGCTCTCTCTCTCTCTCTCTCTCTCTCTCTCTCTCTCTCTCTCTCTCTCTCTCTCTCTCTCTCTCTCTCTCTCTCTCTCTCTCTCTCTCTCTCTCTCTCTCTCTCTCTCTCTCTCTCTCTCTCTCTCTCTCTCTCTCTCTCTCTCTCTCTCTCTCTCTCTCTCTCTCTCTCTCTCTCTCTCTCTCTCTCTTTGCTCTCTCTCTCTCTCTCTCTCTCTCTCTCTCTCTCTCTCTCTCTCTCTCTCTCTCTCTCTCTCTCTCTCTCTCTCTCTCTCTCTCTCTCTCTCTCTCTCTCTCTCTCTCTCTCTCTCTCTCTCTCTCTCTCTCTCTCTCTCTCTCTCTCTCTCTCTCTCTCTCTCTCTCTCTCTCTCTCTCTCTCTCTCTCTCTCTCTCTCTCTCTCTCTCTCTCTCTCTCTCTCTCTCTCTCTCTCTCTCTCTCTCTCTCTCTCTCTCTCTCTCTCTCTCTCTCTCTCTCTCTCTCTCTCTCTCTCTCTCTCTCTCTCTCTCTCTCTCTCTCTCTCTCTCTCTCTCTCTCTCTCTTTGCTCTCTCTCTCTCTCTCTCTCTCTCTCTCTCTCTCTCTCTCTCTCTCTCTCTCTCTCTCTCTCTCTCTCTCTCTCTCTTTGCTCTCTCTCTCTCTCTCTCTCTCTCTCTCTCTCTCTCTCTCTCTCTCTCTCTCTCTCTCTCTCTCTCTCTCTCTCTCTCTCTCTCTCTCTCTCTCTCTCTCTCTCTCTCTCTCTCTCTCTCTCTCTCTCTCTCTCTCTCTCTCTCTCTCTCTCTCTCTCTCTCTCTCTCTCTCTCTCTCTCTCTCTCTCTCTCTCTCTCTTGCTCTCTCTCTCTCTCTCTTTGCTCTCTCTCTCTCTCTCTCTCTCTCTTTGCTCTCTCTCTCTCTCTCTCTCTCTCTCTCTCTCTCTCTCTCTCTCTCTCTCTCTCTCTCTCTCTCTCTCTCTCTCTCTCTCTCTCTCTCTCTCTCTCTTTGCTCTCTCTCTCTTTGCTCTCTCTCTCTCTCTCTCTCTCTCTCTCTCTCTCTCTCTCTCTCTCTCTCTCTCTCTCTCTCTCTCTCTCTCTCTCTCTCTCTCTCTCTCTCTCTTTGCTCTCTCTCTCTCTCTCTCTCTCTCTCTCTCTCTCTCTCTCTCTCTCTCTCTCTCTCTCTCTCTCTCTCTCTCTCTCTCTCTCTCTCTCTCTCTCTCTCTCTCTCTCTCTCTCTCTCTTTGCTCTCTCTCTCTCTCTCTCTCTCTCTCTCTCTCTCTCTCTCTCTCTCTCTCTCTCTCTCTCTCTCTCTCTCTCTCTCTCTCTCTCTCTCTCTCTTTGCTCTCTCTCTCTCTCTCTTTGCTCTCTCTCTCTCTCTCTCTCTCTCTCTCTCTCTCTCTCTCTCTCTCTCTCTCTCTCTCTCTCTCTCTCTCTCTCTCTCTCTCTCTCTCTCTCTCTCTCTCTCTCTCTCTCTCTCTCTCTCTCTCTCTCTCTCTCTCTCTCTCTCTCTCTCTCTCTCTCTCTCTCTCTTTGCTCTCTCTCTCTCTCTCTCTCTCTCTCTCTCTCTCTCTCTCTCTCTCTCTCTCTCTCTCTCTCTCTCTCTCTCTCTCTCTCTCTCTCTCTCTCTCTCTCTCTCTCTCTCTCTCTCTCTCTCTCTCTCTCTCTTTGCTCTCTCTCTCTCTCTCTCTCTCTCTCTCTCTCTCTCTCTCTCTCTCTCTCTCTCTCTCTCTCTCTCTCTCTCTCTCTCTCTCTCTCTCTCTCTCTCTCTCTCTCTCTCTCTCTCTCTCTCTCTCTCTCTCTCTCTCTCTCTTGCTCTCTCTCTCTCTCTCTCTCTCTCTCTCTCTCTCTCTCTCTCTCTCTCTCTCTCTCTCTCTCTCTCTCTCTCTCTCTCTCTCTCTCTCTTTGCTCTCTCTCTCTCTCTCTCTCTCTCTCTCTCTCTCTCTCTCTCTCTCTCTCTCTCTCTCTCTCTCTCTCTCTCTCTCTCTCTCTCTCTCTCTCTTGCTCTCTCTCTCTCTCTCTCTCTCTCTCTCTCTCTCTCTCTCTCTCTCTCTCTCTCTCTCTCTCTCTCTCTCTCTCTCTCTCTCTCTCTCTCTCTCTCTCTCTCTCTTGCTCTCTCTCTCTCTCTCTCTCTCTCTCTCTCTCTCTCTCTCTCTCTCTCTCTCTCTCTCTCTCTCTCTCTCTCTCTCTCTCTCTCTCTCTCTCTCTCTCTCTCTCTCTCTCTCTCTCTCTCTCTCTCTCTCTCTCTCTCTCTCTCTCTCTCTCTCTCTCTCTCTCTCTCTCTCTCTCTCTCTCTCTCTCTCTCTCTCTCTCTCTCTCTCTTTGCTCTCTCTCTCTCTCTCTCTCTCTCTCTCTCTCTCTCTCTCTCTCTCTCTCTCTCTCTCTCTCTCTCTCTCTCTCTCTCTCTCTCTCTCTCTCTCTCTCTCTCTCTCTCTCTCTCTCTCTCTCTCTCTCTCTCTCTCTCTCTCTCTCTCTCTCTCTCTCTCTCTCTCTCTCTCTCTCTTTGCTCTCTCTCTCTCTCTCTCTCTCTCTCTCTCTCTCTCTCTCTCTCTCTCTCTCTCTCTCTCTCTCTCTCTCTCTCTCTCTCTCTCTCTCTCTCTCTCTCTCTCTCTCTCTCTCTCTCTCTCTCTCTCTCTCTCTCTCTCTCTCTCTCTCTCTCTCTCTCTCTCTCTCTCTCTCTCTCTCTCTCTCTCTCTCTCTCTCTCTTTGCTCTCTCTCTCTCTCTCTCTCTCTCTCTCTCTTTGCTCTCTCTCTCTCTCTCTCTCTCTCTCTCTCTCTCTCTCTCTCTCTCTCTCTCTCTCTCTTTGCTCTCTCTCTCTCTCTCTCTCTCTCTCTCTCTCTCTCTCTCTCTCTCTCTCTTTGCTCTCTCTCTCTCTCTCTCTCTCTCTCTCTCTCTCTCTCTCTCTCTCTCTCTCTCTCTCTCTCTCTCTCTCTCTCTTTGCTCTCTCTCTCTCTCTCTCTCTCTCTCTCTCTCTCTCTCTCTCTCTCTCTCTCTCTCTCTCTCTCTCTCTCTCTCTCTCTCTCTCTCTCTCTCTCTCTCTCTCTCTCTCTCTCTCTCTCTTGCTCTCTCTCTCTCTCTCTCTCTCTCTCTCTCTCTCTCTCTCTCTCTCTCTCTCTCTCTCTCTCTCTCTCTCTCTCTCTCTCTCTCTCTCTCTCTCTCTCTCTCTCTCTCTCTCTCTCTCTCTCTCTCTCTCTCTCTCTCTTTGCTCTCTCTCTCTCTCTCTCTCTCTCTTTGCTCTCTCTCTCTCTCTCTCTCTCTCTCTCTCTCTCTCTCTCTCTCTCTCTCTCTCTCTCTCTCTCTCTCTTTGCTCTCTCTCTCTCTCTCTCTCTCTCTCTCTCTCTCTCTCTTGCTCTCTCTCTCTCTCTCTCTCTCTCTCTCTCTCTCTCTCTCTCTCTCTCTCTCTCTCTCTCTCTCTCTCTCTCTCTCTCTCTCTCTCTCTCTCTCTCTCTCTCTCTCTCTCTCTCTCTCTCTCTCTCTCTCTCTCTCTCTCTCTCTCTCTCTCTCTCTCTCTCTCTCTCTCTCTCTCTCTCTCTCTCTCTCTCTCTCTCTCTCTCTCTCTCTCTCTCTCTCTCTCTCTCTCTCTCTCTCTCTCTCTCTCTCTCTCTCTCTCTCTCTCTCTCTCTCTCTCTCTCTCTCTCTCTCTCTCTCTCTCTCTTTGCTCTCTCTCTCTCTCTCTCTCTCTCTCTCTCTCTCTCTCTCTCTCTCTCTCTCTCTCTCTCTCTCTCTCTCTCTCTCTCTCTCTCTCTCTCTCTCTCTCTCTCTTTGCTCTCTCTCTCTCTCTCTCTCTCTCTCTCTCTCTCTCTCTCTCTCTCTCTCTCTCTCTCTCTCTCTCTCTCTCTCTCTCTCTCTCTCTCTCTCTCTCTCTCTCTCTCTCTCTCTCTCTCTCTCTCTCTCTCTCTCTCTCTCTCTCTCTCTCTCTCTCTCTCTCTCTCTCTCTCTCTCTCTCTCTCTCTCTCTCTCTCTCTCTCTCTCTCTCTCTCTCTCTCTCTCTCTCTCTCTCTCTCTCTCTCTCTCTCTCTCTCTCTCTCTCTCTCTCTCTCTCTCTCTCTCTCTCTTTGCTCTCTCTCTCTCTCTCTCTCTCTCTCTCTCTCTCTCTCTCTCTCTCTCTCTCTCTCTCTCTCTCTCTCTCTCTCTCTCTCTCTCTCTCTCTCTCTCTCTCTCTCTCTCTCTCTCTCTCTCTCTCTCTCTCTCTCTCTCTCTCTCTTGCTCTCTCTCTCTCTCTCTCTCTCTCTCTCTCTCTCTCTCTCTCTCTCTCTCTCTCTCTCTCTGCTCTCTCTCTCTCTCTCTCTCTCTCTCTCTCTCTCTCTCTCTCTCTCTCTCTCTCTCTCTCTCTCTCTCTCTCTCTCTCTCTCTCTCTCTCTCTCTCTCTCTCTCTCTCTCTCTCTCTCTCTCTCTCTCTCTCTCTCTCTCTCTCTCTCTCTCTCTCTCTCTCTCTCTCTCTCTCTCTCTCTCTCTCTCTCTCTCTCTCTCTCTCTCTCTCTCTCTCTCTCTCTCTCTCTCTCTCTCTCTCTCTCTCTCTCTCTCTCTCTCTCTCTCTCTCTCTCTCTCTCTCTCTCTCTCTCTCTCTCTCTCTCTCTCTCTCTCTCTCTCTCTCTCTCTTTGCTCTCTCTCTCTCTCTCTCTCTCTCTCTCTCTCTCTCTTTGCTCTCTCTCTCTTTGCTCGCTCTCTCTCTCTCTCTCTCTCTCTCTTTGCTCTCTCTCTCTGCTCTCTCTCTCTCCCTCTCTCGCTCTCTCCCTCTCTCCCTCTCTCTCTCTCTGCTCTCTCGCTCTCTCTCTCTCTCTCTCTCTCTCTCTCTTGCTCTCTCTCTCTCTCTCTCTCTCTCTCTCTCTCTCTCTCTCTCTCTCTCTCTCTCTCTCTCTCTCTCTCTCTCTCTCTCTCTCTCTCTCTCTCTCTCTCTCTCTCTCTCTCTCTATCTCTTTGCTCTCTCTCTCTCTCTCTCTCTCTCTCTCTCTCTCTCTCTCTCTCTTTGCTCTCTCTCTCTCTCTCTCTTTGCTCTCTCTCTCTCTCTCTCTCTCTCTCTCTCTCTCTCTCTCTCTCTCTCTCTCCTTTCTCTCTCTCTCCTTTCTCTCTCTCTCCTTTCTCTCTCTCTCTCTCTCTTTTTGCTCGCTCTCTCTCTCTCTCTCTCTCTCTTTGCTCGCTCTCTCTCTCTCTCTCTCTCTCTCTCTTTGCTCTCTCTCTCTCTCTCTCTCTCTCTCTCTCTCTCTCTCTCTCTCTCTCTCTCTCTCTCTCTCTCTCTCTCTCTCTCTCTCTCTCTCTCTCTCTCTCTCTCTCTCTCTCTCTCTCTCTCTCTCTCTCTCTCTCTCTCTCTCTCTCTCTCTTTGCTCTCTCTCTCTCTCTCTCTCTCTCTCTCTCTCTCTCTCTCTCTCTCTCTCTCTCTCTCTCTCTCTCTCTCTCTCTCTCTCTCTCTCTCTCTCTCTCTCTCTCTCTCTCTCTCTCTCTCTCTCTCTCTCTCTCTCTCTCTCTCTCTCTCTCTCTCTCTCTCTCTCTCTCTCTCTCTCTCTCTCTCTCTCTCTCTCTCTCTCTCTCTCTCTCTCTCTCTCTCTCTCTCTCTCTCTCTCTCTCTCTCTCTCTTTGCTCTCTCTCTCTCTCTCTCTCTCTCTCTCTCTCTCTCTCTCTCTCTCTCTCTCTCTCTCTCTCTCTCTCTCTCTCTCTCTCTCTCTCTCTCTCTCTCTCTCTCTCTCTCTCTCTCTCTCTCTCTCTCTCTCTCTCTCTCTCTCTTTGCTCTCTCTCTCTCTCTCTCTCTCTCTCTCTCTCTCTCTCTCTCTCTCTCTCTCTCTCTCTCTCTCTCTCTCTCTCTCTCTCTCTCTCTCTCTCTCTCTCTCTCTCTCTCTCTCTCTCTCTCTCTCTCTCTCTCTCTCTCTCTCTCTCTCTCTCTCTCTCTCTCTTTGCTCTCTCTCTCTCTCTCTCTCTCTCTCTCTCTCTCTCTCTCTCTCTCTCTCTCTCTCTCTCTCTCTCTCTCTCTCTCTCTCTCTCTCTCTCTCTCTCTCTCTCTCTCTCTCTCTCTCTCTCTCTCTCTCTCTCTCTCTCTCTCTCTCTCTCTCTCTCTCTCTCTCTCTCTCTCTCTCTCTCTCTCTCTCTCTCTCTCTCTCTCTCTCTCTCTCTCTCTCTCTCTCTCTCTCTCTCTCTCTCTCTCTCTCTCTCTCTCTCTCTCTCTCTCTCTCTCTCTCTCTCTCTCTCTCTCTCTCTTTGCTCTCTCTCTCTCTCTCTCTCTCTCTCTCTCTCTCTCTCTCTCTCTCTCTCTCTCTCTCTCTCTCTCTCTCTCTCTCTCTCTCTCTCTCTCTCTCTTTGCTCTCTCTCTCTCTCTCTCTCTCTCTCTCTCTCTCTCTCTCTCTCTCTCTCTCTCTCTCTCTCTCTCTCTCTCTCTCTCTCTCTCTCTCTCTCTCTCTCTCTCTCTCTCTCTCTCTCTCTCTCTCTCTCTCTCTCTCTCTCTCTCTCTCTCTCTCTCTCTCTCTCTCTCTCTCTCTCTCTCTCTCTTTGCTCTCTCTCTCTCTCTCTCTCTCTCTCTCTCTCTCTCTCTCTCTCTCTCTCTCTCTCTCTCTCTCTCTCTCTCTCTCTCTCTCTCTCTCTCTCTCTCTCTCTCTCTCTCTCTCTCTTTGCTCTCTCTCTCTCTCTCTCTCTCTCTCGCTCTCTTTGCTCTCGCTCTCTTTGCTCTCTCTCTCTCTCTCTCTCTCTCTCTCTCTCTCTCTCTCTCTCTCTCTCTCTCTCTCTCTCTCTCTCTCTTTGCTCTCTCTCTCTCTCTCTTTGCTCTCTCTCTCTCTCTCTCTCTCTCTCTCTCTCTCTCTCTCTCTCTCTCTCTCTCTCTCTCTCTCTCTCTCTCTCTCTCTCTCTCTCTTTGCTCTCTCTCTCTCTCTCTCTCTCTCTTTGCTCTCTCTCTCTCTCTCTCTCTCTCTCTCTCTCTCTCTCTCTCTCTCTTTGCGCTCTCTCTATCTCTCTCTCTCTCTCTCTCTCTCTCTCTCTCTCTCTCTCTCTCTCTCTCTCTCTCTCTCTCTTTGCTCTCTCTCTCTCTCTCTCTCTCTCTCTCTCTCTCTCTCTCTCTCTCTCTCTCTCTCTCTCTTGCTCTCTCTCTCTCTCTCTCTCTCTCTCTCTCTCTCTCTCTCTCTCTCTCTCTCTCTCTCTCTCTCTCTCTCTCTCTCTCTCTCTCTCTCTCTCTCTCTCTCTCTCTCTCTCTCTCTCTCTCTCTCTCTCTCTCTCTCTCTCTCTTTGCTCTCTCTCTCTCTCTCTCTCTCTCTCTCTCTCTCTCTCTCTCTCTCTCTCTCTCTCTCTCTCTCTCTCTCTCTCTCTCTCTCTCTCTCTCTCTCTCTCTCTCTCTCTCTCTCTTTGCTCTCTCTCTCTCTCTCTCTCTTTGCTCTCTCTCTCTCTCTCTCTCTCTCTCTCTCTCTCTCTCTCTCTCTCTCTCTCTCTCTCTCTCTCTCTCTCTCTCTCTCTCTCTCTCTCTCTCTCTCTCTCTCTCTCTCTCTCTCTTTGCTCTCTCTCTCTCTCTCTCTCTCTCTCTCTCTCTCTCTCTCTCTCTCTCTTTGCTCTCTCTCTCTCTTTGCTCTCTCTCTCTCTCTCTCTCTCTCTCTCTCTCTCTCTCTCTCTCTCTCTCTCTCTCTCTCTCTCTCTCTCTCTCTCTCTCTCTCTCTCTCTCTCTCTCTCTCTCTCTCTCTCTCTCTCTCTCTCTTTGCTCTCTCTCTCTCTCTCTCTCTCTCTCTCTCTCTCTCTCTCTCTCTCTCTCTCTCTCTCTCTCTCTCTCTCTCTCTCTCTCTCTCTCTCTCTCTCTCTCTCTCTCTCTCTCTCTCTCTCTCTCTCTCTCTCTCTCTCTCTCTCTTTGCTCTCTCTCTCTCTCTCTTTGCTCTCTCTCTCTCTCTCTCTCTCTCTCTCTCTCTCTCTCTCTCTCTCTCTCTCTCTCTCTCTCTCTCTCTCTCTCTCTCTCTCTCTCTCTCTCTCTCTCTCTCTCTCTCTCTCTCTCTCTCTCTCTCTCTCTCTCTCTCTCTCTCTCTCTCTCTCTCTCTCTCTCTTTGCTCTCTCTCTCTCTCTCTCTCTCTCTCTCTCTCTCTCTCTCTCTCTCTCTCTCTCTCTCTCTCTCTCTCTCTCTCTCTCTCTCTCTCTCTCTCTCTCTCTCTCTTTGCTCTCTCTCTCTCTCTCTCTCTCTCTCTCTCTCTCTCTCTCTCTCTCTCTCTCTCTCTCTCTCTCTCTCTCTCTCTCTCTCTCTGTCTCTCTCTCTCTTGCTTTGCTCTCTCTCTCTTGCTCTCTCTCTCTCTCTCTCTCTCTCTCTCTCTCTCTCTCTCTCTCTCTCTCTCTCTCTCTCTCTCTCTCTCTCTCTCTCTCTCTCTCTCTCTCTCTCTTTGCTCTCTCTCTCTTTGCTCTCTCTCTCTCTCTCTCTCTCTCTCTCTCTCTCTCTCTCTCTCTCTCTCTCTCTCTCTCTCTCTCTCTCTCTCTCTCTCTCTTTGCTCTCTCTCTCTCTCTCTCTCTCTCTCTCTCTCTCTCTCTCTCTCTCTCTCTCTCTCTCTCTCTCTCTCTCTCTCTCTCTCTCTCTCTCTCTCTCTCTCTCTCTCTCTCTCTCTCTCTCTCTCTCTCTCTCTCTCTCTCTCTCTCTCTCTCTCTCTCTCTCTCTCTCTCTCTCTTTGCTCTC
>NC_140970.1:1500604-1545604 GCF_056783735.1 Eptatretus burgeri | reverse complement strand
CATGGTCATGGTGATATGTGGCAAAAGAAGTGAAGCAAAGTGGCATGAGCCTGGTATGAAGCTGGTATGAGGCTGCTATGAGCTGGTTTGAGCTGATACAAAGGGGCAGTCTATAAGTGTGGTAGCATGCTGCTACATTAAATGCAGTTCAAATAAAATAAACAAAACCACCATGATAACTGGAACGGTGTTACCTGGCATGAGGCTGCAGCGAGTAGCAGTCCACAGAACAGGTGGGGGTGGAACACAGGTCACGGAGCAAATGGTGAAGTGAGGTGAGTGATGCCTTGATGTAGACAGGTGATCCAGCAAGGCGAGCAATGCCTTGATGCAGAACAGCCTTGATGGTCCTGGGGCAGTGGCGAGACAAAGTGAAGCAGCAAGGCGAACAGCAAACAGTACGAAAAGAAAAAAAAGAGGTAATCCAGGTAATGTCAAACACCAGGTCTGACCAACATGGTCAGCCAGTACCTGGTGTGCACATACCTGGGGCAGTAGTGGTGGTGCTGGGAGAGAGAGCTCTAGGTGGGCCCTACTTGTCCCCACCCATCCGTCTTTCCCGTATACACTACACTCGCCCCCCTCTTTTTACAATTCGTCGCTACGTCTTGTCTCCTATATCCCACTATCTCCATTGCCAAATTTGTACCCAATCCCCCCAAGGTTCCTTGGAAAGGAAGAGCAGAACAACATGCAATCTTACACTTACATTGTGACATGACTCATTCTCAAGTCCAGCAGCCGGCGATCATCCCGACAGTGGATGGTGCGAAGGGGTCTTCATCAATCCTAACTACGCTAATATTGTTACACTTTTAAACTGTCCCCGGGGTTATACCCTGCCAAGAGGCCTTTGCTAAACGATGGGGTTCTAAAAACCCAAATTCCCATCGCCTGCGTGTTGGTGCTCTTACAATTTTGGGCCTTGCCCACCAAATTTTCTTTCTGTGCCATTGCACAATTTTGTGGCTGGGTAGTGTGTGTGGCTCCACTAGCAGGTCTGCCCACCTGCATACTTACCATTAGAATCCCCGGGGTGCTGGAGCTGCCTCTGAGCTTGCCTGTTCCTCACGCTAACATGGAGGATGCCCTCACTGGCACTCCCCCATCAATGCCCACTTGGCATTTTGGCGCCCCAGGTCCCACTGCTCAGGCACCCGGTCCCATTGAACACTATACTGGCACGCCAGGCCCCTCTCCTCGGGTACCTGCATCCACGAATACACTAATGGCCCCCTGGACCTACCTACGGCCTCACCTGGCCGACGAGCCCCCAGCACCCGGGGTGCCTGCTTCATCCGAATACTACACTCACAAGCCACACCCCCAGCCAGTCCATTATCTCTTGCACCCTGCACACAAAAAAAAAAAAAAAAACTTTCCACAATCAGCACCAACCGCATAACGACATCCATGTGTAAATTTACCTAATCCCTCTACCTAACTGCAAACTATCCCCCAGGTTTCCTTGGGTGGGATCCACTCTCCCAATTCAATCCTTCACACCATGCATTCCGTTACTCACACTTATACCGGCCATTGCCCTGCCCTCACACTCATAATTCATCTATCACACACAAACACATTTCCACTCACCTACACAGCATCACTTAACTAATTTTCCCTAACTCGTGCACCCTCGTCTTCTCTTGCACTATGCATGTTCCATTTAACTCTACTGCAAAGCTACGTCCCCACCACACGTTCCATGTCTTTAATACATTTCTAAATTCTAACCTAAGTTCCTCCTAACTGATGTTCCCAGGCCCCATGGAGGACTGCTTATGCCCCCATCAGGCCAGTCTATCTAACACTAAACCTTTCCCCCAACTAATGCTCCTTTTCCCCGGGCGAAGATGTTCGCTACATCCTGGCTGGGCTTCGTGTACTCGTGGCAAGGCTTGGCGGGCCTTGCATCTCCAGGGCGGTGGTCGACAGCACACTCGCCCTTTCGGTTTGGCCGATACAGGAGGGCGTAACATCGCCCTAGTATGTGGAGTGGTTTCGCCCCTGCGCACCACACATGGGCATTACTGTCACCGTCACTGTAACTTACCCCTATGATAATGAGCCCTCTGTGTCCGTGGAGGTGCTCAGTCATACTGTATGTCTGTTGCAAGCCAATTTGTGTTTGAATTCTTGCCACTGGGAATTGGGGTTTTCTCACGGGGAACCAAGCCATGCTCGCCACGCCCATTGCTCATTCCGGGAGTCCTGTGCATATTGCACAGGTGGTCCCCGTGGGGGAAAAAAATTTTCAGCCAAATCTGTTCTGTTTCGCCGTCCGTGCTCCAGTGATTTATCTGTCATGGAACATTTACACGCTGGCCCTCCTGAAACACATCGCGCCACCGTCCGTGCTTGGGTGGTTTGCAAAGCACAGACCGCGCACACTCCCGTACCTCGTACACAAAGTCCCGTGGAGCCGGCATGGTTTCCAATACAACTCTGTCCTCCTCAAGAGGCTCGCCACTCCGGTCCGCTACACTAACCACTACTCCCGTCCGGGTCGATCCGTGTCCCACTCTTTGCACGGGAGAAAATTTGCGAACCAGGCCCAAATTAATAATGAACACCAACACAGGCGACGGGAATCATGGTTGCTAGAACCAATTGTTGCAGGAGACAGGCGTGTTGAAAAGCCCCGGGGGGGGGGGGGCAGATTAAAGTTTAATAAATGGTAGGATAGAGAGGAAATGTGTACCCCTTCACACCATCCATCCCTACGCTGTTTGTTGGCTGCTGGACTCGTCTTGAAAATGCTGAAACCTGTGGGAGCTATTCTGAGGCTGCATTGGGCTTCGAGACAGAGTCACTTGTCTCTTCCTTAATCCTCTCAAAAGGGACCTTTGGGATTGGGAATTGGTAGGACAGGTTAGCTGAACAAAGACATTAAGGGGGTGAGGGACACACGTAATTATAATTTTTTTAAAGTCTAAATTTCGTTCTTTTTTGTGACAACCGCATGGGGGTGGGTATGGACAAGGACAGGCATAGGAAATAGGTTGGGGGGAGACTGTTGGGTAGGACCGAGCTCGTATTCAGACCGGCCAACACCACCACACTCCCTCCACAACCTCACGAGACCACACCGAGGCCGGCCAGCTTCATGTGCCGACCTGTTGTACTGTCGCACCTTACCTGGTCTGCATTTGCCATACCTTTATCTGCTTTTGCCTTGACTCCATTTGCCATACCTGCCCATGCCTTCATTTGCCTTGCCATATCACTCAACCTTACCATGTGTGCCAGGACCATCTTTGTGGAAGTGTTTGCAAGGACTGCCCTGCAGGCAGCCGCATTATCGGGGACTGCTTTTGTGCAGCCCGGCTTTTTGTTGTGGATAAAGGTCAGTTCAAATGGACTGTGAGACAGCGTGTGGCCTGCCCTGTTAGGGTGAGTTGCCCCCAGAAGCCAGGAAAACGAAAATAAAAAAACTAACAAATAAAGGCTCGAATCCCGTTCCAGACACCAAATTGTTGCGGTTTTGAATCCCGTAAATTTTTCATGGGTCCATCCCACTCCTGACCCCAAACTATTGCGGGTTCGAATCCCACAAATTTTTTATGGGTCCATCCCACTCCTGACACCAAACTGTTGTGGGCTGGGGTCGGGTGAGAAGACCATGAGGTGGGGAAAGCTATCTCGGTTCCCACCACACTCCCCGGAATTGTAGGCCGTCGCACATGGATAATTCCGTGACGTGGCGGGTCGCTTCACCGACCGTGGACGCCAATAACTCAACCATGTGATCTAGGTTCCTCCAGTCTATGGGTTAATCGGGTTACCTAATTAATCATGTGATTTAATTACCGGGGAACACGCCCTCGGTACGCCTTGTCCGAACCGGATTACTCTACCAGACCGGATCACTTTAACGGATCAGATGCAGCCGAGTGACACTGCCAAGGTCATACCGGCAAAAAGGAACGGATCATTGGGAATAAAGTCCCAGCTAAACGAGGATTTGGACCATGCTGGATCAATGGAAGAAAAGACAAAAACGAGCAGGGAACATTCCTCATGATAATTTATTTAAAATGGGTGAGGAATGGTGTGTGGCACGATCAGGATTTATTGGGGTGTGTTGTGCAGAGATAGGGGGAAGAGGTGTGGTGCAGCAAATAAACAAGCAACTTGCAAAAGGGGATACAGAGCAGACTTAAGGCGAGAATAATAATAATAACAATCTTCTGCAGTCTTACTTAAGCAGATAGGTGCCAGGACACACACACACAGACACAGAAAACCCGATGAAGAGGGAGTATTGCAACAAGAAGGGAGGGGAATTGAGGCTATGATCTCGGTTCCTTTGTTCTTGATCGCACGAATGCGCCAACAATATGTTTTGGGGGGGAATGCTCCGTAGTGTGGCACCCGACAGCTGTCGCTTCAACTCTGGCTTCAGCAGTGGGGAGACCGTATTCGTGTGGGAGTGGCTTGAGTGGAGAAGGGGCGGAGTCCAGGGTGCATGGATGGAGTGGTAGGTGGGACCAGGTATGTGGGTGGGGTTGACTTCGTGTGGGCGGAGACGAGGAGGCAGAGTCCAGGCAGTAGGAGGCGGGTCGTGGCAATGTCGACGAGGGCGAGGCCAGAGCGAGAGAGCGAAAGAAGAAAGAGAAAGAGAAAGCCCGAGGGACCACGTCAGGTCAGGTATGGGATCATGTGCCAGAGCAGCGCGTCATTGCGTCCACTTTCCAGCGGTACTCCAGGGGCCTCCGTCTGGCCATCCCCCAGGCAGATGCTTGGCCAATCCCAATCTCCTTGAGATGCCGATCAACCTGCTCTAACCACGAGGCACATGGTCGGCCCATTGGCCTCCTCCACTCACGAGGCTCCCTCCCTGAGAGAATCTGATGAGCAGGATCAGCGTCAGGAAAGCGAGCCACATGTCCATACAGCCGCAGCTGACGCTCACGGACTATGCAGTTAACAAATCTCATTTGAGTCTCTCTCAGCAACCACTCATTGGACACAAAGTCCGACCAGTGATAGCCAAGGATTCTTGGAAGAGACCTGGTACCAAAGGAATTAAGTCTCGGTCTCAGATCCTTGGTCAGAGTCCAAGTCTCACATCCAGAGAGCAAAACTATAAGCACCAAGCACCTGAAGACTTGGACTTTCGTCCTCCCGCACAGGTACCGGCAGCGGCACACCCCATTATCCAGTGAATCTATGACTCCCCAGGCTCGAACCAGACGTCTGTTGACCTCTGACTCACAGCCAGCAGAGACATGAATATCACTGCCAAGGTAAGTGAATCTCTCCACGACCTCAACATCCTCACCACAAACAGGCACAGACAGGACAGCAGCATCGAAGATGTCATTGAAAGCCTGGATCTTAATTTTGACCCAGGAAACCCATAATCCCAGCGGCTCCGACTCTTCATTCAGCACATCGAGGGCCCCCAAAAGGATATCTAAAGTCTCTGCAAAGATGACTGCATCATCTGCGAAATCAAGGTCATAGATCTTGACATTCCCAAACGATGCACCACAGCTTGATCTCTCCGACATCCTCCCTAGAATCCAGTCCATACAAGTGCTGAAAAGTGTGGGGGCCAGTACATAACTCTGACGAACTCCAGTAACAACTGGAAATAAGTCAGAGATGGTACCACCACATCTCACAGCACTCTTAGTACCAGAGTAGAGTTCAGACATCAGATCGATCAGTTTTGGTGGCACCCCACGAAGGCCAAGAATCCTCCAGAGGGCATCCCGTTTCACTGAATCAAACGCTTTGCAGCGATCAACATAGGCTGCAAGCAGCCCCTGCCGAAACTCTCGTCTGCGTTCGGTGAGGACCCGAAGAGCAAGGATACGGTCAATCGTTGACCTCTTTGGTGTAAAGCCTGACTGCTCTGGACACTGGTGCTCAAGCAGATGGTGGTGAACCCTATCAAGAATTATCCGAGCAAAGACCTTGCCCGACACTGAGAGCAGCGTCATCCCTCAGTAGTTGTTGCAGTCTTGGCGATCACCCTTCCCTTTCCAGAGAGGGACAACAAGGCCCGTCTTCCAGTTGTTGGGATGATGCCTGTGTTCCAGGCAGAGCACAAAACTGCGGAGCAGAGGGACTGCTCCGACCTTTATAGGACTTGCAGCACTGTTTGGAGGTGCCACCCCGAAGCGAAACGTCATCACCTGAATCGGGCGCTCCAATTGGCCCAGACCCCTCACATGGCCCACTAACTTTGGCCGGAAACCGCCTCACTTCGTTTCGGGCAAGGTCATCCCATACATCGAACATATTTCGCTCCGACCCCAAAACATGACACAAATCGCCCACACCGAAATTGGCACGCAAATCGTGCCGCAAAAACCCCCGTGCCATGCCCTGGCAATCGGCCGAGGGTCCCGCATGCCCACTCGGGCGTCCGACCAGCGCCGATAAACACGCACACCAACGCAGCCCACACTGTACCTTCGCCGGTTCGAACACAGCTTCGCCGGCCGTAGAGACAAGGAGACCTTCACCATCCATGGGGAATCCACTGCTGCCAGTGAGGGACGAAGGTACAGTGTTATGGATAAATCCATGCATGTTTCGTGAGCGACGTACGTGTCTGCCTTCGAGCACATTCTATACAGTGTGCGGGGTTCGGCCATTACGCACGTGGTCAGTGCTTGCGTTCACCCGATTCTGCTTGCGTGTGCGCGGGGCGAACACCGATATGTATCAGATATTTTGTTGAAAAGGAACAAGCAGCTTCTACCTCGCACACCCACATCCCGCCCAACGTGGCGTGGAGATGCCTTTATCGGCCTCCGTACGCATTTCGTGCAGCATGGGCGTCATGCTGGCTGTGTTTCCTGTGTTGTGAAAAACACCATTCGTGCAACCTCTGAAGAGGTATTCATTCGTATGCCTTTTTAATGCAACCGGCAATCTTCCCCAGGTCATCGGAAGCTCGAGTCGATAATCCCTCACTGCTAAGGGCACTGTATGACTCACTGCACACATTGGGTTTCGGGCTCGCTTGCGAACGAGGGCTCTGCGCCGTCGTTTCCTCACAGCGGCGCCTCACGCGCTGGTCTCCATGAGGGCCCACCTCACAGCAAAGGCGCATGTGGCTCAGATTAACCTCAGGAATAATCAGACAAAAAGAAGAGTTGGGACGAAATGAAGAAAAAATGATTTAAAGGTCCCCTGACACGCAAAAGTACTGAAATTTCATTTATATATGTCCTATAAGAGTTTTTCATCGTGATTTCAGATCTGACAATGTTTTTTTTCACAATACTCATTCTGTAAAATGTAAAATTAAAAAAACAAACCTCTTCGGGAACGCCCCTAAAAATTCTCCTGAAAGGGGCATAACCCACATGACGTCAACTACAGGATTACAAAGGTTGCACGTAAATTACTCGGGTTGGTGGTCTACGTGATTGTATTGGCTTTCTGAGTGTTTCCACATTTGATTGGTCGACTCAATTGCTTCATTCATTTCTGCTTTAAAAAAACCTCGAACATTTGGTTTTGAATAATGGATGGCATGGACTTTCATTTGTCTGGTAATGACAGTGAGTGTGAGAAAAATGAATGATTTTGGTCTGAATCACATGGATAATTGTTGGATAACGTAGTTGCGGGAGGTGAAGTTCAGGCAGCTGGAAATGAAATACAGCCTTAGCAGTTCGAGCCCGAAGCAGGACAAGCAGAGGAAAATGGCTGAAATTCCCGGCGTTCATGATGATCGGGAGGACATCGAAGGAAGACTTGGCAATAACATCTGGTTCGACTGAATCCTATTTGTAATTCAATAATGTAAATTCGACTTGCATACTGCTCGATATCACAAATATTTTAGTGAGGTGACGTGACCAGCACAGCTTTTGCACCGTGACCAGACCAGTTGCACCGTGGCGAATAAATCGCAAGCAAGGCCAGCGCATGTCATCGGCCGTATCTCTCCGTGCATAAAACGAAGCAATCTCGCTGTCCGGATACGATGAAAACTTGTGTGCAGAACACACCTTGTGACACAATTGTCTCGAGTAGTCCGATAAATCTGACGTTCTGTTGCATTTTTATTTATTTTATTCCTACTGTTATCATGCAGCACCAGTAGAAAACAATAAGCCTGGTGTTGGCTTAGTGGTAAGGGTGGTGGCTTGGGATCCTAGGATCCTGAGTTCAAGCCTCGTTGGCCGCTGAATTAAAATACACCAGGAGGTTGACTCAGCCTGTCATCCTTCCGAGGTCGGCAAAATGAGCACTAGTGTACTGGTAAGGGGGACACCGCATCAGTGGCATAGCCGCTTCCTAACCAATGATGCAACCAGCAGCCACAGGCTGCACTCAATATACATATATATATATATATATATATATATATATATATATATAGAGAGAGAGAGAGAGAGAGAGAGAGAGAGAGAGAGAGAGAGAGAGAGAGAGAGAGAGAGAGCAAAGAGAGAGAGAGCAAAGAGAGAGAGAGCAAAGAGAGAGAGAGAGAGAGAGAGAGAGAGAGAGAGAGAGAGAGAGAGAGAGAGAGAGAGAGAGAGAGAGAGAGAGAGAGAGAGAGAGAGAGAGAGAGAGAGAGAGAGAGAGAGAGAGAGAGCAAAGAGAGAGAGAGAGCAAAGAGAGAGAGAGAGAGAGAGAGAGAGAGAGAGAGAGAGAGAGAGAGAGAGAGAGAGAGAGAGAGAGCAAAGAGAGAGAGAGAGAGCAAAGAGAGAGAGAGAGAGAGAGAGAGAGAGAGAGAGAGAGAGAGAGAGAGAGAGAGAGAGAGAGAGCAAAGAGAGCAAAGAGAGCAAAGAGAGCAAAGAGAGCAAAGAGAGCAAAGAGAGCAAAGAGAGAGAGAGAGAGAGAGAGAGAGAGAGAGAGAGAGAGAGAGAGAGAGAGAGAGAGAGAGAGCGAGAGAGGGAGAGAGCGAGAGAGGGAGAGAGGGAGAGAGCGAGAGAGAGAGGGAGAGAGAGAAAGAGAGAGAGAGAGAGAGAGAGAGAGAGAGAGAGAGAGAGAGAGAGAGAGAGAGAGAGAGAGAGAGAGAGAGAGAGAGAGAGAGAGAGAGAGAGAGAGAGAGAGAGAGAGAGAGAGAGAGAGAGAGAGAGAGAGAGAGAGAGAGAGAGAGAGAGAGAGAGAGAGAGAGAGAGAGAGAGAGAGAGAGAGAGAGAGAGAGAGAGAGAGAGAGAGAGAGAGAGAGAGAGAGAGAGAGAGAGCGAGAGAGAGAGCGGGAGAGAGAGAGAGAGAGAGAGAGAGAGAGAGAGAGAGAGAGAGAGAGAGAGAGAGAGAGAGAGAGAGAGAGAGAGAGAGAGAGAGAGAGAGAGAGAGAGAGAGAGAGAGAGAGAGAGAGAGAGAGAGAGAGAGAGAGAGAGAGAGAGAGAGAGAGAGAGAGAGAGAGAGAGAGAGAGAGAGAGAGAGAGAGAGAGAGAGAGAGAGAGAGAGAGAGAGAGAGAGAGAGAGAGAGAGAGAGAGAGAGAGAGAGAGAGAGAGAGAGAGAGAGAGAGAGAGAGAGAGAGAGAGAGAGAGAGAGAGAGAGAGAGAGAGAGAGAGAGAGAGAGAGAGAGAGAGAGAGAGAGAGAGAGAGAGAGAGAGAGAGAGAGAGAGAGAGAGAGAGAGAGAGAGAGAGAGAGAGAGAGAGAGAGAGAGAGAGAGAGAGAGAGAGAGAGAGAGAGAGAGAGAGAGAGAGAGAGAGAGAGAGAGAGAGAGAGAGAGAGAGAGAGAGAGAGAGAGAGAGAGAGAGAGAGAGAGAGAGAGAGAGAGAGAGAGAGAGAGAGAGAGAGAGAGAGAGAGAGAGAGAGAGAGAGAGAGAGAGAGAGAGAGAGAGAGAGAGAGAGAGAGAGAGAGAGAGAGAGAGAGAGAGAGAGAGAGAACGAAAACGAACAATGAAGAAAAGAGAATAATAAAAGAAAGCTACAGCACGTCGGATTTATCGGCCGAGTCGGACGGACGACGGATTTATCGGCCGAGTCGGATGGACGACGGATTTATCGGACTAGTCGGACGGACGACGGATTTATCGGACTAGACTAGACCAGTGTTTCTCAACCGGGGTTCCCTGGAACCTTAGGGTTCTGCAAGAGGTTGCTCGGGGTTCCGCGAGAAACAGTAATAAATAGGCTAATGTATTTTTGAGTAGTTTTTGTTTCATTTAATATTCGTAATTTTACTATACACGTATGGCATATTGTTGGAAACTCCTTGGTTATTATAATCGAGGCTTCAACCTCTTGTATTATTTACAATTATAACAACCATAGGGAATATATTTAACGATGTCTATATGGCGCCAGTGAGAAACCACCCTCACTGGTTAGTGGACGTCCTGTACGCGGCGGATTCGTGTATCATTGAGTGATTGACTCAAGTACGGGACACATGCACGGTGTCCATCTATCTTCTCTGTGCTTCCTAGCGCGAAGTCTCTCTCTCTCTATCAAGGTTAGTTCTTCTGTTTACCTTTATTGCTTCAGCTTTATTTGTTTAAGTTTTGTTGATCAAGTAACATGAGATGTGTTTTTTAATTGTCAAACAGACTCGGGTTTGACAAACTCTTTCAAAAATGACGTTTTTAAACAAAAAAAAAAATTTTTTTTTTTGTGAATTAAAACCTCGGTGTGAGTTCTCATAAACGAGCAGTATGTTTTTTTTTCATTGCCAATAAATTTGACAAAAAGGGGGTCATTTTTTCCTTAAACCAGGTATCCGAAAAAAATATATTATATTTACCACGTGAACTACGATAACAACATAAAAGAGCTAGATATTAATAATGGTATGTAATAATTTTTATGCAGGGGTTCCCTGAGACATGAAAACTATTTCAAGGGTTCCACAAGGGTAAAAAGGTTGAGAAACGCTGGTCTAGACTCTAGAGATCTTGAGTCAATCCACTCTGTGCGAATTTCTGTATGTGACGTCAACGCTGCGATTCGCTGAAGTCAACTTTTTTATGGGCGGGGCAGAGCAAGTTGTGAAAGGCACCAGAAATGATCGAAATGTTGCTCTAATTATCCCATTTTTGATTAAAAATAAAAACATGGGTGATTTCTTCACTAGGAAGGTCAAGTTAATACATAAAAAACCAGAAAGTTTTGCATGTCATGGGACCTTTAAGCAAACCGAGCTATGAGATCATCACAACGCACTCCCTTGTTATCCCGCTAGACAAAAGGAAAGGGACTATCAACACATATAATAATGGAATAACTGCCGTGGGACCACTTTCTGTTGGATGCATGCGGTTCCGTGAATCCCAACTCTATATATATATATATATATATATATATATATATATATATATATATATATATATATATATATATATATATATATATATATATATTGTTACGGCCATGGGTACCGAGTGTATTATGAGGGGGATTAATCCCTATTTGTCCTCGGAAGAGCCGGATCTGGTGCCACCACTCACAATTAACTTTGTGGTACGGTGGATTGCTTTGGAACCACGAACGCCACCCAGTTAACCATGAGTTCCAATGTCCACTGTCTATTTATGCAGTTTAACTAGAGGTCACGTAGTTACCTGAACGTGGAGCGCGCCCTCGGCAAAGCACCAATCTTATCTTGATTTGATCTTAATTATGGCAGCTGAGCGTTTAACCACTGGTGCGTGCGGACTATTATTGGTCAAGTTGTGTGGTAATTACCTCCCAGTCTATCTTGATTCGGACAATGCTGGATCAATGGAAGGAAAGGACAAGCACGGACAGGTTGGAACGTCAACAAATAATTTATTAATAAGAAAATAAATTAATAAAAATAACATTTTATTTACGTGAGGTAAAATAAATAAATTCCAAATCAATCAAAATGATCGCAAGCAAATAAATAATTAATCAGGAAAAATCAATCAAAGTGATAGGAAAAGAGACAAAGAGCAGTTGCTTATCGGGGATTGACATTCTTAACAACTAACATACTTGACAACCAAACAGACAAGGGTACCCAGCAGACCATTGGGTGGGGGGGGGGGGAACCGTCTCGCTCACCAATGAGAAGTCGTCCGTCAAACAAAAACGTCCTGAAATGTGTGATCGTGCCCTTGGCCGTTGCCAGCACCGAGCCTTGCCGTTCACCCACTCGCTGACAGGCTTGAACGCCAATCACCGTCACCCCCCAAGAAACAGGTACGCCAAGTGCGACTATCTGTCTGGCACGGACGAAGCAACCGTCTGACTGGAACGATGAAGCAGCCGTCTGACTGGAACTGATGAAGCTTCCATCTGACTGGAACCGATGAAGTGAATGTCTGACTGGAACCGATGAAGCGACCGTCTGACTGTAACCAGCGAAGCGACCGTCTGACTGGAACCGGCGAAGCGACCGTCTGACTGGAACCGGCGAAGCGACCGTCTGACTGGAACCGGCGAAGCGACCGTCTGACTGGAACCGGCGAAGCGACCGTCTGACTGGAACCGGCGAAGCGACCGTCTGACTGGAACCGGCGAAGCGACCGACTGACTGGAACCGGCGAAGCGACCGTCTGACTGGAACCGACTAAGCGACCATCTGACTGGAACCGGCTAAGCAACCGTCTGACTGGAACCGACGAAGCTGTCATAACCGCAACCGGCTATCGCCAACTGACTCGTCGACTGACCCGCCATCTCACTCGTTGTCGACTGACCCATGCGCGCGTGCCGCCCACCAAGAAGGGACTTCTCCCTCTTTTTATAGGTGGCTTGTCTCAGTCGAACACACTCCCCTCAAATCCACCCCGCCCCACTTGTGAATCGTTGCTGTCATAACCCGCACATCCCGTTATTATTCCTCGCTTCCGATGCCATGTCTGTGGTGCTGGACGAGCAAAAGGTAGCCATTTTTCAGAATTACCGAGCACAAACGTGAAGCGCTCATAAAATGTCAACAACAATTATTACCCCACTGTTCAGCCCAAAATGAAAAAAAAAACAGTTAGCATCCATAGAGCTGCTGAACGGGGTGTCGAACGTTGCTGGAAAAAGGTGGGTCTCGGCGTCCGTGAAAGAAACGGGTATCTCGCTGCATGAATGTGTCTGTCTAGTAGCTTTCCATAAGAGAGGGAATCTATTCTTTACCCTTCTCAACACATCACATTTAGAATCCCACCAGAAATGGGGATGGCTCTATCCTGGACATGCATTTAGGGAAATAACTATCTGAGGACCTGGATGTTGGTATGCATTCGTCGGATCGAATTCTGAAATCCGTAACAATATATACATGTACATATTACACATAACAATTGCTTTTCAAACTCGCTGTCTTTCTCAACTTCTTTAATGCAAATGTATATGACTTGCATCAAAGAAGTTTAGAAAGACTCAAGATTGAACATCAAAACTCAAGATTGAACTTTCAAACTTGTCGCCTTCTTCAAAAACCCGATGGCGCCTTGTTATGTCTGTCTCTGGTGTATGCTCTTGAGAAGGCTGAATGCCTCAATTCTGTGTTTCCCTCAAAATCTTGTGTCCTCAAGGACTCATTCACTGTTCCCACCCGACCCAGTCATACCCAAGTACTCCTGTAGTTTGTGTCTTTTTCATCTGAGATTGTGGAGGGTTGCTCACAAGTGGTCTGGACGACATTCATGTTTGTGTCCTAAATACCTACTCTGCTGCTCTTGCATATCCTCTTTCTGCTCTCTTCTTTTTTCTACCCTATCATTTGCCCGAAGTCATCTTACATCTGCTTAGAAGTCAGCTAATATCACTGCATTACATAAACATGCTGCAAAAACGGATTCCCTTGACATACAGACTGATCAGCTTATTTCCAATCATTAGCAAGGTCATGGAATCCATCATCACAGTTGGCATAAAATCATTCCTTTTCTCCAACAGCCTCATCTCAGATCATCAATTTGGATTCAGACCTGGTCACTCTCCGTTGAACATGCTGCTTGCTTCTCCTCTCCCAACAATGGATTGAAGGCCCTTAATATCAGACATGAGATCAGGTTGTACAATGGTGAGTTTGCAAATATTTTATATCTAAAAGTCTAAGTTTTATAATTAAAAAGTTTAAAAATTTATATCTAAAAAAATCCAAAAAAACCCAAAGATTGTCACATGAGTTTGTAGATACTTGTTCAGTATATACAAAACCATTGGTTTAAATGCAATAACTCGTAATGATGCAAAAGGGTTTTACTGGAAATAGTTATAAATCAAGAACAGGGCTCAGCATTTATTTGTATGCCAGAAAGTGATTTGAAGGTTTGTAAGTTCATTTAAGGTGCCATTTTCTTAGATAACTCTTCTTGGATAACATTATTGAAAGTCCGAAAGGACATTTTGTCACATTTCCTCACAAATGGACTGATTTGCTTTCGCACACTTCTATTCAAATTATAACTTTCCTCATCACCGGACAAGACTAGATCAAGGAAAGTGTCAACTCATTTGATTATTTCTGACATGTCTTCAGCTATAAAGACTTGTGGCAGCTTTGCATCTTTAAAATCTTGCAATTGGGGAATGGCATAAAGCCTGCAGCAGTGACTTTATAGATGTTTCAAAAGCTCCAGGGAGTTGTGAAACTGCTTCCTCAGTGGACATTGTTTTGGCTCGAGGCTTACATGATGCAAATGGTGAGCCAGATTCAACAGCATGACAATGAAATTGGTAGAATGTGTTTTTATTTGTTGCTGACTAATTTCTACCATTTTCCTGCCTGAAATGATGCTGAATAACCACTCCTGAGTGGGTCTTACAAAGTGTGCTGCAATTTAAAGCACTGCCTTGGATTGTAGGTGGTCATGATTTTTTTCATCTACCTGTGGAAAGAGAAAAAAACCCCAAAAAGAACAAGAAAAAGAGCAATCAGAGATTGCAAACCCTCGCCAGGACTTCATTTGAGTGGCGTATTGTTAGGGTTTCAGGTAAATCCAATATGGTTGCTAAACGATGTGACCTTTACATCATATGTGTGACCCTTTTGTTCCTCATGGATAGGCGGTCATATGTGTGAAGTTTCACCTCGATCTTTTCAGCCATTTCAGTTTAGAAGATTTTGAAGGTAAAAAATAAATAAAAGATACAACAATATGGCTGCCGAAACACGTGACCGATGATGTCATCAAACAAATTTTTGTGTACCATTTTATCCCTAGATGATCCTCAAAAAAAAATTATACTGATAGAATGTAGCATTCTACATCTGCAATTATACGTCATAACGAAGGCAAGCACCTTTGATGTTATAAAAATACCACACTCATTCTCCATGAAGAGTGCTTGCCATCTGCCACTTGTACACCCATGGCTTGGGGAACTCTTGTGTGAAGTTTCCTCTCGATTTGTTCAGTCGTTCTGGAGAAGATTTTTATAGGTTTTAGGGTAAATCCAATATGGCTGCCAAACCATGTGACCAATGACATCAAATGTGTGAACATTTTGTTCCTCATGGACAGGTGGGTTATATGTGTAAAGTTTCACCTCGATCTGTTCAGCCACTTCAAAGTTGAAGCTTTTTGAAGGTTTAAAAAAAAAAGGCTGCCAAATCACGTGACTGAAGACGTCATGATTTTTTTTCTCTGTGGACCGTTTTATCCCGAGATGACCCTCAAAAATTTTCATACGATGGGATGTGCCATTCTACATATGCAATTATGACTTCATAACGAGGGCATCTATGATGTCATTAAAAAAATCACACTCATTCCCCATGAGGAGTACTTGGTATGTGCCAAGTTTCAATTTTTTTTCCTTGGTTTGGTTTCAGAGATACGGTTGGCCAAAGGTTTTCCGTTTTTCCAATATGGCTGCCACTCCACATCACCTATGACGTCATAATTATCATTGCAACATTTTATGTGAGTAGTCGTACCAATGGTGGAAATTTTGTCTCAATCCGACAAGCGGTTGCAGAGAAAAACACGAAAGCTCTGTGCGATCAAACAAACAAACAAACAAACTGACAGACAAACAAACGGACCCAAATGCAATACCCTCTCCGAATCCTTCAGCAAGGGTAATGAGAAACACAAGCAGAATCAAATGCTGGGCTCGACTGTTTAATTGTTTCAATCTATGAAGGTTTATTGAAATTGGAATCTTTTGTTGAAGTTTTAATATTAGAAGTGTTGTCTCATCTGGAACAACCTTGTACATTCCAGACACAGGCAGAAATATGGATCCACAGGTCAGGTCAGGTATGGGAGCATGTGCTGGAGCAGCACGTCGCTGCATCCACTTTCCGCTGGTACTCTAGGGGCCTCCGTCTAGCCATCTCCCAGGCAGATGCCTGGCCCATCCCCATCTCCTTGAGATGTCGATCAACCTGCTGCAACCACAAGGCACGTGGTCAGTCCATTGGCCTCCTCCCCTCACGAGGCTCCCTCGCTGAGAGAATCTGGTGAGCAGGATCAGCGTCAGGAAAATGAGTCACACATCCATACAGCCGCAGCTGATGCTCACGGACTGTGCAGGTAACAAATCTCATTTGAGTCTCTCTCGGCAACCTCTTGTTGGACACAAGGTCCGACCAGCGAAAGCCAAGAATTCTCCGAAGAGACCTGGTAGAATTCAGTCTTCATCTCAGATCCCTGGTCAGAGTCCAAGTCTCACATCCGTAGAGCAAGACTAGAAGCAGCAAGGACCTGAAGACTCGGACTTTCGTCGTGCACAGGTACCGACAGCACCACACCCCATGGTCCAGTAAATCCATGGCTCCCCAGGCCCAACCCAGACATCTGTTGACGTCTGGCTAACAGCAAGCCGAGACATAAATATCACTGCCAAAGTAAGTAAATCTCTCCATGTCCTCAATATCCTCACCACAAAAAGGTACAGACAAGATAGCAGCATCCAAGATGTCAATGAAAGTCTGGATCTTAGTTTTGACCCAGGAAACCCGTAATCCCAGTGGCTCTGTCTCCTCATTCAGCACCTTGAGGGCCCCCAAATGGATATCCAGAATCTCCACAAAGATGACTGCATCATCTGCGAAATCAAGGTCAGAGAACTTGGCATTCCCAAATGATGCACCGCAGCTTGATCTCTCCGACATCCTCCCCAAAATCGAGTCCATACAAGTGCTGAAAAGTGTGGAGGCCAGTGCACACCCCTGACTAACTCCAGTAACAACTGGAAATAAGTCAGAGATGGTATCACCACATCTCACAGCACTCTCAGTACCAGAGTATAGTTCAGATATCAGATTGATCAGTTTTGGTGGCACCCCATGAAGACCAAGAATCCTCCAGAGGGCATCCCAATTCACTGAATCGAACGCTTGGCAGAGATCAACATAGCCTGCAAGCAGTCCCTGTCAAAACTCTCATCTCCGTTCGGTGAGCACCCCAAGAGCAAGGATACGGTCAATCTTTGACCTCTTTGGTGTAAAGCCTGACTGCTCTGGGCACTGGTGCTCAAGCAGATGGTGGCGAACCCTATCAAGAATTATCCGAGCAAAGACCTTGCCCGGCACTGAGAGCAGCATCACCCCTCGGTAGTTGTTGCAGTCCTGGCGATCACCCTTCCCTTTCCAGAGAGGGACAAAAAAGCCCCTCTTTTCAGTAAGTTGGAATGATTCAGTCTTTCAGCTCCAGGGAGAGCACAGAACTGCATGCAACAAAAAGAGTACAGCATCTCCACCAGCCTTGAGAAGTTCAGCATGAATGCCACAGATCCCAGGAGCTTTACTCCATTTCAACCAATTTATCACCGCAGCCTGTGTTTCCACCAATTAAGGCGGATCACAGTTGATTGGAGGGTCATCAATAGGAATAGTAACACTCCTGACATCCAACTCAACAGCCTGGTACAGCCATTCAAAGTAACCGGCCCAGCGGGCCTTCACTTTGGACTCCTCTGTCAAGAGCCCACCACCCACCGCTCTAACTGCAGTACACCGAGGGACAGGTTTGGAGGAATGCAATCTCCTTTGCCACACCACCAGCGTTGGAATACCAAGTCCAGTGATAAGCTTGTAGGTGCTGAAACCATGAACCAGCCACCCTAAGTCCTAACTTCTTGCAAAGTCAAGGAACTTATCGCTATTCTGGTTCACAGTTCCAGACCCATGGGGAGCAACACACGTCTCATAACAATCCCTATCAGTTCCAGTCGATGAATTGAAATCCCCTAAGACTGGAAGAGTATCTCGCCTGGGGCACTGATCAACCACAGACTCCAGCGTCGCATAGAATTCATCCTTCACGGTGAGATCGGAGCATCTACAGAGACCAGGGAAACGACACCTAAGGAGTGATGAATCCTTCGTCTCCTAATACGCTCATTGACCAGTCCCTCAATTATCATTGGAATCAGCCTATTGGACACAGCTACAGCAACTCCTTGGGCATGGTAACCATCAGAGCGACCAGATCAATCGTAGGTGTAACCACCTGCCATGATCTCGCCACTATCTGGTGTCCGAACATCAGAGTGCTGCAATACTGATGTTCAAACGATTGAGCTCAGATGATAACAGAGACAGGTGATCATCCTCTCTTCGGGATAGGGCATTCCATGCACCCACCCGAAGGCCCGCCTCAGGTTATCCCAAGGAGACCGCCATCTGGTGGACGACACCTCAGCACCACCCCAACACACACTACCGCAATCTGACCTGGGAAGGCTACTGTATGGTTTTCCTCCCATCATCAATGAGTGGGGGTCCCGAAGGCTTTGTCCGAATCCCATCATCCGGTGAGCTGCCCTGTGAAGAGCAGCTGCACAGGAGGTACTCCCACAGAGTGGGTTTTCAGATTTTTCTCCATCTTTTTTTGTGTTTTGCGGAGTGAAGGGTTTTATGGTGGCCGGAGTACAAATCCTGCCTCCAACCTCTTAAAATAATTAACCCAACTGCAGGATGACATCCACAGACACAGTTGGGCACCAGATATGGATGGCCGTTGGCTCACAAGGACCTACTATGAATGAAAATATCTTTCTCACATTGTTATTCGCCTTTGTTCAACAATTTGACACAATAATTTTAAAGCTTTTGTTTTCAGTTAAACATTTTGCCACCACACAGAAGGAAAAGAGTTCTTGATAAACTTGCATCTTGAAGCACCAAGTTTTACATGTTGCTACGCCCTCTGCTGTTGAAGATACCAACCTTAAAAGAAGAAGGATAATCGAAAATCAAAGCTTTTTTAAATCAAGTGAGCAATGCATGTACTTGTATTCTCACTTTGACTTTCTGAATTCCAAAGCAACCACTCCCAAAGCCACCAAATCTCATTATCCGCAGCAGTTTTTGTTGGTAGCATTATGGAGTTTTTGCAGTGATACTGAAATATTTGTCACGGAAGGACACAAAGAAGCATGCCAAGGAGTTGTAGATTTGTGGGTACGTGGGCGAGAGAGACGGCTTGTGGTCTCATGTTTTTTGTGATGTGTATCCGATTAAGATCAGGGTTAGGCCCGCATGATATTTTGGAAATGTCTTTTCAATGCAGCACTATGAATTACCATGAAAACAGGCATATGGCAATGTCCATTTGGGGTTGTAAAGTTTGCATCCAATCCCAAGTTGGCCTGTTTAGCATTCCCATCTGAGTATATAGATATGTTGCTGAGATTCTAGGTTCAAATCTTATATATTTTTTCCATAGTCTCCTTATGTGCTTCGGATGACCGAACAAGACAAGATCAAGAAAATTCATAGTACTGCCTTGAAGAAACATTTCCAAAATGTCATATGGGCCTGACCCTGATCTTAATCAGATACACATCACAAAAAAACACATACATGACAAACTCGTACTTCAAATTCTTCAAATGTCCTTGTACTGAATGTGATATATCTACAAGCTCCAGCATGTACTAAAAAACAAAGCATAAGTTTCGGAAAACTTCATTTTCTCAAACAACAAAATAATTAATGCACTGGCAACTAGAGATCAAACAGCAAGTAAAGACAGCAGATCTATGGAATAATAAATGCAATATATTGGCCAATTAATTATTAGATCAGCTTGAAATTGCATTTCCTCATGGAGTTTATGCAAAACCTTTATGACTCATGTAAATTAATCCCAAAGAGCGAATCTTGGAGATATAAATTTTCCTCTAAAATTGTACGATACCGACAATTCATTCTTGTAAATGGGATGCTAAGTCATGCCTCAAGGGGTATGAACAATTCTGCGGTTTCCAAGCACTGTATAATCCTCAAGTTCCTTTGATAAGGCTTGATGCCACAGCACCAAAGATGACATGCAAACCAATAGGTGATAATTTGTAGATGGTATGGCCATGAATGGTGTGCTGTTTTTAAAAATATGTTTCCAAAGACTTGAAGACAAGCCAAAGTCTTTATGAGGTGTGGATCTTAAGAGAAAAAATAAAAGAGAAGGTCATGGAAAAGAGAGTTGCCAAGAGGGTAAGGGGTGGAGAAACAAAACTGGATGACAAACACAAAAGCGAAGTGATCGGAAGTTTATGTTTTGTGTTGTCATGCTTTTGCATTTTACTTCCATTTTTTGGTGGATTTTAATTACCCGACACCCCTATCACAAAGTGGGATTAAGCAAATGCTTCGCTCTGTCTGTCCATAATTCTATTTCTATGATTGAGGAACAATTTAATTTCAATTGAATTTTATATCTTGAACACTGTATAACACTAATCTAAACACAAACCTGCAGTTTAGCAGTACTTTGGCTCTGAATTTGGCAAATTGTAAGGAATCTCGTCCTGAGGACTGAGGTAATTGGTCTAATCTGTCTGCCTGCCTGGAAGTCAAATAAAATTGAAAATCATTCCAAACAGGGAAGTTACTGTTTTTAGGGATGCCATAAAGGACACAAACAACAGGCACAAATAACTAATTTAACATGATAAAAGAGGGTGTGTCAAGGTGGTGCAGTTCTGATTCAATGTTTTTTTTCAGACAACCTTTAAAACTTTTATTTTATTTCAATTGAATTATACCGTATATTTGAACACTGTAGAACACAAAAATCGCCTTGTTTGCACATCAAAAATCCTCCAGTTTACCAGTATATGGGCAACATTTTATGCCATCTCAACAAATCAAATTTGCTGCGTGCTGTTGCTCCACTCTGAGGGTAGAGTAACGGTGAGATTCAGACAAAAATGGGGACGCCTCGCGATGAAACGCATTGCTAACTTCGTCCATTATAGCTATTTGGTGAATGCATCTTTTTCTGAGAGATCGTTCCAAAATCGTCAGTTTCTCCAAGAATAGTTTTCAGAAGGTTAACCTCTGGACTGTTCTGTTTGACCCATTGGCTTCGTATGGTTATCATCGCACCTGTTATTCAAAGTTCATGAACAAAGCTAATAGAGATAGTGTTTGGAAACACAAAGCAAAAGTTGAAAGATTGCATGGGGTAAGGTGTTCTATGAACCCTCCAGTTAATGCTGTATTTTGTTTTGTACTTTTTATTTTTGTTTTTATAACAATTCCCCCCCCCCCCCCCCATTTTCTTTATGGTTTCCATTTCAGGGTCATTTTTTTATTTTGATAGTTTCCAGGGTACGTGTCAAGCAAGGTGTATCAAGGCTAATTGTTTTGCTTTCTTGCTTTTATATTTAAATTCCAGAAATACCTTATTTATTACTCAGGATGTGTTCCTGGAAAAGATCATGATTCAAAAGTGTGATAAAAGTGATTATTATTCCATTGTTTTTTTTTTTACCGCTGCCACCGAAGGTGGACAGAGGTTGTGTTTTCACCCCCGTCTGTCTGTCTGTCTGTGAGCAGGATATCTCAAAAAGTTATTGATGGATGTGGATAGAACTTGGTGGACAGGTTGGGTATGTGACAATGAAGAATTGATTAAAATTTAGTGAAGATTCGGATCCGGATATGAAAGTTAAAAAAAATTCTAGGAGTCATTCTTCACCATTGACAGATCGGGCCAAATGAAAGCTTTAATTTTTTTAACAAGTGATTCCTCACCATTGAGAGATGGGGCCAAAACGATATATAGTACAATATCTCATTAAGTTGTGGACGGTTATGACAAAACAATTGGTGGATGAGTTGGGTAGGTGACAAGAACAAGCCAATTAGATTTTGATTCAGGTGCAGATGCAAGTCTGGCCTATCAGTGGCTGTTCAGCCTGTATACAAACATAGACTGTGGGGGATAGAAAACATAAACTGTTCAGCCTGGCGGAGGGTACGCGCTTCCCTGAGTGCTGTTATAATATGGAGAACTTTCCTGACAACATTTTCTTACACATGAGTGTTATGTGAGGGCTTCATTGGATAATAGCGCTAATAATGTTACTGATGGTAAACATGTTGTTTTAAAATAAAATTAATCATTTTTTATTATAATAACATCAGTAAGTACAAGCAAAAACATAAAATATGTACAAACATCAATAAAAAATAATAACTGCTGCCATTCTTACTCTACTCTTACTACTCCTCCATGGCAGCAGTCGGAGGAAGCTATTCCTGCTGCAAAATGAAGTGGAGTAAACAGCATTGATTGGCTCAGAGTGTGTGCATACAGTACAAACGATGGCGGTGGGAGCATTTACTTGGAGTGGGGTGATGATAAACTGAGAGTCCACCTGCACGAGGTGGGTAAGAAGCAGACAGGTGGGTAAGAAGCAGACG
This sequence comes from Eptatretus burgeri, assembly GCF_056783735.1. NCBI lineage: Eukaryota > Metazoa > Chordata > Myxini > Myxiniformes > Myxinidae > Eptatretus > Eptatretus burgeri. The sequence goes on along the minus strand of NC_140970.1, from coordinate 1,523,101 downwards.
ACACTGAGATTCAGCTTCCTGCCGAGAGATGTCATTAATTAGAAAAGCCTTGGACTTGACCGTCTCCAGGGAAGCAAGACTGGAAGTAACTTCACCAGCTCAAGATAGGCAGTCATACTCCATGGTACTTTTAATGAAGGCTTTTTACACCTAAACGAGCTGTCCATGGCCCAGAATGTACTTAGCTTTGCGGGGAATACCAAGGTGTCGAACAGTCTGAGATGCCAATATGGACATTATGATACACCAAAGACAGGTTATAGTTTATAGTGAGGTCCGGGAGCTCCAGAGGCAGCACCTCTTCTCAAGGTAGGCCAGATAAGTAAATCGATTGTTTGAACAAGTTATCCTGATGGAGAGACAGACAGACTTACAGTGGCCTGCAAAAGTATTCACCCCCTCCAAAGTTTTCACATTTTGATGCCACCTGAGCTTATTTCATGATGGTTTCAAATCAAATTTAATATATGAAGAGTCTTCGCAAACTACTCTAAAGTGATAAAGCTAAAAAATGCATATCAAATGTGAATAAGTTCGATGAGCAGAGAAAATCAGATGATTCTCAGTTGCATAAGTATTCAAACCCTTTGCCTAATTAACCCCAATTCACTTCAGTAACAAATTATTTGTTTCAAAGGTGATAAAATAAGTGTAAGAGGTTTCACGTGGATGTAGTCAGTGGTTTAACTTTTAAATTAAGCTCCCCCTCCCCCCTCCCCCACCACTTGTCGATGGAGCTTTAAGTTGCAACCCACTTGGTCAACCAACAAGGCAACCATGAAGACCAAGGAGCTTTCCGAAGAAGTCAGACATAAAGTGGTGGAGAAGCCCTGTTCAGGAGAGGGTGAGAATAAGATTTCAAAGTCACTCATTATCCCTTTGATTATGGTGAAATCCATCATGAAGAAGTGGAAGACATGTTATACTCTTACGAATCTGGAAGCCATTTGCACACAATAGCCAGAGTCCCGCAGTTCAGTTATTTCGATAAGTATGTGTTCATAGTTAGGGCCCCATCCCTTATGTCTAATGGGAATTTCATGTGTGCGCTGCGGGTTTCTTTTATAGTCAGGTTTTTTTTACATCTTGAAGCTGCACAACACCAACAAAACCCTCGCTTCACTCCTCCTCCCACTCTGCGGGCAAACAAGTGCTTCACCCATCCAGCTTTCACTTCTCCGCACCATCAACGCCATTGCCCATGTGCGTTCGACCATGGACGTGAGCGGAGGTTTCCTCACCTCAGAACACCGACTCCGCCCAGGAAAGGAGGGGGTTCCCCCCTGTCCAATCATGGCTGGCCAGCACATCACCCCACTAAACCCTGTCCAATCAGGAGGCTCATCACGTCAGAGCTCCGACTTCGCCCCAGAAAGGAAGGGTTTTCCCCCTGTCCAATCAGAGGGGGACAGATATCACCCCACGAAACCCTGTCCAATCAGGGCAAAGATCACCTCAGGGGACCGGTCACCCCACCCCGTCTGGGGGAGGGATAAGAATCGCTGAGCTCCCCTGAGTGTTCGCTGGAGTTGGGTTGGAATTCTCAGAAAGGAAGGGGTCGCCATTGTTCTTGGTGTGCGTCGTTGGTCGTTGTCGTCGTCTGGGCTTTTTTCTCTTTGCCCTTTGGTCTCCTGGTCTGCAGTCTTGGTCTGTGGTCTTTTCTGGGGGTCCTCGCTTCGTTGGTGGAGTGTCTGGTTCGGGGGTTCTTTTCGGTGGTTCCGTGGTCCTGTGCTTGCTGGTTCGCTCGACGCGGTTGGTCCCATCCTGGTTCGCTCGTCTCGAAGAAACCGCACAAGACGGACAGGTACCCGGCCAGACTCTGACCCTCCAGTTTGCCTCGCCTCCCGGGCTGAAGGGCCGAATAAAGGCCAACCGGCCCCATTTCAGTGTGTGTGTGTGTGTGTGTGTGTGTGTGTGTGTGTGTGTGTGTGTGTGTGTGTGTGTGTGTGTGTGTGTGTGTGTGTGTGTGTGTGTGTGTGTGTGTGTGTGGCGCGCCAGTCTGTTAAGTGCTTTTCGCTCACTGTACATTGCATATTATATTCATGATTAAGTCTGCTCTGTGTCTCCCTTCCCGATTATTGTAAAATCATCCCCTGTTAAATGTTCCAGTTCGTTGTCCGTGTTTTCTTCCATTGGCCTAGCATGGTTCGGGCTTGAGAAATAGTGAGGCCGTCTGTGCCGTAAGTTGTTCATTTGGTCCGGCGCGGCTCTGGTAATTCCTGCTCGGTTACGCTGGACTCGAGTCGGAACATGCGACTCGGTTCGGACAGAGTCGGCCGAGGGTGTGGCTTCCCCGGCAACTAGACGGCGTGAGTACTTAGCTAAATTGGAATAAACAAGTGGACTCTACCTCACGCCATCAAAATATTGGCGACCACGGTCCTTTAAGTGACCCGTCGACTCCGGAGTTATCTAGTCCGTGAGCTAGACAAATTCAGTATCAAATTTGGGGCAAAGGGAGACCTTACTTTTTTGGTGAGAAATAACCTATATTTCACGAAAATGTTTCCTGGCCCATCATCCATGTTCGTTTTTAGGTGTTATCCGCTCGGGGGCGCTCTTTGAGGGTCAAACTCACCGATTTTTTTTTTTTTTCTTTGCAGGTTTGCGAAGTAAAATGTATATATTATCTAACTGTCAAGATCAATTTGTGTTTTGATGACAATAATATGGTGTAATTACGTTATATATGTAATTTATTTAATGATAATGAACTACTTTTTCAATCTTCAAACGCGTTTTTCTCCAATATCTTTAAAATCAACGAGACCGACTTTGCAGAAGTTCGACTGGAGCCCATACTAGTCGGCATTTTCTCAGATTTGCAAACTGAAATGGGAAGAGGCAAGTCTGTGCCAAATAAAAGTGCTGTTGATTGCAGTCAGCATAGAAAATGTCACGCCTACATCACAATATGTTAAAGCATACTGCCGCTGTCCAATATTATTATTATTATTTATTGACCACCATCACATCCAGAGGGTAAAGCATGAAAGTATACACATCTTAGATATATAGTAGTAGTCCATTAATATAAACTGAATTTAGTAGTGTTCATGGAGCGGTATGCTATAAGTCAAGATGGAAAATTTTACTTTTGTTAAGAATCAATAGTCGTAAATCTGTTTAAGAACTTTGTGGCAAAATTTTGTTACGGAAGACGGATCGCTGTTCATTATAGTTGTTACGGAAGAGCTATCATGGACTGCATGATTAGTCGGGAGATTTTCGTCTCGAATAACTTCAAATTATTTTATTAACGAGATGCTCTCTGTAGAGCACAAGGTCCAGTCTAATTGCGAGATCCATATCTTACGTTGTTGAAATGTCATCCTGCCGTCACAGTGAAGATTGTTATTATTAAAGTGGTTTATAGGCTGAACGTTCAGCTCTTTGCACAAATCGAAAATAATTTGACCGTGTTGGTTTGATCTCGTGTCTGGGTTTCTTGTGTAATAACTGTTTTGCGAGTTAAAACGTTCGAGGTTTGGTATTCTTGCATTAAGGTCACCCATAATAAATACCTTTTCTTCGTTAATGCATTTTTTCATGTATGGTAGCAAAAGCATTGACTTGAAAGTATGGGGAATCCGACGGGGGGATGTAACAGGCCCCAAATATATGATTCGGAACACACGACAGACTAAACCAGACTTGATCTTTCTCTTTTTTGACACTGTAGACTTGTGGCCATAAGAAATTAGCCACAAGTACCCCAAAAATACAATGTTCACTACTACGTTTCATTGGTAATTACATACAACATAGTGGGAGGCAATGATAACAGCTGTCTGATTCTGAACTTTGCACTTATTCTTCCCCACTGTCAGATTCTTCCTCTGAAGTATAGCCATCGGTAAGGTTGTCCTCTATGTCGTCTGTCATATTGGTACAATCTTTCAGCCTACACTCGTCTGTGCACTTCAAGCCATTGACCATACATTCGCAGGTTGGGAGTTCACAAACACGGCGGCATTTGCATGACATAAACTCTAGTACTACTTGTGGTGCAGGTGGACCACTCATCCACAGAACATCCAGATTGCCGTCATCTACAATGACCCAGCCATACCCAGGCCCCCTTCTTCGCTCGCCACATGCTGAACCTCAGGGCATTCACGCCCGTCTCGGGAGTCCTGGTTGCATATAGGCGACAGGTGAATGACTCCAGTGCCGACAACATGTCAATTGTGAGGGACCAGATTTCGCCTAGAGCTGCGAAAGTATCGCAGAACACCTTTTCCTTGCACATCAGCTTGAAGCCTTTGATTTTGCCTACACCAGAAAAGGCACTGACCGTATCGCATCCAGTATATGCATGTAGACCAGGCAAGGCCAGACAAACTTCATCCCCCATCATTTCTTCCATTTTGTCAATGCTAAGTATCCTGTTCCTGCCCTTTGCAGCGATGCGCATGTATAGCCTGCACGGTATCCTCCTGCAGAATGCCAGACACAAGATCAAGACATCAGTGTCTTCTGACACTATGACGACTGACTTGAATTTGGATTTCCCGGCATGAGCTGCATGCAACAATAGCCGCGTATCAGCTTCTTCCTGGTTTGAAGCAAGTTGCTGAACATCCAATGTGACTCCATCCTCTGTAATCCTGAAGCACTTGCTACCATATGTCACGAACAGCTCCTTCCCACCAAGTTTGTTCTGTTTATTCTGCCAGTCCGGAGCGAAGAAGTGGGTAAGGTTTTCCTTGCTAGCAGAACATGCCAACAAACGCCCCCAGTTCTTTATTCTATGTGTTGGGATGATAACCGAAAACAGGACTCCTTGAGATGAACCACGCTTTACTCGTTCTGCATTCTTGATGGAGAAATCCCGATAGACATCGAAGACTACGTCTATGCGTTTGCTGCCTGGGTAGGTCTGCAAGACAGTTTGGAACAGCTCCTCGGAAACTTCTGCAAATGTTTGGTTGTCACCACTCATCTTATGGACCAGGGCCATGCCGTCAATGATGGAAGCACTTGGTAACGCAATGTCATTTGCAGGAGAGATATCCTTATATATCAATATCAACTCACTCTCGCCAGATTACAATTTCCGACAATATTTCTACTTACAAACTAGCAAGAATATTAGAAAGATGTATATATTTTGGTGTAAAACAAACTTGACAAAACGGATATTAGCTGCGTGCAGTGAAATAAGAGAAAATCGCATTTAAACGTTTGAAATTCAATTCATTTGCAGTTAATTTCCACTCTAAATTTAAGGATTTATCGACTTTATAATAGGAAATCACCTCAGTCGAGCATTGGATAAGATGCAGGATATGAATAGACGTAAAATACCGCGAAAAAGGAATTGTTATTTTTACACCCTACGAGCGCTCCCTAGCGGATATTGCTAAAAAACGAACCTGCATGAAGGGCCAGCAAGCGATTTCCAAAACTAAACATCATGACTTACAAAAAAAATGACATGCCACTTTGCCCCTCGTTTGATACCGATCTCTGAAATTTGGGGGTCCAGCTCACGGACTAATCTGGGATGACGACCTTTCTATTCCGGGTGTTCGGTGGGAGATGGCCCAACTGCTCCATCTTGCGGTCGTCCTCGCCATGAACCCCCGGCCCACAACAATACCACTCAGACTCTACCCAGATCAGGTCGTCCATCCAGACTCAGCAGCTGGGCAAGCAGGAAACTGGTTGGAGATGTCATTATAAATTCACAATGAATTTGAAAGATTTGCAAGGCTTCATATTCGAGATGAAGGTCAGTCTTCCTCAATGAACAATATCTTGTTCCCTTCACAAAGCTGGCCTCGATGGACATGTGGCAAGAAAGAAGTCATTACTGAAAAGCTGCATCGAAAACCTCATCTGGAGTTTGTGAGAAAGTTTCTCTTAATGATACTGCAGGCATGTGGAAAAACGTTTTATGGTCAGATGAGACAAAAATTTGACATTTTGGTCTACATTCAAGCGCTACATCTGGCGCAAGCCTAACACTGCACCTCACCCAGTCAACACCATCCCTACTGTCAAGCATGGTGGTGACAGCATCATGTTATGGGGCTGCTTTTCATCAGCTGGGATGGGCAAGCTTGTCAGGATAGATGTTAAGAGAGGATAGAAGGGACAATGGACGATGCAAAGTATTGGAGAATCCTTCAAGAAAACCTGCTTGAGTCAGCCATGAATCTGAAACTGGGTAGGAGATTCACATTTCATCAGGACAATGATCTGAAGCACAAAACCAAAGCCACACTGGAGTGGCTGAATAAGAAGAAAGTAAATGTTCTTGAGTGGCCCAGTCAAAGTCCGACCTTGAACCCAATTGAACATTTATGGCAAGACTTGAAGATTGCAGTCCATCAACGGTCGGTCCCCATCAAATTTGGCAGAACGAGAGCGATTTTCACATGAATAATGGGCAAAGATTTCACCATCTCATTGTGCAAAGCTGGAAAAGCAACCCAAAAAGACTTAGAGCAGTCATTGCTGCAAAAAGTGCTTCCACCAAGTACTGACCTAAGGGGATGAATACTTTTTCAACCAGTGAATTTTGATTCGTACATGTTTTTTGCAGGTATTCCTGACATGTAACCTCCTTCAACTATAACAGTGTTTAGTTATGAATAAAAATGTTAATTTGGAAAAATTGTTTTTGCAAAATTCGTAATCATCTCAACATGGAATTTTTGGGAGGGGGTGAATACTTTTGTAGGCCACTGTACCTGCATTGAAAGATGTGTTCCAGGTAGTGGACAAGCATTTTTTTTCTTTCCATCTTTGTGTGCAGGAAAGCCAGATTCTGAATATCACGATATTATTGTCAGATTTGGTCAGATTAGATCTATGACTTGCTGTACAGGTACCATGTAAACCTGCACTAACCTGTTTCATGGTTGGGTTGGCGGCGACTAAACCGTCTCCCCCCACAACCAGGTTTCATGGTGAGGAGGGTGTATGATATGGACGCCCAGCAGGATTAAAAACAAAACCTGTCAAAGGGCGGAGGAGCTCCTTGTGAGCCAATGGCTATCCATATCTAGTGCCCAACTGAGTCTGCGGACATCCTCCTGCAGTTGGATAGCTTTTTTTAAGAGGTTGGTGGCAGGATTTGCACTCCGGCCACTGTAAAACCCTTCACTCCACAAAACACAAGAAAAACGCAGGAAAATTGAAAACCCACTCCATGGGAGTACCTCCTGTGCATCTGTCCTCCACAGGGCAGCTCAAAGTATGACGGGATTGGGACATAGCCTTCGGAACCCCCACTTTTTAATGATAGGAGGAAAACCACAGGATAATCTTCCTGGGTCAGATTGTGGTAGTGTGTTGGGGTGTTGCTGAGATGTCGTCCACTAGATGGCGGTCTCCTTGGGTTAACCTGAGGCAGATCCTTCAGGTTGGTGCCTGGAATGTTCGATCCCTGAGAGAGGATGATCATCTGTCTCTGTTATCACCTGAGCTCAAGTGTTTGAACATCGGTATTGCAGCACTCCCTGAGGTTCGGAGACCAGATAGTGGTGAGATCATGGTGGGTGGTGACACCTACTATTGGTCTGGTCGCTCTGATGGTTACCATGTCGAAAGAGTTGCAGTAACTGTGTCCAATAACCTGACTCCAATGATAATTGAGATAACACCGGTCAAATAGCGTATGATGAGACTAAGGATTCGTCACTCCTTGGGTGTCGTTTCCCTAGTTTCTGTAAATGCTCCGACTGAGGCGAGTGATCTAACCTTGAAGGATGCATTCTCTGCCACGCTCAAGTCTGTGGTTGATCAGTGCCCCAGGCGAGATACTCTTCTCATCTTGGGGGATTTCATTGCATCAACTGTAACTGATAGGGATGGTTATGAGACGTGTGTTGGTCCCCATGGGTCTGGAACTGTGAACCAGAATAGCAATAAGTTCCTTGACTTTGCAAGATGTCATGGACTTAGGGTGCCTGTTTCATGGTTTCAGCACCCACAAGCTCATCGCTGGACATGGTATTCCAACGCTGGTGGTGTGGCAAAGGAGATTGATCATTTGCTCATTGATGAACACTGGAAGATGATCCAGAACTGCAGGGTCTACTGGAGTCCTCATTTCCTCAATACCGACCACAGGCTTGTGATAGCAACTCTCAAGTTGCAGCTTAATTCTGGCAGAATGGTAGCATCCCAGCTTAGGCTGGATGTTGGCAAGCTGAAGGATGAGAGTGTAGCTGAGAAGTTTGCAAACAGGCTGAGTGGGGATTTGGGGGGTCTGGGTGTTTTGGGGAATCCTGAATAGTTGCGGAGTGCCTTCAAGACCACCATGCTTTATGTTGCCAGTGGATGTCTTGGAATTCACCATGGGGCAAAGAAGAATTTGGTCTCTCAAGGGACACTGAATACCATTGACCAGAGTCACAGGACCAGGCTTAATGGCAGAGCTGAGCTGTCCAGGGAGTTGAGGCTTTAAACTGCGTCCGATGAGTGTGGACAAGGAGGGCGATGTGCAAGGAATCTATGAAGGGGTAGAGCATCACCTGTGGTCAAGTGTTTCTGGTCCTGCTTACAGGGGAATTCGCATATTGCTTTCCTCCAAGCCCATCCCTCGGTGCAATGCAGTTAGAGCGGAGGGTGGTGGGCTCTTGACAGAGGAGTCCGAAGTGAAGGCCCCTGGGCCAGTTACTTTGAGCAGCTGTACCAGGCTGATCCACCAGCTGCTGAGTTGGATGTGAGGGGTGTTACTATTCAGATTGCTGACCCTCCAATCAACTGTGATCCACATTCGTTTGTGGAAACACAGGCTGCGGTGAACTGGTTGAAATGGGGGTAAAGCTCCTGGAATCTGTGGCATCCATGTTGAACTTCTCAAGGCTGGTGGAAATGCTGTGCTCTTGTCATTGCATGCAGCTTTGTGCTCTGCCTGGAACACAGGGATCATCCCAAATGACTGGAAGAAGGACCTTGTTGTCCCTTTCTGGAAAAGGAAGGGTGATAGCCAGGACTGCAACAACTACCGAGGGGTGACGCTGCTCTCAGTGCCGGGCAAGGCCTTTGCTCGGATATTTCTTGATAGGGTTCGTCATCATCTGCTTGAGCAACAGCACCCAGAGCAGTCAGACTTTATGCCAGAGGTCAACAATTGACTGTATCCTTGCCCTACGTGTCCTCACCGACTGCAGACGAGAGTTTCGGCAGGGGCGGCTTGGAGCCTATGTTGACCTCTGCAAAGCATTCAATTCATTGAATCACGATGCCCTCTGGAGCATTATTGGTCTTTGTGGGTTGCCACCAAAACTGATCAATCTGATATATGAACTCTATTTTGGGACTGAGAGTGCTAAGACATGTGGTGATATCATCTACGACTTATTTCCAGTTGTTGCTGGAGTTCTTCAGGGGTGTGTACTGGCCTCCACACTTTTCAGTGCTTGTATGGACTGGATTCTGGGGAGGATGTCAGAGAGATCAAGCTGTGGTGCATCGTTTGGGAATGTCAAGATCTCTGACCTTTGATTTTGCAAATGATGCAGTCAGCTTTGTGGAGACTGGATATCCTTTTGGGGGCCCTTCGAGATCCAGAATGAGAAGTCGGAGGCACTGGAATTATGGGTTTCCTGGGTCAAAACTAAGATCCAGGATTTGAATGACATATTGGATGCTGCTATCTTGTCTGTACATGGTTGTGGTGAGGATGTTGAGGTCACGGAGAGATTCACTTACCTTGGCAGTGATATTCCTGTCTCTGCTGGCTGTGAGCCAGAGGTCAATAGATGTCTGGGTCAGGCCTGTAGAGTCATGGATTCACTGGACCATGGGGTGTGGCACTGTCACTACCTGTGTAGGAGAACGAAAGTCCGAATTTTCAGGTCCTTGGTGCTTCCAGTCTTGCTTTACGGATGTGAGACTTGGAATCTGACCAGGGATCTGAGACGTAGACTTAATTTCTTTCGCACCAGGTCTCTTTGGAGAATCCTTGGCTATCGCTGGTCGGACTTTGTGTCCAACGAGCGGTGGCTGAGAGAGACTCAAATGCGATCTGATACCTGCATAGTCCATGAGTGTCAGCTGCAGCTGTATGGACATGTAGCTCATTTTCCTGATGCTGATCCTGCTCACAATAATCTCTCAGTGAGGGAGCTTTGTGAGTGGAGGAGGCCAATGGGCTGACTACATGCCTCGTTGCAGCAGGTTAATCAGCATCTCAAGGAGATAGGGATGTGCCAGGCATCTCACAAAATTACAGAGCCCCTGGATTACTGGCGCAAGTGGATGCAGTGACATGCTGCTCCTGCGCATGCTCCCATACCTGACATAAGCCAGGTTGGACTGTCTCATGGATTTGTGGTGCACTGTTCTGCACAGGGTGAAATTGTCAGCAAAAGTGTACAGAGGATTTTCCATGGGAAGAGAAAGGTCGTGGTGTAGATGAAGAAAAGATTAGTTTCATAATGGTGCACCACCCACAAGTACAGCACATGACATCATGCCATCTGGAGTGACACTTGTTGCTTTTGTGGAGAAAATCTGAGAACCATTCAAGGAAGGCACCCTGAATACTATTGCTTGATAGCGTGGAAACAATGCATGGAGACCGACAGTTTTGAAAGCATGATATAGTTCTCGCTTGAGATTTGAAGCATTCGTCCATTGTTAAGAGAGAATAGGCAACATATCCGAGGAGGAATCGCCAAGATCAAAACTGAACTGAAGATTGGAGATGAGAGAATTCGAGAAGAGACATGACTTTAGGTGTGCAGTAATGATAGTCCATCACTTTGCTTATGATGGGCAGAAAGCTGACCAGTCTATAGCTGAGATGATCAGTCTTGGCATCATTCTTTTGGATAGGAATGACATTGTGAACTGCCAAGATGAAGGTAGGCAACCAACTGAGAAAGACGTAGAGAAGGGCAAAGAAGAGATGCAAGGCTGAAGCATAGTTTTTGAGGATTGGAGCATTAATACCATCAGATAAGCCTGGTGTTTGCTTAACGGTCAGGTGGCTGGCTTAAGATCATAGGATCTTGAGTTCACGCCTCTGTCGTGCTGTTTAATAGCACCATGTTGGTTGACTCAGTCCGTCATTCTTCCCAGGTTGAGAAAATGAGTATCAGCTGACTGGAAACAGGGGACACTGCATCAGTGGCACAGCCTTGCTCCCAACAATGATACAACCAGCAGCCACAGGCTGCATATATTTAATGAAGACCATCAGATCGGTGACAGGATGGCCATGACTAGAGGTATGCACCCTCGCCTTAAAGCTGTCAAGCCTGGGTTTGAATCTTGACCCAGCTATAAGCTGTCATCCCAGTGATTCACAGGCAGGGTGGTTCATCAATGTGTGGCATCCGTTGGATGGACAGTGTCCCGTCTACCGGCATTCATTGGTGGACGTTAAAGATCCCATGGTGTCCTTCACGAAGAGTAGGCGAGCTATCGACAGCACTCTTGCAAAATTATAAATTCCTGTCCTAATCAGTCGAGGACATTGGATCAGCCACACCCTCAGCCAATGATGCTACCTCTCAGCCAATGATGCTACCCCGCAGCCTTGTGCTGCATACGAATGAAGAAACCATCAGATCCAGTTGCAGTGGAACTGTCAAGATTGATTAGCAACTTCTAATATTTGTGGGAGAAAAAGCAGTCTGTAAATGTGGTAAAAGTGGGGGACCACAAGATAGTGGTTTTGAAGATGGAATTGTCTGCAAAGCTTTGCTTTGCAAAGTAAAATTCCATGAGTACATTAAAATATGTAAATAAATATAAAAATATTTTGCTTACTTGATGCTTTTCTTCCTGTAAAGAGGGTTAAAGTTTCCACCCAGCAGGGTTCTCCCTTGGCCTTGATAGCATATTGGCAGGAAACGTTATCATACCCAGCTGATACACTTTGTTTTCAACCAATACACTTTCCTAATTGTCTGATATGCTACAAAAAAATTGGAATTCTGTTCTTAATTTGTTCAAACATCGTTGTCAAGTATGGGCTTTGTAATTTATTTTTTATCAAGTCTTTTGAGAGTTTGATCTTATATAGAATAACTTTGAATAAGAATCTACATCAACCATATTGTGCCTATCGTACGTCTCATGTTCGCAGGCATTTTGCTGTATGTTCATCATAGTTGGCTGTTCCCTCTTTGTCTTGCTTTGGGATTGTCCATAATGATTTTTCATAAAACTTTCTTTCCTTTCAGTTTTAAAAAGAATGGTGCAACAGGTGAAAATATGTTTGTGGCTGACTGCACCCATGGCACAACCAAAGAAACTAAAACTATGATATTAAATGAAGATAGCATGGAAATGGATCGAGAAGGGAAAGAAGAAATGAAGAAAGACAAGTGGCTGACATTCTTGTGGTGGTTATAGCCCAAATCAGATAAATAAGGCAGTACAGTTTCATTTTCTCCACCACAACCGAGATAATTGACATGTTCTAGGAACCTCCTTTCCCAATCCTTTTTCAAAAAGCTCTGAATGGCGGAGGAGTGATCTGCCCTCCCCTTTCCATACTTTACCCACCCCATGAGCTGCTCGCGCCATCTTTCCTTTCACAATATTATCATATCCTTTAATTTCTCTCTTGGGAGAACCCTGCCTTGTCTGGGTAACCCAATTACATCACCTTCTCGGAGTTGCGAGAACCAATTCTAGAAAAGGACTTCTTTAGGAAACAACTTAGCTTATTTTTATTTGAAAAAAGAAAAACCTTTCAATACCCTGATTATCACACCAATGGCCTCTGTATTTTTTTTAGTTGAGGATACATGAGGGAGCCACACTGGTCAGTCAATCGCATGAAAAATTTGTGAACTCAAACATAATACTGCAAATGAGCATTGTCATACAAAGGCTACCTTTCCTTTGGTGAGCACATTGCTGAGGGATGGTGAGTAACCTTTCTCCTCAGTTGTAAGACATCCATCTCGGTCCTAGGACCAAGGTAATATTGATTAACTGCTTGGTTGTGAGCCGAGCATTTACTTTCAAGATGCTAATGAAAACACGACATTTCATCATCAGTAATGCTTGACCGTGTCATGTTTGTTTGTTTTTTGTCTCCTGCTGCTGTATGTAACACATCTTGTGAAACTTGTTTCCCCTTTTTTCCCCCGTGCATGTGATGCGAAAAGTGGGGTTAAGCAGTTGGTTCACTTTGTCTGTCTGTCAACACACATCGGTCTATGATCGAGGAACAACTTGATTTCGATTTAATTATATAATTTTAACACTGGAGAACTCTAATTGGAAGATGATTCAGAACACAAACCTGCAGTTTTGCAGTACTTTGGCTCTGAAACTGGCAAAATGTCCGAAATCTCATCCTGATCGTGCATGCATACAGAGGAGTAAGGTAATTGCTTCAGTCTGACAGTCAAACAAAATTGAAAATAATTCTAAACATGAAACTTACTGTATTAAGGATATCATAAAGGACACAACCAACAGGCATGAAGATATAATTTAACGTGTTCGATCAGGTGGTGTAAAAGACGCTGCATCAACGGCGGTAAAATTCTTTTCTGCATCCTTTAAAATATTTTATTTCAATTTATTTATATACTTGAACACTGTAGAACACAAATCGCCTTTTTGGCACTTTCAAAAACCTTCCGTTTCGCAGTACTTGGCCAAAACATTTATACTGTCTCATGCCCTGAGGGCAGAGTGACTCTAAGGTTCAGCATTCAGACAAATATGGCAGCACATAGCGCTGTTAGTTCAGTGCGAAACGCAATGTAACAGTTGAAAAGACCCTTCCCATGTCCTTTTTGTCAAGACTGCATGGGGTAAGGTGTTCTATGATGCTTGTTACTTTCTGAAGTTTATTACTTTGTTCAATCTCACTGGAAGGTTTGATCATTTTTTTTTGTGTTTGTGTGAAGTTGTTTCCATTGTTGCTGGTGGATTATTTTCGCAGCTGTTTTCACATTTCTGGAATAATGCACACTATCCTACCAAAAGTCATGGGCTGTGAATATCATCAACAGACACTGAATCAATGGTCAGGGAATGGTGTCATAGCATCATGCTCCATAGTTCCAATGAAAAAGATTAATGGAGTTCCAACGAGAAATGCTAGTCAGTGTCAGAGGATGGGCACCTTTATCAGGATGATTTCAACCGTCCAAGCCATCTCGCCAACCTGGGAAAATATCTTCGTGTGTGTGTGTGTGTGTGTGTGTGTTTAACCTGGTGTTGCCTTAGAGGTGAGGGTGGTGGCTTGGGATTCTAGGGTCCTGAGTTCAAGCCCTGTTGTCTGCTGAATTAACACCAGGGGGTTGATTAAACCTGTCATCCTTCCGAGGTCGGCGAAATGAGTGTTGCAGCCAAAAGACTACACATGAAGGGAAGGGGTGTTGACGGATTTATTTAATCTGCTATTGGTGTGGCGCAGGCATGATGTGCCGAATGGCCTCCTCCTGTGCATGATTTCCTTGTAATCCTAGTAATGAAGTGGAAAACTTCAGGCAATCATAACCAAGATGGACAATAACCCGCCAATGGAATATTAGGTGGAATACACAATGGAAATCAAGTCCGTATAAAGACTATAGTTAGTTTGCGTCGAAAGAAAGATATGTGAAATTAATTTTCCCATCCAAATGTTGGGAGGTATGCTAACCACTGTGGGAAAGGAGGTGAAGCAACGTTTCAATTGTGAGCCATTCTTCACTAGCCGAAATCCGTCACAGACGGATTCCGTTCCATGAGCCCAATATGACAACCAGTGGTGGCTCTTGTAAGAGCCGGATCCCAGTCAATGTACTCCATGGCCTTACCTAATGAGGCCTACAAAACGTCCTTGTACACAACATTTTTGGTGTACACTACTCCTTGTGAAGAAGTCCCCTGATTTGTGTGCCACTATGTGCAATGCACTCTTACAGGTACGAAGTTTCTTTCAGTCCAGGTCACAATACCGAGAAAAACTTGACGCGACCGCTAGGTGGAGCACAAAATTGGTCCTTCAGTATTAATATATAGATAGTGTGAGTCCCTGCTTGGCCTTCTCTTTCTTGTTTTGAAGAAGACTCACGCCTGAAACCTAGCTGCCCCAACCCGAGGAAGGGTTTGGGGAAGGGGGCACTCTTCCACAGGTTTAAGCCATTTTCAGAGTTTTTCAAACATTAGGATGTCAACACAACACATACTACCACAAGTTGCTTCAAAGGAAAGGTATTGACGGGAAGGACATTTTTGAAAAATAATAGCGGGCTGGGTACAACTTTGTACCCCTCTATGGAAGTGGCTCTGACTTGGCAATTTTTTTATGGCAGGAAGACACTCTCTTTCCGGGGTGGGGGGGAGGGGTAGGGTTGTCAATTTTACACTGTGTCCAGTCGATTGCGAGCGTTTAAAATAATGCTAGATTAAAAATAACAATGCCTTGGAAACATATTACGCAAGTTGTTAATAAATCGTGTGTGCCACATGACTTTGGCTGATTTTAGGTGATATTATTTGCTGTTCCCTTTACTGCCATGCCATTTAAATTACTGGGTTTTTTGGCAGTGTGATGTGAATATTCTGGCACATGAAACATATTCTTTATTGCTTCTCTCACATTTTGGCTTATATTTTATCATATCTAAATGATTGTTGAGCCCTTTGTTAAAGAGGTTTAATGATAGGCAACACGCCAGCATATAAAGTCTGATCATGTGTAAAATTTATGAGGATCATTTGAGAAATAATGAAGGTGTCTTTTACCATTATTTATTGTGTGCACAATGTGGAAGGAGTGTGGTGGGTACTAAATTGAGAATGCAAAATTAAGAATAAGACAATAAGAAATGCAAAAAGGGATAAAGACTGATGCGGTGAAGGTAATCTGTTTGGCCCATAGGGTTAATGACCACAGACGGACCGAATGTGCTTAATAAAATAATGTGCAGATGGAGTGGTAACGGAAAGGGATGCAGATGGACTGAGGGATGACCGACTGACTGCGGGGTTGAAGGTAAGACTGATGGGGTGAAAGAGGGGTTATTGAATTGAGCGATGATGGATTGAAAGAAGGATTGAAAGTCGCAGAGGGTTTGGAACGGACTGCTGGTGTATTGAAAGAAGGATTGAAAGTAGCAGGGGGAGTGGAGGAGACATCACACCAGAGATATACAAACTCACCTCAATGCATGTTCCCCCTAAACCATTAGACAAGTGGCAGAGGTCTACCTTCACATAAACTAATGAAATAACTCACCCTTGGAACTCCTACATGTACCTGTATGCTCTTCTACAGGGTACATTTCCAAAACCAACACAATATGCATGAATATATGTGTTCCTCTTCCCCTTTTTTTATATGTTCCTTATGGACACGCAGTTTCTGTGGATTTGAATAAACTGAGTTTTTGTGAAATTATGAATCTGATGAAAATGGGAGTTAAATTTAGGGAACCAGTAACTCAACCTTGGAGCTGCATTAGGTCTTCAATTGTGGATTCTGTCTCTAATCTTCTTGGTAAAATATGCACCAAGTTTAAGTTATCTGTAAACAGTTTTAATGCATGGTTTAACAGAGTTGTGGAAGTCCTGGGGAATAGGATTAAGTTTTTTAGTTGTCGGGGCTTGCTTTCACTGTGTCATCTAAACTAGTGTTGAACAAGCCAAGTGTTCGTAAAGACATTCGGGAGCTCCATGAAAGCTATGTAATAGCTCCAGTAGAAAAGGCTGTGAATAATTTTGTTGTGGATTATAAAAAGTTTTATGCAGAGGTTTTATTTTGACAGTTAGGCATTGATACGGTTACTTTCACTAGTATCTTTACTAATAAAAGGCTGTGTGTGTGTGTGTGTGTGTGTGTGTGTGTGTGTGTGTGTGTGTGTGTGTGTGTGTGTGTGTGTGTGTGTGTGTGTGTGTGTGTGTGTGTGTGTGTATGTGTGTGTGTGTGTGTGTGTGTGTGTGTGTCCTCCATAACTCCAAAACCATAAAACCGATCAGCCTGAAACTTTGCATGCATAGTAAGAAAACCCCAAGTTAGTGCAAGAGTGAAAATTGGGTATTTTGGTTAATTAAAACACCCCTTTTGAATATAATTAACGGCATTATTTAATTACATCCTTCATCAGGCAATCCTCGGCTATGCCGCTGTCTGGGGTCTTTCGGCGTTTCCTGGGTAACCTCGCTGGGGTCTGAAGCTGCCATGTTTTTTGGCATTGATGTAAGCTCCAGATTTGAAAGTATCAGCAGTTCTGACTCCCCAAAAAGTGTTGATTTGTCCAATTCGGACATTGCATGGGCGTTTCCGGGTGCATAGTTGTATTGAGAGCAATTGGTAATCGCTTGCCAGGCCAGGTATTCCATTGGAGTGCTTGAGTGCTGAAGCCACTTACTGAGCTGTGCAGTAAAGTTCGTACACTGATCGGGATGTGCAGTCGACAGTTACTACAAGGTAGAGGTACGTACACAGCACACACGGACGTGGTATGTGTGGGTAGATTGTACAGACTTTCTGCCGGTATGTGGACATGCCATGCTTGTTACGGTTGCTTTGGTGACAAGGTTTCATCCCGCATGTTTTGGAGGTTCAATCAGGTTTTCCTTTGTCCTTGCGCTTGTTTCTAAAGCATTTGCTTATCGGATTTGCTTTACAAAGGTTCTATGTTTCCCTTTGTGAGTTTCATAGCAAAATATATTTGATGACTCCCAATTTCCAAGCCGTTTGCCATATTAACATATTTTCTAAATTACTGAGCTAATTTCTTTTTCACCCGTCACACTTAGCTCTTTATAAAGAATAATGTTTGTGATCAGATCCTGGTAACGTCTATATAAATGTGACATATTTCGGTGAAAGCTACTCAAGGTTTCTGGGTCTGATATCATGCAATTTAATTCCAGGCTATAAGGCAACAAAAAGTGAAAATTTTGAAAGGGTATGTGGTCTTTGTTTCGGCACTGTGGTTTAGTTCACTATTTTGTTCGGCCTGCTCAACCATGCCTTGACTTGCAACTGGCCGCAATGAATTCTTTACGATAGTTTTTTTCACTTTCCTCACTTATATCATCGAATGCTTGATCATCATAGCAATGAATCACTGAATATATATTGCAATGTTTATAAACACCCGGAGACACCAGCGTCCGTGGCTTTATTTAATTTCCGCCCATGCCATAACCTCGAGAATATCTGAAACTAAGCCTACTTACAAAATTTAAGCTCCAGAATTGAACTTAGCAGCAGTTCCGACTGCTAAAAAAAAAAAGTGTTCATTTGTCCAATTTGGACACTGCTTGGGCATTTCCAGGTGCATGGATTTATATGACCAATCAGTAATAGCTTGTCAAGCCAGCCGTTTCATTGGAATGCTTGCTTGATTGCTTAAGCCACTTGGCGAGCGCTCACCAAGCTGCTTGGTTGTTCGTTTTAAAACCACCAGAAGTTAGACCTGTCACATTGCTGATGGAAATACCAATATTTGAGTAATTGCTAAAAATAAAAAATAAAAAAAGGAATAAAAATTGGGTTTTCCCCTTTTAAAATCATGCCAATATTATTGAAATATCAGCTGCTTTTTCGTATCCTTTTCTCACCTATGTTGTAAGTAGAGCAACCTGCTTTGTGATACTTCAGAAAGCGGTGTATAATCAGCGTTTTCTGAATCTAATCCATATGAGAAATGGGATTGAATGAGACTCACATTATAAAAAGTGAAGAAGAAGAAGAAGACGACAACAGAAGAAGAAGCTTGAGGAAGAGATTTTCCACCCAATTTTATATCAAACACGGCAGTTAAAATGAAAACGTTGATGGTTGGGCGCGTTTTATCGCCCTGGTAATGCCTTGCTGCGCTACCTACCCATCCCTCATGCTTCCTTCCCTTGCCGTTACGCTGCTTACATTCCCCTTATGCTGCCTTCCCTCCGCCTCCCCTCACACTGTCTTCCCATTCCTTCATGCTGCCTCCCCTTTCTTTCGTACTGCCCCCCCCGCATGCTGCCTCACCCCCTCACGCTGCCCTCACTACCTCATTCTGCCTCCCCCACCCTCACACTTCCCTTCGCTCACGTTGCCACCCCTTTCCATCACGCTGCCACCCCTTTCCCTCACGCTGCCACCCCTTTCCCTCGCGCTGCCACCCGTTTCCCTCGCGCTGCCACCCGTTTCCCTCGCGCTGCCACCCGTTTCCCTCGCGCTGCCACCCCTTTCCCTCACGCTGCCACCCCTTTCCCTCGCGCTGCCACCCCTTTCCCTCGCGCTGCCACCCCTTTCCCTCACGCTGCCACCCCTTTCCCTCGCACTGCTACCCCTTTCCCTCGCGCTGCCACCCCTATCCCTCGCGCTGCCACCCCTATCCCTCGCGCTGCCAGCCGTATCCCTCGCGCTGCCTCCCCTTTCCCTCGCGATGCCAACCCTTTCCCTCGCGATGCCACCCCTTTCCCTCGCGATGCCACCCCTTTCCCTCGCGATGCCACCCCTTTCCCTCGCGATGCCACCCCTTTCCCTCGCGCTGCCACCCCTTTCCCTCACGCTGCCACCCCTTTCCCTCGCACTGCCACCCCTTTCCCTCGCGCTGCCACCACTTTCCCTCGGGCTGCCACCCCTTTCCCTCGCGATGCCACCCTTTCCCTCGCGCTGCCACGCTTTCCCTGGCGCTGCCACCCCTTTCCCTCGCGCTGCCACCCCTTTCCCACGCGCTGCCACCCCTTTCCCTCGCGCTGCCACCCCTTTCCATCGCGCTGCCACCCCTTTCCCTCGCGCTGCCACCCCTTTCCCTCGCGCTGCCACCCCTTTCCCTCGCGCTGCCACCCCTTTCCCTCGCGCTGCCACCCCTTTCCCTCGCGCTGCCACCCCTTTCCCTCGCGCTGCAACCCCTTTCCCTCGCGCTGCAACCCCTTTCCCTCGCGCTGCCACCCCTTTCCCTCGCGCTGCCACCCCTTTCCCTCGCGCTGCCACCCCTTTCCCTCGCGCTGCCACCCCTTTCCCTCGCGCTGCCACCCCTTTCCCTCGCGCTGCTCTTGTTGTTGCGTATGTGTTCCACATATGCACGGGATGTGGGGCAAATTGAGAAAATTAAAATTGATTAAAGGAAGAGGTCGGAAGAGTGTGGAGAGAATGTGAAGTCTGGTAGGAGAAAGGAGAAAGGAGTAAGGGATGAGGAGGGCAGGGGTATGCGTTGGGCAGATGGAGTAGGGGAGAGGGTCAAAGATTTAAGTCGTTCACATAATAAACTACAAGGACACTCGGTAGGCTGCATACCTCCGCCACGTAATGCCTGATCCAGCAGAACATATTGGGCGCAAAAACTTTTTGAAATACTGTATCCTGCTACATATCGTTTTTAGCCCTATCTCTCAATGGTGAAGAATCACTTTAAAAATTTCCAGTCACCAGATCTGGATCTTCTCCAAAATCTAATCAGTTCGTCCTTCACACACACCTAACCTGTCCACCAAATTTCATCTGAATCCATCCACAACTTTTTGGGATATCCTGCACACAAACAGACAAACAAACAAACAAGAAAAAGACGTGCAGAGCATGACGCATGCAAAATCCACCCCCCCCTCTCCAAAGGTTGCCGTGGAATATCAAATGGTCCATTTTATTGAGATTGAAATTGAGAATCTTCATCAAAGCTCAGGTCAATTGGATGAAAATTGATTATTTTTCAGATTGAAATGGATGATTTTAGCAGTTTGACCATGAGTTGACCTTTTGACTATTTGACCTCAAAAATAGTTGCTTTCCCAATCCAGTAAAGGACTATGCAAACCCTGTTCAACCTTCAAGTTAATACGATGTAAATTGATGATTTTAGAAGTTTGACCTTGAGCTGACCTTTGACCTTTTGATCTCGAAAATCGTTGGTTTCCCAATTCCATGACGTAATATGCAAATCCTGTTCGAATTTCAATTCAATCGGATGAAAAATGACGATTTTAGATATTTGACCTCAAAGATGACCTTTGACCTCAAAATCAATCGACTTCTCAGTTGAGACTACGTCTACAACCTGGTAAAGTTTTGTGAAGATCGGTTTAAAATTGTGACCTGTAGGCAATTGACAAACAAACAGAGTAACAAAATTGACTGACCAAAAAACTTGAAAAACCTTTGATTTTGCAAGTAGCAAACAAACAGACAGAGAGGGGTGAAAACATAACCTCCTTCCACCTTCGGTGACAGAGGTAATTAATGGTCCTTAATAAAATGTAATAACTCAGTTTTTGAAATTTCACTTTTGTTCACTTTCAGACTGTGCTTGAAGATTATCTGATTTCACAAGGTGCAAAATGCGCCGGTAGAGGGCGCCGTGCCACATGGGAAAACTACGGGCATTTTGTAAAGGCGTGGTGGTGAAGCGGATACGGCTACTTCAAGGCTGTGGTAAGGGATACGTGGGGGTGATATCACTGGGCGTAGGTTGATCATACTGCCGCGTAATGACCTTTTTATGTCTGTAAAATCCCAAACACTGCGTCACCAGCCCCATAGGGCCCTCTTGTGGTTTGGTTCTCGATTCTCTTTGTGTAACTGGCCCAACGTGGCATTTTAACGGTGTCCAGATTGAGAAGCTGGCGTTACTGTTTCATCCTTAGGCGATGCATTGCCTGGATAACAAACCAACAACTCAAAGAAAATGTGGGCTACTGTATCCAATAAGCTTTCAGTGTTAACAGCATATAGTTTTTTTTTTTTCTTCTTCTGTCCGCTCCTCATTTTCATCATGTATTCTTTAAAATTCACCTTATTCATTTGAAGAGTAAAGATCTTAAGTTTTGAGGCACAATAAAGTATGTTTCGTGTGATAAAGCATTTGTAAAAAAAATTCACTCTGATGCATTTACTCTTTCACTGAGCTTAAAATGAAGAGATGGATTCAATCAAACCAACAGATAACATAGTTATGTACTTTGTACAGCTTTAGTTTCTTTATTATTATCCAGAAATCGGTGGTCAAGTAGTAACAAAGTGATGTAGGGCAGAATGGAACATGGACAGTTGCTTCCATCGATGAGTAATTGCCACCTCCATTAAATCCTCATATTTTTGTAGAATAACAATTTTGGCTCATGGAAGAGTGAGGAAAGAAAATGGATACTGTATCGGCAATATACTAACAGTGGAGCAGTGGGACAACAGACAGACATAATTGATCTTTGGTGTGACCAGTCTTGGTGGTGTAATGGTTCGAGTGTGCTTTGAATCTGGGAGGTCGGTGATTCAAACTACGACTGAGTCCTACCAAAGACATTAAAAATGATATGTGCTGCTTCCTTGCTTGATGCTCAGCATTTTAAAAGGATAGAGCATGGACAAACAACTACAGGCTGCGAAGTTTTGTGCAGATTTCATAGGCCTAATGGCCTCCTGCATTGAATAAGGAAACTCTTATTATAATAACAAGCAGGTGGATGGCCGGACAGGAAAATGAGAGAGGAGAGGGATGCAAACATAGTGACAAGTAAGAGGGGTGGGTTGGGGACAATGTACTTTAAAGGAGATCGAAAAGATCATGGGTATGAATGAAGGATTACAAGGTGATTGCCAAATTGATGCCCCTGCAGTGAAGACTGGGATTGACCTAA
>NC_140970.1:1455604-1495604 GCF_056783735.1 Eptatretus burgeri | reverse complement strand
TCGAGGAAAGGTGATTGAGAAAGCCATAGGACCTTCTATAGTCCGACGGTTTGCAGCTTTCTTAAAGTTGAAACGTGGAAAATTTGAAATGGTACTACTCCGAAAAAATATTCGCATCCATGAGCGTTACCCCTACCCAGTGAGAATGGAGGCCATCTTTGAATTAATTGACAGGGCACCCGGGAGACGCCTCGAGAAGTTGAGGCATCGAGAATTTGTGAAAAGGTGTCGTGTAGCAGGAGTTGAAGGATCGATAGAAACATTGACCAAAAGGAAGGGAAGTAATGTGGGTGTGGTGACAGATATGAGGCGTGGTAGGAGCAATAACCAGAGCCTGAGGTATCAAGGATCCTTGCCACAGCAGCACATTCATAAGCAGCAACCTTTATCAAAGAAGACTGAGATGGAGGGAGAGGCTGAGAGGTTTGCTGTGACCATTTCCATGACAACTAAGGTGTTGTTGCTGTCTGCAGTCAGTCGTGAAAGCGGAGTTTTAGCTTCGCCAACACCGAATATTCAAACCTTGCTGAGATCTGATCAGTATGAAAAGAATGATACAAGTGCAGTCAGTGAGGAATACAAAGATAATGTGAGGGTAAAAAATGAGGAAACAAAGATGGAGATTGAGAGAATGCCATCACAACGGGAAAATTTTCAAGAAGAGGGTGTTGCAGATGGACGTGAGAAGGAGATAGTGAGAAGAGGTGATGACAAGAAACAGGAAAAGGATGGGTTGATTCCAAAAGCTGAAGTGGAAAGAGAAGAGGGTGAGGGAAAAAAGGTGGAAGACTCCACTGAAGCAAAACGTAATAAAGGAGAGGAAGAAGAAGAGAGATCATCAGAAGTGGATGAAGAGTTGGAAGGTGATGCATATTTGGAAGAAATGGATGAAGATGAAAAAGGTTTGAAGGAAGACATTGGAACTCATGGAGTAGATGATGATCAAGTAGAAGATAGTGAAGAGCCAGAGGAAGAAATGGGAGATATTGAAAGTGAAGAAACATCACACAAAGATTCGAGGAAACGATATCGAATTGTGGTCAGAAAACCGCATCAACAAAGAGGGCTTTTGAGGATGTCGAGTCAGAGAAACAGGAACAATAAAAGGAAGAAGCTGAACAGAAGGAGAAAAATCCTGATGGCAAAAGGCAGTGAAGACCATCAGACAGGCCCGGTAGTGCAGAGATTTAGTGGCCAGACACCCAACTATAGACTGATCAGTTTCTTAGCTCCATTTCGTAATAGACGAAGATTGCTGGTGAGTAGCGGTGAGATGCCATTTTAGTCTAATCATTTTTTTCTTATGAAGCTATATTTTATTACTCATATCTAATACAATCTTCGAGTGCTACACGTAACATATTATACGTACATCTCCAAATCTAGCTGATCTCATCTTCACGTGCTGAAGAGCCAATGTACGAGCAGCAACGGGATGCCTACTTGGAACGTGCATGCGAGATGGGGATGCGGAACATCTCGGTGATCTCTTTGCTTGGCAATCACTCCCACAGCTCTTTGTCCATAGAACATTTTCACCGTGGTGAGACCCATTATATCAGCTGATTCATGTTGAGCAGTTGCCATGCTTTTGTGCTATATTTATGACTTCCTCATATCACATGTATACAGGTATAGAAGTGAGTTACCTGTTCGCAACAAGAAAAACACTTTGTTTTCATTTCCATTATGAACAGAACAACAAAGTTCGGATTTTAATTGAAGACTTGATCACTGATTTTGTGTTGGTGATCTGTTGGGAGGATAAACAATTGACTTTGATAGACGTTTTGCAATACTTCTTTCCAGTCATCAATAAGTTAATGCTCAATCATAATGATTATTATTGAACATCAGGCCATTAACTTGGTTGAAGGAAGCACAATTTAAGGTGAATAATGTGAAGATATCTCGATGCATAGGAATGTGAAAGTTTAGGGCTTTTTAGTCTTAGCTGTGATAAAAATGTGACCAAGCTCAAAACTTATGGTATAAAAATTAACTTTATTTGGGTTTACCTCTATGACATTCTCCTCTTAGCACCTACCGAGCTCATGATTCTGGGATGCCAGGGCCAAATTCCAGAGAATGTTGATTTGTCAATAATTTTCCAATATCCTAAGAATTCATCTAAAAGCCCACTGATTTCTTCGAATGCTCTTTTTTTTCTTTTTCTTTTTGTACACATTGTCAAGGCTCGTATGAGAGCTAACACACAATGCACAACAAGCGGGGCAGGAGACAAGAGTGGCGGGAGAGGGAAGGACAAAACATTGGGGAACAGAGACATTTGGAGATCTGTGGAAGGGAGAGGGATGGGGCGGGGAACACGGGGTATACAAGATGGACACTAAGGGGACTTTCAGGAAGGAAAGCAGGGAATTTGAAGATGGTGGATTTGGGGTGGATTAACGGGAGTAGAAAAAATCAAGGATTTGGATGGGGGACGATAAGAGGTGGTGGTGAACAGCTGTTTTGAAGGCCTGGAGTGAAGAATTGAATTGAAGAGAGTGAGGGAGTTTATTCCAAAGGTGGGGGAAAAGATGAATGAAAGAATGAAGGTGTCGAGTAGCGATTCGTGATTTTGGTAGTTTTACCAGAAGGGGATTGCTGGCGGACCTTCAGCGCCCTGCAGAAATATGGTGGGGACATATTGCAGACAGAGCAGGGGGGACAAGACCGGAGAGGAGACGGTAGAAGATAGAAAGACCACCGACCTGCCTGCAGTAAGAGAGTGAGAGACCCAAACACTCAGCCTCATTGCGGGAGATACCAATGATCCTAAATGCCTTGGTTTCCACAGCGTGAAGACGAGAAAAGTGAGAGGCAGGAGCACCAGTCCAGAGGGAGAGCAGTACTCCATCAGGCTGCAGACGAAATCTATGTATGTGGTCAGGATCTCAGGTAGGCTGAGGAAGGACTTTGCATGATGGAGGATTCCCAGTCGGCGACTGGCTTTGGAGATCAGATTGGAAATGTAGCTTTCCGAGTAAAGAGCATAGCAGAGAGTGAGACCAAGAATCTTGAATGAAAGGACTTCTTCCAGAGGATTGTTGAGAAAGTAGATTTGGGGGGGGGGGTGGTTCCAAAAGGTCCTTTCAGAGAGACAAAGTGAGAGTGTGAGATTTGTCAGGATTGAGAGACATGTTCCACGTGTTGGATCAGTTTGTGATTTTATCCAGATCTGCAGAGAGCGAAGAAGCTGCAGCTTTCCGGTCAGAGGAATGACAGAGGGTGGAGTCATCAGCAAATTCATCACCACAAGCTTCAGTGAACCATGGACGGGTGGAAGTGTATAACAACTGAAGACAAGAGGGGATAAATCTGTGCATGAGGGAGAGCAAGTTTCTTTGAAATAATTCCCAGGACGAGTTGATGTTTTAGAAAGTAGCGATGGGAGACCAGTCTAGATGTTTGATCGCTGCTTGAAGACCCTGCCAGTCGGCTTGAGTGAAATGCCAGACCCGACGGCACTCAGGTGATTATCTAATAACAACCAGCGAGATGTCCACTTTGACAATCATGTGTTCAGAAGAACCGATTGGACCAAAGGAAGAACAGCAGATATTTTCAGGGAAATTTGTCAAAATCAGATCCAGAAGAGATAGAGTACTGTTGGTTGAGATCTGGATCGGGAAGTTGACCGATTGAATTAGTCCCAATGAGTCACAGAAGTCTTTCGCTGAAGTGCCATGGCAGGTGAGAGAGGTTCCCACACCGAGCCAACTGGCATGATGACAATTGAAGTCACCACATATGAGGAAGAGAGAGTTCGGATGAGATGATAGATGTTGGTCCATGTTTTCGGATCGTGAGGTGTAAATGGAGTCATCACTGTTTGGTGGATGGTGCAGCATACATATAAACATGAGGTGGGAGTGGAGGGGAAACCGTATCCAGAGGTATTCTTGGGGGTATGGGGGAGTGAGGGCAGTGCATGGAGAGTGAGGATTAGTCTTTGATGAAGAGAGCAACTCCTCCACTAGGACGAGGCTCAGGTCTGTCAGACCGGACGAGGGAATAACCAGGGAGAGATACTAGGGAGTCAGAGACGTCTTGAGGAAGGAAAGTTTCTGTTCAGCAGATTATGTCTGGTTTGTCAGTAGCAACCTGTGTGGAAAGATCTGTCAGGTTTGAGCGAAGGCCCCGGATATTTGAGGTCCATACTGTTAATGAAGAGAGGGGGTAATGAAGCTGATTGATCGATGAAAAGTATCAGGAAGAGGGTTGAGAGAGACATGTGGTTTTGGGAGGTGTATAGTTAGAAACGATACAAGGAAAATTATTATTTTTTGATGGCTTTTTGAAGATTAGGTAAGATTAGGGAATGGAAAGATGTAGGAAAAAATCGTGAAGGTAATGGGGAGAGAGGGTCAGCTTAAATAGAAGGAAGATGGTGTGCTGGCAGGATGAAGAATCATAATAAGACAATAATAATAATTATCATAATAATAATAATAAGAAGAAGAAGAAGAAGAAGGATTGGTACTCATTGGTATGAAGGAAGAAAGGGTTGTTGTTTTTTTGTTGTTTAAAATTTTTTTTAAGACAAGAAACAGAGGATGTACTTGGAAGGGAAAGATGGGGGCAGTGGGGAAAATAGGAATTGATGGTTATAGGGAGAGAATACAAATATAAACGATCGTACACTAAGACGGGAAGGACGGGTTCACCTCAAGGAACCCGATAAGACAAGGTCGACAAAAACTCACATAATACCACTTTTTTGAAACAAAACCGAACGAGGAACAGACAGTAAACATGTAGGTGAGAAAATAAAGTTAAAACGTGACATATAATGACCGGAAACATAACTTTGAGAAAGTCGGCAGAGACCCCTGAGAGAAGCAGCCGTCATCTCAAACCCAGAACCGGAAGTTCCCATGCTTTTGTGCTATATTTATTGCTTCCTCATAATACATGTACTGTGAGGAAAGCTCTGCAAGTATACCCAATAATGATCTCCGAATATCATTGACCTACTTATAATGTGTGCACATGCCCTTCCTTGGATCATTGCAAAAAGTTTACGACAAGAAAATAAAAACTTGCATGAAGAGAAGTAAAATCAGATACCGCACATTATTCGCATTGATAAACTGGCATCGCACTCGGTAGAGCACATACCACCGCCAAGCCAAGATCTGAATCCGGACCTTAACTAAAATAAAAAAAAAAACAGCTTGGTTTCATCTACTTAACTAAAATCGAATCAGCTTGTTCTTGTCACTGTTCCAACTTATCCACCAATTCTCGATGGTGTAGTACTCTCCTCTCTGGGCTGGCTCCCCTGTGTCACATCTTGCTCAGCTTCATGCTGTGGAAACAAAGGCCTTCAATATCATTGCAACCTCCCCAGTAGGAACACAACGTTGTTGCAACATCATTTGCCGGTTCTATCCTGACGTCAGAATTGGGTCAGTGGGAAGTTGTTTTTGCAACACCCATGACGTCAGATTTCAATGTTGTGACAACAATGAAATCTGATGTTGTTGCAGCGTCGTATTCTGGTTGAATCCTGACGTCAGAATTGGGTCAGTGGGAAGTTGTTTTTGCAACACCCATGACGTCAGATTTCAACGTTGTGACAACAATGAAATCTGATGTTGTTGCAGCGTCGTATTCTGGTTGTATCCTGACATCAGAATTGGGTCAGTGGGAAGTTGTTTTTGCAACACCCATGACGTCAGATTTCAACGTTGTGACAACGTTGAAATCTGACGTTGTTGCAGCGTCGTGTTCTGGTTATATCCTGACATCAGAATTGCGTCAGTGGGAAGTTGTATTTGCAACACCCATGACGTCAGATTTCAACGTTGTGACAACAATGAAATCTGACGTTGTTGCAGCGTCGTGTTCTGGTTGTATCTTGACGTCAGAATTGGGTCAGTGGGAAGTTGTTTTTGCAACACCCATGACGTCAGATTTCAACGTTGTGACAACATTGAAGCATGACGTTATTTTTCAACTTTATCACAACGTTCATAAAATGGAGTTTTTGTTTTTACCCTTTTCTTTGCACGCCAAAGAAACGAACATTGCAGTGCATGACACCCTTCAGCTTCCAGCTTGATGGAGCCCTCGACCCATAGGTCTGGGGTCAGCGGAGCACCGCTGTTCCACCGGTGCCATTATCAAAACATTGAAGTTGTATTGCAACATCATTACGTTGCACAGTAACACATAATGACCACAACTTGAAAACAACTGCATTTCATAATCATTTATTATCACATATCACACAGAGCATGATTGTGGCAAAAATATACAAGCAGTATTAACAATAATAATATCTTTATTCGTACCAAAAAAGCACACTCAAATACAAACGTACAATAAATAAAAGTAGATATCATTGCAATTGAGAAACATATACTAACTAGAACGGGCACTCGGTAGAGCACATACCTTCGCCGCCGCAACTTTTTTCCGGGCACATTTGAAAAACGTCATTTTAAAACGTCCATGACGTCACAACCGTCAGTCCGATTGATGTCAAATTTGGTGTGTAACCTCCTTGAAGGAAGTCCAACAAAATGGAATGATAAACACTGAAAAATTAAAAATTTGAAAAATGACGTCATCTTTTGACGTCATTTTGACGCACTTCCGGGGACGTCACGTCCAATCGGGGACTACCATTCTGAAAGCTCGTAGTTCACTGAACGTTTTAACGTTGGTTTCATGTCAATAGCTCTATTAGATCTGAAGCTATGCCTACAAGTATATTTTGACCTTGAGTGTGACCTTGACCTTGACTACAGAGTTAATTGGCAAAACCTGTACATCAATAAACATATTTTGGTACTGATCCTAATGCCTGCATTTGGGAGACTTTGCTTTATAAATTATATAGATATTTGAATGTAAAATATCAGGACATTTTAGCCACAATTGAAAAACGTCATGTTCAAACGTCAATGACGTCATAACGGTCAGTCTGATCGAAGTCAAATTTGGTGTGTGATGTCCTTAAGGTAAGTCCTACAAAATGGTATGATCAAAACTGATGAGATCGAAAATTGAAAATTTACGTCATCTTGTGACGTCATTTAGACGCAATTCCGATGATGTTACGTCAAATCCGACACTACATATCCGAAAGGTATCTCGTCATGGAACAATATGGCGGTGGTTGCATGTCGATAGCTGTATTATGAAGGAAGTTATGCTCAAAAGAGTGTTTTTGACCTTTTCATGACCTTGACCTTGACCTTTCACCCGATCGCTCCCAAAATCTAATCAAATCGTCCTTCGATACTTACGAATCATCCCACCAAATTTCATGCAATTCGGTTTAATACTTTCTGAGTTATGCGAATAACAAACAAACACACATATTTACAAATAAATAAATACACAGCAACCAAAACATAACCTTTCGCAGAATGCAAAGGTAAAAATGGGGAATAAAAAGAAATACCACATGGGTAAAAGTCGTAAATACCTTTTTGACAAATTCACTTTGTGCAAAGCACAGTTAACAATTCAAATTCAGAAAGTTCTGCTCCAGAGACGAACTATGGAGCTTCTCTGTCAAATATAATTGAGTGCACAAAGGCACCTTTAAGTACAACATCATCATGCAGTGTGAGTAAAACTCAAGCCTGGTGTTGGCTTAGTGGTTAGGGTGGTGAGTTCAAGCCCTGTTGGCTGCTGAATTAAAATACACCAGGAGGTTGACTCAGCCTGTCATCCTTCTGAGGTCTGCAAAATGAGTACCAATGTACTGGTAAGGGGTACCAATGGTACCAATGTCATTGGTACCAATCTGGTACCAATGACACTGCATCAGCAGCTTAATCAGCAGCGAGAGAGAGAGCGAGAGAGAGAGAGAGAGAGAGAGAGAGAGAGAGAGAGAGAGAGAGAGAGAGAGAGAGAGAGAGAGAGAGAGAGAGAGAGAGAGAGAGAGATAGTAAAACTGCTGATAATTCTATGCTTGCATACATTATGGGCATTAAGAGCATAAAAGGTATTGACATAACTTGCATTTATATAAAATGTAATTAAAAGTTTTAGCTACTGATGACATACTACCCATTGTTACAAGATTCATAATTATATTAAGTGATCTCAGGTAAGAATTATGAGAAGATGAAGAACCACATATAAATTTTGCTATATGACATAATAGTTGACATTCAATAGGTAGAAATTCAGCAATGACTGGTAAAAGAGTACAATATGGGTCCTACTTGGGAAGTCAAACACCTTTCTGATAGAATTTCTCCATGATATATCTTCTTCTTCTTCCTTCGGCTGCTCCCGTTAGGGGTCGCCACAGCGGATAATCCGTATGATCCGCATAGTGATTTGGCACATGTTTTACGCCGGATGCCCTTCCTGACGCAACCCTGGTCGCCTCTTACGACACAGGGATATGGTACACCTATTTTAACCGGGGTATACACCGGCCCAGTACACTGGTACTCATTTTGCCGACCTCGGAAGGATGACAGGCTGAGTCAACCCCCTGGTGTATTAATTTAGTGGCCCAACGGGGCTTGAACTCAGGACCTTTTGGATCCCAAGCCGCTGCCCTAACCACTGTGCCAACACCAGGCTTTTCTCCATGATATATATATATATATATATATATATATATATATATATATATATATATATATATATATATATATATATATATATATATATATATATATAAAAATATTTTTTACTTGTTATGTCCCACAGTGGGCATCAATAGCATGAGGTGCAAAAACACTTAAACAGATGATACTTGACATGATATGAACAGTGCATAAAATTATAGTGCATAACTGAATTACAATCAGGCAAATCAATGAGACTATATATATATATGTATATATATATATATATATATATATATATATATATATATATATATATATATATATATACATACATATATATATATATGTATTCATACAAAGAAAAAAATATAAATCTAACATCATTAAGTATGAAAACACAATTTTGAATGCATCTCACATAAATAATTCCAAAGCACAAAAAAATTAATTTGTTGGGTGTTTTCAATCTTAATTTCACAAGAAAATAAAATAACTTCATTATGCATAAAAGTACATGTAAATATTTTCACAATGTAAACTTCGGCTGGGTTTCCAACATCCAACATTACAATTAACTATGCTGCAAATTCTTAATAATCAAGGATGTGAACGGCTGGCACAGCGTGTTGCTGTTGCTCGTTATTATTACACCAGTACGTGCCCGTATGTGCGTGCCCGTACGTGCAAAAAAAATAAGTAAAAAAACCCAAAAACTTTCAAACAACTACACAGGCCATTCCTTCACTTTCGTAAACGACGACTGGATTGGGGCATTGTGTTTATCTTTAAATGCGCATAAGAAATCGAAAAACTATGAGAATACAGTAAGTCAGCACTATCCGGAAATCCGTACGTTATAACCCGTAATGGGGAACGCGGCTGAGTATCTCTTCCCCATCGGCCACGCCTACGCAGTTGGTTTGGTAAATAAATGGCCATAACTTGGGAAGCACTTGTCCGATTTAATATCAAACCTTGAAAAGGCACACACTCAGGTCCCCAGCAATATAGCTGGCAAGTTTAAGTTAGATCGGACTAGTGGTTGTCGAGAAACAGCGGTCACAGACACACACACACACACACACACACACACACACACACACACACACACACACACACACACACACACACACACACACACACACACACACACACACACACACACACACACACTGCTGGAATTATAGATAGATGAGGGCTTGTTCCTGCCCACACCTCCACGCCGATCAGGGGCATATTTCAAATGTTGTGATATGGCAGTGTCCACAGCCACCTCCGTTGCTGTTGGCTGACTGGTCATGGTACTGTCTGAAAAATAATAAGAATTTCCACTTCGTATATATTGGGCTTTATGATCATCAAACAAGACTTGCAATGTGAATTACGCTCAAGTCATGCACATTATAAACTGTCATTTAGCAGAATTCATTACCTCTGACAACTTTATAAAAATTCAGGTTCCGGAAAGGTCTCTTCCCATTCTTTCCACACAAATTGTATGTGGACATCACAGCATTGGACATCACCCTTATTTTAGAAAATAAAAACAATTTAGTACACCAGTGTTCGAAGCAGCTTGTAACAAGTTTTAAGTTTCACTGCCCTAAAAAGCCTAAATTAATATTATTCTTAATAATATAAAGTTATTTTCATGTCTTTTGATAACCATTTTACCAAAGGAAAACAATTGTGCACCGAAAAACTTGAACAACTCCCCAAGTGACAAACTACTGCAATGAAGGCTTCATTGTTGCAAGCGGCAGTTTGTCGGCGGCCAAAGGGTTAATATTTTTTACGACAAAACTTCACATTTTTCGGCGAACAATAACTGACAATTGTTTTCCTTTTGCCTTTTGTTAGGCCTAACTCGTTAAAAGAGGACATAAAAAAAAAAAAAATAATAATAATATTAATGGAGACTTTTTAAGGGCAGTGGAACTTTAAATTTGTTACATTGCGGTACAATGCGGTAATTCGTCGAACCCGAACGGCCGAAGCATTTATCCACACCAGCAAAATATTTTAAAAGGTTCTGAACCGATTAAACTTGTCCAAAGTAATTTTTGCAGAGTTCCCTTTTTTGCCACAGACCGGTGTGTTTTTTTTTTCACCAGGCCTGCGGAAAAATGAATTGATTATATTTACCGTCGATTTATACACACTATCAGGGCCATATCAGCGACAGCTAAACGTGATAAACGAATGATGAAATCAGGTGCCAGAGGATTCGATCGTCAGATGCACATTCGAGTCCAACGCTCGAACCACACGAGTGGCCCGAAGGGCTCGGGCCCGGGAGAGTTTCCATTTAATGTAACTATATAGATTCCAGCACACCAGTAACAGTAACACATCATGGATTCTGTGATCTTAAAAACGTCCAAAAACAAAAGCTAAGACACATAAAATCGATTTATAATATTATACTTACCAAAAATGATCACAGCAGAAGATAATTTTAACTAAAAAAGCTAAAGTCTTCTGCAGATTAAAGCGGATTGTCTCTGCCACACTCAGAAACAGCTGAAAGTTCACGTTTTACCAAACTTTGCAAATGGCGGCTTGTGATGCGGAAATAGCAATTAGCCAATCAGATCTCTCCTCCGGTGAAAGGCAGACACAATCACACGGCACGAGGTGGCAATGCGCTCACCCTGTAAACACATGCGGCAGAAAAAGAAGTTTTAGATCACCGCGCATGCGCGCTGCTGCTGTACCGCATCGTGATATGGTTGTACAACCAAGTGGCCTAATCCCGACGTCGTGACTCTTTCATACTGATGTCGTGTGCCTGCTGGGTCTTGTGATGAGGCTGTCTATGGGCCTATCACTTCATCATCGCCAACAGGTCGGTGGTCTCTCAGTCTTCTTCTGCCTCATTTCTGGACTTCCACCCTCTGCCTTCTCCATACTTTGCCCCCTTCCCCCACCCCAGGTATCTGCAGGATGCACTCAGTCCAGCAGTAACCCCCTCCAAGTGAAACTGCCTCAATCCAGAACCACTGCTCACTGACACTCATTTATTCCTCTTTTTTTTTCCCCACCTGTGGATCTGCCTTCCATACTCCTTTTCAATCTCGTTCCTCCCTTCATGACTCCGAGACAGCTGTTCACCACCATCTCAAGTCATCCCCCATCCAAAATTATATTTTCTACACCCGTTAAACCACCCTGCAACCCTCCAAAATTTTTGCTTACATATCCATATTGTCAACCCAGCCTGGTGTTGGCTTAATGGTTTCGGTGGTGGGCTTAAGATCCTAGGATCCTGAGTTCAAATCCCACTCTGCTGTTAAAGTTATACCAGGTGAGGTTGACTCTGCCTGGCGTCCTTCCGAAGTCGGCAAAATGAGTGCCAGCTTGCTGGTATCCAGTGTCGGAGTGGCGACCCATCCAGGATTGTGTCCAATAGCCTAGGAGACTGCTTAGGCAGCACCAACGCTCTGCACAGAGTATGGTCCCAATGGATGGATGGATGGTCCTGAGTTTTAGCCCCATTGGCTGCTGAATTAACACGAGGTGGGGTTGACTCAGCCTGTCATCCTTCTGAGGTCAGCGAAATGAGTACTAGTGTCCTGGTAGAGGGGCACAGCTTCAGTGGCACAGCTGCACTTCCAAGAAATAATGGCTACCCTGCAATCAAGCTGCCATATTCAAGAACAGAACAGATTGTCAACCCTTTGCGTTTTCCCTTACCTCTCGCCCTATTTGTCTATCTCCATCTACTTTCTCCCTCTGCCCTACTGTTGGTGTTTCACCTTTCTCTTGTTGTTGCCTTTGTTGTGTTGTGTCCTGATGTTGTTCTGTGTCATAGCTCTTCTCCAAGCCGAGAGCATGTTTGTTTTTTAATTTTTTTAAAAGGAGAAAAGGTTTTGTCATAAACCGTCCACAACTTTGTTTTTTCTAATATCATGCTATATTATCGTTTTTGGCCTCATCTCTCAATGGTGAAGAATCACTTGAAAAATAAAAAAAATTCTCGGATATGGATCTTCACCAAAATCGAATGAATTTGTCCTTGTCAGACACCCAACCTGTCCACCAAATTTTGTCCAAATTCGGCAATAACTTTTTGAGATATCCTGCTCACAGACAGACAAACAAGGGGTGAAACAAAGGCAAGCAG
The DNA here is from genome assembly GCF_056783735.1 of Eptatretus burgeri. Lineage (NCBI taxonomy): Eukaryota > Metazoa > Chordata > Myxini > Myxiniformes > Myxinidae > Eptatretus > Eptatretus burgeri. The sequence goes on along the minus strand of NC_140970.1, from coordinate 1,482,923 downwards.
ATCCACCTAAAAGATAGGGGTGAAAACAAAACCTCTGCCACCGATAGGGCTCAGACATACCATGAAGACTCTTTATAATGTTTTATTTTTTATGAACTTTGACAGCCAGTATATTCATGAAACTTTCAAAAATAGAGATGCAGATATCGTCTTGTAACAAATCGTCTTCTTGAAAAGGAGCGAGCTGTCAATATGGCATTGCACACATCTTCACACATTCATACTCGGATGTAGTTCTCCATAAATGCCAACAGTTTATGTATACCTTTTCAGTAGGACACTGCCAGTTGTTTTAGCTGGAGTTTCAAAATATAATATGCAAGTGGGGAAAAATATCAATCCTCACCTTTACATTGTGTGTGTTTAAAAAATAAATGAATTAATGCACTGTCCATGTATTTTTGTCTTTTAAAAAAATTAATAAATAAAAGAAATCCTTGGATCATTAAAAAATGAAAGTAACACTTTCCCACTTTGCTATTGACCATGTGATGCATGCAAACTATCATAATGAAAGCTCTGCTGATTGGATGACTAACAAATCAGACTGCAGCACTAACCAGATCTTACCATGATCTCTCTTGGGCAAGCCACATTTCACAGTTGGCTTCCAAAACCAGATGCCGACTCGGCATCCTCCGTCGTGCAAAGCATGCCTGAGCTCCTATCCAGGTATAAGGCCTTTATTCGTAGCTTGATGGAATACTGCTCTCCCCTCTGGGCTGGCTCTCCTGCCTCACTCTTTACTCAACTTGATGCCATGGAAACCAAGGCTTCCAAGATCATTGGACTCTCTTGCAATGAAGCTGTGTCTATGGGCCTATCACTTCATCATCGCCAACAGGTCGGTGGTCTCTGTCCTCTTCTGTCTCATTTCTGGTCTTGCACCCTCTACCTTTTCCATGCTTTGTCCCCCCCCACCTCCCCAACCCACCCCGTGGATCTGCAGGATGCACACAGTCCACCAGCAACCCCCTCCAAGTGAAACTGTCAAATTCCAGAACCACTACTCACCTCCACTCATTTATTCCCTTTTTAATTTGCCTGTGGAACCAACTTCCATATTCTCTTCAATCTCATTCTTCCCTCCAGGTCTTCAAGACAGCTCTTCACCACTATCTCAAATCATCCCCCATCCAAAACTATTATCTTTTCTATACCCATTAAACCATCCTCCACCCCCTCCCAAAATTTTGCTTCTGTATCTATCTTGTCCAGCCCTTACATCCTCCCTTGTTTGTCTGTCTCCATCTATTTTCTCCCTCCACCCTGCTTTTGGAATGTCCCCTTTCTTCTGCTATTCCTTTTGTTATGTTGTGTCCTTACCCATTCTCTGTTCTCGCTCTTCCATGAGCCCTGACTATGTATAAAAAAAATCCTCATTGCACTTGGCAAAGACACTTGATTTTATCCCCCGCCGCGTGGCGGAAGGGGGATATTGTTATCACCCGGGTCGTCCGTCCGGCTGTCCGTCCGTCCGGGCGTCAACATTTATAGCTGTGAGTGCGATAACTCATAAACTGTTCGCCATATCGATTTGAAATTTGGGTCACACATGTACCACCTGAAAAGGAAGAACCCTATTGATTTTGGGCGTGGCCAGATCCAAGATGGCCTACTAGGGCGGTCGTCCGTCCAGCCAGCTGGCTGACATGGCGTCAACATTTATAGCTGTGAGTGCGATAACTCATAAACTGTTTGCCATATCGATTTGAAATTTGGGTCACACATGTACCACCTGAAAAGGAAGAACCCTATTGATTTTGGGCGTGGCCAGGTCCGAGATGGCCGACTGGGACGGTCATCCGGCTGGCTGGCTGGGCGTCAACATTTATAGCTGTGAGTGCGATAACTCATAAACTGTTCGCCATATCGATTTGAAATTTGGGTCACACATGTACCACCCGAAAAGGAAGAACCCCATTGATTTTGGGCATGGCTGGATCCAAGATGGCCGACTGGGACGGTCGTCCGGCTGGCTGGCTGGGCGTCAACATTTATGGCGTCAACATTCATAGCTGTGAGTGCAATAACTCATAAACTGTTCTCCATATCTATTTGAAATTTGGGTCACACATGTACCACCTGAAAAGGAAGAACCCTATTGATTTTGGGCGTGGCCGGATCCAAGATGGCCGACTGGGACGGTCATCCGGCTGGCTGGCTGGGCGTCAACATTTATGGCGTCAACATTCATAGCTGTGAGTGCAATAACTCATAAACTGTTCTCCATATCTATTTGAAATTTGGGTCACACATGTACCACCTGAAAAGGAAGAACCCTATTGATTTTGGGCATGGCCAGATCCAAGATGGCCGACTGGGGCGGCCATCTTGAAAAAAGTTTTTTCGCCATATCGATTTGAAATTTGGGTCACACATGTACCACCTGAAAAGGAAGAACTCTATTGATTTTGGGCGTGGCTGGATCCAAGATGGCCGATTGGGGCAGTCGTCCGTCCGGCCGACTGGAATGGCGTCAACATTTATAGCTGTGAGTGCGATAACTCATAAACTGTTTGCTATATCGATTTGAAATTTGGGTCACACATGTACCACCTGAAAAGGAAGAACCCTATTGATTTTGGGCATGGCCAGATCCAAGATGGCCGACTGGGGCGGTCATCTTGAAAAAAATGTTTTTTCGCCTTATCGATTTGAAATTTGGCTCACACGTGTACCACCTGAAAAGGAAGAACCCCATTGATTTCGGGCGTGGCCGGATCCAAGATGGCCGACTGGGGCGGCCATCTTGAAAAAAATGTTTTTTGTAATAAATGGAAAACCGCTTATCTGATTTCAATTATTTTTCAATGGCGGGGGATTCCCCATCTCTGATGCTATATTTCAATCAACAGATACCTATTTCACATCGGTGGAGTGTCCTGCCCATCAGTGGAGATATCAATCCTTGGTAGACTTTTCAATCTTACTGTTAGAAAGGATAACTTTTTTTTCCATGTTGTGAACGGCTCTGTACATCTTGCGACAGTGAATTGCTTTCAGTTTTGTTATCCATTTGAATGTTGCAATGATTATTCGTTTCTTAAACACCATATTCATATTCTATAATAATTTTCCAATACAGGGTGTCAGTTATCGAGTGCTGCAAAAGCAGGGTGAGAGCAAAATATTTCCCACCAAGCACAGCATCGTTTTGCAAACAGTCTACATTATTAAAAAATCCTCATTTTTATTCAATCAAAATCTGTCTGTTTGTTCCTTTGTCTGTCCGTCCATCTATCTGTGTGCATATATCTGTATGTCCGTGTATTTATCTGCCTTAATCTTTCTATCTTGTGAATGCATATCTTACCAGGTATGATTTAATAATTAAAAATTTGATATACCAGTTTGCATCATCACTATTTGTGCAGTTGTTATGCTGATGCAGTGCCCCTGTAGATTAGGGCAGTAAATTTGGCCTAGATTATACCAGTGCATGGTTTCCTACTCTTTATGAAAGTTAAGTATGAACATTGAGGAAATGTCCAAGAAAAAGTATGCCTTTGTATGTAGTCACACATTATTGGCAAAATTTCAATCCCTGCCTGACATTTCATATCTGATTTCAAGTTATTCCTTCACATTGGCAACCATGTGCCCAATTCATAGATTGTGCCCAATAGCCCATGTCATGAATCAATGTGGGAACGGTTCCAGCCAAGAGATAAAGAGGATTTTTTCAGAGAGTCGGAGAGATCATTGATGAAAGCCAGAAAAAGAACAGGGCCCAGAACGCTGCTTTGTGGAACTCCAGCCTGGACAGTAAGAGGGGATGAGAGAACTCCATTTAGGGTCACATGTTGGCTGCGACAGGAGAAGAAGTCTACAGCCACAAGTGGAGATGGCCTTGGATACCACAGGAAGAGAGTTTGGTGAGCAGGGCGGGGTGCCAGACCATGTCAAAAGCACGTGATATGTTGAGGGATAAGTTTCAACTTCGTATTAAAAATTAGCACCTTTTAATTGATGATGGATCTTGACCATCATTGAATATCAAGGGAGTTAACATACTTGTCTTGATTAAATAGAATGCTTGATGTTGCATTTTAAAAATAAAGTATGAACTTTATTTTAACATTTGCACATGGGAAAGACCAACTACAGTACTGCAGGTATCTTGATAGAAGTAAAATGCATTTTTGTGTGATTGCTATAATGTATCAAGGTGTGCTGTGTGCTACTTTGTCTTCAAGTAGTTACTGTAACTTGATATTCCCTGACAGAGGACGACACCTCCTTGGCCACTCAATCCAGCAGATTTCCCAGACATTGGACTTTGGCCTGGAAGCTGCGACAAATGTATGGCCTTACAGATGGTGAATTCCTCATGGCCTTGACAGATCTCGACCTCAAAGTAAAGGTCAGTTACCAGGAATCGAGAAAGAATGTTGGATAAATTATTAACGCATGACTTACATGTACATACTTTTGTACTTGCTCCTTATCCAAGTACTTTGTGGCAGAACGGGCGAGCATACAGAAGAGGGGTGTGTTTCACACCATTAACCAGACATAGTGTCAAGACTTTAGGATTGTCTACCATTTAATAAAACACACTAACCCACCAGAAATCACAGGACACCTCTTTCCAGTTGTGAAAATTGTTTATGCATTTGCTATATTTGCACAAAATCAATGCCATCAACAGGATACAACAGAAGTAGTTAGTGAATGGTCTCTTTGCTCACTTTCAGGGAAAGTATGCCACATAGGAAGGAATGAATGGCATTCAGGAGATTAATCGGCTCTTAGATAGTGAGCACCTCCATGAGGAACATTTTAACCTTCCGAGCAAAACCGAAATCAACTATGAAGGAACATCAGTGTGAGGTGAAAGATTAAAGGCAACACCAACCATGATCGTTAATCAAGAATACCATTGAAAATTGCATCATCAAAAAAGAAGGAGAAGCCTGTCACAGATTGTTTAATAAAACAGACTTAATTCGTCCATCACCTAAAACTTCCATGAAATGATAATCGTGTTTTGGGAGTTATTGGGATGTCAGGTAAGCATTGATACAGTTCATCGAGCCTCTTTTTTGTCACTGCAATGAGATGCAATCACAGGATCCTGGGGCCTTTAAATTTGGAAACGAGTTTTGTGAAGCGATGGGTCCAAGTACGTATTGTTCAATTCTGATGGCAGGGTCTGTGGGATGTGTTGAAACTTCAATTACAGGCCCGACAATATTGATCACAACATCTGGAAAAACTAGAAGCTGCACTATGTGAGGAATGGCAAAGATTCTCCCTTAAAACTATCGTGAACTGGAAGCAGATGTTAGAAGTTAAGGTTAAGACTCGGGTTAGGGAATGAGTTGGGCCTACGAAATGTGAAACGGCGACTCACAAAGGTTGTATACATTGTCAATAAAATGTGCCCCACGTTACCTTTGGTCAGAGGGTATACAAATTACTTTTGTGAAACAACAAATATAATTTGAAGATAATGTCCAAAATTTCCTCTTAACAACTATTGCAGTGCATGAGAGATGCAATCGGACAGTTGGTATAAGATGAAGTAACAGACCCAAGTCAGACAAAGCAAGAGAAAAACTAGAACGTCACTCAGTAGAGGCACATACCTCCACCAGGCTGAACAGTTTACGTTTTGTAACCCACTGATAGGCCGGATCTGCATTCAGTCCTGAACCAAAATCTATTCCGCTTATTCTTGTCACATACCCAACTCATCCACCAAGCTCTACTCTCATCTGTCCACAACTTTTTGAGATATTGTGCTATATATCGTTTTTTGGCCCTATCTTTCAATTGTGAAGAATCACTTTAAAAATTACAATATCCAAATCCGGTTCCAGATCTTCACCAAAATATAATCAATTTGTCCTTGTCACACACACAACTTGCCCACCACGTTTTGTCCGAATCCATCCACAACGTTTTGAAATATCCTGCTCAAAGACAAACAAACAAACAAACAGGGATGAATATATAACCTCCATCTATCTACAGTGGTGGAGGTAATGATCTCCCTTGCTCTGTGTGTGATTGCAGCAATTCTATGAAGTTCCCATTGGGGTGCAAGCCATCTTTGATCTCGTCGATACATTCCCCTCTCGTCTCAGAGAAATGGTGATGGAAAAGGAGACTGTGAACTCCTGCAAACAGGAACAGCAGCCTTCCTCTCTTGAGAACTTCCTGGCTAGGTGAAGCCTTGAGAGTTTGGAATGCATTTGGGGATTATTAATGGATGTAGAGATAACTGTATAATGGGTGGAGTGAAATTGTTGGAGTCATCAGAAATGTTCAGTTTTTCTTTGTTTACTTGTAGGTTCCGGTGGCGCAGACGTCTTTTTGTCATTTCTGCACCATCATACGAGAGCTGGGCATATCAGCAACAGATGTATGCTTTGAATGGACAAGCTTGTGTCTTGGGTATGTCTCTTTCTTCCAATCGATTTGTCTCTTTTGGTTACATCGCTTGTATAAATGTGTGGTCTTCCAATCCAATCAGAGTAAAGGTAATACATAATAGATTGCTAAAAACAGATGCCACCTTGTTTCGCCATTTTTCAACTTGTCAGCACTTTTCTCCTCCGCCTTGAAATGGTCAAACAATCAGAAATTACATACTTTGGTTAATCTGGTGTTTGGGCTCATAAATGCATCCTTCTGTTGTAACACTTACTTGTTAACAAGTGTTGTAACAAGTTAACAAGTGTTGTAACACTTCTGTTGACTTATCCCCACCATATTTATCAAAATACTTCACTTTGTCGAGCTTTGTTTTGACACGGAATGAATGATAAAATGAACGCTTTCTTCCCAGCTCCATCATCTGCTGATTTCACTTCCCACATTGCAATCTTAAATAACAAATATATTCTTATGATTCTAAGATATGAGTTGTTGTCCCCTTTAACTTGCATTTGAAAAGTGATTTTGTTGCTGCTCTTTTGTTGTTGATATATATTGTCCATTTATGCAATCAGACAGTTATACATGAACAATGGTTGTACTGCCTGTATCCAAAAGGTATTAACATGGCTATGTGCAGGTCTAAGGCATATTGTTGTGCTGAACTTGCTTGGAGAAGGAGAGGATGCATCAGGGGAGTTGCTGTTGTACTCGATCAATGGTGCGTACCGATCAACGTAAATGCCTTATCCACACACCCCATTATGTGTTTTCAAGTTGTCACCTATTTCGTCTTGTCTCCTCGTGTATGTGTATTACCGGTATGTTTCAGGAACAACAACGGTTCATACTGAAGTAATTGGCGCTGCTCTCGTGAATGACATTCGGGAATATTTCCAGGTAGGAGGTCATTGGTGCATTGCTGCATGATTTGTATAATGGTGTAAGTTTCATCATACTTCACAATACAAATGGAAGAGAATAAATATCTTATATTTACTTAATAAGCACATTTCCAATTTAATCTGTACAAAGTAGACAGGAAGTACAGTTTTCCCTTTAAGTGAGGGGTTGCTGTGCAGTCACTTTGTTGTGTCAACAGAAGATGATGCATTTCTACTTCCTCAATGATATTGTCATGAACCCGGTTTTAATGAGTCGGCTCATTCCAACTCTGTTGCAAGAATAACCAAGCAGCAACATCTATGCCAGTTAGTAAGTGCAATGTGGTGATCAACTGAACAATTTGTGTGGGAATGGAATGAGCAAAGAACCAGTTATGCAAAAGGTGAATATCCTTGTGACTAAAGGCCCGGTCACACCTTGACGTTTTAGCCAGCGATGGCAACGTATTAAAATGTATGTAAAACGCTGGCTTACGTTGAACTTTTGATGTTTTTTTTTTAAAGATTCGGACGTATTCATAGCGACTTGGTCTTATGTATAACGCATTGGTAACGGACACAGAACGTTTCGTTGTGTTATAGATAACTTATACCAACGAATGCTGAACCTGTTGTCGGCCGACACAACTGATGCCCAACGATAGTCTAACTTAGGCATAGCGCGTTGCACGCATCGCCGACGATGTCGTGACGTAGCCTATTAAAAAGCTGACGCACAACGATTCGAATCATAACTGCCGTAGAAATGGAAGTGTCAACATCGCGGTCACACCTTGGCGATCTTGCCAGCGTATGCCGACTTAAGAAAAATGTGTCTAAAACGTTGGGCCATGTCAAATATGGTATGAGTAAGTTTTGTATACGTGAGTAGAACGCTAAAGTACGCTATCATACGTCGTAGTAAGTAGAGTACGTCAAGAAATTTTAAACATGTTCAAAATTTTACGACGTACTCGGCGTATGACACACGTTCCGCATGCGATGGGGATATGTTTTACACACGATATTTGGACGCTTACACACGTCCACAAAGGCTACTTATAAGCTACTCATAAGTCGAAACACGTCGCGGTAATGTCTTTTTTACGCGAAACTTATTTATAACTTATGTTTGACGTGCTTTGAACCAATTCTGTACGTAGTCCCAACACACATCGACGTATGTAGACGTATTCCAATGACGTCTTCCGGTCGACAAAAAAAAATTAACGTGTTTCTAGCTTACAACTGCCATATAAAGACGTGTTCCCAGCGTTTTTGGGAATTGGTATATAAAAATGCTGCTCATAAAAGGGGAACCCAACAGTGTTTTCGAGTCCTTTTTGAGTCGATGTCCATGTCAGCAGTAACAGTATCAGTATCAGTATCAGTATTAGTATTAGTATTAGTAGTAGTTTGTTCATGTTGGCAGTAGTAGGTGAGTGTGAGGGGGAGGGTGTGGGTTATGATGGATCGTCCTTGCGTCCGCGTGTCCACGGGTAGGAGACATCTTTTCACCATTGTTCGAAGTTCTTCGCGGCTAATTTTTTATGGGGCTTTTTCAACAATGAGCTATAGCTTGTTTTTACGATTTAGGTCTATTCATAACGGGTTGGACAAATGCACAATGAACTAATAATGTGCATAGAGCGCTTTGATTACTTATAGATACGATATACCAACGAATAATTATCGTGAAGCCAGCGTTCACAAACTATGCCCAACGATAGCCTAACTTATCCATATCGTGCGGCAGTTTATCTTTGCCGGTGACATGGGGTTTGCTATTCATCGGCTGCCACTCAACGATTTAAATGGCTGCATCTCCACTATTGAAAGTCGACGCTTGCGCTCAACAATTGGATTTTTTTTACACTCAATGACTTTTAAACGGTACCACTCAGCTATTTTCATTGTTTACAATGAACGATTTAAATTGCTGTCACTCGCCTTTGTTTTTTGACGCTGGCGCTCGGAAATTTTAATCGTGTCTATTGAACGTGCTAAATCGCTCAAACCCCACTATTGAAAGTAGACGCTTGCGCTCAACAATTGGATTTTTTTTACACTCAACGACTTTTAAACGGTACCACTCAGCTATTTTCATTGTTTACAATGAACGATTTAAATTGCTGTCACTCGCCTTTGTTTTTTGACGCTGGGGTTTTGAAATTTGAAGCGTTTCTTCTGAACGTGTTAAAACGCTCAAACTCGACTATTTTAAATAGACGCCGCCGATGGACAATAGGAATCATAGCCAAGCTAGACATCGAAGTGTGAACATCCTCGTCATGCCGAAGAAAAGTTTGAAGAATGCTGCAAATAAGTGTCCTGGCCGTGGCCGTGGACGCTGACGCAAGGACGATCCATTATACCGACGTCTTTCAGCCTATGAGTAACTTAAAAGTAACGTCTGTCGACGTGTGGCAACGATTGCGTAACGTGCCAACAACACGTTAATCATAGGTTAGAAATAAGTTTCGGGTACGCTAAACATTACCTTGGCGTGTCTCAACTTATGATTAACTTACAAGTAGCATGTGTTGACGGCTGTCAATGATCGCAGACCGTGCATACAACTTGTGGCCAGCGTAGCGGAACGTGTGAGTCATACGCCGGCATACGTCGTGAAATTTCAAGCATGAAAAAATTTGAGGACAACCAAAAAGTACAACGTTTAAAGCCAACGTACAACGACGTATGGCAGTGTTTTTCAGCGTGCTCTCAATGTTATCAAAACTTACCCATAACGTATTCAACGTGTGCCAGCGTTTTAGAAAAAAAATTCAAAAATCGGCATACGTTGGCTAAAACGTCAAGGTGTGACCGGGCCTTAAGGTTATCCCTGTGAATGTCTGACCTACCCCTGAAGACCTCAGATAGTGAGCATGCTCATTCTGTTCTTTATCCTTTCTTTCTCAATACCTCCTATTTGAACTAATATTCCTCGAAATTGAACCAACTTTAAAAGCTTTCAATGACATAAAATATTTTTTTTAAATGCTTCAAGGGATGGATGAGGAGCATACTTCAGAGACAAACTTAAACAAGGAACCATCGAGTTTTAGAGGAGGGAGACAAGTTTGAAAGTTCAGCCTGAGGTTGATCAGATGTTCTCTGGCTCTCCAGAGAGTGAACACACACTTGTGGGCTTTGTGGAAAGAGCTGAGATTGCTTTCTGTCCGATTTTCCTTCCAGGAAGAGAAGGAAGTTGTTTCGAGGAAACTTTCTCACCACATGATTCAGTCAACTGTGGGCAGGAAGAAGGGTAGGATAACTGAATATGAGATGGGATGAATCAGTGCATAAGCAAGAGCAGGTTTTCTGGAAGAATTCCCAGGCTGAGTAATATCAGGGGCAGTACATATATGAGACCAGTCCTGAAGTATGATGGCTGCTTGCAGTCCCTGCTAATCTGCCTGAGTGAACTGCCAGACTTGCCCGTGCTGAAGCAGCTCTCTGAAAACATCCAGAAAGACGTTGACACTCACAAGGACATGATTAGATGAAGCAATTGGAGCAGAGGTGGAGCATGATACATTAGCTGAGAAGTTGGGCATCACCAAGTCCAGAAGGGAGTATTTGCCATTGGCAGAAATCTGGGTTGGAAAGTTGAGTCAGTCCCATGGAGTCACAGAATTCCCTTGCTGAAGTGCCATGGCTGGTGAGAGAAGTAATAACACTCAGTCAATTCGATGGTGACAGTTGAAAACACCACATTTGAGGAAGAGAGAGTTGAGAATGAGAGGTTAAAAGTTTGGCCATGTTGTCTGAGAGAGATGCAACTGCAGTCGCTGTTTGGAGGACGGTACAACACACAGGCAAACAGGAGGTGAGAGCGGAGGGGAAGTTGCAGCCAAAGGTATTCCTGGGTGTTGGGAGGTGTAAGAGCAGTACACTGACAATGAGAAATTGAGTTCTTGATGTAACCTCTACCACCAGGATGTGGTTCAGGCCTATCAAACTGGAGGAGGCAACAATGGAGAGACACTATGGGGTCAGGGAAGTCCTGTGGGAGGAAAGAGTCTGTTAAACAGATGATGTCTGGATTATCAGTAGTGGTCTAGATGGAGAGATCTGTCAGGTTGGAGTGGTTTCCTCAGATGTTTGAGGTCCACACATTAGGGACGGGATGAGGCACTGTTGGCAGAGTGTAGGAATGTGGAAAGGAGTGAGGATTTTTTTTTTGTGTCGAGGCTCGTATGAGAGTGAACACACAACGCACAGCAAGGGGGCATGAGACAAGAGGGGCGGGAGTGGGAGGGACAAAACAGTGGGGAACAGACACATTAGGAGATCTGTGGAAGGGAGAGGGATGGGACGGGGAACATGGGGAAGAGAAGATGGACATTACAGGGACTTTCAGGAAGGAAAGCAGGGGAATTGAAGGAAGTGGACTTCGGTGGATTATCGGGGGTACAAAAGATCGAGGATTTGGATGGGGGATGATAAGAGGTGGTGCTGAACAGCTGCTTGAAAGCCTGGAGGGAAGAATGGGAAAGAATAGAGTGAGGGAGTTTATTCCAAAGGTGGGGAAAAAGAGGAATGAAAGAGTGAAAGTGAGCAGTGATTCGAGATTTTGGTAGTTTTACCAGAAGGGGGTTCTTGTCGGACCTTGAGCGCCCTGTGGAAATGTGGTGGGGACAAATCGCAGAGAGAGCAGGGGGGGGCAAGGCTGGAGAGGAGACGGTAGAAGACAGAAAGACCACCGACCAACCTGCGGTGATTGAGTGAGAGCCCCAAAGACTCAGCTTCATTGCGGGAGATGTCGATGATCCTAAATGCCCTGGTTTCGACAGCGTGAAGCCGAGAAAGGTGGGAGGCAGGAGCATCAGTCCAGAGGGGAGAGCAGTACTCCATCAGGCTATGGACAAAAGCTTTTTAAGTGGTCAGGAGCTCAAGAGGGCCGAAGAAGGACTTTGCACGACGGAGGATTCCCCATCGGCGACTGACTTTGGAGGCGAGGTTGGAAATGTGACTTTACCAGGAAAGGTCATGGCAGATAGTGAGACCCAGAAACTTGAAAGAAAAGACTTCTTCCAGAGGATTGTTGAGAAAGTGGATGGGGGGGGGGTTTCTAAACGGTCCTTTCGAAGAGTCATCGTGAGAGTGTGAGATTTGTCTGGATTGAAAGTCATGTTCCATGTGTTGGACCAGTTTGTGATTTTATCCAGATCTGCAGTGAGCGAAGAAGCTGCTGCTTGCCGGTCTGAGGGATGACAGATGGAACAGCAGAGGGTGGAGTCATCATCAAAGAGATATAGAGGACTTTCCAGAGAGTCGGAGAGATCATTGATGAAAACCAGAAAAAGAACAGGGCCTAGAACGCTACCTTGAGGAACTCCATCCTGGATAGGAAGAGGGGATGAAAGAACTCCATTTAGGGCCACATGTTGACTGCGACAGGAGAGGAAGTCTGCGAGCCATGAGTGGAGATGGCCTTGGATACCATGGGAAGAGAGTTTGGTGAGTAGTGCAGGGTGCCAGACTGTGTCAAAAGCACGTGATATGTTCAGGGATATGGCTCAGATTTCCTGTCCGGCATTGAGGACCTCCATCCATTGATGGGAGAGCAGAAGCAGAATATCCAGGGTAGAGTGACCTGGTCTGAAACCAAATTGATGATCGGAAATCAAGCCATTGGAGAAGAGGAAGGATTTCATGTCTGAAGCGACGATGGATTCCATAACCTTGCTGATGATTGGGAGAAGGCTGATTGGTCTGTTGTTGCAGGGATCTGTTTTTGCACCTTTTGTATGCAGGGCAGTGATGTTAGCAGATTTCCAAGCAGATGGCAGATGACCTTGGGCAAATGAGAGGGTGAATAGAACAGAGAGAGGGTGAGCAAGAGCAGAAGAGCAGGCTTTGAGGACACGTGGGCTGATGCCGTCTGGACCGGTTGCAGAATCTGAGTCGAGGTTTGACAGCAAGCTCTCCACCTTGTCAGGAGAAAAGGACACAGAGTCCAGGGACAGTTGGGTGCGACTGGGTAAGGTGGGTAGAGAAAGTGATGGGTTTAGGACACAAGATTTAGCTGCAAACACAGAGTATAGGCATTCAGCTTTTTCACGTGCGGTATCAGCAGTGCGGCCATTTGAGGTAAGGGAGGGGATGTAGGGGGAACATACACCAGAAACATATTTGATTAAATGCCACCAGGATTTTGAGGAGGAAGAGAGGTTTGAGAGTTCAGACTTGAGATGAGAAAGATGTTGTTTTCTGGCTCTCCTGAGGGTAGATACACACTTGTTCCGAGCTTTATGGAAGGAACTGAGATTGCCCTCAGTTGGGTTTGCTTTCCATGAGGCAAAGGCAAGTTGTTTCAGGACAACTGCCTCACCTCAAGCTTCAGTGAACCAAGGGCGGGAGGAAGGGTAGGACAACTGAAGACGAGAGGGGATAAATCTGTGCATGAGGGAGAGCAAGTTTCTTTGAAAGAATTCCCAGCATGACTTGATGTTTGAGAAAGTAGTGATAGGAGACCAGTCTATATGTTTGATGGCTGCTTGTAGACCCTGCCAGTCGGCTTGAGTGAAATGCCAGACTCGACGGCGCTGAGGTGGCTCTCTGATAACAGCCAGAGAGATGTCCACTTTGACAAGGACGTGGTCAGACGAACCGATTGGAGCGGAGAAAGAGCAGCAGATATTGTCAGGGAAATTTGTCAAAATCAGATCCAGAAGAGATGGAGTACCATTGGTTGAGATCCAGGTCGGGAAGTTGACCGATTGAGTCAGTCTCAATGAGTCGCAGAAAGCTTTTGCTGAGGTGCCATGACAGGTGAGAGAGGTACCCACACCTAGCCAACTGGCATAATGACAATTGAAGTCACCATATAAGAGGAAGAGAGAGAGAGAGTTTGGATGAGAAGATAGAAGATGGTCCATGTTTTCGGATAGTGAGGTGTAGATGGAGTCATCACTGTTAGGTGGACGGTACAGTACACATCTAAGCATGAGGTTGGAGTGGAGGGGAAGCCGTAGCCAGAGGTATTCCTGGGGGTGTGAAGGAGTGAGAGCAGTGCATGGAGAGTGAGGAATAGAGTCTTTGATGAAGAGGGCAACACCTCCACCAGGACGAGGCTCAGGTCTGTCATACCGGAGGAGCGAGTAACCGGGGAGAGATACTTGGGAGTCAGACACGTCTTGGGAGAGGAAAGTCTCTGTTCGGCAGATTATGTCTGGTTTGTCAGTGGCAGCCTGTCTGGAAAGATCTGAAACGTTTGAGCGAAGACCCCGGATATTTGAGGTCCACACTTTTAATGAAGAGGTAGGGGAGGAGGCTTTGAGTGCAGGGGGTGTGGGAGGAGGGGAAGGGGAGGACAAGGGACGAGGGGGGGGGAGGTAAGGAGGGTTATTGAAAGAGTGTGGGGGGTTGCAGAATAGCTAGGGGAAGGGGCCAAATGAGGAGGAGAAAAGGCTCTGTGGTGCTGGGGGAGAGGGGGAACAAGAGAGGGGGAAGAAGGCAGTTGAGAATTTGAAGAGATGGAGGTGAGAGGGAAGTGGAAGGAGGCAGCTTAGTGGATGAGAGGGGGGCAACTTTGAGAAGGATGAGTGAGGGGGATGAAAGGTGGGAGAAAGGTGAGGGGGGAATTTTTGAGAGAAGTGAGAGGGAGGCTTGGAAGGAGAAGAGTGGGATGGTTGCTTTGAGAGTGAGAGTGAGGGGTGAGAGGGGTGAGTTGGCACTGAAGTTGGAAAAAAAAGAAATGATTGATGGAAAGCGAACATTCATAGCAAACTGGGGTTTTTTTTAAAGTTTTAGGTCAGAGATGCGATTTACCACAATTCTTGATGGATGCAATAAAGGCGAATTCAGAGAATGGAGAGAAGAAATGCTGTAACAGTTTGAGATTTTAGCAAGGAATGAAGGACAGGTCGAAATGAGAGCAGTCTATTAAAATAGCAGAAGAGTAGTGCATTATGAAACAGTGGAGTACCACGTGTGTGAGAGAGGAAGATGAAGCATTATAAGATTGTTTTTGTTATTATTATTAATGTTTGAGAGAGTTTTCAACAGATTAGGTCATGGAAGTGTTGTAGAAAAATTCGAGGAAGAAGAAGAGGAGGAGGAAGAATAAGAGGAAGAAGCAGAATTGGGAGAAGGTTAGCATATTGTTGTTGTTTTTTTTTAAGATAAGAAATAGAGAGATTAGTTGGGAGAATGGGGGACATTAGGAAAGTGGGGAGGATAGAAATTGAAGGTAATGGGGAGAAAAAACAAACAAAAAAAACCGATCAAACACCGAGGAGAACCGGTAGGCCTTAAGCCAAGGCCAAGGCCGAGGCCTCAAACACCCGGTAAGAACGTCGACAAAAACTCACAAAATAGCACGATTTTTGAAACAAAACTGAACTAGGAACACACAGTAACATGTAGGTGAGAAAATTAAACAGTTAAAACGGGACAAATAACGATAGGAAACTTAACTTTGAGAATGTCAGCAGAGAGCCCCTTAGGAGACCTCTCGACGCTCCAAACCCAGAACCGGAAGATGATTGGGAATGAGGCAGAAGGAATGCTGGCATGGGGTGGGTTTGGGGGAAGGCTTAGAGGGTGTGGGATTGGGGGAAAGCTGGAATGGTGTGGGACAAGGGAGAAGCTTTGAAGGGGTGGGGTGAGGTAGGTATAGAAAGGAGGGACAAGAAGTGAAGGGATGATGGGTAGGGTTGGAGAGGCGTGGGTATGTAAGAGATGTGGTGGAGGTGTTTACACCATTAATGGACGTGAAGAGAGATTGATTGTCATGTTCAGACACGTTCTCAAAACTAATCTTTTCAATATTCCCAATCTCGATATATGGAGACAGACATCATGAGAGCAGTGGAATGTATAGTTGTTGAAGGCAAGAAAAAAGTGGTTCTGCAGTAATGGGAGGCGGGATTATGTACCAAGTGTTTCAGAGTGAGACAGGTTTGGGAAATTAGCCTTGTGGTGAAGAATAAGAAGAATAAGTATATGAAGAAGAAGAAGAAGAAGAGGAATTGCTCAGAAGAATATGGTTATTCCTGACAAAGAAATAAGGAAAGTGAAACATTTTGAGATGTTAAAAGCTTTTAAAGGAAGAACCATTTCATTCAATGAAGATCCAATTTAGAGATATTGAGAAAGAGTAGGGATAAATAATAAAATGCAGACATTACAGGAAGTATAGGCAGAAGGATGTATAGGCTGGTTGAGTTCATGATTTTTTTTTTTTTGAGTGGAATAAATTAAGTTTTAATGTGGCACTTTCGAAATGAGGTAATCTGCCCCAAAATGCTCAGTGCACATGTGCAGAAACCCCGGCAAAACTGACCTGTTCTGGCTGAAATAAAATATATTGTTGTGGAGCCGGGCGTCGGTTGCGAGCACGACCGCTAGGTGGAGCAGTAGGGTCGACTCTACCGAACACCCGGAATCTAGATCGTACCTTTCGGAAAACTCTGAAAGGTACGGGTCCCTTACAGGACCGTGAATCGTCAATAAATCAACCACTTGAGACAGGGTTATCTGACAAACTTCAAAATACCGAGAGGCCCACGTGGCGAGCTACCGAGGATTCACACCCTCGACGGCACTCGTACGGGACGAGCCGTATGCGTGCTCGACCCGTGAGTAACCCGAGCGGATGGTTACTGAGGTCCCGTCGGTAAAAATGTACAATTTGCCGCTTCCCAAATTTCCCAACACTCACTGTGCTAAGCCAATTAAAGAAACACAGAAACTAGCTGAAACATTTGACAGGGGATTTATTTATAATGGGGGGGGGGGGGCAGTGGCGAGCACGTAAGGAGCAGAGTTATCCCATTATAAGAAATGAAATGCAATGTACAAGCAAAAGCACTTATCCAGTTTCTACTTAAAGATGGGCCCACAGACAGACACACACCCAAAGAAATGGACCCAAAATGGTCTTTATTATGCCTTCCGCTCAGAGGAAAGTCGAACTGAGGGAGGAGAACGTGGCTGGCTACCTGGCCGCGTTCGCGCGGCTCGACGTCCACACCTTCCCGGAGCACCAGTCGGCAAAGAACGGACTAGGGCAGCCGAATCCAGCGGTGGTGAGACGAGGTGAGGGATCGCTGCGACGAGCCCAGAGCCAGCGACGAGACAAGGGCAGAGAAGTGCCAGCGCCGAGAGAGATCCGACCAGCGCCAGTGACAGGACGAGCAGAGCGGCAGAACCCACGCTCGAGAAGACGGGGTGCAGATTATTTGTTCCCTGTTCCTTCATCGTCTTCTTGGGCGTGGTTCGCTCGTGCGTGGCCTGCGCCTATTCGTCGACCTTCGGGGAACTCGCTCGCATCTTCCTGATTGGGCGAGAGCGACGTCAGGTCCTCGTGAACTCCGCCCACGTACGTGCTGACATGCACGTAGGCAATGGCGTCGGTGTCGGGTGGTGGGAGGAAGTGAAGACAGGTGTCGTTGGTGTTGTGGTTGTTATAAAAACATCCTATAAGTTCTATCAAAATAAGTTCACAGCGCATATATGTAATTCCCATTAGACACAGGTAGGGAGCCCTAACTATAAACACACACTTATCAAAATAACTGCTCTATAAGGACCGCTGTCTGTCTGTGTGCACAAGGCTTCCAAATTTGTAACAATATTATGTGTCCGGATAAGGATTGTTAATTGGAATGGCTCACCAAGATTCTGAAAGAAGCCAGAAATACTTGTAAAATTTCCTGAGAGAAAGGGTTGTGCCTCTGCACAATGAAAGACTTGTAGAACTTTCTCAACTCGCCTGCTCGTACTGCAAATCCCCGACCATATGGGTTGGTGGAAGGCCCAAATGGAGGGACGTGTGTTACAGTTACACAACCCCATGATGGATTGTTACCGGTGAACGTACTGTGTATCTGGATTAGGGTGTGTGTGTGTGTGTGTGTGTGTGTGTGTGTGTGTGTGTGTGTGTGTGTGTGTGTGTGTGTGTGTGTGTGTGTGTGTGTGCGCGCGTGCACGCATGCGCGCTATAGCCACAGTGTACTCACATTAGCGGTACAAACCCGACACCTCTCAATCAAGGATGTTTCTCATATTCCGATATTCTGCTAGTCTGATTGGCATTCAGGAACACAACAGTTATGGCTCATCATCTTGAAATTGCCACTCTTACATTTAAATGCTGAAAACTATGTTTAAAAGACTATTTTAAGTTACACATTTTATGCTCGGATTGGCAGGTTGAAAGTGTCCATCGAGCCAAACAGAATCACTGTAAAAACACACACAGCGCATGTGCAAAATGCGTCATTTCGCATTCATACATCATTTCAAAAGTGCTGTATTTCATTATTATTATTTTTTGAAGTGAGGAGGGGAAATCAGATAAAGTTTAGGAATTTTAAAGGACAATACTTGAGGGAAAGGAAGCGGAACGAAGCAGGGAGCGTCAGAGCAGAGACAGAATTTGCACTCTGACTAACTGAGGCCTGGGCAAGTTAGTCAGAGCCAGAGGGACACTAATTCGATAATACAAAATAATAAGGTACAGTTTTACACGGAAAATTGGACAAACCCAAACAGCAACACAGAGCGAAAATATAACAGAACTAGAAGGGCACTCGGTAGAGCGCATACTTCCGCCACATAATGCTTCATCCACGAGAACATATCTTTCCCAATACATTTTTGACATATTATGCCAAATATCGTTTTTGATCCCCATCTCTCAATGGTGAAGAATCACTTTAAAAATTCTAGTAGTCGGATCCGGATTCGGATTTTCACCAAAATCGAATCAATTCGTCGTGGTCACACACCCAACCTGTCCACCAAGTTTTATCCAAAACCGTCCTCAACTTTTTGAGCTATCGTGCCATATATCGGTTTAACCCGATCTCTCAATGGTGAAGAATCACTTAAAAAATTGTCAAATCCGGATCCGAATCCAGATCTTCACCAAAGTTTAATCAATTCTTCCTTGTCACACACCCAACATGTCCACCAAGTTTCACCTGAATCCGCCCACAACTTTTTGAGATATTGTGCTATATATAGTTTTTAGCCCGATCTTTCAATGGTGAAGAATCACTTAAAAAATTATAGTAGTCGGATCTGGATGCGGATCTTCACCAAAATCTAAGCAGTTCGTCCCTGTCATATACCGAACCTGTCCACAACTTTTTGAGATATACTGTACACAAACAATCAAACGAAGAGACAATCAAACAAAGAGACAAACAAACAAGAAGACATCGTGCAGAGCACGCATGACACTTGCAAAATTAATCAAACAAATTTGACCTCAAGAATAATTGGTGGTTGAATTAAATGACCAAATATGCAGCTCCTCTTCAAATTTAAAGTGAATCGGATGAAAATTGTCAATTTTAGAAATGTGAACCTTTTGTTTTAAGTGGACCTCCAAAATAATTGGTGGTTGAATTCAGTGACCTGAAATATATATTCTCTTCAAATTTCAAGTGAATCGGATGAAAATTGCCAATTTTAGAAATGTGATCCTTTTGGCTTAAGTGGACATCCAAAATAATTGGTGGTTCAATTCAGTGACCTGAAATATATATTCTCTTCAAATTTCAAGTGAATCAGATGAAGATTGAGGATTTTACAAATACCACCTTAGTTGTTGACCTTGGGCCTATGTTGACCTTTTGTTCAATGTTGACCTCAAAAATAATTGGCTGGTTGAATTCATTCACATGAAATATAAATCCTCTTCGAATTTCAAGTCAATCACATGAAAATTGAGGAATTTAGAAATCCCACCTATGTTGTCCTTTTGTTTGATGTTGACCTCAAAAAATAATTGGCTAGTTGAATTCAGTGAGCTAAAATATAAATCCTCTTCAAATTTCAAGTGAATCGGATGAAAATTGTCAATTTTAGAAATGCGAACCTTTTGGTTTAAGTGGACCTCCAAAATAATTGGTGGTTGAATTCAGTGACCTGAAATATATATTCTCTTCAAATTTCAAGTGAATTGGATGAAAATTGCCAATTTTTGAAATGTGAACCTTTTGGCTTATTTGCACATCCAAAATAATTGGTGGTTGAATTCAGTGACCTGAAATATATATTATTTTCAAATTTCAAGTCAATCGGATGAAAATTGAGGATTTTACAAATACTACCATAGTTGTTGACCTTGGGCCTATGTTGACCTTTTGTTCGATGTTGACCTCAAAAATAATTGGCTCGTTGAATTCATTCACATGAAATATAAATCCTCTTCAAATTTCAAGTCAATCAGATGAAAATTGAGGCATTTAGAAATCTCACCTAAGTTGTCCTTTTGTTCGATGTTGACCTCTAAAATAATTGGTGGTTGAATTCAGTGAGTTAAAATATAAATCCTCTTCAAATTTCAAGTCAATCACATGAAAATTGAGGATATTAGAAATCTCACCAAAGTTGTTGAGCTTTGGCCTCTGACCTTTTGACCTTTTGACCTCAAAAACAATAAGCTTCTTTCTTATGACAAACTCTACCATGTGGTGAAGTTTCGTGAAGATCGGTTTAAAATTTTGACTTTTCGGTGACAGACAGACAGACAGACAGACAGACAGACAGACAGACAGACAGACAGACAGACAGACAGAGAGAATAACAAAATCGACAGACCAATATACTTGAAAAATCTTCGATTTTGCAAGTAACAAACAAACAGACAGAAAGGGGTGAAAACATAACCTCCTTCACCTTCGGTGGCGGACGTAAAAATTCGACCGATCTGGTCCGGAAAATTTAGCTTTGATGTAGTACAATGATATCCACGTCCAACACGCATCGACCCAGAACAGGAAAACCCAACATTCCGGAACCAGGAAGCCCAACAACTGGAAAACCCAAAACGTGCGAAGACCATGAATCTCTGGGCCTACCACTTTTTATCTACTTCCAAGACCTTCATCCACAGCTTATACCTGGTTTTGGTTTAATGGTTAGGGTGGTGAGCTTGAGATCCGAGGGTCCCGAGTTCAAATTCCGCTTGGCTGTTGAATTAATACCAGGTTTGGTTGACTCAGCCTGTCATCCTTCCGAGGTCAGCAAAATGAGTACCAGCTTACTGAGATGTTTGAGCCATTCGAGTATCCTGCTTGGTGTGGCGACCCGTCCAGGATTGTGCCCAATAGCCCAGGAGACTGCTTTGGCAGCACCAATACTCGGTACAGAGTATGGTCCAAATGAATGGATGGATGGTTGGCTCCACAGCTTGATGGAGTAGTGCTGTCCCCTATGGGCTGGCGCCCCCGCCTCACAACTTGCTCAGCTTGATGCCGTGGAAACATCTGCTTTCAAAATGATCGGAGTCTCCCACACCGAAGCTGACTCTCTGACTCTCTGTGCTAATCACTTTCACATCACAGAAAGGTGGGTGGCTCTTTGTCTTATATCTCCTCCTTTCTGGTGCTGCACCCTCTGCCCTTTCCATGCCTTGTCCCCTCCAGGATTCTGCAGGGTGTATGACATCTGCCAGTTTCCCTCTTCTCCTGAAACTACATAAATTCAGAATTACTGCTCGCCTCCACTCTTTCGTTCCTCTTTTTCCTACCTATGGAAACAACTTCCACATCGTCTTCAACCTCATTCTTCCCTCCAGGTCTTTAAGATGGCTGTTGACCACCATCTCAGATCATCCCCAATACAAAACCATGATCCTTTCTATCCTCATTAACCCCACCCCAAATCACTCCTCCATCCAAATTTGCAGTTTTCTCTCCTTGGTATTTCTTTCTGTATCCATCTTGTCCACCCCATGCATCCTCTCCTGCCCCCTCCAACCCCCATCCCTCCCCACACCCTTTGTTTGTCCAAGTCTCCCTCTATCCTGGCCTTCTACTCTGCTGTTAGCATTTCACACTCTCTCTCTACTGTTCTTTTCCCTTCCTGTGATGTCCTGATACATTCAGTATATGAGCTCTTCCTTGAGCCTCAACTATATATTCAAATATAAAACCCTACCTAATCAAACCCTCTTACTTGTGGGTTACTGTTTCCTTTTCGCCTCTCTCTTTTCCTGTTCATTCATTCCCTTGCTCGTTTTGT
Organism: Eptatretus burgeri; assembly: GCF_056783735.1. Lineage (NCBI taxonomy): Eukaryota > Metazoa > Chordata > Myxini > Myxiniformes > Myxinidae > Eptatretus > Eptatretus burgeri. The sequence goes on along the minus strand of NC_140970.1, from coordinate 1,460,661 downwards.
CCAACTGTGGTCCCATTGTTAGTACATTGCTCCTTTACCTTGTCACTTCACTCTCCCATGAGCCACGGTTTTATAGACAGAAATGAACAAGGAAAAATTATATTTCTTACAGTATCAGAGCACTGGACAAAAACAAGTTGTTGTTTTCCATGTGTGCTAGCACATTCACACCTCGTACCTGCAGAGTCAGTCATTCTCAGAACTGTAAGGCCACATACTCTGGTTGAGTAAACAGGCTGCACTGGAACCAAGATTTGAACCCCAGAAGTTCAATTCACCGAATTTCCTTAGAGGCTTGATCAACACTCTCTGTTCCTAGAATTATGTCTTCTCTGGCTCTGAGACCACATAATCTAGTTTCTCGCCAATACCTCTCAGCTCCTTGACATGCCCTCTTGGCCCCTTGACCCTTTCTTTCTCTAGTTCCTTTTTATGAAAAATCTACCAGAACAGCTCTGAGGAATGGCCTGATTGATGTCACCCAATGGAATATCTCCCCGTCATGGTTCTCGCCCACACATGCTGCGCAGCTGGAATCAGCTCAGTTTTAAGGGTCATGGCCTCTTCCCACATCATTCCGGATCATCACCATACCTGGCAGAATCCATGGACACACATCCTGCACCCACTTTGTTCTTGAATTGTGGTCTCTGAAGTAGGTGACACCAGTGTTCAATCTCATAGCTGTCAGATGGTTTGTGGGGAGAATAGGACAGACAATAACTACATGGTTGAGCAGACAATGACAGGACTAATATTACAAAACTACATAACAAAAACCGAAAACTAATAAACATTCCGACTTCCTGAACTTCAAGAAAGGAGCATATTCTTCATGATGCTTTACCACTGATGTCATAAACAATATTTCAAACACATTCCTGGATTGATGGTTTCTGGTCCTGGGATAGCAACATTATTGCTGTTTTTCTTTTTCCAGCACTGATGTTTTGCCACAATTTTCATTGCAAAGCTCAATCCAATATTATTGTTATAACCTATATTTTAATGATGCATCAAAATATCAAAAGATGGTTTAGTTTTATCCTTTATATTAAAAAAACTCACGTTCATTGGAGCATATACTAATTTTTTGTTGGATATTAAAAAGGCAGATATATATACATATATATATATATACATATATATATATATATATATATATATATATATATATATATATATATATATATATATATATATGTGACGACCCCTAACGGGAGCAAGCCGAAAGAGGAAGAAGAAGAAGATATACATATATATATATATATATATATATATATATATATATATATATATATATGTATATGTATATATATATATATATATATATATATATATATATGTTTGCATATATATATATATATATATATATATATATATATATATATATATATATATATATATATATATATATATATATATATATATATATATATATATATATATATATATATATATATATATATATATGTTTGCATACATATTTATATCTACATATCTACATATATATATATATATATATATATATATATATATATACACATATCTACGTATATATCTATACATATCTACATACATATACATATCTACATACATATATATATATATATACATATCTATGTATATATACATATCTATGTATATATACATATCTATGTATATATACATATATATATATATATATTAGGGTGGTCCAAAAACAGCAAAAAAAAAAACCATCAGATGTCTCCACAAGCCTTAAATTATTCCACTATGATTCAATAATGCGCATAAAAAATTTAAGTTGATCGGAGGTGATTAAGAGGTCGCTCCATATGACGACTTTTAGTTTCATGAGTTGGTTAAATTAGGGTATGGTCAGGTACGATTACGGGTACTTCTGGATGTCCGAGATGGAAATGGAGTGCATTTTCGAATTATATGGGGTCGATTTACTAGAAGAAATGACTGCACCGACATTGAATTCACTACCATTTTGAAAATATGACCTAAAACAAGATTTATCATTACTGGAGTTGAGTAACTAATCCTACTCATTTGGATATTTTCTAATCTATAATTAATTTGTTGTCCGTCTAAACATTTCTTCAAGTAAATCAACCCCACTGAGTTCAAAAATGCAGTCCATTTTCACCTCGGAAGTTCAGAAGTGTATGGATTCGCATCTCACCATACCCTAATTTTTCAATCAATGGAATTACAAACTATTAGAACATTTCGTCTCATTTACCAAATACCACAATCATCTTCGCCTCTATTGCTGTCTCCACTCCCGCCTGAACTTATTTCTAGCCGGCCCAACATCCAGTGTTTTAGATTCAATGATTCACGAAAAATATGTTAGTTATTTATTTAGTTATTATCTATCGAAACGTCCAGCAGTGTGTGTGTGTGTGTGTGTGTGTGTGTGTGTGTGTGTGTGTGTGTGTGTGTGTGTGTGTGTGTGTGTGTGTGTGTGACCGCTGTTTCTCGACAACCACTGGTCCGATCTAATTGAAACTTGCCAGATATATTGCTGGGGACCTGAGTGAGTGCCTTTTCAAGGTTTGATATTAATCGGACAAGTGCTTCCCAAGTTATGGCCATTTATTTACCAAACCAATGACAAGACATGTTGTTGCGTGGGCGTGGCCGATGGGGGAAGGGAAGCTCAGCCGTATTCCCCATTACAGGTTACAATGTACGGGCTTCCGGATAGTGATGACTTCGTGTATTCTAATAATTTCTCGATGTCTTATGCACATTTATAGATCAACACAATGCCCCAAGTTATGATCGTTTTCATATTAGATGGTGCATAAATTTCAGAAACATCAGAGTGCTGGTATGCTCCGAAGCAGGAAGTAAATTTTTTTCTCTTTTCTCTTCTCTTTTTGTTTTTCCTTGCGACGACATTGCGAGAAGGTAACATACGTTGGCACTAATTGAATAATTGGCCATTAAAACCTAAATTGCGAATCATCGTAACTGTGATATGCGAACTTCCGTGCCATGCACGTACGGGCACGCGAGAGCGAAGAAACGGTCTGTGTGGTTGTTGTTTCTTGCTCGCGGTTGGAATATTTATTTATTTTTTATTATTATTATTTTTTTTTTTTACGGGCACGTACAAGTTATATTAAATTAGGGTAAGGTGAGATGCGAATCCGTAAACTTCTGAACTTCCTAGGTGAAAATGGACTGCATTTTCGAACTCAGTGGGGTCGATTTACTCCAAGAAATGTTTAAACGGACGACAAATTAATTATAGATTCGAAAATATCGAAATGAGTAGGATTAGTTACTCAACTCCAGTAATGATAAATCTTGTTTTTGGTCATATTTTCGAAATGGTAGTGAATTCAATGTCGGGTGCAGTCATTTCGAAGAGTAAATCGACCCCATGGAGTTCGAAAATGCACTCCATTTCCACCTCGGACATCCAGAAGTAATCGTACCTGACCATACCCTAATTTATTCAAGTCATGATACGAAAAGTCGTCATATGGAGTGACCTCTAAATCACCTCGAATCAAGCTAAAAAAATGTATGCGCGTTATTGGATCATATCAGAATAATTTTAAGCTTGTGGAGCAACATTCTATTTTTTTCGAATTTTTTGGACCACCCTAATATATATTTATATATATATATATATATATATATATATATATATATATATATATATGTATATATATATATATATATATATATATATATATATATATATATGTATATATACATATATATATATATATATATATATATCTTCTTCTTTCGGCTAGCTCCCGTTAGGGGTCGCCACAGCGGATCAACCGTCTCCATTTCGCTCTATCCTCCACATCTTCTATTGACACTCCAACACCCGCATGTCCGCCCTCGCCGCATCCATGAACCTCTTCTTTAGCCTTCCTCTTCTCCTCCTGCTTGGCGTCTCCATCTTCAACATCCTTCTCCCGATATACTCCGCTTCCCTCCTGTGCAGATATCCAAACCATCTCAATCTCCCCTCTCTCACTTTGTCTCCAAACCGTCCTACCTGCGCTATCCCTCTAATATACTCATTTCTTATCCTATCCATCCTCGTCACTCCCAACGAGAATCGCAGCATCTTTAACTCTGCCACCTCCAGCTCCGCTTCCTGTCTTTTTGTTAGTGCCACCGCCTCCAAACCATACAACAGAGCTGGTCTCACTGCTCACGGTAGAAATCCTCACAATCCTCACTTCATCCTTACTGATCCACCCCACTTCCAGATTCACTATCTCCACCGTCTTATATACTTTTCCCTTCACTCTTGCAGCTCCCCTTCTGTCACAAATCACTCCTGCAACTCTTCTCCAACCAATCCAACCTGCCTGCACTCTCTTTTTCACTTCTCTCCCACACTCTCCGTTACTTTGGACAGTTGATCCCAAGTATTTAAACCCATCCACCTTCCCCACCTCAACTCAACTCCTTGCAACCGCACCATACCACCACCCTCCCTCACATTTACGCACATGTACTCCATCTTACTCCGACTGACTATCATTCCCCTTCTCTCCAGTGCGTACCTCCACCTCTCGAGGCTCGCCTCAACCTGCTCCCCACTCTCCCTACAGATCATGATGTCATCTGCGAACATCATAGTCCATGGAGACTCCAGTCTGATGTTGCCCGTCAACCTGTCCATCACCATTGCAAACAGGAAAGGGCTCAGAGACGATCCTTGGTGCAATCCCACTTTTACCTTAAACCGGTCCATCATTCCTACCGCACACCTCACCGCTGTCACACTGTCCTCATACATATCCTGCACGATCCTCACATACTTCTCCACCACTCCCGACTTCCTCATACAATGCCACAACTCCTCTCTTGGCACGCTATCATAAGCTTTCTCTAAATCCACAAACACACAATGTAACTCCTTCTGGCCTTCCCTATACTTCTCCATCAACATTCTCAAAGCAAACTTTCCATCAGTGGTGCTCTTTCCTGGCATAAACCCATATTGCTGCTCACAGATCGTCACCTCTCCTCTCAACCTAGCTTCCACTACTCTTTCCCACACCTTCATGGTGTGGCTTTAC